>NC_140586.1:269957722-270557722 GCF_964204655.1 Triturus cristatus
GGCAGGGGCTGAGACAAGAAGTATCTTCCCTTGCGGTGAACTACCAGTTCCATCCCAAGATACAAGCATGAGCTTTTTTACTGCAGCAACCTTAATATATGTTATTGCAGCCGGAATTACCACAACAGCTGGCACCAGATTTGCTCTCCAATAGATCCTCATAAAAGCATATAAGAACGTGTGCTTATGCCAATTACAGGGTTTTGTAAGAGTTTTTGTCACTACCTCCCCGTGGTGGGAGTGGGTAATTTGCATGACTCCTGCCTTCCTTGGATGTGGTAGCCGTTTCTCAGGTTCCCTCTTCGGTTAAAATCTTATTCCCTGTTACCTGTGGTCACCATGGTAGGCACAGAAAGTACAATCAAAAGTTGATAGTGCAGTCATCTATATGTAATGTATCTGTTATTGGGATGTGCAATTGGCCTAAGGTTAGCTAGAGTCACCAAAGCGGACAGGCAAGCCCGGATTGGTCTTGATCTGATAAATTCACGCATCCAGAGAGGTCAGCACTCGTCAGCATGTATTAGTCCTAGAATTAACACAGTTATCCAAGTAACAGATGGAGCGATCAATCGATCAATCAATCAATCAAATAATTTGTAAAGCGCGCTACATACCCGCAAGGGTTTCAAGGCGCTGAGGGTGGGGAGAGGGGGGGTGCTGTTGCTACTGGTCGAACAGCCAGGTCTTGAGTTGTCTTCTGAAGGTTAGAAGGTGTTCGGTTTGTCGTAGGAGGAGGGGGAGGGTGTTCCAGGTCTTGACGGCGCGGTGGGAGAAGGATTTGCCTCCGACTGTGGTTCTACGGATGCGTGGGATGGTAGCCAGAGAGAGGCCGGCGGAGGGGAGTTTCCAGTTGGGTACGTAGAAGGAGAGTCGACTGTTGAGATAGGCTGGGCCGGTCTTGTGGAGTGCCTTGTGTGCGTGAATCAGGAGCTTGAAGGAGATTCTTTTGTCGACAGGGAGCCAGTGCAGGTTCCTCAGGTGGGGGGTGATGTGGTCGCAGCGGGACGTCGAGGATCAGGTGTGCAGAGGCATTCTGGATTCTTTGCAGTCTGTTGATGAGCTTGGTCGGGGCTCCGGCGTAGAGGGCGTTTCCGTAGTCGAGTCTGCTGCTGACTAGGGCCTGGGTGACTGTTTTCCTTGTGTCTGTTGGGATCCATTTGTAGATCTTGCGGAGCATACGGAGGGTGTTGAAGCAGGTGGAGGAGACAGCATTGACTTGTTTGGTCATGGTGAGTTTCGAGTCGAGGATGACTCCCAGGTTGCGTGCGTGGTTGGTGGGTGCGGGGGGTGTCCCCAGCGATGCGGGCCACCAGGAGTCGTCCCATGCTGAAGGGTTGGGCCCGAGGATGAGGATCTCCGTCTTGTCTGTGTTCAGCTTAAGGCGGCTATTCTCCATCCAGTCGTCGACGGCCTTCATTCCCTGGTGGAGGTTGGATTTGGCGGTGAGGGGGTCCTTGGTGAGAAAGAGGATCAGTTGCGTGTCGTCGGCGTAGGAGATTATGTTGAGGTCGTGATGTCAGGCGATGCGTGCGAAAGTCGCCATGTAGACGTTGAAAAGCATCGGGCTGAGGGAGGATCCCTGCGGGACGCCGCAGATGATCTCGAAGGCTTCGGATCGGAACGGGGGAGGCGAACTCTCTGGGTTCTGCCGAAGAGGAAGGAGGAGGTCCAGTCCAGGGCCTTGTCTCGGATCGCTGCGTCGTGGAGTCGTGTGCGTAGTGTGCGGTGGCAGACGGTGTCGAAGGCGGCGGAGAGGTCCAGAAGGATGAGGGCTGCCGTCTCGCCATTGTCCAGTAGGATCCTGATGTCGTCTGTGGTGGCGATGAGGACGGTCTCGGTGCTGTGGTTGCTGCGGAATCCTGACTGGGAGGGTTCCAGGATGCTGTTGTCTTCGAGGTAGTGGGTGAGCTGGATGTTGACTATCTTCTCGATGACCTTAGCTGGGAACGGAAGCAGGGAGATGGGCCGGAGGTTTTTCAGTTCGCTCGGGTCCGCCTTGGGTTTCTTCAGTAGAGCGTTGATCTCGGAGTGTTTCCAGCTTTCAGGGAAGGTCACGGTCTCGAAGGAGAGGTTGATGATGTTGCGTAGGTGGGGTGCGATGGAGCTGCCGGGTTTGTTGAAGATGTGGTGTGGAAAAGGGTCAGACGGCGAGTGGATTGTGCCCATGGTCTTGATTATGTCTTCGAGGCTCACGTTGGCCCAGGTTTTTAGGGGGTTGTAGTCGGTGGGGTGCGGTGGTTCCGGCGTGTTGGGGCCTGTTAGGGACGTCCGGGGGTTGACGCTATCGTGGATGTCGGTGATCTTGTGGTGGAAGAAGGTGGCGAGGAAGTCGCACAGGGCTTGTGACGGAGGGATGTCGTTGGCGTTGGAGCTGAGGTTGGAGAGTTCCTTCACGACGTTGAAGAGCTCCTTGCTGTTGTGTGCGTTGTTGTCGAGGTGGTCTTTGAAGGAGGTCCTCTTGGCGGTCCTGATGAGATGGTGGTGGTTGCGGATGGCGTCTTTGTGGGCTGCACGACTGCCCGGCGACTTCTCGCTGTGCAATTTGTTCTCCAACTTCCGGCAGGTGCGCTTTGACGCTAGGAGTTCCGGGGTGAACCAGTTGGCTCTCTTGCTGGTGTCTTTGAGGGTTTGTTTTTTCAGCGGGGCTAAGGTGTTGGCGCAGTCGCCCATCCATCTTCTGAGGATGCGCGCACCATCGTCGGGGTTGGAGCGGTTGGTCGGTGGGTTGAGTGCGAGGTTTGTGTGTAGTTGTAGCGATCAAGGGAGCCATAACTGATTTAATGAGCAATTCGCAGTTTCACTATACCAGCTGTGTGTACTTACATATGTATTGCTTAGGGCCTGATTTAGCTCACGGCGGAAGGGTTACTCTGTCACAACGGTGAAGGATATCCCGTCCACGGAAATATATATCCCATTCTATCCTACAGGAGTTATATTTCAGCAGACTGGATAACCATCACCATTGTGATGGAGTAACCAGCCCACCGAGATCTAAATCAGGCCCCTAATCTTTAAAACAAGCATATGCTACCGACAGGATCAACCAGGAAGCCTCACCTGTCGGATGGGAGGAGGCGCCATGTGCCCATCTTGGACCGACCTTCACACCCCGCAGGAGCCTGCTGTGGAAGCCCCTGCTTGCCTGCAGAGGGCTGAGGAACAGAACAGTCACACGGGTACCATCTGGCGCAGCCTCTGCCACAACAACAGAAGGGAGAGTCAGGTCAAGGTGCAGCCTGAGAAATAAACAGTGGTACTGTGTCCGGCCAGGGCTTCTGGGGCCACCCCATGGAATGGTCGTTCCGAGGTACTGTAGTAAATACGCTGGGTGGAAAAGGGCAATGAACAGGTGCGTGGGCCTGGACCACCAGGTGGCACCAGGGACTAGTGTTACCCATCCCCATTCACTCTGGTCAGACCACTTCACAAGCTGCCAGGCTGCTTGGCCGTTGCTCTACTTAGTGGCCTCGACAAAGGGCAGACCTTTGTGGCAGACAGTCCAGGCAGGGTTGAAACAACAGCCAAGAATGGAAAAGCAGTTCATCCCTAAGCGGATGAGTGTGACCAAATAGTGCTGGCTAACCCATATCTGAGCTGGCTGCCCTAAACGGGGATGACAGCTTCACTTCCCTGCCTGTTGTCCAGGAAGCAAGGCTCAGAGGAAAGACCCATTGGACATTTCTTGAAGGCAGCCTCAGACTAAGGCCCCTGGGGCCCCGGAGAAAGCCAGCTCGGGTGCTCACTGCACCCAGAGAGAAAGGCAAAGGGGACTTTCATGGCAGCCCAGACATCTGGACGTGCCAGTGCAATGCATGGCATGCAGTCAGATCTCCAGGGCTCGGAGCGACCAGATGCCCAGACTTGAAGGACGGCCATCTGGTCGTGCCATGTATTATGAAAAAAGGATTCCACTCACTTTTGGAGGGCAACAGAACTTCAAGGTCTAGGTTCTCGGAGCCTGAGCTGGGTATCATGCAAAGGGCTGTGCAGGGACCCTCACCGAGCTCTTACCCGGAGCCCGGTTAGAGCTTCTGAACCCAGACAAGCTGTGGTGACCTCCCTTGGCCTGTGGGACCCCGTCCCGGATACTTTGCAACACAATGGGCTGGAGCATGGAGCCCAGGCTTCCAGGGATTCCACCTAGGACCAGCTGAAGCTCTGACTTCTCATTGCCCAAACACAGCTTCTGAAACCAGACAAGCAGTGGAGACCTCCTGGTGGGTGAAGGAAACCATCCGAGGCACTTTGTGACACAGCAAGCTGGATAAGGGATCCCAAGGCAGGGGGCTCTTACCCCAAGGCCAGTCGGAGCTCTGACTTGGTGACCGGTCAGAGCTTCTGAACCTAAACAAGCAGGGGAGACCTCCCAGTGCCCGCTGGACCGTGCCCTGCACTTTACGACCCAGCAGGCTAGAAAAGAGAGCCCCGGGCTGGGGCTTCCATGCCAGGGCTCGCTAGAGCTCTAACCTTGGACCTGGTCAAAGCTTCTGAACCCAGACAAGCAGAGAAGACTCCCCAGGTCTGCAAGCACCATCCGGGCACTTTGCAACATGGCGTGCCAAAGAAGAAAGCCCAGGGTCGGGGTTTCAACCAGCAGGCCAGCCAGTGCTGTGAACCTTGGCCCAGTCAGAGCTTCTTATCCTGTTCAAGCATGGGAGGCCTCCCAGAGCCTACGGGTCCCCATCCCGGGTTCCAAGTGATGAGCGGGCCGGAGAACGGAGCCCAGGGCTAGGGACATTCACCATGTGCCCACTGGAGCTCTAACTCGGGCAAGGACAGAGCCTCTGAACTCCAACAAGCAGGGTAGACCTTCTGGTGCCTGCAGGACCTGGCCCCAGGCTCTTTGCAACAAAGCAGTCCAGAGAACGGAGCCCAGGGCTGGAGCTTCCACCCCCAGGCCAGCCGGATCTCTGGCCTAGCGCCCAGTCAGAGCTTCTTATCCCAGGCAAGCATAGGAGGCCTTCCCAGACCAATGAGTCCCCCTCTCAGGCTGCAGTGACAAACGGGCTGTGGAACGGAGCTCAGTGTCTTGTGTATTATAGAGCGCAGGACCCTTACGTTCCCTAACAGACTCTTTAGTCTAGTGACGTAAGTGACTGAGTGTGATTAATAAAATTAATGATGCTGTTTGTGTCAATTAATGGCTACACTGTAGAGAATAAAGATGTCCGTGTTTGGCTTTAGTCATTTACGTGCTACTGGGCTGGGGAGGACACAACAACTGGCGACGAGATAGGGATACGTAAACCCTCAAACAGAAGAGTTGAGAGTACTCCCCAAAAGAGTTTGCCAAGGCCCAGCAAACTGTTTGTGCATGCCATGTGCGCCTCAGTTGAAGTGAAAAACTGACGGTTGGCATATGTGGAGTCAAAGCACAACTTCAGCCAGTACGAGGCCTTCAAAGACAGGAAAGTTTCATTTATTGTTAATCAGAAACTTGCTAATATGATTATATAATTCATCCAGTACGGTAACAATAAAGGAGTGACCGTCAGGTACAGAAAGCACTTCAAGCGTTGATAGCCAAGTGCACGAGAACGCCTGGAGGGGTAGCAGATAAACGCAAAGGAAGGCTTAAGGTGGGGAAACAAGGTACAATGCAGAAGGTTGACAGAGGTGGAGAACAAGAGCAAGAGACAAAAGTGCTATTCACCGTCAAAGAAGGAGATTGTGCCTCGCCACCTGCAGTTGGGCATGATGATCTAAGCACTAGTCAGCGGGCTGATGCTCACAGTGATGACACTGAGCCAGAATACACAGTAGGTCAAGTGCAGCCTGAACAGCACATAATCCTGGCAGTAGCTGCAGAAAACAGCACAAAGTATAATTCCACAATTTTCTTAAAATCATCGTCTTCATTTGATATTGTCAAAAGCAGATTCTTGACGCCCAATGGACTGCTTGGATCAAAACCTTTGATGATTTCATTGGTGTGCTAGAAATACCAAATCATCTAATATCTTAAGAACATAACAGGAGAAGTAGTAAAAGATGTGATAAAGAAAATACCAGAGGTGGACAGAGAGTCTTACTAGGATGTCAAGGCGGTGTTGAACCTCAAATTCAATCCGATGTTGAACGTTGCTATGAAGGTACATCTTCAATCAGGAGAGATAAAGAGATGGTGAAACAAAGGATGAATATGTTAAAGACTTGAAATGCTCATCAAACCTCAAGTTTAATTCGATGCTGAACCTTGACTATGAAGGTAAATCTTCAATCAGGAGAGATAAAGAGATGGTGAAACAATGGATGAATTTGTTGAAATACTTGAAATGCCTATCAAACACTGTAAGTTCAATTAATTCAATGATGAAGAAGCCATTCATCTCAGAGTCATAGATGGTTGTCTGTCCGAATTCTTCAGACGCTGAATGCTGAGAGAAGCGCTCAGTCTGGAGTGTGTACTCATGGTGGCCTGAGCTGAAGAACGTGCTGACAAACAAGCTACTGACATGGAGGGGGAGGAGCCCAGAGTGAATCGCCGTTGAGTATGAAAAGCAAGGAAAAACAGAAGGTATAAAGCCGCAAGGTGATGTTTCGGAAAAAGAAGAAGCTATGTTTTTTATTTGGATTTTCCTTTCAAATGGTAGGTAAATGTCCTGCCATTGGGCAGATATGTACAGGCTGTGGTAAAAAGGATCAAAATGGCTGTCAGTGCGTCACGTCGTGATGACAAAATGGCTCCCAGAAAGTTCCAGACGCATTCCAATCATGCCCATCAAAGGAAACGGCAACATCAGTTGAGGCAAGTAGAAACTAAAAGAGGCCGATTGTCACCTAATTTCTCTTTAAGAGGTACTTCGACGTCACTGTCAAGCAACAGTGAAGAAGATGTGTGTGCGATGTTGATGCTGACTACTGAAAGATGTGCGCATGTGGGTCTAAGCTCTTGCAAGAAAGACTACAAGTTGGAAGAGAATCAACAAGTGAAATCACAACATTCATTTGGACATTGTCCCAGAATAAAATTGAAGGTTAATGGCTGCTATCAACCATTTATCATAGACAATGGTAAGTCGATATATATCATGCCAGCCAAAAAGTACCATGAACTGTCTCCGGTGGCCCGTCTTACACCATCAAAAAACAGTATACATATGTGCAGCCTTGACACCATTGCAAAGTCAAGGTTCATTCATGATGACTTTGAAACATGAAAGAACAAAGTTACAAGCTCCAAACCATGCCCTTCACGGCACTTCGTCAAGTGCATGTTTGCTCAGCTACAGCTCTGCTGCTGACATGGGACTAATTCCTGTGAATTATAATATTACTGCCCACCACGACATAGTGAATCAGTTTCCGTCATTGTTTCATGGATTAGGAAAGCTTAAAACAATGAATGTGCAGCTCCGCATTAAGGACGACATTCATCCTGTTGCTCAATGGCATTGTGAAATGAAATGAAATGAAAAGATGATTTGTTGAGCGCGATAGCTACCTTGAGGCGTCCTAGCGCTAATGGACAGGCGAGTGGCGGAGAATCAGGAGATTAATCAGATTTGTTGAAAAGCAGGGTTTTTAACTGCTTACGGAAAGGAAGCAGATTGGGTTCGGACCGGAGATGAAGGGGAAGGGCATTCCATAGCTTGGCCGAGTTGTAGGAGAACAATCGGCCTCCACATCTTACTCTTTTGATCCTGGGAATAGTGATGAGGGAAGAAGAAGTTGATCTAAGATGTCTGTTTGGTATGTAGGGAGTGGCCAGTGGGTGATTAATAAGGGCGCCGGTTTTCCAGAAGGCTCGATGGGTGATACATAAGCTCTTAGATTCAATTCTTTGCCTCACTGGGAGCCAGTGGAGTGTTTTCAGCCCGGGTTTGATGGAGAGTCGGCGAGGGGTCTGGAGGAGAGTACGGGCTGCACAATTTTGGATGACCTGAAGTTTATGTAATGTGGCCTGAGGGGCTCCCAGGTAGAGGGCATTCCCAAAATCGAGGCGCGACAAAATCAAGCCTTGGATCATGGTCTGTCTTGCTTTGGAAGGGTAGAAGAGGGAGGATTTTCCGAATGAGCCTGAGCAGACCGAAACATGCAGCTGAGAGTTTGGCTGCTTGGCAGCTAAAGTTGAGGGATTTGTCAAGCCAAATGCCTAGGCTTTTAATGGAATCCTTGTTTGTTGGGGCGGATCCAAGGCAGGTGGGCCATAGGTGGTCGATGGAAGGACTGGGGGCGCTACCTAGGAGCATTAGCTCGGTCTTGTCTCCCGAGGGGCTTGCTAGGGGAGATGGTTTCACCCTCAAAGACCCTAAATGAACGGTCTGACAAGAAGGACTTGAGCCAAGCCAGTGCGTTTTCGGAGATTCCTAGGTTCGCGAGTCTGTGCAGTAAGATGGTATGGTTTACCGTGTCAAAGGCGGCACTTAGGTCGAGGAGGATAATGGCGGCCGATCCTCCTTGGTCCATGATCTTCCTAGCCTCTTCTGTAACTGCAATGAGGGCGGTCTCGGTCCCATGCATGGGACGGAATCCCGTCTGGGAGGGGTCGAGTAGATGGTTATTTTCTAGGAATTCGACCAGAGCGCTGTTGACGTGTTTATCGAGGATCTTGCTTAGTCACGGTGGTGGTGAGATTGGCCGGTAGTTCGATGGGTTGTCTTGGTCCAAATTTGATTTTTTGAGAAGAGCCTTCACCATGGCCTGCTTCAAGGGGGTGGAATAGTCCCGGTGGATGACGAGGCATTTAGCAGGTTGAGGGTGGTGGGTAGAATGTGATTAATTACTGTCAGCAGATTGCAAGGAGGCGCTGGGTCATTAGGGGAGCCGGATTTCACCTGACGCATGATGATTTCCAGCGTGGAGGGGTCAAGAGGTGGGAGGTTCCTGAGAGTTACTGGGGTACAAAGTCTCGGCTCGCCCTGCTTAGTAGGTGAGATGGGGGGTCGGATGTGAGAAAAGGAGGTGTAGATGGTTTGTATCTTTTGGAAAAAGAACTCAGCCAAGTTGTTACAACGGGTTTGTGCATTAAGGGGGTTGAGGGGTTTGTCTGGTAGCTTGAGAAGGGTTTTCGCAATTTTATATATTTCCTTAGGTTTAGAGGCGGCTGCATTGATTTTGTTTTCAAAGAAGGTTGCCTGTGCGATGTGAATTTTGTTTTTGTATGTTTTTATTGCGGCTCTGTAAGCTGTTTTCGCGGCGGAAGTGTAGTCCATTCGCCACTTCCTTTCAAGTTTTTTGCAAAGGCGTTTTTTTTCCCGTAGATCAGGGGAGTACCAGGGAGCGGTTCGAGTGTTACGTTTAGACTCCCTGCGTTTTAGGGGGAGCACGGAGTCAAGTGAGTTCGAGATCCACTTCTTATAATTTTCATTGGCTAAAGTGGGGTCGGATGTGTTAGGTGGTGTATAGGCCTTGAGACTTGTTACCCAGTCAGACTGGGAGAGTTTCGGCCAGTTGCGCTTCGTGTTGGTAATTGTAGTGGGGGAGGAATGGGGGGGGGGCGTTAGACCAGGAGAAGGGAATGAGAGAATGATCTGTCCAGGGCAGAGGGAGAGGGGTGCCTACTGAGAACTCTGTACAATTGCTGAAAATGGGATCTAAAAGATGCCCTTTGGTGTGGGTGGGTTTTTGCACTAGCTGCTTGAGCTGAAGTGCAGAGAGGCTGATAGACAGTTCCAGCGCATTGTGGTCAGTGACATCGTCAAGATGAATGTTTAAGTCCCCGAGGAGGGTAAAGCTAGATATGTTGCAGGCTAGAGTGTAAGGCAGGGAGTGGAGGAATTGACCCACGGGCCCAGGGGGTCGGTAAATAAGTATCCCTGTGAACGTACTCGTAGGTGAGAAGTCTATGGAGAAGGAGAGGCTTTCACAGTCAGGTATAGGATTGGTGGAGCAGCGGCACCCAAAGGAGTCTTTATAGATGACTGCTAGACCACCACCTCTTCCTGTTATGCGATCTTCACGGAGGATTTGATAACCTAGAGGTAGAGCCTGGATAAGGTCAGGTTCAGAATCAGGGTGAAGCCAGGTCTCGGTTAAGAACAAAATATCTGGTTGGTTGTCAAATTGCATTTCATCTACAAGAGGCTGTTGAAAAAGAAATTGAGACTTTGCTAAACCATGATATCATAGTGCTCTCTACCGGCCCAATGCCATGGGTGTCGCTGATAGTGGGGGTACCTAAAAAGGACAGTGGAGGGTCTGTGCGAATCTGTGTCAACACGGGACAAGCAAACAAGTCAATCAAAAGAGAACGACACCCAGGTCTGCACATTGCCAATATAATTTCCCAAATGAATGGTGCAAAAGCCTTTTTGTTCCTTGATCTGAACAAAGCATACCATCAGCTCAAACTGGAAGTAAATTGTGGGTACATTACTACCTTTTCAACTCATGTTGGTTTGTTCAGATACAAAAGATTGAGGTTCTGCATTTCTTCAGCTGGCAAACTTTCTCGAGATGTGATTTTTCGCATTATACAGCCTGTCACACATGCTTTCAATTACAGTGATGATATATTAGTATCTGGGGCCACCCGAAAGGAACAAGATAGAGCCCTTATACAAGTGTGCTATCTGCTTGCTGATGCAGGTCTGATGTTGAATGCTGAAAAGTGTGGATTTCACAAAACAATACTAAAGTTCTTTGGGCACATTTTCTCAGAAGGTGGAATGAATCCAGAACCTGCCAAGGTTCAGGTTTTGTTATCCACCTTCCCTCCACAAGATGTAACCGTGCTGCACTCTTTTCTTGGCATAGCCAGCTACTGCTCTAGCTACATCTGTGACTATTGTATATGACAGCCCAGTGGGCTTGGGTGAAATTCTTTCCCAACATAGTGGACATGAAAATGCAGGAAGGCGTATTATAGCTTATCCTAGCCAAAGTTTGTCACAGACTGAACGAGCTTACTCACAACCTGAGAAAGAAAGCCTAGCTGTTGTGTGGGCTTGTGAATACTTTAATGTGTTTCTATATGGGAAACATTTTACGCTTGTTACTGATCACCAAGCCTAGTTCACTATCTTTGGCATTCCAAAGGCCAAGATGCCCCCTCACATTGAGCGGTGGGGGCTGAGACTGCAAGAATCTAACTACACCATTGTGTACCGGCCGTTAAAAGATCAAAAACCTACTGACTACTTTTCCCAAGTGCCCATGCAGTGCCAGGGTACCCCCTCCAAAATAGCTGAGGCCTACGTTAACTTTATTGTAAGATCCAGTACTCCTGGGCCTGTGTCGATGAAGCAAATAAGTGTTGCTACCAATGCAGACAGGAATATGCTCATCCTCAAAGATATTATTATGCATCAATCTTGGAGAACCTGTGTTTGACCTTTTGATAACAACCGTGAATATCAGAAATTCAAGAATGTGCGTGGTGTACTGTCCATTACACAAGAAGGGATTATCTTGTGAGATGGTCAAAAATTGTCATTCCTGAAAGTCTAAGACAGGAAGACATGGAGTGGCACACGAGGGACATCGTGGAATTGTCGCCATAAAGGGATCCCTCAGTGAATCGTGTTTAGTTCCCTCACCTTGATGGGAGAATTGAGAGAGAGAGCTCCAGTCTTGTAATTTGTGTAGCTGTTCATCTCCCAAAACAACGCAGCCTCTTTTGAACATGTTGCATCTCCCAAGACACGTTCAGGAGAAAATTGCGGTTGACTTCTCTGGACCCCTTGAAAATGCTCATTACCTCATGGTGATTATAGATGAGTACTCCCGGTTTCCTCTGGTGGAAGACCTTTCATTAATCATTCACAATCGAGTAATTGAAAGACTAGAAGTCATATTTGCAACCTGGGGTGTTCTGTCCATTCTAAAATCTGACAATGGCCCGCCATTTCTTGATCGGGAAATCAAAGACTTTCTTACTCATGTGAATATCAGGCATTAGAAAAGCACATCTTTATGGCCACAGGCTAATGGCATTGTTGAATGTTTAATGAGCAATCTTAAGAAGGCTGCCCAGAGCGCTGTGTTAGAGGGACTTAAACTCAAGTCCATTCTTCATTCTACTCTTTCTGCCTACAGATCTCCCCCCATTCTACAACCGGCAAAAGCCTGGCAACCCTGATGTTCAGGACAGCCATGGGTACCAAGCTGCCCCAGTGTATCAATGAAAGAATAACTGATGCTCAGAAAGCTCAACTCAATGATTCGTCTCACAAGTCCAGAATGAAGATTTATGCAGACAAGCATCGATGTGCTTGGGACACTATGTTTCAGAAAGGAGACCGTGTCCTGATCAAGCAGAGTCCGAAAAACAAATCCGATGCTCCATTTGATGCCAATCCATTGCAAGTTATGACTAGTAATCAACACATGGTGACTGCTCATCATCCTCGAAAATTTATTACGATGGACTCCTCACATTTCAAGCACCTGCCTTGTAGTCTGTCGGAGCCAGACATCCAAAGTGAGACTTTGTCATCAGAGGGCCAGGAGAGCCCCAGAACTGCCTCAATGACTAGCTCACCAGTGCCTGCTGTGGCTGTTTCTCTTGTTTCCCCTCAGCATCACATCATGAGATCTGGAAGAGACTCATTGAGGAACTATGATGTATATATGTTTTGTTTGTATCTTTTTACTAAACAATGGAGGAGACGTAATGCCTTGTGTATTATAGAGCGAGTGAGCCTTATGTTCCCTAATGGACTCCGTAGTCTAGTGACATAAGTGATTGGGTGTGATTAATAAAATTAATGACACAGTACGTGTCAGTTAACGGTTATACTCTAGAGAATAAAGGCATGTAATACCGAGCTCCATATTTGGTGTGATTCATGTACATACTACTGGGCTGGGGAGGAAACTGCGGGGGCTTCCACCACTGGCTTGCTGGAGCTCTGACCCATCTGAATTCAGACAAATGGGGAGACTTTTCAGTGCCCGCAGGACCCCATCCTCTGCACTTTTTCGACACGGCAGGATGGAGAATGTAACCCAGGGCATCCATCCCAGGGCTAGCCAGAGCTCTGTCCTGGGCCAGATAAGAGCTTCTGAACCCAGAAAAGCAGGGGAGACCTCCCCGTGCCTCTGGGATCTAGGGCCCGTTTACAGCTTCTTTTCCATTAGCAAGCAGGGGAGTCATCCCCTGGACTGCGGGTCCATGACCCGGGAACCTAGTGGTAAGCGCACTGGGTAACAGAGCCCAGAGCAAGGGGCTTCCACACCCAGGCCAGTCAGAGCACTGACCCCAGTCCCAGTCAGAGCTTCTTATCCCAGACAAGGAAGGGAGGCCTTCCCGGGCATGCGTGTCCCTGACCCAGGCACTTTGAGACAGGGTGGGCCAGGGAACAGAGCCCTGACCCAGGGCCCAGTCTCAGCTTCTTTTCCCAGGCAAGAAGAGGAAACCTTCCCAGGCCTGCAGGTCCCCTGTTGGCATTTTGAGTCACGGCGGACTGGAGAATGGAGTCTGAGCCCAGGATCAGCGGGCTTCAACCCTAGGGACAGCCAGAGATCTGACGTGGGGTCCAGTCAAAGCTCAGAACCTAGGCAAGCAAGGGAGGCCTACCTGGGTCTGAGGGTCCCTGTCCCAGGCTCCAAGTGACACAGCTGGCCTTCTCTTACACTCGCATATTCCGAAGGAGAACCAACACCTCCTTTTATTGTGTCAACTTCACTCATTCAGTAGTTATGAGGAAAGGAAACCTTTGCATAACTTTTCCTCACACACAACCTGATTTCAGTATATTAATCCGTTAACCTGTACACTCTGGCCCCCACCATTTGCCTGTGTTGCTCTGAAGGAATTACTAGTGTTATACATGTGCCACTTACCACTGCACTCTAGTGGGGACCATGATCAGAGGTTAGATATTTTGGGGAATATCCCTCGGTTTGGCGTGCCTTCCCTGCCTGTCGAGATCACAGAGACTTGGCTGCCATGGATCCACCATTCGCGGGTATGCCTCTGCTTCCCCATCAGACTGTGAAAGCTCAAATCAATAAAGAATCATAGGTGGAAGATTCTTTGAGAGAGAAGTTTTTACTCCAGCTAAAAAAACAACTAAAGGTGGTCTCAGCTACCGCATGCCTAACAGTACCTCACTAAGCCTGGGCAAATATGCCCTCCTAAAGCAATGGAAATTTCCACACAGCGCATACAGCAAAAAATAAGTATTAAATAGTAATACGTGACAGCTTATCCTGGCACTTTTGAGAAGACTAATGAGAGAAAAACATTATTCAACATTGAATCCCAGCTAAAAGTCGAATAACTTTGAGCATTGTTCCGAGTAATACTTACAGCACAGGGAAGTGGAGCTCTGTAAAATACAATGTTACAATTATTATTATTTACCTTGCTGTGTTCTGTACTAAAGCAAGTATGTGATCTAAACAAGATGGAGTCGGCTAGGTCTCTTAATTGCGGCCTAGATGTTCACACCTCTGTCATCCTGATCCCCAATGGTTTAAACCACAGATGCCATCAAGAGGGGCTGAGGGTGTTCTTTAGATCAAGAGCAGCCCAGTGTCACTGGACAGCCTAGCTGAGGATTCACTTCTCGAAATAGAGAGAGATGATGACAGTACAGACAGCCCTTCAATTCTCTGAGGGAGAGATTTGAGGCTCAGATATGGTAGCCAAGACACGCAAATTCAGTAGTGATGTCTTATCTGAATAGGCAGTTCAGCAGAGGGTCATCTCTCAGCCAAGTGGTTCGAATATTTGGGAACAAAGAAGGAGAGAATGTACTTTCTTTCATGGCAATTGATAAAAAGGGGAAGAACAACCAAGAAGCAGATTCCCTAAATACAGTATCCTCTCATCTCAGAATCTAAGACTTCGGACTCAGACCTTTCTGTAGCTTGGGCACCCTACTGGAGGACCTGTTTGCAGATCCTTACTGTGCTCTTCTGCCTCATTTTGTATCAAGATAGCAGGATCATCTAGCCATGGAGTGAATGCATTAACAAGTCAATGGTGAAGAAAGCTGTCATAAGCATTCCCTCCGATTCCACTAATTACTCGCCTAATAGCAAAGATCAGGAGAGAGGAGGAAGAAGTAAATCTGGTTTGCCTGTGTTGACCAACAAGGCATTGGATTCCACTTCTGAAAGAAATGTTGCTATGTGGTTCATTCCTCTGTACCCTCATTCTCTGATCCTCCCACCTCTAATGCCCATTCTAGTTCCTCAGCGGTTAGGTCTGGGGGGTGCAAGTCGAGAGGAAGGGACTTAGAGAGTTAGGTCCCTCCTTTTCTGTGGCTCCTTCTATTCAGGCTTCAAGCAAGGACTTCAGTAAGTGAGCATATAAAAATCATTAGGCCTCATTTTCAAAGAGGTGTGAGGGTACGTATTTACCTCCTGTTCTGTGTTCCCCAGAAGACGTCCTGCAGTTTTTACAGAATGGTTTTGACAAAGGTTGATCTAATCCAACTCTGACATTTGAATTCCTTTTCCGTTCTTTTTGGGTTTTTCTATGTAAAATTGAAAATTGGGTTGCAAGACTTTTTAAACATTTTTAATTTTTTAAGATTGTTGAAGCTATTTCAGATAATCTGTCAAAGGATCGTGGACGGTGTTGAGCCTCAAAACTAGATGAGGCAATGTGCCCCTAAATAGCACCCTAACACAAATTAATCAATCAAATAGCATTTCATAAAATTAGCTCTCTGAGTCAGGAATACATTGTGAACCATGAAGGTTTATTAAGAAAATTCAAAGAGCATTACAGACGGCAAAAAGTGGTAGTAATTCAGAGTGCATTAAATTAACATTGGGCATTAGCATAAGGCTCAATCAAATGCAGCAATAAAATTACATGAAGTCAAGGCAAAAATATTCTTCAAGACGTGAAACAAACAGACAAGGGCCCAGTCTCCAAATTTGAGGAGTCAGAAGACTGGCTCACGTCTAAAATGCATCATTTTCATAGAAAAATCCACAATGGAAGTCAATAGAAATTGCACAGTCAGCATAGGGTGAGCAAATATAACAATGAACTGACAAATCATAATACAGAATTATACGCCACCTAATTTCAACATTCGAACACTAGCCCCTATCTAAATATTAATGTTTTCTATTCTAACCTAATTCATCAGAGGTAGCAGTATACAAATTTAGTTGCACAAACAATGGAAGTCTTATAAATAATGATACAGCCAGGAAGAGCCTTGAATGTAGCAAATGTTTCCTCCCTGGCTCTTCGAGGACAGCATGTCAATATGTAGCATCATTGCACATCTTGGTTATGTGTGGTGTCAGAATGAGAAATAAAAACACACATCAGGGCCGTGTTAGAATTCAAGATGGTAGTTTGGCCTAGTTTGGGCCTAGTTTAACCAAACATAGGAAAATACAGTTCTGTCAAGTGCAGCATTTTCAAGTGCAGAAATGTTCATGAAATTTAGAACAATTTTATTAAATCAGTATCAGCAAGATCTAGGATCAGAGATATTTATCATAACGGGGACCTTTTGTTGGTTTTAGAAAACCTTGCAGAATGAACCATTTGAATCTTTAACAGAAGTTTCCCTTTCGCTTCTGACTTTTAAGGTTATGTTTTTATGGCAATAGCCACAGATAGATGGATAGGGGAGTTGATTTAATTGGTGTGATGTCCTCTTTATCATAGAATGTTTGAAGAACAAATAGGTTTGAGACTAGGACCACAAATAGTTCTTTTCACAGATCACAGGAGATAATGCTCTCAGTGTTGTCTTCTGACCATTATCCAAATTGCAAGGAAATGCCTCTTTTTGCATATTTATCCCCACATTTTTTGGACTGATGCTGCTAGTTTTTCGATTCTGAGAGTGCACTCGGGTCTGCTAACCAGATCCCAGTACCAGTGTTGAATTGGATACACCCAATTGGCAAATGCTTACTTACTTTTAAGTCCCTAGCATATGGTACCTCATGTACCCAGGGCATGTAAGACAGAGTGTTCATCCAGGGTTTCAGCACTGGTTGTACCACCTGCACGTGACAGAGACAAAATGCACCCCAGCCTGCCACTGCAGACTGACAGGGTAGTGTGTGACACTGCCAGTTTGACTTTGCCATTACACCTAATGGCAACCACACCACTTCCCTTAAGTAATACATGTAAGTCTCCCCTAAAGAAGGCCTATAGAGTCCTATGGCAGGGAGCTGTATATTACAAAGTAAGACATATGATTGTCTTTATGTTTTAGCAGCAACACTTCCAAATTGTTGTTTTGCTGTGGACTACTTAGGAGCCCCATTGGCTAACAAAGGGTTACGACCTGGCACTCCAGCCTAGCTAACTTCTGAAGGGGACCACCTAACAAAATAAAGTAAGGTGTCAAAATAATTGTGACATTAAACCCAACCTGATGCCCAGGCCAGATTTAAAGTCACTATTTAAGTTAACAACTTTAAGAAAGTTGCCACTCTGCACTCCACCTAGCCCAGCAGCTTCACCAAGGCACTGACACAAAGACAAGTTTCTGACCACCTGGGGAGACGTGTAAACAACTCCCAGGCCCCGGCACAGAGAGGTGTCACCTCCTCTTCCAGGATGGTCACTCAGGATGTTAGCCCAAAAGGTAAAACTGCCTTTGAAGGGCTGCTTGTGACAACATTCCAGATCAGGATGTCTTTTGTTCCTGCAGACAATTAGAAGACAGAGCTAAGGGACAGAAACTTGTGTCCAAACCGGTTTTCCCGTGGGCGTGTAGCCCACTGGTAGCCACACCTCGAGGGTGGGCTACCCTGCTCCTGGTGACTGAGGAAGGTCTGTGCCATCTTGAAGGGGGGCAAGAATGGTGCACTGTGGGATAGCCAGATGCCATACATCACAGGAACTTAGTCACTAGAGAGGAGGGACCGAGTAGCCAATTAGCTAGTGAGAGCGTGGTCCCCTCTGGGCACTTTCCTGTGATAAGTAGGGCATCCCTGACACCCTGCCCCTAAGTTCACGTTGGAGAAGAAGAGAGGACCGAAGAAGGACTGCCCTGCTTCACTTGAACCGCGTACAGAAAGGCTGTACCATCGAAAGAACTGCACCCGCTGCACTTTTGTGCCTCTGCCTGCAGCTCCTTACTCTGGGAAAAGTTGATTTCCATGCTACACCAAGACCAGTGACTCCAATGTTCAGTCTGCTGACCTCCTGGAACCACCACCAGGACAACAAGAGCTGAAAGAGCCCAAACAGACAAAGTGATGGCCACTGCAGAAGTTTTGTTGCTACCAGTTGCAGGGCACAACAAAGGACAAATCCAAAATAGCTAAAACCTGCACTCGAGTCTGGTGGACCCAGGAGTGCTGTCCAAGTTCGGATTCATAAAAAAAAGTCCAGGACATCCAGCACTCTTTGACAAGTGCAAGTGGCCATCTTGCTCAGACTCTCTTCTGTTTGCCACCTGCCATTGCTGGCACTTAATTTTTTGATAATCCTTTGTCTGCATAGACAGATACTGGACTCTTGGAATCTGTTGGATTTACTATCATTTACATCTTTGGCACAATTAATAAAATCAGGCCCCCATAAGGACCCCATCTCCCCCTTCTAAGCTTTGCCAGTTAGCCCCGGATACCATGCTACCTTTGGTTAGAGTTAATTGTTCATTGCAGGAAGGTCTAGTACAGCGTGGCAACATGCTACGGTAATTTCTCTTCTTAGGAAATCCAACCTGGAGTCCCCTAACTGGTCTAACTATGGACCTATCGCTGTTCTCCCCTTCTTGTCAAAAAGTCCTAAAAAGCATGTCTGTATCCAACTTTCTGACTTGGTAGAGTCTCAGAATTATTTACATGACTCCCAATCAGGGTTTAGAACAGGGCACAGTACCGAGTCTGCCCTTCTGGGAGTTATAGAACATCTTAGACAGCGCTTTGATAAGGCTGAGAAAGCAACGCTGATTTTACTTGATCTCAGCGTTGCCTTTAATACTGTGCCCCATGACATGCTCATGGAGAGGCTGGCTTATCTAGGGATACAGAGATCGGTGCTATCTTGGTTCTCTTCCTTTCTACATGACCATACCTTTCAGGTTTCTTTGGGTAGTTTCTCTACCGTGAGTCATACTCTAACTTCTGGAGTTCCAAAGGGGTCAGACTTGAGCCTGGCACTTTTTAATATCGATGTACGACCTTTGGCCGATCTGGTGAAAAGCTGTGGTCTTACTTTATTCTCTTATGCAGATGATACTCAAATGATCTTTTACTTATTATCCGCTCAGGACCACAGACCACGTCTTTGAACTCCTGTTTTGCGTGAGTAGCTTCATGAATGGATGATAACTCTCTGAAACTGAATGGTGAGAAAATGGCAATATTGATCTTAGGAAAGAATCCAGGTCTCTGGAGCCCACAGCATTGGCCGTCTGCTTTTGGGGACACTTCTAGTCCTGCTTCTAAAGTTAAGAACTTAGGCTTCTTGGTAGACTCTAAGCTCTCCATGAAGCTGCGGGTGGCTAAGGACTCTGGGACCTGCTTCGCAACTTTGAAATGGTTGCAGACATCTTTTGGATGCTTCCTGTATCTGCCCAAAGATCCATTATCCAGGCTCTCATTTTGTCCCGCCTAGATTATGGCAATATCTTTTTTCTGGAGATCAATAAAGCCTCCATGAAACATTTGCAGTTGGTGCAAAATGCAGCCACTATTCTTACATACAAACAGCCAAAATATACCTCGGCCACTTCTATTCGCTGTGAGCTCCATTGGCTAAATGTGAAAAAACATGTCCAATTTAAAGCATTGTGCTATTTCTTTAAAGCCAGGGCTGGGACTGCCCCCTACCACCTCAATGGCCTGATAAAATCATATATGCTCACTCAATATTTATGTTCTCGCAATCGCTCTCTGTGCACTGTACCTAAGATCAAACTCACCCATATGGAAGGCTGCTCCTTCACGTTCCTGGGCCCTAAGCTCTGGAGTGCTGTGCCAGAACATCTAAGAATCTGCACCTCACTGCTCTCCTTCCACAGACAGCTAAAGACCTGGCTGTTCTGACTCCTTCTGAGTTGGGAGACACTCTTTTGTTGCTAAAGCACTGGGGAACCCCAAGTGGGTAGCTCGTTGTGCTTTAAAAGAATTTAAATAAATAAATCAATAAGGGACACCAGCCTCCACTAAAGAGTTTGCATCCAACCATGGTGCAGCGTGATCAGAAGTGCAGCATCGGCTGTCCGACTACTGTAACATAGACGACTTTGAGGGAACCCAATCTCCGTTGCCACAGTCTCCGAACATCACCTGTGGTCCAAAGGACCACCAGTGAGACACCCCTGCAGACTGCACTACAACAGGAGCATCCTTTTGATCATCTTTGCCTGCATTCCTCAGCATCAGGGACACTTTTTGACTTCTATGGTGGTTACCCTGTAAAGTTGGGAGCTGTTAGAACTGGGGTCTCTAGTTGGCAGAGGTAGGAACCTTTGACTAAATAGGGACCCTTGCTTCTAAGTCAGGGAAAGGGGATTACACTACTGGATAACCGCTGCTCACCCCCTTGGTAGCTTGGCACGAGCAGACAGGCTTATCTCAGAGGCAGTGTGTTAAGCATTTGTGAACACATACAGTAATACTGTGAAAACCCTACAGATGGACACCACACAGGTTTTATAAAAATAAGTATTCTTTATATAGTCTTAACACAAAAACACCAATGACAAAAATCCACCATACTGTACTTAAAATTGACTTAAAGATGGTAGAAGTAACTTAGTTCAAGTTGATGATAAATGCAATACTTTTCTCACAAAAGTACCTGGAGTCGGGGGAGACGATGCGTCACGCCTCAATGCTTGCGCAGAGTAGGGGATGCGTCTTGGTCCTTACAGGAGAGGAGGTGATGCGTTGATTCTCGTACTGCGTTATGATGCATAAAGATGGCGCCTCGATACGGTGCGACAATCCGGTGCAATGCGATAAGATGGCGCCCTTGATGCAACGACGTGAAGACGATGCGTGCACGCCCGGTGGCCGTGCAGCGAACTCTGTACCTTGGGAGCCGTGTCAGGCCCTGCGACACGCTTCTCCTGTGATGCGACGGTGACCTCTGCGGCGGCGACACACTTCTCCAGCGATGCAATGGCAAAAGCTGCAACTGCGACACGCTTCTTCTTCATTGAGTCGCGCTTCCAGCTCCCAGCGACACGCAGGCTTCTGCAGACAGAATTCCCAGCAAGGAAATTCAGAGGGGAGCTGGTGGTGAAGTCTTTTTTCCCTGAGACTTCAGCAGGTAGGTCTATTCAGCCCTCTGCTGACTCAATCTGTCTCCTGGAATCCCCCAGCCCCTGTCACTCACAAAGCCAGACACACAATACACAAGCTAGCAGAGGCAGGCTGGATGGTTACGTAAGAAAATACCTACTTTCTAAAAGTGGTATTTTCAAACACAGACTGTTAAAACCAACTTTACTAAAATATGTATTTTATCATTCTGAGTTCAGGCATACTAAACTCGAATTTCTACCATGTTCCCTGGGTCAATTAGAATTATAAGGTTTTATAATCAAACTGCCCATTCTGGCCTATTGGGACTGGTAGCCTTGCAATAGTGAAAAACGAAAATGGCTTTAATTCACTATTGGGAAATGCCACACACACTAGGACATGTCCTACCTTATACTTACAATGCACCCTGCCTGTGGGCCTACCTTAAGGGTGTCTGATATGAAGAAAAGGGAAGGTTTAGGGACTGGTAAGTGGGTGCACTTTACCAAGTCGGCATGGCAGTACTAGACTGCACACAGGCTCTGCAATGGCAGGCCTGAGACACACTTTACAGGCTGCTTCTGTGGGTGGCACAACCAGTGTTGCAAGCCCACCAGCAGCATTTGATTTACAAGCCCTGGGCACACATGGTGCACTGTACTAGGGTCTGACAAGTAAATCAAATAACCCAATCATGGAGTCACTAATCAATACATACATTTACAATAGAGAGCATATGCATTTTAGCACTGATCAGCAGTGATAAAGTGCCCAGAGTCATAAAACCAACAAAAACAGGTCAGAGAAAATACAGGAGGAAGGCAAAACGTTCAGGGATAACCCTGCAAAAAGGGCCAAGTTCAACAGGAGCTAGCTTCAAAAATGCTCTGGTGGTCTGTTAAATGTCCTAATTATCCTTTCTGGCCCCCTAGACTTTACCCCTGTTGGATTTGGTCGCTAAAGCTTGGCCGGGTACTCGCACTAACACTTTCCAACTTTACGTTTGCCAATGCTTGTTTGCAGTTGCATTTAAAAGTGATAACAAGTTCTAACTCTGTGTCTATGGAAGCCTCCGTTGGATTTTAATGATCAAGGTATGTAAAAATGTATAAAAATACTCTCTATTTATATAAATTGTTGTTGTATCTTTTTATTGGCTTGTTCTGTTGTTTGAGGTTATTAAATACTTCACACATAGTATATGTTATATGGACCCAAGATGGCATCTGTGAGTTTACACCACGAAAAGGCTCCACAGCCATATCATATAGTACACTAAGATCCTCACACAAATCATAAAGAATCCTTTGATGTTGTCAGAGGTGTTAAGAATTATCTTCCTAAAACAGCAGATTATAGGAAGAGTGATTCATTGTTAATTAATTTTAGTCAGGCAATTGACAGTGTTAACTTTTCCCTTTCTACCTTGGGACAGTGGGTTAATGACACAATATCAGTTTCACATTTGAAGGGGCGTGGCTTGGAGCCGCGGATGGCGGTCGCTTAGATCGCGAGCTCCGCATCGTAGCCCGTTTTATATCCTGATTAAAAACTGCCCGGGGGCCCCTGTGCAACTCCACTGGGGGCGGAGGGGACGGGGCTCCTTCGATGCTGCTCCGGAGACCCGAGGCACCCGCTGAACGGAGATCTGCCGTGGGCGAATCTGGTCGGGTCGCGAGGCGACGTGGAGCCTAAGATGGCGGACCGGTAGCGAGGCGGAGACCCGGAGCTGCCCGGAGCGGATGGGGGCTGGAGCTCAGAGCGGGAGACCGAGGGGCAGCGGATCGGAGCCCAGGGGGGGCCGGAACCTGAGACCTGGTCCCCGGTCGACGGGGGGTGCTGTGCCCCTCTGCCCCGTGCTCGACTCGTAGCGAGGCCTTGTGGGAGGAGCTGAGCCCGAAGAAGGTTGTGAGGGACCGCGCCTGCGGGATGCCTGGAAACTCCTGCGGGGGAGCTGGCCCCTGACGACGCCTGGAGCCCTGACGTCCTCCTGGTCTACGAGGACCTGTGACCCACCGGGGACTGCCCACTGCGCACTGGAAGGGACTGGGGGGCCCGGTGTGGCCCCGAGGCCGGAGACTTATTGGAGCCCTGCCAGAGGTGATTGAGGAGTGGGGCGACGCGCTGCTGTGGCCGCCGGACGCGGAGGGTGCGTTTCCCCGGGACCTGGCTACTGCGGCTGGTGGCGCCTGACCTGCGCTGAGCTGGGGGATCGGGGGAGTCCTGAGCAACGGGCGGTCCTGCGGTGGGAACCGCAGTCAGGTGGCGGCGCGGTGCAGCGAAGCAGGAGGGACTGGTGCCGGTGACGGGACCCCAGCAGGCGGAAGTGGCCGTGGTTGCAGGACCCCCTGCGGGAGAGGAGACGGCTGCCGGGGGCGGTCGGCGGATTGGAGAACTTTGCGGTGGGTCCGCGAGAACAGGGGCCTAGGTGGAGGCGATATTTGGGGCCTGCACCTGAACTACTGAGCTACATGGGAGAGGTAACCGGGGGCCCACACGGCGAATCACATTACCTGGCGAAGGGGCACGGGGCGCCGGAGCACGAGGGCGGGGGGACCCCCTCGAGGACTGCGCTGCAGAGGGAGAAAGCACCCTGCTGATTTGCCCTGCGTTGCCTGCTGCCCATTGGGCCTGGAGTGGTGGGGCGATTTGGACCGTGGTGGCTCACGGGTCCGCGATACGGCGTGCGGGAGCGGTGGCGGAAGAGAACGGTGGGAAATCGCTGGCGTCGGCGGCCCCCTCCCAGTGGCAGCTTCTGCTGGCTCTACAGCTCCATAGACGTGGGAGTCCTCCCTTCGGAGAGACGCAGTATGGGGAAGCCCAGGGCGAAGAAGGAGGGTGCACAGCCGCAGTCAGGCGATGAGGTCACAGGGCAGGGTGAGCCGGAGGATCATGGCCAGCTTCGCGACCCGCGCCTGCAACTCCAACTTGATAACATCCTGGCGGCAATCGTGGACACCAAGGCAACGCTGCAGCAGGACATAGCGCAGGTGGCGACGGGCCTCGGGCTCCTGAGGGCGGACCATGGCAAGCTGGTGGACAGAGTCTCGGAGGTGGAGAAGACGCTCCAGGTGGTGAATCCACTGCAATCCACTCTTCAGGCAACGATGTTGGATGTCCTGGTCCGTGTTGGGGCGCTGGAGAAGAGAGCGGAGGAGGCGGAAGGACGCAACCGCCGGAACAATGTCCGCGTCGTGGGGCTTCCGGAGAAAACGGAGGGAGATGACATGGTGGCGTACCTAGAAGATTGGTTCCAGAAGGTGGTGGCTCCGGAGGGCCTGTCGTCCTTTTACTCGCTGGAGAGAGCGCACAGGGTGCCTGCTAGACCTCCTCAGCAGGGCCGACCCCCTCGCCCGGTGGTGGTGCGGTTATTACACTATAGGGACCGAGATCTTCTACTCCAGAGGGCACGCACGCATGGACCCTTCCAAGTGGGGAACAGCAAGGTCACTCTGTTCCCAGACTATACATATGAAACCCAGCGGCGCCGTTCCACCTTCCTCGCAGTTAAAAGAGATTTCCGAGAGGAGGGCCTGCAGTATGCGCTGTTGTTCCCGGCCAAGCTGCGCATCATTGTGGATGGATACTCGCACTTTTTTGAGACGCCTGATGACGCCTGGGCATGGCTGGAACTCTACAGAGCAGGAAAGGATGGTGCGGGGAACTCTGCACGAACCCCGGTGGGGGCCCTACAGCGAAGGGGATTGCGGAGGCCCCGACGCCACAGAGGGAGCGCGAGGGGTCCGCATTCGCGGGAGGCGGAGGCGGAACGGAAAGATGCGCTGGACGCAGCAATGGCGCTGACGGGTTCCCAGGGCCACCGCACACCAGGGCGGACGGACTCGGACACAGGCAGGGAGGGCTCTGCTGATGAGGGCTCGGAGTCAGACAGTGTACACCTGCCAGCGGTTACACCGGCCACGGCGGACGGCATGCTGGATGAGGCTTAGGCCTGCTGCGGGACTTCCTCTTGTGAGCTATCCTGGCCTCGCTGGACTTTCCACTACAGGTTTGCTGTGGGAGAGAGGGGGAGGGGCGGCGGGGAGCGGGAGGAAGCGGCTGCCCGAGCTGACACAATGGGCCGGGGAAGCCGACCGGATTGCGAGATTGGACATGGCACGAGCTCCTGGGATGGCGGGTTGAGATGGGTGAATGCTGCGATGGGTGGAGGGGGGAGGGGACGCACAGAAGGACAGCGGAAAACACGGAGTGTGATGGGAGACCCTGGGCGTGCTAGGCTGTCAGGGGCTAGGCGGGACGCGGCGATTTGGAGGATTTAAGGCGGCTGCCCGCTGGTAACCGATCCCCCCCTCGTTGCCCATAAGGCATGCCCACAGTGTTTGCTGTCGGGTTTCGCAATTGTTTCACTGGTACTATGGTTTGGATGGGAGCTAGGTTGGTGTTACTAGGTCCTGTTCTTGGGAGGGTGGGGGTGTTGGGTTTGTTGGGGAATTGTTGGGGAGGGCTCCTCACTGACGGCATGGCGGAGGAAAAGTTTCGATTCAAAAGGATGCTATGGGAGAATGGTTGATTTAACTAATTTGAGATGTATAACCTGGAATGTGAGGGGACTTCATACTATGGTGAGGCGGCACAAGGTCCACGCTTATCTAATCCGCAGGGGAATCCACATAGCACTGCTCCAAGAAACGCACCTGACCAAGGCAGAAGGGTTGGCGCTGCAGCGTAGATGGAGAGGGCAGGTTTTCAACACCACATATTCTGCGTTTGCTAGGGGAGCGTTGATTTGGGTTAGGGCGGGTGTTCCGTTTCAGGTCACTGGGCAAACGGTTGATCCTGAGGGTAGGTACGTGGCTGTCGAGGGGAAGCTCAGGGGGAGGGATATTGCCTTTTGCAGTGTATACGCGCCCAATGTTGACCAATTGGGCTTTCTAGCGAAGTTGTCCGGTGCTTTGGCTTCCTATCTAGCGAGCCCACTGGTGATGGGAGGAGACTTTAATTCTGTTATGGATGATTCTCTGGATAGGTCGCATCCCCCCCTGACCGACTCACCGGTGCATCGCTTAACTAAAGGTAGGCTAGACTGGCAGGTGCGCTGGGGCCTGATAGACGCTTGGAGAGCGCACCGCCCGAGAGACCGAGACTACTCGTACTTTTCTAGCATGCACGAACTACATGTACGCCTAGATGCGATATTGTGTTCTCCGACAGTGATGCCCGCTATAGTACGCACTGAATATTTGACCAGAACGCTCTCCGATCACAATCCCCTCCTTATTAATATGAATTGGATGGCTGAGGTTTCGTGTGTTCCCACTTGGAAACTGAGGCCAGAGGTGCTGGACGACCCACTGTTCCAGGCCGCGCTGGAAGAGGGCATCACGCAGTACTTTGCGGAAAACGCAAACACAGCTGGCACGAGAGCGATAGAATGGGACGCCTTTAAAGTTGTAATCAGGGGGCTCTGCATAGGGAAACACATGGGTATACGAAAGACGCTTTTAGACGACTTGACCAAGGCAGACTCTGCTTTGCGGGAGGCGGAAAAGGAGAGACCCGGCCATCCTGAACTACAGGACAGAGTCGCCGCAGCTAAAGAAGCGGTGGCTGTTGAAGTGGAACGTTTGTGCTGTTTTGATCATAGACGATACGTGACGAGGGCACACGCGGAGGGAGATAAAGCGGGGTCACTATTGGCTTGGTTAGCCGACCCCACTAGAAGGAGTTCCCCTATCCTGGCTTTGGAGAGAGCGGAGGGAGAGTTGGTTTACACCCAAACGGAAGTCATGCAGTGTTTTAAGCGCTACTATGAAATGCTATATAAGAGCAGACTCGAGGATGGGGACCCTGCCGGTGACACTTTCCTGGCTGAGGTCACGCTGCCGGGATAGGATCGAGAGCAGGCTTTGGATTTGGGCAAGGACGTAGAACCGGGTGAAATACGAGCTGCCATCAAGCGCATGGCACGCAACAAGACACCGGGGTTAGACGGATTGCCCGTAGAATTTTATGGGAAATACGCTGACTTGCTGGTTCCGAGGCTCCAGGAGGTCTATAGGGAGGCCAGATCACTAGGACGGCTACCCCAATCGATGCGCGAGGCACTAGTGATCCCGTTATTGAAGCCGGGTAGGGGGAGTGAGAATGTGGCCTCGTATAGGCCTTTGTCGATGTTATCCACCGACTATAAAATATTGAGCAGCGTACTGGCATCCCGGTTACTACAATATATGCCCACCCTGGTCCATGAGGACCAAACTGGTTTCATACCACAGCGCAACACGACTGCGAACATCCGGAGACTGGTGCGGTTGCTGGACGATGATCACCCAGAAGCACCGCAGCCTATGGTTCTCTCGGTGGATATCGAGAAGGCTTTTGATAGCTTAGAATGGGGATATTTGTATAAGGTATTGCGGAGGTTTGGATTAGGGGAGGGCTACCTCCAATGGACAAAAGTATTATATACTTCGGCAGTGGCAAGAGTGCGAGCGGGGTCCTTGGTCTCACCGAGATATCCAGTTGATCGCGGGACGAGACAGGGTTGCCCGTTATCCCCGCTGCTGTTCGCCTTGGCGGTGGAGCCCCTTGCGGCTAAGTTCCGGACGGGCGGTACTATGGGGGCTTAGATGGCAGAGACGGGCGACAGTATATTTCGCTTTATGCTGACGACCTTTTGTTATTCCTCGAAGACGCTGGCGGTGCATTGACGGGGGCGGAGAGCTTACTATCGGAGTATGGGGACATATCAGGGTTACGAGTTAACTGGACTAAGACGTGCCTATTCCCGGTGCGACAGGGGGAGGCTAGGCCGGAGTTGGCTCGAGTGGTCCGCTGGGAGCCCACCTGTCTGAGGTATCTAGGGGTACATATTTATCATACGATGGCAGATATTTTGGAGGGGAATGTGGGCCGTGGCGTACGGGCCTTGAAGGGGAGCATGGCCTTTTGGGCCACCCTCCCGCTATCAGTGACGGGCCGCATCTCCCTCCTGAAAATGGTGGCACTCCCTCGTTTCTTGTACTATTTTAGGATGCTTCCGGTGTGGATACCCAACTCCACGTTCCGGTTGCTGAAATCGATGGTGGTGTCCTTTCTGTGGGGTACGGGCAGGCGCAGAGTGGCGCTCGCAACGCTTATTCGGCCCAAGAGTGAAGGAGGACTGGCGGTCCCTGACTTTGAGCTATATTACTTGGCAGCGCAATTGCAGGTCTTCACCCAAAATGTGGCGAGGGTATTCCGCGGCCCAGAGGCCGGACGAGAGGGGGGAACGCCATGCCACGTCCTTTCTTACATTACCCTGCAGCAGAGGCTGGACGCCCGGGACCTCCTCACGGAGGAGTTAACCTTTAGACTCTGCTGGAATTGATCCCAGAGACGTGCGGGGGTGGTGCATCCGTACGCGCCGGAGATGCCATTAGGGATGTTGACGGCGTTGCCACATGGCGGAGACTGGTCGCCACTACAACTTTGGGAAGAAGCGGGACTGCAGGTGGTGGGAGACCTTTATGAAAACGGGGTCCTGTTGCCCTACCAGACTCTTCAAGAGCGGTTTGAACTGCCTAGGGGAGGCTTCCTGTTACATGCAGCGATTACCAGGGCGATCCAGGCACATTGGAGGGAGGGGCTGCTGGAGCCTAAAACGTCGATAGCCTGCCAGTATGCTATGATGGCAGCAGGGACTGTTAAGGCGGTCACGTGCCTATATTCTAGAATGCTCCTTGAAAACCTTCAGCCGCTGGCTGAACTTCGGGGGAAATGGGAGGGTGACCTAGGCAGGGCTATCCCTGAGACGACCTGGGCACAGTTAGTGAGACGAGAAACGCAAGATTCCAACTGGTGCACTTCTACATACTCCACAGAGAATACCTGACGCCGGGGAAAATCCAGAAATATTTTAAAGTTGAGGAGGCCGCATGTCCCAGATGCGTGAGAACGGGGGTGGAACTGGCTCACATGCTGTGGTCTTGCCCAGTGCTGGGGCCTTACTGGACAGAGGTGGGAGATACCCTGAATGAGATAACAGAGAGGGGACTGGAGTTTGATATGGCCGCTAGCATACTGCACTGGTTTCCGCACACGCCCAAAACTAAAATCACGAGCAAATTCGTAGACATGGGCCTTATTTTAGCTAAACGAGAAATTACGAAGCGGTGGAAGGCAACGGGGGGGGGCCCACTAGCAGACGGTGGAAGGAGGAGCTTCTTAAATGGGCCACCAGCGAGGGTGCGCTGCGGTATCAATCGGCTCATAGACGCGGCGACGACAAGGCGCTAGAGGCTGCAGGTGCGTGGGAGGTGCTAGTGCAGGCAGTGCGAGATTCTGAACCAGGCACGGAGGAGGAAGACCGCCCCGGGGGTGAGGGAGTCCCACCGGAGCAAACTGGGCACATCATGTAACTTGACGCATTGGTATTCCTTGGGCTGTACGTCAATAGAGGGCAGTGGTTGTCGCATGCGTTGGTGAGGAGGATTGAGGGAGGGGGAGGGAATCTAGAAGTGTTGTTTGGGGTTCAGGGTAGAGTTTTGATTATGTAGATGATTGGTTTTCTGCGTTGTATAGTCCTGGAGGGAATTTTACGAACCTGCCTTAGGGGGTTGTATAAGTGGTGGGGAGGCGTGCGATTATTTTGCAGACAGTATGGTGAAACGAATTGTGCAAGGTTTTATATGTGACTGTGCAAAAACCAATAAACTAAGTTTAAAAAAAAAATGGTAAAAAAAAAATCAGTTTCACATTTGAATTCTGGTCGTGCACTTCCAGAATCAGGTCAAACTTGCTCAACCATGGCAAAGAACCCCCCCCCCCCCGTGGTTTGAATGGAGTGGTGTCTCTATTACTGACATTTGTGCAGCACTGGCTGGGCAAAGCAAAATACTTACATCAGTCTTTACATACTAAATTGTGCTCAAGGCTCTGAGATACAGTTTGGTAAAAGGTTCTAAAAACTGCAAGAAATGCACCCTAAACTGTTTTGTGTATTTGTAGCAGGATTTTCATCACATACATGTTCTTTTGTTTGGAATGCTATTGCTTTGGTATGCCTGCTATATTGAGGGACGAGACAGAGAATGTGGATGAAGACAGTAATGCTCAGATTACATATTGGTAATCTTCATTACTCCGACTGACAGTTTTCTAATGCCATTATTCACATGTGGTTGTGGGTGTAGGAGGCTGGCTTAGTATATGGTGCACACTTATTCAAGTGATGCACCCTGCACAAATCCAGACAACCCTTATGGTGATCCTAGTGGTCTTTGATAATCATTGAAAGCACTCAAAGTGGTAGCTGTGAAAACCAGCCTTCAGGCTTCTCTTGAAGGAGTGTACAGCAGCTTATTTTACCAACTTTAACCAATTGTATAAAATACATGATAAAGAAGAGCACAGCGTTTATATAAAAATAAGTCTATTTATTACACAACACACTCACTTACATATTGGTATGTCTCCTACCCAGAGATATCAACACAATACACAATAATACTTAGAAATAATCATGTAAGTAGCACAAATATACATTGGTCTCTAGGGAGAGACCAAACCATATATTAAGAAAGTGGAATGCGAACTGCAAAGGAGAACGAGACTTGGACCAGAAGACTCAGAGGAGCTGCGGACACAATGAACCACCCAAAGTAAATACCCAGGAACCCCAAGGAAGCTGTGTGCAGAGTGGATACACAGCTGTGTGCCCAATGGAAGTCAACAGAGAAGTCGCGGTTGCACTTTTAAAGAAGAAGGACCCTTCCTGGAGAACCCAGAAGAAACCCTTTTGTTGACAGAAGGTTGAAGAGCCATCCCACCAATGGATGACCCAGGAACCAGGTTACCCGCAACAGGAAAGCTGGGTGCATAGGGGTGAATTGACATCAGGACCTGCTGTTGACGAGAATGGGAGACTTTGAAGAAGATGCCTCTGGAGAAGACTGTGAAGGAGTCCGGTGGAATCCAAGGGTAGATTCTTGAAGCGAGAAGCTGCAAGCAGAAGGGACAGAGTCTATACCACTTGGAGGTGACCAGGAGGCACGGAAGCAAATGCCCACTGATGTTGAGAGATTCAGAAGAGGCGACTGTGACCTTGTCGCTGCAGCTGTGAGGACCAGGTAATGCTGAGGAAGTGTCTGGTGGGAGCACCAACAAGACTTGGCAGCAGCACCTGGCATGGAGAACAAAAAGGAGCAAACACTGGGACCAGCAAGGTCCAAGGGACTCATCAAAGGCAGGAGAGTCAGAGCAGGCCCCAAGTAAGCAGGCTAGCTGTAGGAGAGTAGGATCTGCTTCTTATTGTTACCCCCACTTTTTGCTGATGCTTCACTGTTTTTCGACTTTAGTCTGGCTGGGATCCCTCTATCCAGGACCCCAGCCTAGCTGCTGCCTCTCTAAATTGATTGCATATACGTTAGGTACACCACAGATTGGATTCTGGGGTACCCTTATAAGTCCCTAGTATATGGTATCCTATATACCCAGGGCATAGGTACCCCAGAGGCCTCTTAGGGGCTGCAGCATGTATTATGCCACCCCTGGGAGACCATTCAAAATAACACAAAAGGTCTGCTACAGCAGCCTGTGTAAGGTGGTGCATGCACCCCTTACTTAGATATAGGTTCACTATATATATCCATATCACTGCACATATAAACCTATCAGTCACCCCTATGGCAGGCCTTATCAATCCTGAAGGCAGGGTGCTGGGTTTTATGTGAGAGGGTGCCCATGCATGAGCAGAGCCCCCCTGCAGCTTTCGGAACCCTTATTCTGGGGTTGTTTGTGATGCAGCCAAATAATGTACTCTTAAACGCATTATAACCTTGCGGTAAATGCTAACTTTGGAATGGCTGCATGATAACATGTTGTGTTTGGTGTCAAACACCTTGGAATCATACCTCCCCACCAGTAACTAGGAGGGGAGGAATGATTCCGCCCTATTAGAGGGAGAAATATGACTTCACCGGTACACCCGGTACCAGCTTCACAGAACCCTGGCATCACAAAATGGATGCTGCCAGCCACAGACACGAGTCTGCCTTCCTGCTGCTGGACAAAGCTCCGGCAGGGGAGGCTGGACAATAGGTTTCCTGTCACAGGGAGGTGTGACCACCTCCCAGACAGGCTTTAGTGTATTGGGGCTGGGTGGGTGCACTCTGAGAGTGCTTTGATGTCTGCACTGGGGGCACATTTGGTGTCCCTGTGCATAGTCCAGCTCAAGCCGGTTGCAGGGGCTACCAGCCCCTGCTCTGGCACAAAACTGGACAAAGGATATGGGTGTAGCCACCCCTCTGTCCTAACCCTCCCATAAGTGGGTCCCCAGAGTTTGTCCCACCCCTTCCTTGGGTATAAAGTAGGAACCCCTGGCTACAGGACTTTAGATTTACCTGGACGAAACTCTGCTACAGAATCCCAGAACTTCTACTATCTACACGACGTTGGATGACTGAAGAATCTCCCTTGGAGTAAAGGAGTTACTCCCCTGCAAGGCAGGCACCAAAGACACATCTGTTTGGTTTGCAACTACGCAGCTCCTGAAGGACTCCGAAAATTTTGAAACACAGGAGGGGGGTTTCCAAGCTTCCCTGAGGCCGATCCGTGCTCTCAGCAAACCTGAGCTCCAAAAGCCCTCGTGGGGACCGTGCAACCCGAACCCCTGGACACCGTGCACATTTGCAGCAGCATATGCTTTTTGGTGATCCCTGCGGCTGTGCTTTGGGCAACTTGTAGTCCAGACTACGAGCAGTGATTCCACCAAAGATTACTGGCCTACACTCCTCGAGTGACCCGTGGACTGGTATTTAGTGATTCCTCTCGAGGTCCCTTCGCGATCCCTTGTCCGTCGACTTGTGGGTCCCTGAGAAGGGTACTTTAACTTACAGTGGGCTTTCCTGGTTGCTCCAGATGTGCCCAGACTCTCCATTGCTTGGGGAGTCCATAGGACCTTGCTGGGCCACACCGAAGCCTTTTTACTCTCACAGCGAGGGTAGCCGTTGCCAAGGCTTGTTGGTCTTCAATCCGGACACCGACCCCCCAGCACTCGACATCCTTCGTGGGACAGCTTGCCTGTGGACTGTGGTCATCATCGACATCTCCTGGTCCCCGTGGCAGTGGAGTCAAGCTTCACCTCTTCGCACCTGAAACACCCGACATTGGTGGGCATTGGTCTACCGTGCCCCTGGTCACCCTGAAGTGACCCAGACTCTGTCCCCTCTGCTTTCAGGTTCTTCACATCTCCGATCCAGGCTTGGATCACACCGGACACTTTTCCTCTTCACGGCAGCAGCACTTTGTAGTAACTCTCCATTGAAAACGATGAAGATTCCCGACACCATTTGACACCTATGCGCCCGGCTTCCCTGGGTTAGGTAACACGGGTACTCCAGTGCTCACATGGGTGCTGGCCTTAGAACCTTCTAAGTATGAAAGGGTTTGCTCCAAGTCCTCTCCTAAGTGTCCTTAATCTTTAAAATTCCAACCGTGACTTTCCCATAGGATTGTACGGAGCTCGCGGCTGTGTACTCACACTGCACGCGTTCCCCGTGGGTCCCCTCTGTCACTACCTTTGGTGGTTCCTTGGGGTCTCAGCGATTCTACGTGCTCTAGGCACTGTGTCTAGTCAAGTCGTGGTTCTTATACCACTTTCTTAAAATATGGTATGGTCTCCCCCTGGGGCCCATTGTATATTGTGCTATTTACTGTCGTTCTAGTGATTTAATATTGTGTATCTTGTGCTCTGATCTCATAAAGAGATTAGTAGAGAGTGTTTAGAAATAAATACATATATTTTATATATACCTTGTGTGGTTCTCCTTCCATTTGGTCATTCAAGAGGTTATAATCTGGTAAACCAAGCTGCTTTACACTCCTTCAAGACTTAGCCTGAAGGCTGCTCTCCATAGCTACCACTAGGACAGCTTTCAATAAAGGTTGTCTTTCGCCTAATCATCAATAAGGGTTGCAAGGTGCCCACTTTAACTAGTGGACAGCATATACCAGGCCAACTTCTCACAGTAGCTCACTGAAGCGAGAGAAGACCATCAGGAGGACCCACAAGCTAAAAGGACAGGAGTCCCAAGAGGATCTCAAGCAGCTCACCAAATTCGGAGGCCGGCTATGCAGAAGATGCAGGGAGGACTCTGTTCTTCAGGAAGTGAGGTGCTGGAGGATGGAGCTTCTTGTAACCTGAAGATCTCTGGAGTGCAGAGCCAACTAGCCTTGGCAACGGCAAGTCGACGCGGTGCACAGGGGTTTGGGCCCAGCAGCGCCGACAACGGACACTGTCTGCTAAATTGCAGAGAAGACAGGTCAGGCTTTTAGGGAGCCAGAGAACCACCACCTGTGTTGCTGACCTGCGAGCTGTCTGGGGTATGTCAGGAGCAGCAGACCAGTCAGCTTTGTTGCAGTGCATGCAGATACAGGGGAGTGACTCCTTCCCTCCAATGTAGATTTCTTCAAAATGCCCTTAATGCCTACAGGTCTTTTCGAGAACCTGGATGAAAAACAGACACAGACGACACAGAAGACTTGAAGAACAGCGAGACCAGGAGCAGCAGGCATCTTCCTTGGTGCAGCCTTGGCTCCAGTCGAAGTCCAATGAAGTCCAAATGTCCAAATGATTGAAGAGGGAAGTAGTTTCAGGGTTTAGTCTGGTCCCACGATGAATCTGAGTACCCACCCACAGGGGAGCCCTTAAGTACCATAAGGAAAGAGTTGGGACGACTCACGGGTCCCTCCCAGGGAGGGGCTGGACAGAGGGGAGGATAAGCCCCAGTCCTTTGACCAGTTTTGCACCAGAGCGGGAACCAAGGGTTCCAGAACTGGCTCAAACTGGAGTATGCAAGGAGGGCACCATCTGTGCCCTTCAAAGCAGTCTTGTGGCGCTGGCAAGCACCTCACCCCAGCCCAATACACTAAGTCCTGTCTGGGAGGTGATCACACTTCCCTGCGACAGGAAACGTATTGTTCTATCTTCCCCTGCCCGAGCTTGGCTCAGCAGCAGGAGGGCAGAATCGTGTCTATGGTTGGCAGCAGCACTAGCTTGCTTGCAGATCCTGAAAAGCTGCTACTGGGAGTACAAGGGGGTCCACTAAGGGGCCCTCCAGTACATGGGATCAAACTTCCAACACTCAAGCTGGTGTTGGGGTATGATTCCAACATGTTTGATACCAAATATATTCAGGTTTGGTGGAGCCATTATATAGTTAGACATTTCGTAATGACTGATGTCCACTATATGTCTTGAAATGGCTGACTGCACTTACAAAGCCTGGAGAATCGACTCCAGGGTTTGTAGGGGTGTCCTGCTCCTGCAGGGACACCCTCAAACTTGGAACCATGAACCCTGCCCTCAGGACAGAAGAGCCTGCCAAAGGGGTGACTTATAGGTTTTAAGTGCAGTGACCTCAGATATAAAGAACCGTTTATCTGGTGTGAGAGGTGCAAGCACCAACGTACACAGACGACAATGGCAGGCCTGCAGTCATAGTTTAAGTGGACTTCCATGGGTGGCACAATACATGCTGCAGTCCATGGGAGACCCTTGGTGTACTTATGAGCTGGGTACCTCAGCACTGTATACTAGGGTCTTATAAGGGTACACCAGTAGCCTATTGTGGAGGTACCAAAGTACTTATCAGAACCAATTTGAGGGAGAAAGTGCAGATGCTGGGGTCCTGATTGACAGGATCCCAGCAAACTAAGTCAAAAACACACTGACACAAGGCAAAAAGTGGGGGTAACCATGCTAGAAAGATCCTACCTTCTTACATGAACACCCCACCAAAAGAAAGGAGATAAAATGAACCTTGCCCAGTTGAGTCTTGCTTTTTTAAGTGGCCATAGAAGGAAGGTCCAACTGCACTGACATGGATACTCCCTGTTCTACAGTTCACTGAGAAGTTCCTCCCCTGTAGGGATATGGACCCTCTCCCACATTTGTGGTTTCTACCTGTCAACTGTTTGAGCCAAGAGAGGGGCTTGTGGTGTGTCTGGACAGGGAAGTGAGGGCCCAGCAGTGATGGCCTCAACTTCTTCAGAGCACAGACCACAGTAGAGGCCTTCCTCTCTATGACTGACCAATACTTTTCCCTAGGAGTCAACCTTTTGCTGATTATAGCTTTTGGTTGATCCTGTCTGCCTTTAGCAATGTGGGGCCAGTAAATATGTGGGACACTATTGTCCCAGGTCTTGCTTTGCCCAACATGGTCTATATGGGGATTGTCATTTGTAAGGGGTAAGAGGGATCCCTTAGATAGCTGAGGGTCATCCAACATTCTAGTACTACTAGGCTTGGGGTCCCTAATCTGAGAATGAGGGGATTCCTCTCTGCAGTGGGCCCTGTGGGGTCCACTGACATCCTTGGCCTCTTCTGCACCACCAGGGTGGCTGAGGCTTTGCAGAGAGGGGCAGGATACCTGCCTCAGTCTTAATTCCTCCTTGGAAGGATCCCCTGATCCAGTGGTTCTGTCAGGACAGGCCTGAGCTCTTTAGGGGCAGTTTCCTCACAAGGTGTAAGATCCTCTCCCTGCGGAGGCTGACCCTAACTTGAAGTCTGGGGGAAGGATGAATCTCTTCCTCCCTTGTGCTCTCTTTGCTGAGCAGGCCATCATTTCAGGCACCTCTGCTCCTTGACTGCACCCTGCTGTTGGTCTTGTGCCCTAGGGGTCACAACAACCTGGTCAGGGAGATCTAGCATTGTTAGCTTGGCTTTTAACACTACTTCAGCCCAGACTGAAGTTCCTAAATCATCGCTCAGGAGACAATCTACGGGCAGCTTCGGGAATACTGCAACTCTCTTAAGGCTAGTTACCCCTCCCCAGCTGATATTGACACCTGCCATGGAATGATCTGATTTGACACTGTCAGCATTGGTGTTAGACCTGGTACCATTGGCGTGAGGCTCCCTTCCATTTTTATTTTTTTGTAAATTCTTTTTTATTATAATCTTGAAGAACAAGGCACAAATCATTTAAACAACGTACATAGACGTTACATAGCAACATTTTACATTCTGACAGCATTGGTACATCGTCTAACACTCCGTAATAGTGAATAACAACGACCCACAATTGAGTCCCCCATCCCAGCTTAATCTTCGTCCTCAGTATCCTCGTCCTCCTGTATTTCTGGCGGCGTACATATGTGTCCCCGGAATTTATTCCAATTTCCCCAAACCCTGTTCCATTTGCGAAGACAGCCCCGGCCTACAAACACCGTTCTTTCGGCCATCATTGCCGCGTCCATATCTTTACACCATGCAGAGAGCGTTGGTAATTCTGCGGAACCCCATTTTTGTACGATATTACGTTTTGCCAACATTATCCCCAATGTGGCCCAGGTCTGTGCTGTGCGGGTAAGGTCATTTGGTTCCCAAACATTTAGCAAGCATCGCCTGGGCTCCGGCACTAGTGACAATTCCTCTGCCTGCGATATTGTTCTCATCACCTTAATCCAGTATTCTCTGACCTTTGGACACTGCCACAGGGTATGGTAAAATGTGCCCTCCTCCCCACAGCGTCGTAAGCAGTATGGGTGCGGTGCTGTACCTATTCTGTGAAGGGTGAGCCTAGTGTAATAGGTTCGGTGCAGTATTTTAAGCTGCACCAATCTAAGTTTTGAGGGTATTCCCACCTCCCGCGGGGAAGCTAATACCTCCTGCTATTCCGCGTTGTCAAGTTGTCCCACGTCGCGGGACCACTTTTCCCTCAGCGCCACAGTAGGATCAGGTAGATTGTTAATTAGTTTTCGATAGGTGAGAGAGGTAGCCCGCTTGTGCATATAGTCTGTCGACAGCCTGTCCTCCAGGGGGGTTGCTTCTGGGACTTCAGTGCCAGGTGGGAGGACAGCCTGCAATGCGTGCTTTATCTGCATATAGCGAAAGATTTCAGTGGGCGCTAACTCATACTGTTGTTTAAGACGTTCGAATGAGATTACGTTGCCTTTGCTCCACATGTCCCCCACTGTGGAAATACCAATTGCGTCCCATTGAGCAAACCCCTTACAATTCCTAAGCCTTCCCAATCGACGCGTGTCTCAAAGGGGGGTGAGTTGTGTTATAACCCTGCGCCAGCCTAGTCTGGTATGAGCCTCATACCATATGGTAACTGTATGTTTTGTGGGCCCTAGCAAGGAAGTGGCTTGCTTCCTGTTGTACAGGGCTGCTAGCACGCCCTCTGACCCTAATCCAAATCTGTCCGCTTTGAATGCGGGGAGTGTATCCATTGATTAATGACCTTCAACTGAGCTGCCCAGTAGTAAATCTGTATGTTTGGGAGTGCTATGCCACCATCATACCAGCCCTTAACCAATTTTTCCTGTGCAATGCGCGCTGGTTTGTTCCCCCACAATAGGCTCGCGACCTGAGCCGCGATCATTTTAAAATAGCTGGATGGCACTGGGAACGGAGTATTCTCCAGTGCGTACAGAAATCGAGGGAGTGCCATCATTTTAAAAAGTGCAGCCTTTCCCAACAATGTCAATGGCAATGTTCCCCAATGTATCGCATCTCTCTTCAGCCGCTCCAGGGGGGCGCAAGATTTCGTTTGAAAAAGGTACCTGGATTAGGTGTTATGTATATGCCTAAATATTTAAAACCGTCTCCTACGATCTGCAACGGGCAATCTACTGGGAGTTGAGGCGGATCAATTTGGACCAGTTTATGGTATATCCTGATGCCCGGCCAAAGATTTCATATATGTTTAAGGGTACCAGTATGGAGCGCCTAGGGGAGGTCAAATATAGTAATATATCGTCCGTGTAGAGGGAAATACGGTCTTCCCACCCTATTGCCCAACTGAGTCCTCGGATCATCGGCTCCCACCTAATCCACGCCGCCAGAGGCTCCAGTACCAGGGTAAAAAGCAGAGGCGACAGAGGGCAACCCTGCCGTGTGCCTCGCGTTAAGGAAAAAGTACCGGAAACATGACCATTGGCTGTAACATGTGCCATCGGTTTTTAATACAACAGCCGTATCCACGCGCAGAATTTAGGGCCAAAGCCCAAGTAAGTTAACACAGCGAATAGGAAGGGCCATTCAACCATGTTAAATGCCATTCGCGCATCTAGGGAGAGTATTACAGCTGGCTCTTGAATGCACGGAATGCGGGCCATCACCACGTGCAGGCGTCGCAGGTTTAGGGCCGTGTTTCTGCCTGGCATGAAACCGGACTGATCCGGATGTATTAGAGTCTTCAAATGTGGTGTCAGTCTGATCGCAAGGAGTTTCGCGAGAATTTTGGCTTCTGCATTAATGAGAGATATTGGGCGATACGAAGTACATTCCTCAGGGGGATTTCCAGGTTTTGGGATTACCACAATGGTGGCTAATCGTTGGTCAAGCGGGAGTTCACCCGTCTGCAGACTGTCAGAGAACATATTCAATAGATGTGGGGCAATAGTCCCAGCCGCCGTTTTATAAAGTTCTATAGGTATACCATTTGGCCCTACCGCCTTCCCAGATTGTAGTGAGCTAATCGCCATCTGCAGCTCCTCGACTGTGAGATCAGCCTCCAGTGTGAGGGCTGCTTCTGGAGTGAGTTTGGGAATAGCAATGTCCTGTATATAAGACAGTGTCTCATTCGCAGACATGTCTGAGGAGGACGTGTACACCTGCTGAAAGTGTGATGCTAGAGTGTGTGTTATCATCTCTGGGTCAGTCGTCTCCTGGCCGCCCCTCGCCCGAAGCCGCGTTATCCATTTTGTCCCTTGCTCCCTTTTGTCAAGCCACGCCAGAAGTTTTCCGGCTTTATCTCCTGTGTCATAGATCCTATGCTGCGTGGCCGTCAATCGTGACTTAGCTGCTACCATAAGGTACTCCCTGTGTTGCTGCTGCACAAGACGTAAATGCTGAGACGTGGCCGGCGTTGGATTATTGGTATGCTGGGAATCAGCGTTATGTAATGCTACCTCTATATCTTGAAGTTCCTGTTGTTTTAAGCATTTATGACCTGTAACGGAGGCGATGACTCGGCCTCTGGGAACAGTCTTGTAGGCCTCCCACAAGGGGGTTGGGGAGTCGACCGATAGAACATTCTCCTGGAAGTAGTGTTGTGTCGCCTCAAGGATAGCTTTCTTGATCTTGGGGACCTGCAGATAACCCGGGTATATGGGATATACACGTTGCCGCACTCTGTGGTGATATGTGTATGACAACAGCACTGGAGTGTGGTCGGAGATACCTCTTGGCCGAATCTCTACTCTGTCAACATTTTTCAAACTATCTGTGGAAGCGAAAAAGTAATCAATTCTAGACAGACTGTCGTGAACCCCTGAGTGAAAAGTAAATTGTCGCGTCGCGGGGTGGTGACTCCTCCACACATCAGTAAGCCCAAGTGCCTCTAAGAAGCTGGCAAGGCGGGAACTGCCCGTCGGTTGCTTCCTCACAGGGTAGCGTTCTGGGGTCCCATCTATAATGACATTAAAGTCTCCCCCAATCAGTAGCTCCCCCTCCGGAAGGTCAAGCGAGAAGTCACTCAGAGCTGGAAGTGCTACAGCATGCAGGGCCGGGGGTATATAAACTGCTACGATGTTAACCGCTCGTCCCTCCCACTGACCTATAAGGGCCGCAAAGTGACCGTGTGCATCTGTCTTTGTTTTATGAATTATTAACGGTGATTGCTTCTTAACCAGGATGCCAACCCCCCATGATCCTGAGGAGAACTCCGAGTGTGCTACCATTTTAAAACCCTACCTGTCTAACGCCCTACATGCAGCCCCGGTAAGGTGTGTCTCCTGCAGCAAAGCCACCGTCGTGGCGCTTCGTTTTAAGCTTTGCAAAACTAGGCCTCTTTTCCCCCAGGCCACGCACGTTCCACGTAATCAGGGATAAGGGAGCTATGTGAGTCACGAGGGGGATCTCGGGTCAATGGCCAGCGGGTCCAGTACTTTCGTAGCCGGCATAGTGTAAGAGTGGTATCCCCGATTCCGGTGCGCGATGTATACCGCTGAACAGTGCCTGCGAATGTTTCATATATGTGTGCCTTTATAAGAACTAACGTAAGAAAAATATCAAACCGCTTAAACAGTCCCAAACCTCCCACCCCCCTCCCTGTCTCCCTGCTGGACGGACTCAAAACTAGCCGCCCCCCAACTCTGCAGAGTGCTTAATACCCAATCCCATAAACAGTACTTGCGTGTGGGGGTGAGAAGTCCTGGGGCACCGCAGCCCATCCCCACCCCAAAGACGATCTTTCAGCTATGTTCAGCCACGTCTACCCAGTAAGACCATTTATGCGGTCGTCTGCTCATTCCCCCAGCAAGGGGGGGAACCAGGTTCACCAAGTCTCCTCCGCGATGCAGTCCGCTTCACAGGTAGATGCACGTTGGGTGCCCCGCCCCAAGTGCTGGCGAGGTCCAATTGCGTACTAATCCTTATTAACTTTCTGCGACCGCCGACCGCTGTGCAGCGTCTTCCCGGTGCTCCTGTCCTTGGCCTCCGGAGTCCGTTCCTTCCCTGTGTTACTGTTGGCGCCTCTCCGATCGTCTGGGGCCATCCACTCGCTGCCATCCCTCGAGCCAGTCGTGGGCCTCCTCTGGCGTATCGAAAAACCAGGTCTTACCATCTGCCACCATCCTCAGTTTCGCCGGAACTAACATGGAGTAGGGCAGCACCCGTCGCCTGAGTACTTTCTTGATTTCAAGGAAACTTCTCCGTCGCTTAGTAACTGCCTTCGTGTAGTCCGGGAAAAAGGATACCATCGAGTTATGAATGTGCAGCGGTGGAGCCACTCTCGCTGTCTGTAAAATGGCGTCCCTATCTCGGAAATTGAAAATGCGGGCCAATATTGGTCTAGGAGGCGCCCCAGGCTTGGGCCTACCCCCGGTACTCTGTGCGCTCTTTCCACCGAGAAAAAGGAGGAGAGTTCTCTGGGCTGAAGCCTGTTTTTAATGAGATCTTCAATATATAGGTCCATGGCCGGACTCCCCTCACTTTCGGGAACGCCCGTGATTCGGACATTATTGAGGCGGGAGCGCCCTTCTTGGTCGTCCAGTTTTGCCGCCAGCAGTCTATTTTCGGCTTCCAGATGACTGACCTTTTGGAGAAATATGGCTGAGTCTTTAGTCAAGGATTGCGTCACATGCTCCACCTCCGTGACCCTGGTGGTCATTTTTTGAAAGTCAGCTCTTAAAAACGAGACGTCTGTGGAGATGGAGCCCACCGTCGACTGCACCTTGGTAAGAGCAGTCATGATGTCTTCCAGTGTCACTTTGTTCGCTCCCTCACCTTCAGGGGCCTTGTCCGTGACAGCCGTGCGTTCTGGCAGAGCAGGGAGGTCTTTTGCGTATGCATATTTATCGAGCTTCGCCTGTGAAGACGTACGGGGCCCCTTGCCTCCCATCTCCGTTCGGATAAGTTCGCGTTGGACGGTAATCGCCGCCGCCTGCCGCAAGACCACACTTCCTGCACGGCCTGTCGGTTTTCCCGCCTCACCAGGGGATGCGTGGGCCGTGGGGTATGAGTTCAGGGTGGATTACTCAACAGGAGTCTATTACGTCCTTTCAGGTACTGTGGCTACCAGTGTTCTCCCCGTGCAGTGTAAGGGTCTGAATCAGCTTACTTGAGCCTGACCAAGGGCCCTCCCTGGGCATCAACCATGCTCTCTGCGCCAGCCAGTGGCCTCATGCGATCACCAGGTGCACCCCTGAAAACCCCACACTGCGCAGCAGGGGTTCACCAATTCTTGTCCCCCTCAGGAGGGCCCCGTCCCCATGCGAGGCTGCGGCTGGGTGCACAGGTCTCCTCCCTCAAGGCACTGCTCAGTCCCTTATCAGGTATTTGCCTCCAGGGTAGTGTTGTGTGCGGTTTGGCTTGGGGCTCCGGGGTCCGTACCAGGTACTTTAGGGCAGGTCCCGTCATCATCCGAGGCCGGCTGCAGCCTGCAGGGCCTAATCTACTTTCGCCCTCTCCAGGACCGTCACAGTGGGTGCTCCCCGCAGGCCGCTCGTCCCTTCGTGCACTGGATATACACTGCGGGCGCCGGCCGGCGTCCGATGCTCAGGTGCCGCGTCCGTGCCCGACTCCAGATGTCTTCACGGGTGCCCCTCTCACTCCGGGGCACACGCCGACCCGCGAGCCTCCCGGCCAGGACACTGCCTCGTGGTCGCGGCCGCTGGGTCAGGCCGTACCGCTCCACGCGCCGCTCCAGACGCGTCGAGAGTCGTTCTGGGCCAAAAACACGGGCGCTCAGCGCGCCGGTGCCTCCACCTTCATGGATCGTCTCTGGGGCAGGAGAAACGAGCGGATTACTAGCAGGATTGATTGGGGAAGCTACGGGTTACTCGGAGCTCCTCTAAGCGGCGGCCATTAGGATCGGCTGCCATCCACGCCCCCCCTCCCTTCCATTTTTTTACTGATTGCCTCCTCTGTTTTTGATATGTTTTGCTGGTTTAGATGCTTTGGGCACTGTGCCACTACCACCTAGTGCCACAGTCCAAGTGCTCCCTATGTTGAATTGATGTATTGATTAATGACTCCATGATTGGGTTATTTGATTTACTTGTCAGACCCTAGTACAGTGCACCATGTGTGCCCAGGGCTTGTAAATCAAATGCTGCTGGTGGGCTTGCAACACTGGTTGTGCCACCCACAGAAGCAGCCTGTAAAGTGTGTCTCGGGCCTGCCATTGCAGAGCCTGTGTGCAGTCTAGTACTGCCATGGCGACTTGGTAAGTGCACCCACTTGCCAGTCCCTAAACCTTCCCTTTTCTTCATATCAGACACCTCTAAGGTAGGCCCAAGGGCAGGGTGCATTGTAAGTATAAGGTAGGACATGCCCTGGTGTGTGTGGCATGTCCTAATAGTGAACTACAGCCATTTTCGTTTTTCACTATTGCAAGGCTACCAGTCCCAATAGGCCAGAATGGGCAGTTTGATTATAAAACCTTATAATTCTAATTGACCCAGGGAACATGGTAGAAATTCGAGTTTAGTATGCCTGAACTCAGAATGATAAAATACATATTTTAGTAAAGTTGGTTTTAACATTCTGCGTTTGAAAATACCACTTTTAGAAAGTAGGTATTTTCTTACCTAACCATCCAGCCTACCTCTGCTAGCTTGTGTATTGTGTGTCTGGCTTTGTGAGTGACAGGGGCTGGGGGATTCCAGGAGACAGATTGAGTCAGCACAGGGCTGAAAAGACCTATCTGCATGTAGAGTGGTGGGAGGATTAGCACCTGGGTCTGAATAGGGCTGTGCCTGCCTTCCACAATGCTGGCTCCACCTCCTGTGGTCCGTCTGATGTCCCTGGCCCACACTGTCAAAGGAAAGAAGGAGTCCTGTAAACAAAGTGCTCCAGGACTGCACATAACTGGTTTGGACTAGGTACAGGCCCCTATGCCTTCAGAGGACAAAGGATTTAGTAGTATAAAAATATGGGGACCCAGACCCCAAGACTTTAGATCACTTCTGGAACAACAAGACAAACCTCTGCCAAGGAGAAGAACCAAGGAAGCTGTAGGAGTTGGACTGCCCCCCTGCCAGTGTGCTGTGTTGCTGGATTGGCCTACAGTGGTGTCTTCAGTGCCAAGGAGAGGAGAAGGAACTTTCAAAGAACTTTCATCATCTTGCAGAATATTACTCCAAGGGCTTGAACTCGTGCTTGCCTCCTGCTGAGATCTTAGGGACAGAAAACATCACCACCAGCTCCCCTCTGAATTTCCTTGCTTTGAATTCTGTCTGCAGATGCCGGCGTGTCGCTGGGAGCTGAAAGCGTGACTCAACAAGAAGAAGCGTGTCGCGGTCTCAGCTGTTGCCGTCGCATCGCCGGAGAATCGTGCCTTCGTCGAAGCTGTAAACCGACGCATCACCGGAGAAGCGTGTCGCCGCCGCAGAGGTCGCCGTCACATCACCAGAGAAGCATGTCACAGGGCCTGTCGGGGCTCCAAAGTTACAGAGTTTACCGAACGTCATCGCATCAAGGGCGCCATCACATCGCATCGCACCGGATTGTCGCATCGCATCGAGGCGCCATCTTGTCGCATCGTAACCGGAACGCAGGACGAGAATCAACGCATCACCTCCTCTCCTGTAAGGACCAAGACGCATCCCCTACTCTGCGCAAGCATTGAGGCATGACGCATCGTCTCCCCCGAAGCAAGGAACAGACTCATCTCCATCCCTGCGAACCTTTTCTTTGTTTTGTGTTACGCATCCAGGTACTTTTGTGAGAACTGTGTCGCATTTATCATCAACTTGAACTAAGCGACTTCTACCATCTTTAAGTCTATTTTGAGTACAGTATTGTGGATTTTTGTCATTTGTGGTCTTGTATTAAGTCTATATAAAGAATACTTATTTTTATAAAACCTGTGTGGTGTCCATCTGTAGTGTTTTCACTGTATTACTGTATGTGTTCACAAATGCTTAACACACTGCCTCTGAGATAAGCCTGTCTGCTCATTCCAAGCTACCAAGGGGGTGAGCAGGGGTTATCCAGTAGTGTAATCCCCTTTCCCTGATTTAGAAGCAAGGGTCCCTATTTGGTCAAAGGTACCTACCTCTGCCAACTAGAGACCCCCAGTTCTAACAATTGGTCACCCGGTAAACCTGGCCAGGTAGAAGCTGTAGAGTAGATACAAGTCTCCCTGTCACCATAGTGGCTCTGGCACCGGTGCCCCCATAAGCCACAGCTTCCTGACCATGAGAGGCTGCTGCCTATACTTGCCCACGTTAATGGGACTTACAGCAAAAGTGGCAAGATCAATGCCACCATTACAGACTAAGGCAACATGAGTGGGTGTTCAAAGTAGGCCAGAACCCACTTCAGGACCCAAGGTGAACCCAGCTAGGTTCTTGGGTGTACTACTACTATCAGTGCTACTTGTAGGGGCACTACGGGGTGTAGTTTTAGTAGTGGTGCTAGCCTTAAGGCAATTGAAATAATTTTCCTTATGGCCCTTTTCTTTACACAAATTGCACCAAGGTGTTTTGTTAGAAGAGGAGGAGGATTGGGACCCACCCCCAGAGGAAGATTTTGGGGGAACTTCGGAGGACTCTTTCTTTTCTTTGGAGTGTTCCCCGACTTTCTCTTGGGCCTTAGAAGAATCTTGCTTTTTCTGGTCACCACCACCACGAGACTCCTGTTTCACCTTGGCAGGATCCCAGTTGTCTGCCTTTTTTCCCAATTCTTGGGGAGAGGTCGGATCTGAATCTACCATGTAATGGTGCAGTTGCTGATTTTGACACTTATTACGGATGCACTCCCTCACAAGTAAATTGTACAGTCCTTCATAATCATGCACATTACTTCAATGAAGCCAGCCTTCTAGAGCCTTAATAGTGCTGTGTACAAAAACTACTCAGTCTTGCAGTCTTGAGTGTGTGCCTTCTGTGTGTCCCTAAACTTAGCCCTGCATTGCTCAGCGGTTAATCCAAGCCCATCTATGAGGATACTCTTCAAGACTTTGTATTTGTCTGCATCGTTTTCCTTTACAGTCAAGAGTTTGGCTCTACATTTGTTAGCAAAGGAGAGCCACAGGATAGCTGCCCACTGTCCCCGAGGAACCTTCTGAACTTTACAGGCCCTCTCTAAACTAGTAATCCACTTGTGGATGTCATCACCCTCCTGGTAAGGAGGGACTATCCTGCTCAGGTTCCTAGTGTCTTCCCTAATTCTAGGTTCACTAGTGCTGCCACCATGGGATCCTAATCCCAAATTTATCCTAGCCCTATGAACTTCTAGGGTCATCATATCTAGCGCCTTCTGTTGTTTCTCGTCGATCCTGAGCTTGGCTCTCTCAAGCTTGAGCAGATGGTATTCCCTTTCTAAGGAGCCCTCCATCTTGCTAGGGATGGAGGTCCCTATGGAAGCGCTAGAGAAGGTTGACTTCACAGAGGAGGACCTGGACCTCTCCTGAACTCTTGGAACCCTCTGAGGTTGAATAAAGGGGAACCTACCTCTAGGGCCTTCCTCTGTACCTTCAGTGTTATTTCCTGAGGAATTCTAGTTCTCCAATGAGGGGTCTTCAGACTCCTCCTGGTAATGCTCAGAATTGGGGTCACTGGGGTGAGACACCCCTGATGCTTCTTCTGGAGCATCACCACCCATATCCAAATCATCCTGCCCATCGGGCCTATAAGGATTCTGGAGGTCATCCTGCAGGAGCATCTCTAAGAACTGTACTTTGTTAGGGTTGCTACTTGTCTTGAGTTTTCTAGATGCAGCCAGGGTCATGGGTTCCTGGAATTTAAGACCACTGGACTCACTAACTAAAGACATGGTACTAGGTGTAGTGTGATGTTTTTTTTTTTTTTTTTGATGTTGCACCTACCTATCCTAGTGAAACTAAAATTCCAAAGATGGGAGGGTTGTGCTAAGACCCTTGACAACCAATCCACAAAGGTCAGCAGAACTTCCTTGATCCCAGTATTTTTAATAGCCTAGGTAATGGTGGTTTTTGATGTACCCTTCACCTAGATTAAATGGCAAAACAGTGGAGGCTTTAATCCCAGCCACTGCACCCCAATCTAGGAGGCTGGCTTAGTATATGGTGCATACTTATTCAAGTGATGCACCTTGCACTAATCTAGACAACCCTTATGGTGATTTTAGTGGTCTTTTATAACCATAGAAAGCTCTCCAAGCAGTGGCTGTGGAGTGCTCCTCCAGGCTTATCTTGAAGGAGTGTAAAGGAGCTTGTTTTCCCAACTTTAATCAATAATGTAAGTTAATTGAAAAGAACCACACAGTGTTTATACAACAATAAGTAAATGTATTACACAGCACACTCACTAACACATTGGTATATCTGCTGCCTGGAGATATCAACACAATACACAAGAATACTTTGAAATAATCATGTAAGTAGCACAAATATACACCAGTCTCCAGGGGGAGACCAAACCATATATTAGGAAAGCGGAATGCGAACTGCAAATGAGAACAGAACTTGGACCAGAGGGCTCAGATGAGCTGGGTATACAAGGAACCACACATGGTAAGTACCCAGGAACCCCACTGTGGCTGTGTGCAGAGTGGATACACAGCCATGTGCCCAATGGAATTCAATGGAGAAGTCGCTGTTGCAGTTTTAAAGATGAAGGACAATTCCCAGAGGACCCTGAAGAAACCCTTTGGAAGACAGAAGGTTGGAAAGCCACCCCATCCGTGGATGCCCCAGGAACCAGGTTACCTGCACCAGGGAAGCCGTGTGCAGAGGGGTGAAGTGAAGTCAGGACATGCCGTAGATGACAATGGGAGACTTTGAAGAAGATGCCTCTAGAGAAGACTGTGAAGGGGTCCAGTGGAATCAATGGGGGGATTCTTGAAGTGAAGAACCTGCAAGCAGAGGGGACAGAGTCGATGCCACTCAGGGGTGACCAAGAGGCACGGAAGCACAATGCCCAGTGATGTCAAGAGGGTCAAAAGAGAAGGCCGTAACCTTGTCACTGCAGCTGTGAGGACCAGGCGATGCTGAGAAAGACCAGGAGCCATACAAAAGCTGTCAGATGTCAGTGTCCAGGTGGTCGGTGTCCGGTGGGAGCACCAACCAGCCTTGACAGCCTCAAATGGCGTGGAGAACGAAAAGGAGCAACCGTTGGGACCTGCATGGTCCAAGGGACTCACCAAAGGCAGGAGAGTAAGAGCAGGCCCAGAGCAAACAGGGTAGCCCACTGAAGCAAGAGAAGACTCTCAGGAGACCTACATGCTGAAGGCACAGGAGTTGAAAGAGGATCTAAAGCAGATCACCAGAGTCGGAGGCCCATGATACAGAAGATGCAGGGAGGACTCTGTTCTTCAGGAAGTGGGATGTTGGAGGCTGGAGCTTCTTGTAGCCTGAAGATCTCTGGAGTGCAGAGCCAACAAGCCTTGGCAACAGCAAGTCGATGTGGTGCACAGTGGTTCAGTCCCAGCAGCCCATCATGGGATACTGTCCTCTAAATTGCAGAGAAGATAGGTCAGGCCTTTAGGGAGCCACAGAACCTCCACCTGTGTTGCTGAGCTTCTGGATGCCCATGGGATGTCAGGAGCAGCAGACCAATCAGCTTTATTGCGGTGCCTGCAGATGCAGGGGAGTGACTCCTTCACACAAAGGGAGATTTCTTCTGGTGTCTTGATGCCCACAGGTCTTTTGGAGAACCTGGATTAAGCACAGACACAGTCAATGCAGAAGACTTGAAGAACAGCAAGACCAGGAGCAGCAGGAGTCTTCCTTGGTACAGTCTCGGTTCCAGTCGAAGTCCAACAAAGGACATGTGACCAGACGTTTGAAGAGCGACATAATTTCAGGGATGAGTCTGGTTTCATGATGAATCTGAGGACCCACCCACCAGGGAGCCCTTAAATACCCTAAGCAAAGGGTTGGGAAGACTCAGGGGTCCATCCCAGAGGAGGGGCTGGACAAGAGGAGGATCAGTCGTGGCTCGCAATTCTCGCAGGGGGGGGGCAGGGGTCACACAGGGTTATCACGTAGGTGTTATTGTGCGGGTGTTACCATGCGGGGGGGGGAATAAACAGAAAACTAAAACTTACCTGATCCCAGTCGCGTGCTGCCTCTGCTCCTGGGCCGGTCCTGAACAGGAACAGGCATGTTCCTTCCCCTCCTGTAGCCAATCACGACGCTGCAATGGCAGCGATGTGATTCGTGCGGAGTCCCGGACAGGGCCCAGCCGGGCACCTGTTGGCAGGCCATTTTCTCTATGTAGGCTGATAGAGAAAATGTAGAGTGCGCATGACTGCTTTGGTCGGCCCCAGGGCCGACCAAGCAGTCAGGGCACTCAGAGTCGTGCAAGCCTATCCTCCCCGACCATGCATACCTCTGCCTTCTGCTTTCTCGCAGCACGAGAAGCAGAAAATACAATGGTATTTAAAATACCATTTTATTTTCTGCTTCTCACACTGTGAGAAAGCAGTGGGGCGGCACTCCTCCGTCCTAATCGAGGAGCCGCCGCTGGGGAGGATACTCCCCTGTCCAAACAGGCGGCAAAGCTATGACCTCTTAGATGATGTTCTTAACAGAGACATACAAAAAACATCCAGGATTAGTGATGAGGAGAAAAATGTGGTAGTAAGAGATGCAGCTGCCAACATATAAGGTCACACTGAAGTATACCAAAAAGTTATGGCCTGAATGCCTGAATTAAACTCAGCCACTGGTAACTACTGGGGTCACACTCTAATCCATTGTTATTTTGCAAAACTATGCCAGCCATCTGCAAATCAGTCTCAATCCTGTTCCAATAGGAACAGTCCAGCATGAACTGCCAGGCTAGGTCTACTATGAATGGGAACACAAGACCCCCTAGACTAGTTTTGGCCTTATTAGGGCTCATCAGTTGTTTATAGCCTAGTTCCAGTGACACGTGTGCAGGACCTACGTCTGGGCATACTGTCCCACTTAGGGCATCACACTGAAGTATGCAAAAATGTGATGAGTGGAAGGCTTGAATCAATCTCAGACACTAGTAACTACTCAGCCACATTTCAGTCCATCGTTATTTTGCATACCTTGCCACCTGAGTTCGACCCAGACGTATGCAAATAAGACTTGATCTTGCTCCAATAGGAAAAGTCCTAAAAAATGTCCTCCCTGACCCGGAACAAGGGCTTTAAGTGGGATAAAAGATAAGGGGGTCTCTAAAAGTGTAATTAAGCATGTGGCATAAACATGTAAACTAAATTTGTGTGACTCCCATAGTGTGCCAATGGACTAATATTTTGGTTCCTCTCTGAGTTTTCTGTTATTGCATCCAGATATAAAACACAACAACTGAAATACACTCAAACCAGCCAGGACTATTGGTTTGGCAGTAGTTGTTAGGTGTTTAAGATAAATGAGTAACAATGATTTTGTTGTAAAAAATATTGACAATGTTTCAATTCTGAAATTGTGAGACTTTAAATTAAACATTACTGAGGCTTTGAAAGGGACAGTGGACTTCATAATGTTTCACTCATTCATGTTATAAACACCTGTGGGCCATTCAGTTCTAAGTTAACATTATACAAGGTTAATATGCTACACGAAACATAAAGAAACACACCATCCTGGAAAAAGTTAACACTTTTAGGGAAATCAAAATTAAGTAAAACATTTGAAATTTATACGCAGGAGCTAAATCGCTGACATGTATTATCCAGCATAAAGTCCTGGCAGAACACAAACAACCCAAGACTGTTTCCCCCATTATCAGGGCTCATCAGTCTTGTGTAGCCTGGTTCCAGTGACCCAGTGTGCAGGGGACCCACACCTGGGCATAACAGTCCCACTTAGAGCATCATACTGAAGTATACCAAAAGCGAAATGCATGAACTAATCTCAGCCAATGGTAATTGCGTGGGGCTGCAACCCAGACCACTGTTATACTGCACGCCATGCTACCTCAGTTTGAACTCAGCCAAGTCAGTCTCAATCCTGGTCCAAGGGAAACGGTCCAACCTGAACTACCTGGCCAAGTCCTCCCTGAACTAAACACAAACAACCCAAGACTGGTTTTGCCCATATTAGAGCTCATCAGTTGGGTATTCCTGTCCTACTTATGGTGGAATGCTTGATTGAATCTTAGCCATTAGTAATTAATTACTCAGCCGCAAACCATGCCACATCACTTTCGACTCACCCATGTGAATTCATTTTTGATCCTGCTCTGAAAGGAACAGTTCAGTCTGAACTACCCATGTCCTCCCTGAACTTGAACTCAAGCAACCCAAGTCAATTTTTCCATTATTAGGGCTCAGGTATGGTCCGGAACGCGGCTCAGAGCTTATACTGGTGGCTGAGATTAATGTAAGCATTTTTTTTCATCACCTTGTTGTTTTTGCAAGTATATGAGATGAGGCAGGCTCAGTGGTGAGAACTGGCATACACAAGTTCCACTTAGTATGTGTAACGGTCTAGTTTATTTTAGTGCACCCCTTCCCGGAAACCATAGCACACATTGTATCACTCGCTGGCCAGGCGTGGCCAGAGAGCTTAAAAAAAGGTGCGGACGTCGCTTGTGAGTTCCGGCGAGTTATACCCTGCATGAGTATTGGTGTCTATATATATATAATACCGCCTTGCGACGCGCGACAGCATAGCGCGATACGGGGTGAGGCCTACCTGCCCCACGACAGTGGCGACAAGGGTGGGATGTGCCATTCCCACGTCGACGAGAATCACCCCGACGAGAGCCAGTTGACCAAAGCAGGAAGAACCGTAGCGCTGCATAGCGTGGGTGACGCGGCTGCCAGCACCGAAGAAATCCTGCCAAATGCGAGGGAAGTAGCCGCAGCAAGCCGCCAGCATCAATCAAGCCGCCGGTGAGTACTCGCAAGCGGTGACCCCAGCGCCCGCTTGCGTATCCGGGATACGACACGCTGAAGCTCCTGGGTCAAGCCCGGTGGAGCACGAATCAGGAGGAGCAGCACGCGCACGCGCAGTGGTTCCCTGCTACTCCAGGCCTGAAAAAAAAAAGAGGAAGTACAAACACGAGCACATCACCAGCTCTCAGGAAGGGCAGCACAGCTGACTGCAAACACGAGTGCATCATCAGCGATTAGGAAGGGCAGCACAGCTGACTTCACATGGTGCAAAAGACAAGGAAGGGGCAAACAAATAAGCCCAAGCTAATACAAGGGCAGGAACAGTATATATAAGGGCACAAACAGCTAATACAAGGGCACAAACACCCAGAAAAGCCAGCTTATGAAACAAATAACTAGAGGGCATTAAGCATCATCAAGCACTGGCAAGTGCAAGCCCCAGGCCAGGAAATTAAACAATACACAGTGGCTCAAAGCACACAGTGGCCATATCCAGATAGACTTACATCAGGAAGAGCGAACAACAACAACCAACCATGGTTGACCAAGCCGCAGCAGTGTCAGCACAACAGCCAATTGCCCCTGCAGTTGCACCTCAACACCTGCACACACAAGTAAGCGCACTTCCCCCATTCAGTGAGTTAATTGACCCTGCAACAGCATCCCCCAGGTGGAAGGTATGGATTGGCCGGCTTGACAATTAATTTATAGCCACCAGGGAAACAGATAGAGCAGTAAAAAGATCACTGTTGCTACACTTCGCATGGGACGAAATATACAAGTTGTTTGCGCATCTACCGAAAACAGGGCCACAGACGGACTACGACGCAGTGGTCAGAGCCTTAAATGCCCATTTTGACCCTCAACTTAGCCCTGATTATGAACGTTTCAAACTCCGACAAGCTCGCCAGAGGGAGGGGGAGTCTGTGGACACGTTTCACGCACGCATACGCGAGTTGGCAAGTACATGCACTGAAGAGGACCAAGCAAAAGAAGTACGGGCGCAACTTATCCAAGGATGCCGCAACAAGACACTGCGGACAACCGCGCATATCTCTCGAAGACATACTAATCCTAGCTCGATCGCATGAGCTCTCAGATGTCTGGGCATCCGCCATGGAAGCCGCCCTTAACGTCACGACCGAACAAGCAGTGACTGTCAAAACAGAACGAGTGGATGCCATTCAGACAAAGACTCGCGGTGGGAGAGGAAGATGGCCCAATAGGAACTCACGACAACAACAGTGCGGATACTGTGGGAAGGAGAGAGACCCCCAAGACAGCTGCCCAGCGAAGGGGAAAACCATAGCATACATTGTATCACTCTCTGGCCAGGTGTGGCCAGAGCTTAAATAAAGGTGCGGAGGTCGCTTGTGAGTTCCGGCGAGTTATACCCTGCATGAGTATCGGTGTCTATATATATATTATCGCCTTGCGACGCGCGACAGCATAGCGCGATACTAGATGAGGCCTACCTGCCCCACGACAGTATGGACACTATCCCTTCTTTTGCCCAAAAAGTATGTTTCTCTTTTTAACTTTCTCCATCCAAAAACTTCAGCACTCCATTGAACTTTTCTGTCTCAAATGTATCTTTTATGGAGATGCTAAAGGTTATTGTCGAAGGGGTGTGAATTGGCAGGCGCTCTATTGTTGCTCTTCCAGCAGTGTGAATGAGGGCGTAACAGAGCACGCTTATATACGGTCAGTCAGAGACAGCAGGTTCGTGGTAAAGAAACTAAAGTTCTCCTGGCAGTTGAGGACACATACACCAGACCAGATCGATTCTAGGACACAGTCACAGTTTAAGGGTGGAGCATAAAGAGGAGAAGGCTGACAGGGGCGAGGAGGTAGCTTGAAAAGGCGGTGGAAACACACCCCTATATGTGAAGAACAAAGTAGTCGGGTGTCTGCTAGAAGAATGAACATAACAATATAGAGAGCGGCTTGAGAGTAAGATGGAGGCGGAGCTACTTCCTGCAGAGGGCGGAGAAGGCGGTGCCGCGGGCGGAGCAGGCGTCGCTCCCAGCATGCTCTGCGCTGCCGGTTCCTCCTTCATCTCCTGACAGCAGCACAGGCCGGACATGGCGGGTTACAGCAAGTACCTGACTCCGCGGAACTACACCTTGGCCGGTGCCGCCGCCTTGCTGCTCTTCCTGCTCAACCAGCGGCGCCGGGCAGCCGCGGCCCTACGGTGAGAGCCGGTTCAAGGGGAGGAGGGGAGGCTGGTAAAATCTTGGCACGTAGGGTGCAGTGTAAGCGGTAACAGCACCTGCACAGTGAGAGGTCAATGAGCAAGTAACGCCCCCTTTAGACATGAAAGACGCAGTTGTTTGACAGGGACTGCCCTTTAGAAGAGCCCTGGCAGATCGCTGACAGCCAGCGAGATTGGCACCTGTCTTCCATCCCCTTTCAGTGACTGCTACAGCCAAAGATCATCTCCGCACCAGACAAGTGTTAGAAACAGACCCGTCCCTCGCTCCTACCCGCCCCAGACAGTACCAGGCTCAGCTCTTTGCCTCTCCCAGACCCCCCCCCCGCCATATCCTGCCCCTCGCTTTCCTACACCTGATCGATTTCCTTGCGAGCTCACAAACAAATGTTAATGCATTACAATACTTCTTTCTTTCGGCGATTGTAAGCACAAGTATTGACAAAGCTTAGTTGTTGACAAAAAGTCTTCGTGTGTTTTAACAATCATTTCAATGTTACCAACTGCAAAGGAAAAACAAATGCGGGCTAAAGAGTAGAAGTGATTTCTTGTTGTAAAATACGCACATTCTGTTATGACTAAGTGGCTCCCTAAAGATTGCAACCATATTCTAATGCACAGGCGGACTGTGCATTACGACATCCTTCATGGCCTGCTATGCTATGTGCCTGACAAAATAGCACCCAGAGTAATCATACATGCTAACATTTTAAACGTGGGAGAATTAAACAAAAATCGGGGGGAATGTATTTTTCGCATTGACAACTTTATGCGGGAGGCATCTAACATAAAACCATATTTTGTATTTAAAAAAATCGTGAATCTCCCGCATGCATCTGCTTTATATGCTTGTATGTCACACAGTTCCAGGTAGCACCTTATTACCAGGCCAGACCTTTGACACCGCATGACTCAGATCAAAAACAGCCTCACACAGTACCTGTCATTCCGTTTCGTCTAATCGTCGCTCTTTATCTGGTTACACAACTGTGTCTTACTCACAGGTTGCTCTCGTATGCCCTCATGCGCAACATGTGCTGTTCTTGTGCAATGGATGGAGCCTAACAGAACAAGTAATAAAAAAAGGTTTTAAAGATGCAACTCACAGCCAACCAGCCCTACTTCCTTCATGTAGTGCCATAACACGGACTAAAACAACTTTGTATTGTCACGTCAGAATCACAATAAGTGTGTGAGAAGCAATCCAAGGAAAAGGTTTAAAAATGTGAATATTTTGGCATTTTATCTCCTTACTTACACAAATAAGTGCCAGTTGTATACGGTGGCCGCTGAAACATGCCCCCAAAACGTGATTGTGCACGCTGCTTGTTGAATAAAAAAAATCCTTTGCAATGAGAGTACAATGATTTAAAACCATTCACCAGCAAAGTCTTAAGGCGTCCATAAAGTTAACAGCACATAAGAATATGCTATGTTCGTTATTACGCCAGGTTGGCACAGGGAACAAAAAGAGGCAAAAGGCGCGTAATTTGGTGGAAGTGAAATACCTAAAGGATCATGACACAGTCTAAGGACAAAGACGATCTAATGTTAGCTTTTGAATTCCACCAAGCCAGCCCATGATATTGTCATTATTTAGAGGGTGTGGTGCATATACCAACGGCTAGAAAGTCAAGCTTCACTCAATGCTGGTACAAAGGGCCACTTGCATCGAGATACAGAAAGGCATACTCTGGAATAAAATACGGTCATGTTTTGCCCTACTCAAACATTTTGCATCTTCTCAGACCCCTTGTTCTCAGAACACCAAGCTCGCCTTCATGTCTTCTCATTTGCATAATGGGTTATTCGCATTGATATAGCTCTTACCACCCCTGATGGGGCATCTGTATACCACAAGCACACTCTAACGTCTTAGCTGTGCTTCTGCTAACATGCAGTTTATTGAATGCATAAAGCTGCTGCATCATGCAGAAGTGAACATAATGAACCTGCAGTTTGCGAAAGAGAGGGCAAGTATATTTAGCTGTTTAAAAAAACATGAGTGAGTATAGCCTAGATAAGGGGCAAATCTTATTGCCATTAATAGACTGGAAGGTGGGGGGGGGCCTGATTTACGGGGCGGCTTCCACATTAAAGTATATAGACTGGAATAGTGTTTCACAAACAAAGTACTCATTTGCGAAAACATTACAAAACAATTGTTTTCTGACAAATTGCCAAGTTGTATCCCAGCTATCCTCCTCGCGCACGTATTTCAGTCTGCATTGGTGCTGCATGTTCCTTTGCACCCCTAGAATATTCTGTGGGTATAATCTGATTACTACATGCAGAATAACAAGGCAATGAATATAGTTGCTGCATGAATCCTAGTTAAAGGGAGAGATTATGCTGCCTACAGAATCAGGCACACAGTCACACACCTATGACTGTCCTTCGACTCACTCCTTCTTAATGCAATCAATCAGGAAATTATTAAGCATGCTATTCGCCCGTGAAGGTCTCAAGGCACTGGGGGAGGGGGAAGTGTCTACGGTCAGTCGAAGAGCCAGGTCTTGAGGGTCTTCTTGAAGATGTGCAGGGTGGGGGCAAGTCTGATGGTGATCGGCAGCTCGTTCCAGGAATTGGCTGCGATGTAGGAGAAGGTTCTTTCACCTGTTATTGCTCTGTGGATGTGCGGGGGATCGGCAAGGGCGAAGTTGGCGTATCGGAGGTTCCTCTTAGGTACATGGAAGAAAATTCTATCTTTAAGATCTTGAGGTCCGATGTTGTGGAGGCATTTGTAGACGTGGGTGAGTGTCTTGTTAGTTACTCTCTTCTCAGCGGTGAGCCAGTGGAGGTTGTGCAGGTGTTGGGTGCTGTGTTCGTGTCAAGGAATGCCGAGGACGAGTTGGCTGTGGTGTTCTGTACGGTCTGGAGTTTGCTTAGCAGAGACTTGTTGATCCCGGCGTAGAGAGCATTTCCATAGACCAGTCTGCTGGTTATGAATGCGTGGGTGACGGTCTTCCTTGACTTGGGTGGCTGGATATCCATTTGAAGGTCTTGCGAAGGATGCGGAGAGTGTTGAAGCAGGTGGAGGTGACAGCGTTGACCTGTCGGGCCATATAGAGGGAGCAGTCGAGTATGATGCTGAGGATTCTGGCGTGGTCCGTAAGGGGGGGGGGCTGCAGAGGGAGATGGGCCACCAGATGTTTTCCCAAGCAGAGGGGGAGGGGCCGAGGACAAGGACCTCTTTCTTCTCCGAGTTGAGCTTCAGGCAGCTGCTGCTCATCCAGGATGCAATGTCTTTCATTCCTTCCTGGAAGTTAAGTCTGGTGATGGTGTCCTTGGTGAGGGAGATGATGAGCTGGGTGTCGTCGGTATAGCCTTTTCCCTACATTTAAATTACAATAATTCATAGAGCTTCCCACCCTCTTGAGCCCAAGTCTTGACATTAAGAGATGAACCGCCTCTTCTTTGCATACAACTACCCTCCTCAAGGACACACACTCCCACTCTCAACGCATTACCCCTCACCTTTCACATTTCTGAAAGTGCAGACCTGCAGCTTGGCCCGCAAGATGTAGTCGCCAATCTTCGCCCAACCATCATGCTTCTGTTTATCAGTCGCCATCTTGAAACAGGAACTAAACCTGCGCATTGAATGAGGGGTGGGCTGAGGACTAAGGGAAAAGGGAGGGAGAGTAGGATTTATGCCCTAACAATCACTTTACGAGCCCGCAGACAATGCCCCGCTGTATGTTACAGCTGCAGATACTACCCACTAAAAGGCAAATAGTCTTGCTGTCTAAGGAATGTGAAACTAGATTAGATCGGGCTGCAAGTAATATCCCGAAGTAGAGAAAAGTATAGTGTACAATGAATGTCAGAAACCAACAACGTGTTTGAATATGTTCTGACTGCCAGGCTTCAATCAGGGAAGTATGATTTGCAATACCAGGGCATTACAAGAATATGCAGCTTATTTAAAACAATATATATTAGAGATACTAAGAATTAACAAACTGCCATGTCACACCTGAAAAATGTGCATATTCCAAGATTGATTTTTTTTTTATACCATCGGAGACATGATCTACAGCGCGAAGCAGCCAGTGTGCTTCTGTTTGGCTTTAATGCCACACTGTTCCTAAACAGAGTGCAGCCATTTTAGGACTGATCCAACGTAACCAGGACCAAACAAAGCACAGCATGGATAGTAATGCAGATTTATCGCGCAAATAATGCTTGAGTACCCTTTTTATTTTTCTTCTTTTAACCCCAACGATTACGACACTAGATATTTGTTTAGCAAAAGATGATGATCAACCCTCACTAGTCTCCCAAATGGTAATGACCGGGTGCAAAATAGAACCAAGAGAATAGGCAATTTAAAAGAATGCTGCTGGACTGGCGGGAGAGCAGATGGAACAACGGTTTGCAGGGCTGGGAGAACATAAATGCAGGGTGGGAGGGGGTGGAACAAATGAAGCAGGAGATGCACGGGCGCTGAAGCTGAACACGCACCCACGGTGTAACATGAGCAGTGTGCATGTGCACTCTGCTACAACAACAAAAAAAGTGCACAAAGGGAAAAACACTACAGAGTGGATTCTAGTATTATGCCAATTCGTCAGAGAAAGGAACTAGACATGAGGAGGAGGAACAGAAGTAAAAGAAACCACATAGAAGCAAGCTTTTCATAACGACATGCACAATAACAAATCAGCAGCGAGGGGCGGAATGAAAGCCCACATACTGAATACAGCATATCTCAAAGAGACAGCGCATGTGCTGCTTAGGCTGGACCTAAAAAACTGAGGAGGCTTTTGAAGAAAGTTGTGCCTCAGAGCTGCAGTTTGTCGCTTAATTCCTGGCTTCAGGTCTAGCCATCATTTGAATGTGGAGAGCATCTGGTGCTCACCTTTTTAAGTTGTACAGAACTACCTTTTTCTCTCGTGCTACCTCTGCTCCATCCTGCCTGGATTAATACCAGTTTGATCAACGTGTTTTTTTGTAGTCCGTTATCCCCTGCCATCACATTCTGTAAGGATAAGATGGCTGTAATGTTAGGGTGTCAGTGTTTTGCATCTTCTCTTAATGATCTTGGGGGAAATTAACTTTCGTGTTCACCCACTGTTTCAGACCATGCTATCTGAAGTGCTCGTAGTGTGCTGGCACAGTTTGTTGGTATGGGGCGGTGCTTAGACATGAGCCTTTAGACTAGAGGCCCTTTGCAAGTCTGAGTTGTTGTTTGTGTGCATCATGTAAGAACTAGCCATGGTCTGTTGTTGCACTCTATTTGCCCTATGTGCGCCCTCTGTATCATGACTGTCCCCTGTAGACACTTAAGCTGTACTCTAGATGTCGCCTAGCAGTCTTCTTCTGACTGACTTTGTCCAACTAACTCCCTTGGTGTGCTGTGGATGCTGTGTTCCCTCATGGGTCATTGTGTTCACTCCTTGGAATTCCACTCCCAGTGCTTTCTAGATATTGTGCGCACCCTATATGATGAGCACTCTCTAATATAGTGTTTTATATTCTGTATGACCCTTAAAACAGCTCTACTGGTTCTGTCACTGCCCAAACACACTGCATCTTGCTCTTCCCTGTTTTTTACAGATTACCCCTTCTTTACCACCTGGGCGTACTGTCAATACACCAACCTGACCTGTATCGATTTTCTTACTTGATCTTTGGACTGCAGTCTGTGACCCATGGCAGACTCCATGCCCCATTGTTAGAAAGAAGAACCAAGCCACTGTGCCCGCTACTGATTGATGAGTGCCTTGATTTATTTTCCTCATATTCCCCCAAAATGCATTTATATCAAAAACTTTGCATGGGAATCCCTTACCCAGTCAGCGGCTGTCCTAATAATGTGGCACTGCTGCTGTTGTGGATCATTCTTTAACACTCCACCCATAGATTCTTCAGCGTGGTACGAGTTGCATTTTATTTCGGTAGGTGCGGTTTTGGTTATGCTTTCTCTGGTTCACTTTCAAATGGACGTATTTATTATTTATTTATCCTTCATGCTGTCATTCATTTATTTATGTTCTTTCCACCTCGTCAGCCCTCTTCCTGCAACCCCAGCATAACGCTCTGTAGATTTAGCTTCACCACTAATGCCATTAACTCTAAGACATGTATATTTTATTCCCTAAACAGTAGGCAAAAGTTTATATTGTGTTCTGCTCCCTTGAACAGCAAGCACATAATTCCTATGTAGTACTCATTAATGGGAAGCAGCGTCATTTACGAAATTGCACTAGAAAATTATTATAATGCCAATATCCGTGGCTACTCCATCTACCCTTTAATTAAATGATGTTACCCAGAAATGAGGCAGAAGCTCTGCATGTGGCTTTTCACTGAGTAACGTTCACTTTTTGCCTAAAGCTATGTATTCATAACATGCAAAGTTGGCTGTTTTTTATTTGTTGTATTATTTCAGTGTGACGTGATTAGCATAAGTAAATAGTAAGCCAGACACAACCTAACAATAAATTAAATTCAGTCGCCAACTGCAGGTAGGGTCAGTGAAATCATGCAATGCTCTTTCAGTGACCTTGATTTGTTTACCTCCACCATGCATCTTAAACGGTTACATCATTGTAAAGATCAGTGTGAGTGGGACGGAAATAGAGACTTGTGCAGGGAGGGATTGTTTAATATCAGAAATCTGCTGAATTCTAGCATTTTGATTAGGGTGGTTGGACCATTGATGAAAGCATTATGCACTGGACAATACAAGTAAGAAGTGTTCAAAATTATAACCCCACAAAATTCTTAATTTTGCAGAATATGAAATTGCAACATTTAAAATGCTGTCAGTGTAATCCTCCGGTAAAATGCTCCAATTTTGTCATGGGAAAATACATCATACAAAAAACCCACATGCACTAACATTTCATGAACTCTACTTTTTTTTCTCAGTTTTATAAAATGTGCAGAAGCGTAGGCAATCAGGTTCCCACGTTTCAAAAAAAAAAAAAAAAATATATATATATACAGGGCATGGATGATCAGATATTCATCGACTTGCTTGAAGTGTACGCAATGTATGCATGATGTACATACAGACTTATGCACCATAATGGTACACTCCTTATTGTGAAACTATCTTTCTTGGCGGTTCCCTGCAAAGTTGATTTCTTGCAGTGTTGCCTGTGCTGATGGTGTGTTGCTGGGGGGCTAAGATCAACAAAAGACCACAGTGGCGTATTACAACAATCATTTACAATGATTAGTTCTCGCATTTACACGAGTTTAAACTATTTGCATTGTAAATGATAATTCCTTTTATTTATGTTTTAAAAATAAAAGGCATTGTTATTTGCAATGTCAATAGTTAAAACTCTTGTAAATGTGAGACCTATTGCATTGCAAATGCTTTTTAGATTAGTGAGTAGACATGCTTCCTTTCGGCCCGCATGGCAAATTAATTAAATAAACAAGCGCGGCCACTAAAGTGATAGCAGACCACGCTGTAAATAAAAATTAAAAAAAATAGTGCTTACCGACTTATGAAGGAGACCATGTAAAACGCCACAAGTAAAAGATCCAGTCCTCATGGGAGGTAGCAAATGGCGACAGAGCGGTAACAAGGAGGGACTAACCAGCCTCATTATCAATCGGAAACCTGCATTTACCAAGGACAATGACACCAGCCAATCAAAAATATGGGCGGAGAGAATGCGAGGCTTCCACAGCATACTTTGCTACTGCATGCCTCGCAGATCGAGCAGTGCATGCGCGCTGCTGCTAGACTCTACCTAAAAACATCCAGCATCTTCTACAGCAGGAAGAAATTCTCCCCAATCAAAGACCACCTTTTGACCTAAATGTTGTAAACTCGTTAATGAGCAACTCCCTTAAGCAAAAGAAGTAGTAGTTGTAAGATGACATGTTATTGGTTAGGAAACTCTAAAGTACTGTCCTAAGTATAGGTATTTGATGAAGATGCTGCCATTAAAAACACTCTTCCTGCATAAAAAGTAATCCTTATGTTGCTCGAGTTTTCAAATGTGTTTACTGAATTATCATACTCCAAGAATTCATAAATCATGCAGGAGTTTTTGATGTATAAGTTCTGAGAGATTTTGGAGTATAGAATTGCACACACTTCTTTTAAAAGCTTTTACTGTGTAAAATCACTCCTCCTTCCCAATAGTGTGCTTGTTTAAGAGTCGTACTGTAATTTTCAAACATGGGAAGTTTGTAATGATTTTAGTAGATTCCCTTTATTGCAACTACTGACTATATGATTTCCTAACACACAGGGACACCAGTGGCTCTTTATAACTGATGATTTGATGGAGGGGTTCCCGGTGTATGTCTAGGAGGGCCATTCTCCTTAGGTTCTCTACGCAAGATAAGTGTACATTCATTTACTAAATGGAAGTCATTTACATAGCCTGCTTTTATCCTGAAAAACTGGCATGGAAGGTACCTTCTGGCATTTATGATGAATAGCCTCCGTGCTTAATTTGAGCCAGTGGCTGCATGTGGGGGCCTACTGGCACTCACTTTTGGGGACCAGCACTTATTTTTTCTCATCAGACTTTTACCTAGAGCAAGACAGAGTAAAACGCAAAAGGGGGTAAGAAGAAGGTGAAATGAAAAACAGTGACAAAGGGAGAAAACCAGGATCACAAGAATTTGCAATGCAATTGGTCTCGCCTTTGGGACCTTGTATGTATTTAGCTATGCAGCACATTAGCCTCGGTGCTGAAACATCTACTGTTCTTTAACATGGAGGGAAAGTAAGCAACAAAATGCGTGGCATGCCAGGTATGGGAACACATGGAGAGAAATTTGGCCTTTCAGCAGGAAATGGTATAGTCCAAAGCTCTGTCTTTAATATAAAATCAGGGCCTTCGGTGGTCATATCAGTGAAATGACAAGATTTGAAAACAATATTATTGTCTACGGATGCTTGTGGAAGACCATTATTAAGCGCTGCCAGCCTCCTCTAATGGTACAACTTTTGCAACTGTTCTGAGATCTGGCACACTGTTCATGTTAAATAAACAAAATGGTGGAAAAGGTCTGAGGGTTGGGGGTGATGAGAACTATCTTAGATCATCTTTATTCCTTTCAGTTTCACTGATAAGCTGTGATTAATAGGCCTAATGTGTGTGCTCTTGTGGTTTGTTGGCGAGTGTCCTTTCACTGTTTGTGTGGGTGTTTTTTTTTTTTTTTTAATTTATTTATATTAAGCCATGTTGTACAGTAGCGCGAATGCAGTGCGGTATGGCTGAAAGTAAAACCCCAAAAAACCGCACTGTGACAAGGTCAACGCTGACTGCATGATAGCGCTTTTTAGGTCTCGCTGAGCCCAGCGCATGCGCTGGCTCGAAGAGACATTTTATATGTGGGCTTCAAAAAGTGCTACCAGGCCAGCCTAGAGGTACAGTGCATGTGCGCGGGCGCGCGCGCCACGCTTACTTTCACTTTCGCGGCTGCACGGCCGCTTTGATCGCGATCACTTTCACTGCGCAGACCCAGCCTCCTCTGCCGGCACACTCACAACTGGCAACATTACGAGGGAGTACGTGCCACGTTACTTCAGTTAATTTTACTAGCTGCTCCTTCTCCCTTTTTAATTTCCTGACCAATTTGCCTTTAGTTTGACTCTTCAACTACACCTATTAAGCACCATTGGTAAACTTTAAGGATTTCATTTTAGATAAACATATTTCAATAATTACTAGGGATAAAATCCATCTTTACTCAATTTAAGTTACTCCTATCCCCTATAGAGTGCCGCCTCCATCAAATTTCGTATTCACTTGTAATCTTGTGCACTCGCAGCAAATGTGATGCCCTGGTGGCACAGCAGAGATGGTATGACGTCACCCGAGCCCAGCTGGGGGTGCCCCTTCCATTACATTCTTAATAAAGGTAAACACATGTACAGAGTGGTATGCAGCTTCATAGCAAGAAAGGTATGACAACGGACTGGCTTACATTCAGTAGGACAAATATGAACCTATTTAAGTCCGAATAAAATCACTGCCTGCCAAGCAGACAGTATTAGAAGTTTCGTAAATTAAATGAGACTTTGGGAGAGAAAGATGAAAGCTCTAAACGTTCCAAAAGCGCTTGAACTTTAATATCCCTAAGGGAATGGAAAGCTGTACCCGAGAACACACACTCATGAAGTGAAAGAGCAAGCATGCCTGCTGGAATCAATCTCAAAGTGTCACTTCACAATAATTATATTATAGAAAATGTCAACCAAAAAACAGATTATGATCAAACTTTCACAAGCTTCGTTACAGCATACACTGGTACAGTTTGCAGAAATCTGATGAAACCACCGGATGCCGTTAATTTGAAAACGGGCCATCATGCTGTGAGCACATCTGATCCAGCCGACACCTTTCCCTTTAATGATCACTGTTTAGAGTTGTCAAAGCCAGTGGGTTCAATTTAACTACACAGGGATTACCAGATAGTCAGTGCATCATTGCAGTGAATGAAAGAGGCTAGAACAGGAAACAAGTGTCTTTGCGGATACTGTGCTGGAGTACACAAACAGCTGCATGAATACTTACGATTTGTCTCTTCTGCAAACTCGCCTTTGTGGACTCACTTGCCGTCTGCGAGGGGACAGAGACTTTCCTCTTCTGTCTTCGATTGGGGACTGGGCACTTGAGGACTTCAGTATCTGGAGACATTTTGTATGTGGGCTCCAAAAAGTGCTACCAGGCCAGCCTAGAGCTACAGTGCATGTGCGCGGGCGCGCGCACCGCGCTTACTTTCACTTTCGCACGGCCGCTTTGATCGCGATCGCGATCACTTTCGTGGCCGCACGGCCGCTTTGCTGCGCAGACCCAGCCTCATCTGCCGGCACACCCACAACTGGCAACATTACTTTTCTACAGCGCTTCGAAGCCTGAACTGGTCTAGCGCTTGAAATCAAGTAAGAAGAGATTCACAATGTTATTTTACATCGCAAATCACGCAGTGTTGGGCAAGGTGACACCCCTACACGTAGTTATGAATTACAGTCTCGCTTGTGTGAAGCCGGCCCAGGTACAAACAGTGTTCACGTGGGTTGTGAATGAACCCGCGATGGTGTGAGACTCCGGGGCAAACCCTGGGAAGCCCAAGGTCTCTTCAGCCCGATGTGTCCGTCTCTCGTCGCCCCTCCCCTCCCTCACGTCTCCTTCCTCCTTCCAGTTCTCACACTCTGCTTTCCTCCCTCCCTCACCTCACGTCTCCTTCCTCCTTCCAGATCTCACACTCTGCTTTCCTCCCTCCCTATCTCACTTCCTGCACACAAACCTTTCCTGGCTGGGGACCAAATCTAAGAGACTTGAGTGAGATAACTAACTTAGGAATACAAGACAAAAAAACAAGCACTTTCCCAGCACTTGAAGCTGTGTGCGTGCACTACCCAGAGACGCGAGGCACGTCCAGCATTCACCGGTCTGAGGCTCGTGCACGGAACTAGCGGTCGCAAACCCTGGGGTGCACAAGATCACACCTCAGATCTGTGGTGCACGTCTGCCACTCACCAGGCTCACGGAGTTAGCAGCAGGTGATATGGATTCAGCGAAACCTGTCGCCGGGGGACACACGGTGGCCACAGGCAATGGTGAATGCTCCCCGAATGTCATTTCCTGATGCCATATTTGTTTTTAAAATCATCTCACGGGCAGAAGCATGCACATCTGTCACTAACAAACCATCCCCTGCACCAGAGATTAATGCAGTGTGTCTGCACGTCTCAGGGGCAGGGAACCTACACACTTATCACTAACAAACCATCCCCTGCACCAGGGTTTAATGCAGCATGACTGCACGTCTGAGGGACAGGGACCCTGCACACCTATCACTAACACACCACCCCCGCACCAGGGACTAATGCAGCCTGTCCTAATAGAGTCCGGCGGGGGACCCTCTACGTACCTTGCAGGGGGGCCCCCTCAATTATAGTTACGCCACAATGGGAGAAAGGTCAACAAGAGCACTCTTTTTTCAGTGGGAGCACACAAGTGAATGGGTCTGTAGCACTTCTGAAAGTTCATTCACTGTTGATCACATAAGGGGCGCTGTGATGTAGTTTTACTCCTGCTTATAATACCGCCACAAGCATTCGGTAATAAGATTTCTGCACAATTTTCTCATGAATCCAGGTCACCTGAATAAACTCGTCCAACTGGTATGGCTGTGCCTTTCTGGTCCTAGCAATCTTGAGCAGGTGAGGGGTTTGTTGAGCTTTCAGAATATTTCCTAGTAGATTAAACAAATCAGGATTCCTTGCAGCGTCCAACTTTACTACCAAAGCACAAGTACTCATTTTCTCTGCCTATTTAAAGAAAAAGCAAAGAAGAAATTGCTTAAAGGATGCTGTGCTATTACATTATGAAGAACAAGCATTTGCAATGCAATAGGTCTCGCATTTACGTGAGTTTAAGTTATTGGCATTGTAAATAATGCCTTTTTTTTTTTAAACGGAAACAAAAATAAAAGACATTGTCATTTGCAATGTCAATAGCTCAAACTCACGTAAATGCGAGACCTATTGCATTGCAAATGCTTGTTTTGTCCCCTTTCAGCCAAGCTGCACAGCACCATGCTGCTGTACATAGCTGAAATAACATTGAAAAAGTCGATAGATCTTGCACAGGCAGGATCTTTCAGCTTTGCCAGTACTTGTTTTTCTGTGCTCAACTTTGTGTTCTGGCTAGGTTTTAAGATGACATGTCAATTCCTAATAGTCAGCGGCGCTGTGCGTGCTGTGCCACGGCTAAGCCCAGTTAATTGAGGAAGGTGCATGTGATTGGTGGTACCGGGCATTAAAAGGCTGAGGTTTTGCAACCTACATACAATGTAAAGGCAAGTTAGCTCTCAGTTGTACAATTCCTTCTGATGTGATGCGTCCCAAAGAGTGCCTTTTCGTAGCCTAGGGGAATGGGCCAAGGGGAAAATCCTATTGTCGGCTCATAGGCTCGCTGCATTTCACATTAATGAGTTCATTCAGTAAACCCAAGCCTCACAGAGATCTCATTGAGTAGTTCTGCAGCTTTTTAGGACAAAGGTTGATGAGATTATAGGACCGGCAGCATGACCCTCTTTGTTCTTTGTTTTCAGTCATTTGTTGATGGATTGATTAAACTTGAGGATAATTATTCTTAATGCAGGTTTTAAACATAAAGTAGCAGTTATTTGGTGTGCTTGTCTTTTTACGCGGGAACGTGATGCAAAATCACAGCACAGGAAAATGTACATATTTAGCTCTTTTGGATAACTGGGTACATTGTGCATGCCTATTGGTTACAGCAAGATACCATCAATCTACGTTAGGGGCCTTTTCAAAGGTGGTAATGCTCAAATGTCTAAATTAAAGAGCCTGGCTTGAGTACTTGCAAAAGCTTTTAGTGGGCTAATGGTGAGATTTTCATTTGTATTTGTAGTTGTGCTGCCCACTACAAGTTACAGAGCTTGTCCCTGATGAATTAAGTTCCGGATGCAGACAATCGTGCTGTATTTTAAGTTGACTAGCAGGTGGGTGACTCCTTTGACCATGCTAGTATTTAAGCTCGTTATTGAACCTGGCTACGTTTGTCTAAAAACATGATATTCCCGGTAGACTCTAACAAAGTTGGATGTATCCCCTTTCTAATTTTTCCTCCTACTGAACTCTGTTTTAGCGATTTGGCATTCCAGAGCTCTGTAGCGCTGATATTTAATACAGCACCCGCAGAAAGGAGATGGTACTGTGTGCAGTAGAGATAGAACATTGATGTTTATATTGGCATTATTCACTTGTCTCAGAGGGGGTAAAAAAGGGCATGAGAAGGGTGTGTCATTCAGCTCCCGAGTAGTGTTGGCTGGGGCGTGTCCTTGTGTTTTCATTTTGTTCTATCTTGGGAGTATGTGCTAATACACTTCCTCTGAATTATTCAATACTGTCGTGTTGTAAGTTTATTTTAAGACGATTCCACAAAAATGTTGTACCGCCCCACCGTATTTGTCCAAATACATGATTTCTTTGTACCTATTGGATCAGCCGTCATGCCACTGACAATGGCCATATGGGTTGTATACCAGAGTCAGCAAGGCACATACCATCCTCATGAAACACCTGTGAGAATCCTTATATCCTCTTCATTGGCCACTCATGTGGAAATGGCTGTACTGACTCGGGAGAGGTGACTAGAGACGAACATCACATGATCGATGACTTGCCACTGTTTAAGATGTTGTTTCTTAGGGGCAGAATTGGGCCTCATTCAGTTGAGTCCAAGCATCATTATCCCAATTTAAAATCAGCCGGGTTGACAGTATAGAAGCTTTTCCTCTGCAACTGTGACACAGCTGCTGAAGTTTTCAGAAGCCACTACAATTGTATATTATATAGGCGGGATAAAGTTTTACTTGTATTGTTGCTTTTATTTTGTTGTGTGGAAGCTGGCGTGCATGATTGCTGTGGGAATTGATTACAGTTGGAAGGAGATTTTGTCAACTTCTGATAAAACAAAGGATCAGGAAGCTTGCCAATTCGAAGATATCTATCCTACAAATGTGAACAAAAACATACAAACCATAAAATCTGGTTGTCTGTTACCTCATAAAACTCGTAGAGGAATAATGCCACCCATACTGCTGACCAAAAGATCACTTAAAGCCCATCCACAACAATAATAACTCACACCTCAACTGTCCAATACTCTTTCCACAGTGGGCTGGCCCCCGATTGATAATAACAGTTCACCACACTCATTGTACAACACTGACCATTACAAGTCACTTTTCAATAAACCTGTACAAGAAAGCAGATGAAATACCCTCTTCCACGAAGGTGATGATATAAGCCAATCAAATGCAGTCTCCAGTTTGTGGGGAATACTGGAGACCAGGGCATGAAGGTACCCAAAATTGAACAGTACTTCATGGCCATACTAATGGCAGTACTTCAAAAACATATATCCGAACTGTGCAGCGGACAGCAATGAAGGAGGAGCCACATACTCTCTCCTCTCAAACCACATATCACAACAAGCCATGGTGTATGTCAACCCACGGCATTTTCTGCCCACATAACCACTGAATATCAATCACAAATCATCTTTCACCTTAACAAAACACCTTTCTTCGACGCCATGAGCCCCCTGCATGTCTTTCAGCTCACAATGCCCCTACCTACTTGGGGAAAACAACTGCAAAATAGACTTATTTTGTTGCTAACACAAACTCATTCAATCATCATGGTGGCTATTCAAATGTACATCTTAAAGCTTCATTTGCTTAACAGTAAAGAACTAAGCACAAATGAGAGTTGGCTCAAGATTGTGTGTTTCAACTATTCTCACCAAGGCCTTTTTATCAAAGCAGTTCATGGCACCTTGTACACAGAGCTCCCTAATAACTACAATTTTATATACTGTCTACTCATGTAAAATTAAGCAAAGTGAATATGGATCACTGATAGGTTGCTGCTTAACTTTAAAAAAAAAAAAAAATTAAAAAAAGTTTTCTATGATTTCTTGTCTGCTTGCAAAAGGAAGAAGAAAGCTTAAGGTTCAGTCTCCAATATTGTGAAAAAAAAGCTGAATTACTCCATCATACAAATGTGGCAGCAGACCCCAAAGAAGCCCCAGTCTCACACCTATGCTTTACCTGCCTCTGTCGACACTAGCGAGGTTTTTACACGTTCGCATCAACCATATGCTCAACCTCTGTGTCCCATGCGCGGGTATACATCTAAATACAAAACAAGGCCCGCAGGCACGACCTAGCCAAAATGTTTACATTTTTTTAGTACTTTGCAAAGTGTAAAAGCTGTTCACTCCTACGACATCCTCCTTAAACCTCAATGATACTTTGTTTGAAACACAAACATATAATGGTTAGTTATTCTGATGTCTGTAAATCTCCTCAACTGCTGTTATTTGTTAAAGCAAGTGAAGCTTTCTTCTTACACACTGCATGTGTGTTCAACCATGTCCTTACTTCAGATGCAAGTATACCAAATACTTAAGCCACAAAGCGTGCCAAGTACACGCCAAATTCCTAAAACCTGAAAACAAACCTGCGGAAAAGAAGACTGTTTGTTTAAGAAATTAGATCATGTGTTGAAGGGGTGTGAGACCACTTAAAAGAAGTATCGCAATCTTGTCAAGGTGAACCGTAAAATTCTCCAAATAAACCTGTACTCAACCTTCTGGTCGCCTGGATCAAAAGCAGTCAGGCTTAACTTAAAGGCATTTTGTAAAGTATTTATGCAGCACTCAAAGTGAAAACACAACACAAGAAAAATCCAGAACAAAGTAAAAAAAAAAAATAGAGGGGTTCTTATTAAATAAAATGACACAAAAGTGATAAAAATCCAATATGTAGAACCGGAGATATGAATGTTTTAAGCTTGTTTTAACAATCGCAAGAAAAAACTGCAACAGCAATTATCTGGTCACGCTACACGGGTCAAAGTCAAAAGTTCAGGCTGACCACGATGGAGCGCACAGGTAAGATAAGGGGTTTAACCTAGTAGAATATTTGACTTCTCACTTAGAAACCTTTATGGGGAATAAAAGTGGTTGTCAATGAGTCGTCAGTTGGGCAAGCTGGATCTGAAGCAAGGCTCGGCGATGGTGGGGTCCTGGTGAGGTCCTCGAGGAAGGTTGGAAAGCTCCAGTGGGTGAAGTTCCCAGTCTGCGCCCAGGAAGGCTTTAACATTGACTGGTTGCTGTTCAGCATTGGTCCCAATGATGCCCTCTACATTCGGACTTACAAACTTTTCTGGAAGTCTGATCTCCTTTATCGGAGCAAACCAGCAAGTTGAATCTGACCAGTGATTCAGTGTCGACAGCTTCGGTTCGATGGTGGCCCAGGTGTCTCTCTAGGTCTCTAGAGGAAAAGTTGGGTCAAAGTTTCTTCGTCCCTGCTTTTGCAGTGTGGGCTTGAGGAGTGCACTCTAACACCAGCCTGGGGTCTAGGACGTGAGGAGAACCACTTGGGCGTTAAGTCTCTCTCCAGCACAGGACAACAGTAGGGTCCAGTTGGGACTGATTAGTTGGGTATTTGCAGGGAGAGAAACCTCTAGATGCTTGTTGTATCCATTGGAATTGGAAGTGCATTTGTAGAGCGCGAATTGCTGCCCGAAGGCGTCCAAGCGCTAAGACTACCAATAATCCGACCAGTGGACCCAGGGGAGGGAAGGAGGAGAAGGTTAGACTGAGTGAAATAATAAGGTTTTCAGTTGTTTGCGGAAGACCGTTAGCTTGGGGTTGGCTCTGAGAGACAGCGGCAGGGCGTTCCAGGCCCTTGCGGCGTTGTAGGAGAATGTTCTGCCTCCGGATCTGGTTCTTATAATTCTGGGGGTTATTGCAAGGAAGGTCTGACTAGAACGTAGACTTCTTCTGGGCATGTAGTGGGTGATTAGGTCCCGGGTGATCCTGGGGCCGGCGTTCCAGAAGGCCTGATGAGCTATACACATAGCTTTAAACATTACTCTCTGGCGCACCGGCAACCAGTGAAGGGATACCAGTCCCGACCTCGCTGACTGTCTGCGGGGGAGGTCTAGTAGAATGCGTGCTGCACAGTTCTGGACTGTCTGCAGTCTTCTCAGAGTGGCTTCAGGGGCGCCAAGATACAATACGTTATTGTAATCAAGGCGTGACTGGATAAGACCTTGTACGGCCACTTGTTTGGCATCCAGAGGGAGGAGAGGGAGAATTTTCTTTAACATCCTCATGATGCCGAAACAGGTAGCTGAGAGTTTAGTGGATTGTATATTAAAAGACCGTGAACTATCCAACCAAACTCCCAGACTCTTGATGCTGTTTTTGGGGATTGGAGGAGATCCCAGACTAGGCGGCCACAGGGAGGCGGGGAGGCTGAGATCTGAGGGACCTAGGAGCATGAGCTCGGTTTTGTCCCCATTCAGTTTTAAGCAAGACAGGGACATCCAGGTCTTTACTGCCTCCAAACACTCCCTGAGCCCGCCATGAGCAGATGGATTAGTAGCCTGCGACATGGAGACCACCAGCTGCGTATCGTCCGCATAGGAAATGATCTTTATTCCAAATGGGCGGACGACATCAGCCAGTGGCCTCATGTACAGATTAAAGAGGGCAGGACTCAGAGAGGAGCCCTGGGGGACTCCGCAATTCAAAGGTCTCCTTGTGGACACCGAATCGCCTTCGAACACGCGAAAGGACCTATTCTCTAGGAAGGATTGGAACCATGACCAGGCTTTATCCTTAATCCTGGCTTGGGATAAGCGTTCCAGCAGAGTGACATGGCTGACCGTATCGAAGGCCGCGCTGAGATCAAGGAGGATCACTGCCACTGATCCTCCCTGATCGAGGATTTTTCTGGCTTCCTCTGTAACCATGAGAAGGGCGGTCTCGGTTCCATGTTTTGGTCTGAAGCCCGTCTGGGTTGGGTCCAGTAGGTGGTTATCTTCCAGGAAATGTATTAATTGTAAATTAATATATTTCTCCAGGATCTTACCTGCCCATGGGAGCAGGGAGATGGGACGGTAGTTGCTCAGATTAGTGGAGTCCAAGGTAGGCTTTTTCAATAAGGCTCTAACCATCGCCTGTTTCCAAACGGTAGGAACCGTACCGGAAGAGATGGAGGCATTTAAGACCTCCTTAATAATGGGTAGGGTGACCTGCGAGGCTGTCATTATTATGTCAGCTGGGTCTGCTGGAGATCCGGAATGTACTTTCCGTGCCAGGGAATCAAGAGTGGCTAGATCCAGAGGGGGGAAGTGAGTGAGCGAAGGTGACTGATAAGTGGATGATGGGGTAGCGGGATCAGGAAAGCGGGTAGAGTTAGGGTTTCTCGGGGGAAAGGAGGAGTAGATAGAACTTATTTTCTGGTGAAAAAACTCTGCAATATCGTCACAATGGGTAGTGGACACATCCGCCTGCGTGCGAGAGGACTGTTTAGTGAGGGTATTGATGATCTGGAAGATTTCCTTGGGCTTAGATTTGGCAAGTAAGATTTTCGCGGAGAAGTAAGAGGCTTGTGCTGTTTTTATCATCGTTTTGTATTCTCTGATGGTTTCTCGATAACGAGTTTTATTGTCTGTGGAATAATCAGAGCGCCAACGTCTCTCCGATTGCCTGCAAAGACGTTTCTTGTCTCTAAGGGTCTCTGAGTACCACGGGGCGGATTTATGAGAGCGTTTAAGCGTGATTTTCTTTTTAGGTAGAACAACGTCGAGGGATTGAGTGATCCAGTTGCTGTAAGCCTGGTGGGCAAGGTCAGGATTGGTAAATATCCTAGGTGGATTCTCAGCAAGTTTGCTGGACCACTTGTCAGCTGCTAAACGGGACCAGGCTCTCGTAAGTCTCGTGGTAGGTGGTGGCTCAGGGTTTTTGAATACAGTCCAGTTGATGGGGATCAGAAAATGATCCGTCCAAGGCAGGGGAATTGGAGGACTGGTTAAAAGTCCAGGGCAATTACTGAAGACTGGATCCAGCAGGTGGCCCTTCACGTGGGTGGCAGAGGGGACCCGTTGGGAGAGTTGCAGAGCGGCTAGGTCCTCTGCTAAAGTCAGTGCTACGTGGTCTGAGGATGACTCAAAATGAAAATTGAAGTCACCCAACAGGATAAAGTTAGAGGTGGTGGTAAGACGTTCAGCCACGCTAGATGGTAGGCTGACATGGAACTGCTTCGAGGGGCCGGGAGGGCGATAGATAAGAGTGCCGGAAAGGCAGCTATTGGGTGTTAATTTGATGTTGAAGGTAAGACTCTCACAGTCCGTAATGATTTCCGGAACTACTCGGCAGTGAAGTTGTTCTTTATAAATTAACGCCACACCTCCTCCTCTCCCTTTGGGGCGGTCTTGGTGGGAGATTCGAAAGCCTGGTGGGATGGCTGCTATGACCGCGGGATCGGCCTCAGGGGATAGCCAGGTTTCTGTGAGAAAGAGTATGTCTGGTGAGTGTTCCTCTATTAGCAGTGCGATTTCGGTGGTATGTTTTGGCAGGGAGCGGCAGTTCAGCAATAACATACGAAAGTCGTGTAGTGGATCCGAATTACATTTGGATCTGAAGGAGTAGTGGCAATCAGGGCATATGGACGGTAAAGTGTCAGCTTGGTAGCTGTTTCGACTGCAGTTCCAGTTGGGTGTCCTGAGTCTGTGGAGAGTGTCAGCGTTGTAGGTGATGGGTCCTGGGGACTGAGAGGTAGGGGGACTGGCCCTAGGCCCGGACTCGGCGCGCAATCGTCGCGCCCGCTGCGCTCGTCCGCTGCGCTTCCGGTGCATACACATTGTTATAGGGCGGGGGGGGTGTGGCCTCGAGGGGGCGTGCCCTTCGCTCCGGCGTGGCCGATGGCGCCTGCCAAGACTCCCGTAGGCTCTCCCTCGCAGCGTTAGGACCGCTGCTGGGGGCGCTATCAGGCAGGGAGCAGGAGGCAGCTGAGGGGCAGTGAAACAACAGCAACAATTGCAAGTGAGTTTTAAAATATTTTTAAAAGGTATACAAGTGCAAAGTGGCGCTGAACTAACTCCCGGCTGAGCCTCAGGAGGACTAAAGGAATCTAACGCGCTCGTCAATCAGCGGCTAGTTATACCCAACAGAGGGGGCGTGGCCTCGAGGGGGCGTGCCCTTCGCTCCGGCGTGGCCGATGGCGCCTGCCAAGACTCCCGTAGGCTCTCCCTCGCAGCGTTAGGACCGCTGCTGGGGGCGCTATCAGGCAGGGAGCAGGAGGCAGCTGAGGGGCAGTGAAACAACAGCAACAATTGCAAGTGAGTTTTAAAATATTTTTAAAAGGTATACAAGTGCAAAGTGGCGCTGAACTAACTCCCGGCTGAGCCTCAGGAGGACTAAAGGAATCTAACGCGCTCGTCAATCAGCGGCTAGTTATACCCAACAGAGGGGGCGTGGCCTCGAGGGGGCGTGCCCTTCGCTCCGGCGTGGCCGATGGCGCCTGCCAAGACTCCCGTAGGCTCTCCCTCGCAGCGTTGGGACCGCTGCTGGGGGCGCTATCAGGCAGGGAGCAGGAGGCAGCTGAGGGGCAGTGAAACAACAGCAACAAATGCAAGTGAGTTTTAAAATCTTTTTAAAAGGTATGCAAGTGCAAAGTGGCGCAGAACTAACTCCCGGCTGAGCCTCAGGAGGACTAAAGGAATCTCCATGTAGCTTAAAAAGGAGTTTAGCCAACCGACTCTTGGAGTCACTTCTGGGGTCCTTGGTTCAAGTCAAGCAGGTCCAGCCTTCCTTTGGATTCTTCAAATAGCAGGGCAGTCCTATCCTGATCCACACAGGTACAGGCGTGTTTGGAGAAGAGGTCACTGTGTTCCACTTTTATGTCCAGTGCCAGGCTACAGGTGGAAGCCAAGCCTTTGTTCACCCCCAAAAATTCTACACCCACTGGAGTTGGTGCCTGTCTGACTCTAGAGACAAAGGACAGGCAGACACAGATGTGAACTTAATCTGCCACTAACAGGATATGCACTCTTTGAAGCTCAGACCGAGGCGGAGTACAACCCCGGCTATCCTTTGAAGCTCAGGTAGGGGCTGAGTACAGTGCCCAGGCAATCCTGCTCAGAACATGAACATAAACATTCCTCTCCACACCCAAGGCCCTTTGTCCACTGTCTGTGAGCAATACACAACACTTCAGGGATGCCTTCAGGTGTCTGGTGACCGCAAACACTTATCAGAGAGTCACCGTTGGTTAGGCTGGAGTATGATAACAGTGTAATTTCCAAAATAGTTATATAAAATTCATCTTTACCATTAAGTTGGATTTTAAAGTGCTATTCAAATAAGTCTTTGAATCTTATTTCTAACTGCTCCCAAACAGGAATTAAGAATGGCACATTTTTAAATTTTAACTATGTGTTTTTCTATGGGAATGCTAGCCTTGCCATAGTGAAACAGACTTTGGAGGTTTTTCACTGCCAGGACATGTAAAACCCTAAATATACGTGTCCTACTTTTTAAATACCATGCACTCTGCCCTAGGGGCATTTAGTGCCTACCTTAGAGGTGACTTATAAGTACTTAAAGATAGGCTTAGGCCAGGCTAAAGGTTTATTTTGCCAGGTCAAAGTGGCAGTTTAATATTGCACACACAGGCTGCATGGGCAGTCCTGTAGACATGCTGTACAGCTCTACTTTAGTGGGTGACGCAATGAGCCCACTTGTAACATTACATTTACAGGCCCTAGGTACATACAGTACCATATACTAGAAAGATAAAAGTAAACTAAACGTGCTAATTAGATATATATGTCAACTTTACCATGTTTCAAAGGGAGAGCGCAAGCACTTTACCACTGGTTAGCAGGAATAAAGTGCACATAGTCCTATGGCCAACAAAAATGGGTTATGCCAAACAAGGCAACCTTCTTGGGGAATAGCATGCAAAAGCTGGCAATTTCCAATAGTTTAGCTACAGTATTCCTCAGTTGCAGAGATTCCAAAACTGGGTTACTGGAAACTAGATGTATGTATATACAAATACCACACACAGATTTGCCAGCTCACTTGGTGGCGCTGTGGCTTCTGCATTCATCACAGGTCCACTTTAGCCGGAAACCCTTACACCGAATACGTTTCCAGCTCTGGTGTGAATATTCTGCACTTCTGGACTCCCAACTAAAACCAGCACAGGACATGGGAAGTGGCTCCAGATTATTTCATTCATGCTATTGGGGGGGGGGGGGGGGGTTGGTGTCATTTCTTTGGACCGTGCAGTAGGTCCATAGCCCCCACTCTCTAAGGCAATGTCCCATCTCCCTGTATGTTCACACATTGACATTTATTCTAAAGTTTGCAGGTCTGCAAACATACTTGCATATGTTTGTAAAATCTCCACTCTTTCCCTCCATTAAAGCTGTTTATTCTTAGAATGCACTCCTGAAAACCCTTGGTAGAGTCTGGCTCATGCTTGGCACTGGTGGTGCTCTTCCTGGCAGAATAGCCATCCTTTCTGCATGGTGTTATAGAGGAACACCTTTTGCTCTGGTTCACACAGGGACCAATCTGGGCATTCTAATCCCCTTATCTCTTCCATTCTGGGATCTTTGTGGGTGGTTCTAATCTGTGCATGGCCCGGGAAGTTCAAGACTGAGGCATAGGCCCATACAAATACTGGAACAAGTTGCTAGATGGGAGAAGTATGGTAAGAGAAGCGGCGACATAAAAATAGAAAAATAACATCACAAAAGGGAACGTTCAAAACATTTATTTATACACCTGATCAGTAGCCAGGTGGTAAGACCAAACATGTCACAGGACTTTGAAACTTAACATAAATCAATAAATACCTTCCCAAATAGCCGGAGTTCTGTGGTCTGCAGTCGAGTTGCTGTGACCACAATTGTTTACTTTACTAACTTATGCATGCCACTAAGACTGTATGGCTGTGTGTATTATAACATGATGCACAAAAGCTGCTTATAGTAAATGGGCTGAAACTGGGATTCATGTAATGTGTGGCTTTAAGGTGCAGCTCTAAGCACCAACACCCAAAAGAAGGTGTTTTCTTCAACACCATGCCAATCTTCAGGCTTTATTAAACTGCCCCATGTTCCCCTTTTGCAGAAGGTATTTTTGGTAGCACCTTGTGCACAAGTTTATGGAGGCAGGAACTATTACCTCCGAGATGCCCTCCTGTGTGTTAACCAGTACGAGGAGTTGCCCCTGTCTTCACTGACTCCGGTGCTGGTTTGGGCACGGTGTGGATTGTAGGCAGTGCTTGTTGCTTCCAGGCCGTGTTTGGCTATAGTTGCATACTCGCATGCCTAAATTCTGAACAGCACCTGGGTTACTATTCAATTGTCATGCGTGCCTTTTATTATTTGGGAACAGGTACATAGGTTTGATAGGCTCATCAGAGATGTGCACTCTTTTATGGAGTGTCCTGTGAGCATTACACCAGCTGACATTCACTGGGAGACAGTAGCGAGTATGTGAATACAATTGCTTGGACCTTGTTAGATGACTTGCTGATGGCTATATTTAGGAAGAATGGGGGCTGTAGGTTATTAACCTTTCTGGGAGAGTGTTGGATACCAAAGGATTGGAACCCGGGAAAGTGGACAGACTGGCATATGAGCGTGCAGTAGAGATCTGACAGTGGCTAAGAAATTAAGATTATACATTAACATTTGGGAACGAGAGGAGTATGCAACCGTGAGTGCATGACCATATCAGATGAAGAATTCACAATGGATGCTCCATTCTGTTCAACCATAATCGGAAAAGCGGGGTGGTAAGGCTTTAAAACGAAAAGGAGTCTGTAACGTATACTCCCATTATCATGTTGACTGGACAAAGGATGGACCCACTTTAGATAAACGTGCCTAAGATCCTGAAAGGCGAGCAACACCTCTCAATTCAGGCGATGTTAAGGGAAAATGTTCTGAAAGAATGTTTTTCCTACGCACAAAACACGAAGAGGACGCTAAAAAGTGAGTCCTTGAATCAAAATTCGAGTAAAGGTTCTCAAAGTTTTTTTAATTTTGTTTTACAAGTTTCATTTTTTTGTTTCTGAAATAATGTAAAATTCCAAACTAAATTCAAGCCATATTAATTTGGTCTCCAAACGAAATCCTTGGCACACCCAAACTAGAACAACAATCCATTGCTTAATCCACTCTCAAATTACTTTCATATTTCACTATACTAATTCACCACTAATACTTCTATGGGTTCCGGAGTAGTGTGCTACTCGCCGAAAAAGCGCTTCGACATATCGTATGGGGTAGAAAGCGCTATATAAATGCAATTACAATGACAAGCCTCCAATAATGAAAGCCTAGGCAATATCCTCTAAACCCTCTGAGTGATGCTGTCCACCTGAGGTGAGCGTGTTTGGGCTGTTTTGGAAACTACCACTGCAGAAGAATAGTCCGTAAGAGGAAATACAGAGAGTTGTGAGATTAGGGTAGCTTCTTTCAAGAAAGGTTATGAAATGCAAAACAAAAATAAGACATTTCAAGGAATGAATGATAGGTGAGAAGGAATTCGGGCTCAATTCTCAGCACTTTTCTATGACTGATTGAAGTATGCCATACTATTACATTCCTTGTAGTAAGACAGTCTGATAGGAACAAACTGTGCATCGAGGGCCCTTACTATTTATTGGGTTATGTGAGGGTTAGAGAAATGACTAGAACTAGAGTATGTGGTGACAAGATGGACCGTATAACTTGAAAGCAGAAACAGGGAATAGGGAGAATGAGTTTAAAAAAACAATAGGAAGGAGAAAACGTAAATGACTGAATAAGAATACTTCGTTAGTGGGCATTCAACCGTAATAATAGGTTTAGATGTTATTTGAGTTGCACTTGGTGAACAAAGGTCTTGCCTGAAAAAGGCGTCCCGCTGGGAACCCTAAAGCAACATACGCTTCAGTACCAGGCCACGAATATGAAATGCATGCTCTGAGTTCCTAGCTCACTAACTGGGTGGGGATTACATTTGAAAGTGTTGATGTGCTTACTCTGCCCTTGGTGGCATGCAAAGTTATCTATCACAATAATGAGGAGTGAGCAGCTACACTACTCTGATGCCCTCCGCCTCCCAAGTGGAATAAACTACTGCAAAAATTGGAGGGTTATCTTATCCTCTCTGTACCCTGAATCCCTAAGGTGGTATACCGTGAGACCTAAACAAACATCTTTTGGATATTTTATCAGATTTCTCAACCACAGGTACCACCCTTGGTATGCTTAATAGCTCTTCAATATGTTGAGAGCTAACACTGCTGTGCTTTAGCGATGCTTGAATACCCCTTCTCTCCACAAAATCAAAACGAGTTGGCTTTGCAGTTCGTATTGCCACAACTCTGGCTTGTTTGACCGAACAGTCGCAAGAATTGAATTACTTTTGAAGGACTTCTGGGTAACGTGATGGGAAGGGCGTGACTCCGAGACGTTTTCGGCTTTCGGGGCTATGCACACCATTTGAACCAAAGTGTAAGGACTGTAGAATGAACAATCCGCTGTAGCAATTTTGCCTTTCCATTGATTCTTTACCTCTCGGGAAACCCTCGTTACATGAGTTGCCTGCTTGGTGTTTTCATGGAGCTCAATCCCGTAGTTAAAATGCACAGATTTTTTTTGTGTCCGAAATTAAAGCTAAGGCTTTCTTGAATACCTAAGGGTGAACCAATGTATTTGGTTAAACCTGGTTAAATGTTCTCCTTCGTATTCCGATTGGGCAGTCAATACGAATATGTATGTATGTATAGTAACTAGGATAAGATATCTCATCTGATTATTCAGATTTTGTTCTTTTGATGTTTTGTTTCGCTTTTTTCTTTTTTTTTCTCCTAAAAAAGTTATATTTATGAATTAAAGTATAAAATGTTTTGAATGCCGTCACTAGGGTTTGGATCACCACTCATCACAGGGTGGTTAAGGGGGATAAAACCAGAAATTTCAGGACAGCAAGGCAGTTGGACAGAAGGTTAGACGTACTAGTAGAGCGGCAGTAGTTATTGTTTGAAGGGGTCAAAAGTGGCTGGAAAGTTTTTATGGGTATGAAGAAGGTTGTAAAAGAGTGGCAAGGAAACAAACAAGGGTTATGGGTAGGTTAACTATATCTACAATTAATATTGGTGGATTAAACGATAGAGACAAAAGAAATAGGGCCGGAGAAATGTTGCGAGGAATAGGGGCAGACATTATATGTCAGCAAGAGACACACATTCCATGGCAGAAAAGAGGGATTAATATTATCCGAGGGTTCGCTCAGGTTGCTTGTTCCTCACAGTCTACCAATACGAGAGGGGTGGCCATACATGTCTCTCAGCGATTGTTACCAATTGACCCTGTTAAGTCCGATAAAAGGGGGCGGTGGGCCATCGCTTCCTTACCAAATCAATTTACCATGTGTACAGTGTATGGTTCTAATTTTGATGATACGGATTTATGGACAAAGTTGGAGATTGAATTAGCGTCATGGCCAACACCATTAATTATATGTGGGGATTTGAATATTCATGTTGATACCGGAGGATGGGGAAAGGCCGGTTATATAGGGAGGAAACCTCAGGTTTTTAAAGCCATAAATGCTCTCATTGATAGCCACGGGCTGGTAGATATGTGGGCTTGTAAGAAAGCAGAGGATCCAGGGTTTACCTAGTTTTCATATCCGCATAGGAAGTATGTTAGACTTGATTATTTCCTGGTCTCTGCCTCTCTCATCGAGGGAGCAGATATTAAAAGACTCCCGAAAGTGTTGCCGGACCATAACCCACTAGTCAGGAGTATTGACGCGCCGGCATATACTAAGGGTATGTTAAAGTGGTCTTTTGATAAAAAATTGTTAGTTACAGAAGGATTTATCGCACATATTAGGGGATGGACCAAACAGTTTTTCGAAATTAATAGATATACTACATCTAGAGAAAGTGTTTGGGATGCATATAAAGCTGGGCTCAGGGGCGAAATCACAAGCTTCTGGATGTTCCACCATAAACTATCGAGAAGGGAAACACTTACTCTTATAGAGGAGCTGAGTATGAATGAGAGACAACACATGGAAGCCATAGTATATAAACAAATGGAGTTACAAATTGCCTTAGAGCTAAAAGTAATCCGGACAAAGGCCAAACTCAACGGAATCTATAATAAAAAGGCAGCGGAAAGGTTTCAAACGGCAACACGGGAGAATTATGAGTACGGGGAAATGACTGGGAAACATCTGGCATTGCGAATTAAGCAAAGGGCGACGGCAAATAATATTCTACAATTAAGAGGGAAAGATGGAATGATGGCTACTGATTTAACAGGCATATTAAATGTACTTGCTGATTTCTATCAGGACCTCTATAGATCTAGGGATCCGATAATGGATGGAGTAGGGATAGCATTGGGTAATGAAGATTCCCAGCTGTTAGGGCTTGAGGCGGATATCTCGTTGAGTGAGGCCTCTGAGGCCATAAAACCAATGGCTCTAGGCAAAGCATCGTGCCCGGATGGGATCCCGATGGAAATATACAGAGCTTTACAAACCGAATTGACCCCGTTATTGTTGGATTTGTTTCTATCAGTTCAACAGAAGGGGGTTCCACCTCAATCCTGGCAGGACACGAACATTGTGTTATTTTTGAAGAAGGCCAAGAAGCCGGAAGATCACGCCGCTTATAGACCAATATCACTAATTAACGTAGATGAGAAACTGTATTCTAAGATACTGGCCTTAAGATTATCTAAGGTAATAGAGACCCTTGTGAGTCCCTGGCAACATGGCTTCCTCCCAGGTAAAAGTACCACGGATCATGTCCGGAGAGCTATTTCATTTTTTGATATCGCCGAAACCACTGGGATACAAATGTCGTTGATTCTGCTGGACGCCCAAAAAGCCTTTGATCAAGTTGAATGGGTGTACTTATGGAAAAATTTAAGACTTAAGGGATTTGGCCCTCGGATTTTAACAGCTATACAGGCCATGTATTATAAGGCACATGCAAAAATACAGTTAATGGGGAGGGAGTCGGCTAGGATTAGGATTACCCGGGGGACACTGCAGGGTTGTCCGTGCTCCCCTATATTATTTGCTCTTTATATTGATCCTTTGATTAGGTCTATATTGGAGGATCAAGCAATTAAACCAGTAGAGACCCTTGGATATAATATAATAAACTTTTAGCCTATGCAGATGATGTTGCTGTGGTCACCACGGATCCGTTTGGTGCTCTAAATCAGATTGATAGGCTTGCAGCTGAATTTGGGAAACAATCAGGATCTGGTTTAAACACGGATAAAACACAAATCATATGCTCAAAAAATACGCAGTTTCAGGATTTACGCCGGACAGAGTCAGCCACTTATCTAGGGATAACTATCGCAGCCGAGGTCGGTACAATATGGGAAATAAACTTGTCACCTTTAGTTAAAAAAATTAAGGGAGATCTGAAGAGATTGGATAATCTACATCTATCGATAATTGGCAGAGCAAATGTCATTAAAATGACGATGTTTCCTAAAATATTTTATCTCTTCCGATGTATACCATTAGAGCTGGAAAATTTATTATTTAAACAGTTGGAGCAGATGTTTTGTCAATTTATTTGGGGCTGTGGGAAAATTAGAAGGTCAATAAAATATATGTCCTTACCACTACATCGGGGGGCCTTGCAGTTCCAAATATGCTGCACTACTTCTGGGCAGTAATGCTGCAACATATGAGTATTTTATTTAGGTCACAGACTCTGGATTCAGCCGTGGTAACTAGTCTTTTAGAAGGGGATAAAGATATCCCACCATCTATCTATGAACGTGCTATGGGTAAATTAGCACCGGGGTTGGTTTTAAGGCAGCTGGAAGGTAGTTATTATAAAAAAAACTCGCTTTAAGATTATTAGAGCGGCCTGGAATGTATGGCGGAAGATTGGTAAATACTTGGAAATACCCAGAATTAATAGATATTCACTGTTGTGGCGTTCTTTGGCCTTTCCGGCGATATTGTACGATAATATAGGTAGAATTTGGGAAAAAGCAGGAGTAAAAAATATAGGAGATATCACGGATTTGAATGGGATGGTCTCGTTTGGGGACCTTCAGGAACAATATGGAGTAGATTCTAGCACGATATTTAAATATATACAAATCAGGGCGATCATAAGTAGTCTGGCTCCGCAACCAATTAATTTATCACGAATTACCTTACTAGACTATGTGATGAAAAAACAATATAGAGTTAAGGATGTTTATACAATGCTGACGGAGGCCACTATGGACGATATTCTTAAAGTAGAAAGTGCTTGGGCAGGTAAATTAAATAACCCGGACGTAGACATTAGCCGATCACTCGAGTTGTCTAAAAAAAAAAAACTTTTTGACTGCTAATCTTAAAGCCCAGACTTTTAAAACAGTGTTTAGACTTTATTTTACTCCGGCTAAACTTTGGGCATGGGGGAGAAGGGTTAATAATAAGTGTCCCAGATGCGATCAGGGTCCAGCGGATACAAGCCATATGTTTGCGGATTGTTGCAAATTGAATAGTTTGAAGGAAGGTATTGAACGCTTTTTATGTCAAAACCTGGGGCAATCAGTATCTCTAACTCGAACTATGTTGATACTTGGTTTTGATGAAAGCTTACAGTTAGATCATCGTGCAGTTTACTTTTGTTTTATGGCGACTGCTATTTATCGCTTACTTATCTCTACCAGGTGGAAGGATGCTGATGCCCCAACATATCAGGCCTGGTATGCTAGACTTTATCACATTTTTAACCTGGAGATGGTATTGTATAAATGTAAGGGTAGGAGCGGGATGGCAAGGGTACGAAAGATTTGGGGGCAATTGATGGAATAATTACTGATCCTGATGGAGAATGTATGGACAGGTATCTTGGTCCAAGGTTGCAGGCAGAATACGCCCCGGAATTATTGGTTATGCGATGTCGTCTTTTTTGTTTTCCTTTTTCTTTCTTTTTCCTTGTTTGTATTGCGTGTATTACCAGATACTGATGGAACAAATTTGATTCAGCTTGTTAGACTGTCTACAGGTATGTCATAAAATCATGTATTGTATCATTGCTGCCTGTTCAAAAAAAAAATGCACAGATTTTAGGTGGCTTCAGAGACACCAAAACTGCAAGCCACTTTTCCTCGCTACTTCTCCAGTTTAATTTCCTCGGGAGCGACCGGACATGCTCTTATTTCACCACTTACTTGCACAATGGTGTCTGAACGCTGGCCCTCTGACACTACCAGCATTCAGGTCCTTATCTTGCGTGCAGGGTGATTTGTAGTCAGAAAGCATCCACGGCCTCCTCACTATTGTATTCAATTTCCCTGGTGAGCAACCCAGCAATGTTGGGCGTTCTCCCTTGGGCGCCATTGTATTATTATTATTTTCTTTTACAAAAGTCTGGGGGGGGGGGGGCGTGGGAATATTACAGCTGATTGACAATTCTGTAGGGACGCGGGGATCGTTTTAACAGCTGTAAACGCTTCTTAACTTCTGATTCCGTGGTTTTGGAGCAGGATGCAAAGCCAGCACAGAAATCCAACATAACTCGCATGCCACTCTCGCCACTGGGGCAACTGGAGGCCGGCGCCCAGAGCACCATTCCGAGAGGAGACCGCTAAGGGTCAGTTTCCCCCCCCAAAACGTGCCTTGTTTATTTTACGTAAATTAACTTCGCCTTGCCTAGGTATGCTTGATCTCACTACACCCAGCAAATCAAGCTACTTTTAGAGACGCTCTCTCTAAGCAAAAATAATCCCACAATAATGAAAGTGTGTTTTTACCATAGCAGGTTTAATAGTAGAACTGAGCCCTTTATTGACCCATTTCAGGTGTCTCGTAATTTGGAGGCTGAGCTGCGATAGCCGAATGGTATGGTTTGAAAAAAAAATCTTGATTTGGTTTCTTTCAAAAGACCCTTATCAGTAGGATGTCACGGTAAACGCTGGGACACAAGGCACCACTTTAGCTCTAATGTAGGAAGCACCTGTTCTTTTATAGCCACAGATTTTGGCCTCTCTAGGCGGTCTGTGAAGTGGGCAGTGGGAAAGGGCTGGTTTTGACTTTCATTAAGCTAACAAGAGGTGTTTATTGGCAGAGTTAATATGCTAACACCCTCCCATAAAAGGCATTGACATATTTTATGTTCTTAATAAATGAAACACCTGTTAAGGGTTAAAAGTGACACTCTGCTTCTCAGACTAATCCTTAAAAAGCCACCCTGTAACACCGCTCTAATCAACCTAACCCTGCCAGATATGAGAACCGTTGTTTTGAGCACCTGAAAACTGTCCTGGTGCGTTGTGTTCGTGCATTTAACTGCTGAAACTTAAAATGACTTGTGCACAGAATCTGGTACATTTCTATAACCATCCTTTTGTCCTTCTCTTTCCTTCTGTAAGATAAACACCTTTTAGTTTTTCTCCAGTAAAAAAACAAGCAGGTGCTACTCAGAAATGATGTTCCTGCAGTGTACAGGTGGTGCCTGCGTCTCTGCGATTGTAGCTTTTTGCCCCCCCCCTCCTCCCCCCCCCCCCCGCTCCAAATGTGCATTTGATCTAAAAGCGACGTATTTCTTTTTGCTTATTTTAACCTTTGTTTCTTACTAGTTCTGTGGTAGGGCTTCAGAACCAAAATGGGGTTCAAACTCCGAGATTGCTGATGTCCGATTGCTATCCTTGGACCAGGATTATGACTTGTGACTCTGACATTCACTCACAGAAGTTGTGCTGAGTCTTTCTTCTGTTGAAACAAGTTAAAATCATATAAGTTTCTTCAGAACTAGCACTCATTGTAGAGCCTTGTAGAAGTGGCATTTCTAAGACTTTTGTCTTCCTGGTTCCAAAGGTGAGGCCTTGCATGAGACCATTACATTGAGCTCTCCAAGATCAATTGAACCTGTTTTGTAGTCATGTTGGAGGATGCCATCTGGGTTTACCTGGGTATGGCTCTGGGTATTGTGTGGTGATCCCATAATTGCAGTCTGCTGAATGGAGAACCTTTAAGGCCATTGTGGATGGGTATTATAGTGGTTGTAACTGCATCCCTTTCAGGGGAATGAGTCTACCTAAACAATATCTAGATCAGTGACTTGTGCTAATGCTCAGAATAGCACGATCGCAACAGCTTTCTGGAGTTCTGAGCCCTCGGGTTGAGCCTCCTTGCACTTCTCATTCTCATCAAGCAGAGTAATTTAGGTCCTTAAGAACACTCTACTGCTATGTGCTGTCTGAGCGAAACTGATGTTGTAAGCTCAGTGCCTGTGCATGGAGGTAGTGAACATCTTGGTTTGGGTGATGAATCACAAATCGCTGTGAACAGTGCATCTGCAGGAAAGGATAATCCGAATACAGTTTGTGAACCTTTTAGCATTGTCCATTCGTGAGTGGTAGCCAAACACGCATTCTGTTAATTGGAAACCCAGATGGATTTCTTTAGGACCTATGTCGATTCCAAGTGTGGACAGATTTGTTTCTGTTTCTACTCCTGAATGTCTCCGAGGGATTTCTTGTGTGGTTAACATCTAGGTGTTTCCGCCTATGCTGCTAGTACCCGTGGAACTGGCGAATATCAGATTCCATAGGTTGCAGTTGATGTCCATTGTGCAGTACTCGGCCAGATGCTTGTTTATGTGGGGATCTTTACTGGTTCAGTATTGCCACTGAGGCCTTCTGTCATTCTTGATGAGATCTTCGAATTTTACCAGAACCAAGAAGTTCAGTTGTCAATTTTTTTTTTTTATGACCGCCACATCTACCAAAGGCGAGGGTGCAGTCATCCCATCTGGGCCAAAAACCAGATCTTTACCCCTCTAGACGAGAGGAATTATGTGATTACAAGTCATTGTTTACGTGAATTTCTGGCAGGGTGACAGTCAAAGTGGTGAAGAAAAAAACTTTTTTCCGCAATATTTTGTTAATCAAGCTTTGCTGCCAGCTAGCTGTGAGATCTTCATTGGAATTAATAGCTGCTTGCCTTTGATGCCACTTCTCAGATGATCTTGTTTATTTTAACAGTTAACTAGTGATCCTCTTCTGCATATGGAAATATATTGGTTCTTTTGGTACATTTTATTTTCCAATTGACCTACTTTTTCTAACCCTGTGGTGCTGAGAATGAAGAGAACTGAGGTTGCAATATGGGCGGTGCCTTCATGGAGCCACACTGTCCTCCACAAGGACGCATGTGCACCTCCTCTTTTAAAGGCGCAGTGGCACCACCTGATATCTGGACTGAATAATTAAAGAAAAATAACTTGGTGCATTCCTTTTTATGCCTGGGCAGATTTCTTTAGTTGAATAATCTGTGGGTAGACCAATAACTTATTAGTAAACGTTACTAAGGGTTAACTATTTTTTTCATACCATATGTGTGATCGCATCTCGAAACAAAACGCAAGTAATCAATTGTTTCACGTATCAGAAAATCTGTAAAACTGATCTGCCTTTTAAGTGGATTATTAAGCGTGTACTGTCCGTAAAGCTATCTTTGATAATGCCCACAGCGTCAACACAGATGTTTTAATACTTTGTGGATGAAGATGGTGTGTCATCAACAACATTAGTGGTGGCTTGCATCTGACCTCTGAATGCTATTTCCAGTTAATAGGGGTTACATTAGATTAGTGTCATTTCACCAAAACCATCTGGGGAAGGCAAGTGACATCATAAAATGTTTTACCCCCCTTAAAATTCAGAGAAGCAGACTTCTCTTGACTCTTGTGGACGTCCATTTATCAATTCGTACTCCGAACTGGAGGTTAAAGCATATTATAAAACATTGTAGTCCACAAACGACCAGCTACTAAACTGACATACTTCAAGGCATCCTTACTTTAAAACATTGCCACTCAAATTGGTTAAACCACATAAGTTTCACACAGTGATGTTGGTATACAGAAGAATAAGACTTTCTGATCTGATTGTTCTGCCTATTGATTTCTGTATACATTAATTCTAACTATTAACTTACAGCTCCATCATCTTAAATAGAACTGGATTGTAAGAAGTCTACATAAAAAAAAGACTACTATTGCTAACAGCCATTCTCATATGATGAAAAGTGGTTGTTAGGAAAGGAGCTTCCACTGACTAGTAAACTGGTGTTTCTTTCTGCACTGGGTGTCCGACTGCAAATGAATACTGGTATCTTGGCTTTTTACTTCTGGCACTGGCTAGGCGCTGACCTATTGTTTGTGCCAAGGTCTAGGCCTGTCCTCAACGATGCAAGGTTGTGGAACTGTCCTGTGACCTGGAGGGGGCTCAGCAAGCATTTTCTTATGCAAGGCATTGGACTATTTACTGTCCATGTCCTCTGTACATAACATGAAGGGGGGAAGTGGTGGTGATGATAGTATACCATGTTTGATGAATTTTTAGTGTGTCCATTCTTTTATTTTATCTTTTTGCCTGTGTCAGTGAGAGCACTGTAATCTGACCCTCATGCAAAGTTCCCTGTTATGTGTAGCCCAGAACTTTGTGCAGACATTCAATTTGTATGTTGAGTGCAGTACGTGTGCAGCACATGTATGGCTGTAGAAACCTGTGTTTAAATCGGAGTACTGGGTCCAGTCTGATCCATTTTGGAATCTCTTGGTTTAGCAAACCACAAAATGGAGGATGAGGTTAGCTTCCCCAGACAATGGAAGGGTATTACCTGCATTCCTGTGGGTGTAGAGTGGAAACTTGGGCACTGAAGTGAGAAAAATGGAGACAGGGCTACCATTAGATATTCCATGAGGCCTTTGTTGGCAAAAAGCTGATGAATAGCTCTTCCTGAGCAACTGCCGTTTGGTAGATGGTTCGGGTGGGGGGGGCTGGACTGCAGTTTCTGTTTTTTAAGTTGAGTACGTTTCTAAGCAAGGCCAGCCCCTTTGTCTGTCTCAGATTACTGTCAGAAGGATGATAATAGCTCGGTTCAAAGAACGTGCCCATGTTGGGGATGCTCCTGCTTTGAGCCAGCCCATGTTCTACCTGCTGTGAGAATCATCACTTTGCACAAACACTGTTTCCAGAGAGTATCCTAAAAAATAAATTTGAACGTTAACCCACCCAAACCAGTTCCAAAACCTGAGACAGTAGATCCACGTCTGCTAGCTGGAAGATGTTTATAAAAGTGGGATCCAAACCACTCCACTTTGTTTCAATTCTTAGTGCTTCATGGCCAAGGATAGGCGTATTCAGCAGAGTACTTCTATGATTGTTGTGTGACTAGGGCTGAGTTTTGCATGACAGACAATCTCCCAGGGTTGAAGGGACATCACCTGTAGTCTGCACTTTCTTCTGGAGAAGCAGTCTGCCAGAAATCTGCCTGCTGAGAGAGGGAATTAGTGTGCCTGGCCCTGCAGAAGGAGTCTGTCCAGGAGGCGAAGCCCATCATATTTACAGCTGAGAGATGGTTAGAGAGTGAAGCAAGGAGTGACCGGAACGTGGAAGAAGGTCCCCTTGTCTACCCAAGTGATTATCAGTCATCAAACCTTGCAGAAAGAAAGTTTCAAGCAAGATTATCTGCTCCCTACAGCTGAAGGACTGGTTCTGCTGACGTCCGAGACTGTGTACTTCAGCAACGCCTAGGTGTGCACCCTGATCGGCCAGGAGGCCGCCACTGCTAGGTTCGGGTCCCTTCTGCACTTAACCTAAGGAGGGTGCAACTGCAGAAGACAGGACATTTCTGATAGAGGCCACTGTACTGAGATCCCCGAAGTCTTCAGGTTGCAAGCCAGGTGGCAGCCCAGAAAGCTCCAAAGCCTCTGGCACAGATACACAGGTCTCCTCTGCACCAGGACTCCAACTGCCGAAACCTGATATCGACGAGGTGTAAGAACTCTGTGCGAGCGAAAGACTATGAAGTGGACTGAAGCCTGCAGCACTAAGACGTTTCTGTACTAATATTGCACAAATGGAAATACTCGGTGGACTGTTGGATGCATTTGCGCCTTCAGGGTAATTGTGTGAGTGCACCTAAGCTTATCCACTGCCATTTCCCTGATTTGATGCCAGGGATTACATGTACTACAGAATTCCACTAGCGGGTGATGGACACTGATTGTATTGAATTCCCTTAATTGGGCTCTTTAGAATTGAGTAACGCTGTGTTGGAAAGATATACTTCTGTCTTTTGGTTGATTAAGTTCTGAATTCTTGCCATCCCACACTCTACGGTGAGAATCATATGACTGTTTGCCCACACTACACTGAGAGTCACATACATAAACATAAATTATGTACTCAGTGACATTTTCCAGTAAGCAGCTCTTTATGCATCAGGAGTGTCACAATGTTAACCTTCAGTCCCTTTTTAGGTCTGGCTTGATAGCGCAGTGCTGGCAGACCTTGTGATCACCCAAAAAAAGTGCTTTAAGAAGCACTACTGAGAAGGAGCTTTAGCTTTGCCAACATGTTTGTTGATCGAAATACATACAATATGTGATTAGGTATAGTTTGAATACGTTCACTGCAATTGTGCTTGCTACACTCCTATTGGCTTGTGATGGCTGCTCCATCACCTCAATGACTACCACATTCAAACGAGATATGGGCCATTTTAGATCCATTTTGCCAGGGGAACCTCCACTGTTCACTGTATCTCCAAAAATAGGTTTGTACGCTAGATTTTTTTAATGGACCAGTTAGTGATGCTCTGTGGCATTTTGTTGATAATGCTGCTGACATTCAATAAAAAACCGAGGCGCACACATGCTGTCCACGGTTTAAGTATAAAATTAGATGTAATAATCTTCTTGTGTGAGGCTTATAGTTTGGTGTCAAAGATGCTTTATTCTCTGCACAGACGTGGTGGTTCAGTAGAAATACATTCTTCATTACAGATAGGCAGCCGACACGTGTTTCAGCCGAAGACTTTCTCAAGGCAGTGTACTAGAAGCAGTAGTGGGTCGATAAATCGCCGAGTCCAGCAGTACGTCTTTAAAAGTATCACTCAGTAGTTTTCATCGAATAGTATGTTCGATAAGGAACGTCATGCTGGAAAAATGCTGCTGGCAGGGCAGGACCGTGATATGTCTGGTAGCCAAATGTGGCCTCCCGAAGTCTGTGCCGGGTAAGAAGAATGCTGCTGACAAGATGGAGGCCTTGCACATGTGCACTGCAGTCCACATGTTACATGTCTGAGCACAGCGTGTGTACTGCTATCACCTGGTATAATGGTGAGAAGGAGGCGTAGCCCACAACACCCTTTCTGTTGGATGAGATTCTTAGGTGTTGCTTTTAGCAACTCATAAAGACAGGAAGCCTCCGGCGTTTTCCTGAGAGTGTACACACCCTAGGAATCTGTCCAAATGTGTGAGTAGGTAGTGTCGTCAAAGGGAAACGCTCATTACCTTCTGTCCATCTGTGTCCTAACACGTGCATGACCTTGGTGCCAAAATGCACCACTCTTGGAACTCAGAACGGCCTCATTAGGGCTGCAGCTATGGGAGAGAGGAGCATGGGTGGACCTCAGTGCCAACTTCCTGGAAGCATAAATGGATAGTTGAGTGCTGGGGAGAATGCTGTCAAGAATTCCTGTCATACAAGGGAAACTCGCCCTTATGTAAACAGGAGAGCTGTTACATAACTCAAGGGAAACTCGCCCTTATGTAAACAGGAGAGCTGTTACATAACTCAAGGAAAACACGCCCTATAAAGGGAGGAACCGGGAGGTACAAGGCTGTCGGATATTGTGTTTACACCGACGTACCTGCTTCGTGAAGAGCAGTGTTCCGGAGTGGTGCTCCAGTAAGGCAAGAACGGAGGTAGGTCGAGTCGTTACTCCCTGGGCCGTGTCTTGCCCCATCGTCACCTGTGAAGGAACCGGAAGCTCTACCGGTCAACAATTGAGCTTCGCTTTTTTGACTCGGCTGAGTCCAAGCGCAGTGGCGCTTTTGCTGGTTGGAGTCGTAACTCCCAGCCCGACCAGAGACACAGGGACTGCCAGCTGTAACGCACACCAGGAGGTGTTTGCCGCGTTACAGACTCGGAAGTCCACAGGATCGATCGAGCGGCTGCTCTCGGTTCAGTCTTCTTGCTTGTGATTGGGGTATCGGTGACGCATCACCAGGAGGTGACTCCGCGTCCCGGTGCAGTCTGAGGAAGAGGTTGAGCGGCTGCTCCCTTCAGGTAGAGACCCCGGCTGGGTGTTTCCCTGACTCCTCGATTCTCCCCAACACTCTTCGTGCCCCTCACAGCCTACCGATTGGCATTGTCGGCCATTTCATTTCTGCCCTCTGTTGGCATACGCCGGGATCGGCGTATATGCAGAGGACGGTTAGGACCATCCGTGCTGTGGGCTGGTAACCTACTTAGCCTGGAGGATTCCAGTGACTATAACTTTTGTTTGTTCTTTGTATTTTATTTGCCTTCATTCAAAGAACTAACCCTTCACAAGTGGTTGCGTCCTCATTGTCGTGTCTGTTAAACGATCCTGAGACGTTCAGGGCGTTACAAAATATCCGACCTTAATAACACTAACTGTCTCCCGGTCGATAACAGACATGGCAACACTTGATGATGTGCTGGCTGCTTTAGCGGCCATGCAAGTTGAAGTGGCTGCCTCTAGGCAAGAAACAGCCGATGTAAAAGCCAGACTGGATGCTATCCAATTGGACCCGCTCACGCCCAGCACCTCCCTCACGAACCAGACCCCTGCGGTAGTAGTGGAAATGCCGGTAGCCATCCCCTTGGCAACACCAGAGAGGTACAGTGGGGATCCTAACACAGTGCAGGTATTCCTCACACAAGTGGCGCTACATTTATCGTGCAAACCAAAGGCGTTCCCCACGAGTCAGGCTCGTGTGGCTTTCCTTATATCCTATTTGGCTGGAAACGCGGCACAATGGGCCGTACCTCTGGTGAGCAGGGACGACCCCCTCTTATGTGATTGGGGTGCTTTTCGCGAGGAATTCCTGAAGGTATTCGACAGAAGGGCTGACTCGTACACGGCGGACCGTGAAATGCTTGAGTTGAGACAGGGATCCAACGACCTGGTGCAGTATCTCAACGCGTTCCGAAGGCTGGTTGCGGAAACCAAGTGGCCTGTTGCTAAACAGACGGCGCTCTTCCATCAAGGGCTGTGCGATGAGCTCAAGGACGCCGTGGCTCATATTGACCCTCAACCCAAGACATGTGAGGGCCTTATCAACCTGGTATTACGGCTGGAACATAGGCTAAGTGAAAGAAAGGGGGATCATGGGAGAAAAGGAAAATCCCTTCCATCCTATGTGACGGTGGGAAGTCCTGAAACTTCCACCGCATCCAAGGGAGAACCCATGGACATCAGCGCAATACGAGCGAGCCTCACAGCCACGGAGAAAGAGTCACGCCGTAAACAAGGATTGTGCCTATATTGTGGCAAAAAAGGCCACTACGTACGTGAATGCCCTGCCAAACCGAAGACGTCACGTTATCGGGCCAACCGGTCGGTAACAGCCGTGGTGGACATACCGGCGGAAAACTAGAGGACTCCAAGACCAGAGAAGGGGCATCTCGGAGTCACTCATCCATCCCTTCACTTTCCAACTCGGTCACTAAGGGACAACGACACCTGTTTATCACGGTGCACGTGGGAGTGCATGACCAGTGGATACCCGTTGTGGCCATGGTGGATTCAGGGGCCACTGGCATGTTTATGGACCACAACGAGGCATGCAGGCTAGGGCTAGTGCTTCTTCCCAAAGCAGTACCCGAAGACGTCTATGCGGTAGACGGAAGGCGATTGGTGACGGGGCCCATCGGACAGCACACGGGGGTCCTTCCGATGAGATATGGGAGGAACCATTTGGAACAAATCGATTTTAACATCATCCGAGCGCCCCAATATGGCGTCATATTGGGATTGCCGTGGCTACAGAAACACAACCCCTTTGTGGATTGGCCAACACATCGCATCGAAATGACGTCACCGTATTGCATCCTGCATTGTGGAATAAGAACGGAATCCCTTGACGCAGATGAGAGCGGGAGTCAGACGGTGGCTACAGCGGCAGAAAAATATGTGGCTCTCCCCCAGGCTTATCACAGTTTTGAGGATGTATTTGATGAGGTGAAGGCGGAAGTGCTACCACCACATAGACAGTTTGACTGCCAGATCGACCTGGTGCCAGGGGCCAGCGTTCCCAGCGGCAGGCTGTATGCCCTGACGGAGCCTGAAAACGTGCATCTCCGGGGGTACCTGGATAAACTCCTCAAGCTAGGATTCATCCGCCCGTCCAAGTCTCCGGCCGCCTCGCCACTCTTCTTCATCCCGAAGGCTAATGGGGAGCTGAGAGCCTGTGTGGACTTTAGGGCATTGAATGCGATAACCATAAAAAATCGGTACCCCTTGCCTCTCATCAGTGTACTTCTGGAACAGGTCAAGAAAGCTCGTATCTACACCAAGTTGGATTTGAAAGGGGCATACCATCTGGTGCGCATGAGGGACGGAGACGAGTGGAAGACCGCCTTTAAGACCAGGTTCGGCCTTTTTGAGTACCTCGTCATGCCGTTCGGTCTGTGCAACGCCCCGGCAGCCTTTCAGTACTTTTTGAATGAGGTATTCAGAGAGGAGTTGGATATCTACGTGGTCGTATATATCGACGACATCCTCATCTATTCGTCCAGTGTGGAGGAGCACGTACACCACGTCAAAGCTGTGCTCCAAAAGCTGAGGGAAAACATGCTGTTTTGTAAACTCGGCAAGTGTGACTTCCACGTCACATCCGTGGAATTCCTCGGAGTGATGCTGAGTCCAGAGGGACAGGAGATGGCAGAACGAAAGATCAAGGCGGTGAAAGAATGGCCGGTGCCCCAAAGCGTGAAGGACGTCCAAAGTTTCATTGGCTTCGCCAACTTTTACAGGCGGTTTATAGATGGATTTTCAGGAGTGGTGGCCCCAATCACACAGCTACTGAGGAAGTCCAAGGAGTTTGTCTGGTCCCCTGAAGCGAACAAAGCCTTTGAGGCCCTGAAAAGCGCCTTTGGTAAGGCGCCGGTGTTGGCTCACCCCGATCCGGATCTCCCCTACGTGGTGGAAGCGGACGCGTCGGATGTGGCGCTGGGGGCTATCTTGTCCCAACGCAACCACGACACAGGGGTGCTTCACCCCGTTGCGTACATGTCCCGCAAACTCAACGACGCCGAACGCAACTACCATATTGCGGAGAAGGAGCTTCTCGCAATCAAGGACGCCTTCACCGAATGGAGGCATTGGTTGATGGGGGCAAGACATGTGGTATCGGTGTACACGGACCATCGGAACCTACAGTTCATGACGGCCACTAGACACCTTTCTCCCAGGCAGCTGCGGTGGATGATCTTCTTTGCGGGGTTCAACTTCCGCATCACATATCGGCCGGGGATGGAAAACCGGAAGGCGGACGCCCTGTCCCGTCAATCTGCAGTTAAGGAACCATTGCCTGCAACCGAGCGTTCCATCATTTCCCCGAGGATGGTATTGGGGGTTATCCAACCGGATACTTTCCTGAGGGGAATAAAGAGAGGGATCAGGTCATTCGCATGGCGGAGGTGGCTCCTCAGTCACAGAGAATGGCAGCTGAAGGACGGGATACCCCTGAAGGGCAGGTGCCTATTGATACCCACGCCTAGGCTAAGGAAACAAGCATTCATCTGGTGCCATGACTCTCCATGCGCAGGTCATTTGGGCTTTGAAAAAACGGTGGCTAGCATGGGACGGCATTTCTGGTGGCCAACCATGAGAGTGGATGTCAGGAGGTGGGGACAGGAGTGTCCTACGTGTGCTACCATGAAGGCCGACCATGGCCGAACCCAAGGGCTCTTACATCCACTTCCGACCCCGGATAGACCATGGGATAGCATATCACTGGACTTCGTGGTGGGCCTACCGGTAGACCAGGGGATGACGGCAATACTGGTGGTGGTGGATTACTTGACGAAAATGGGGCACTTCATCCCCCTGCAAGAGAGTCCCTACGGCCGGGGAATTGGCGTCACTACTCCTAAAGAATGTGGTACGACTGCATGGATTACCTGGGGTGATCGTGTCGGACCGGGGGTCGCAGTTTACTGCGCAATTCTGGAAGACTTGGTGCACTGCGCTGCATGTTAAGACCGCCCTGTCCACCAGCTACCACCCTCAAACGGACGGCCAAACCGAGCGCCTGAACCAAACGCTCAAACAGTATCTGCGATGTTTTGTGGACCAGGGCAGGGAAGAATGGGTCGACTTGCTATGGGTTGCAGAGATAGCCTATAACAACGCCACTCACAGCTCCACACAGTCATCTCCGTTCTATAGCAACTATGGCCAACATCCCAGGTTCTTGCCATTTCTACATCCGTTCAGAGAGGACAGGATTCCCGCCACAGCGGACAGGGTGGCACACATAAAAGACACGTTGATGCGCTCAAGGGCTGTCCTAATAGAGGCCAAGAGAAGATACAAGGCTGCGGCAGATAGGAAGAGAAGGCCCGGGCCACTGTACCGCACTGGAGACTACGTCTGGATATCCACAAGAAACATGAGGTTTCGAAAGAACAGTGTGTTCCATCCCAAGTACATGGGCCCCTATCGAATTACCAAGTGTATGGGTCCCGTGAACGTGAAGGTGTGCTTGCCCCAGTCATTGCGGATACACCCTGTCTTTCATGTATCATTGCTCAAACCAGCACCCTCCAAGCCGTCTGGGACACCTAGGCCGGTATGCGTGGAGTCGGAGTATGAAGTGTCGGGCATACGGGCGTCCAAATGGCGCAGGGGGAAGCTGTGGTACCTGGTTGCGTGGAAAGGCTATGGCCCGGAGGAGCATTCATGGGAACCGGCTGAAGGGGTTCATGCTCCGCGCTTGGTCTCCTTGTTCCATCGGCGTTTTCCTGCCAGCGCTGGACCCGTGGGGAGCCGCTGAGAGGGAGGATGTACTGTCAAGAATTCCTGTCATACAAGGGAAACACGCCCTTATGTAAACAGGAGAGCTGTTACATAACTCAAGGGAAACTCGCCCTTATGTAAACAGGAGAGCTGTTACTTAACTCAAGGAAAACACGCCCTATAAAGGGAGGAACCGGGAGGTACAAGGCTGTCGGATATTGTGTTTACACCGACGTACCTGCTTCGTGAAGAGCAGTGTTCCGGAGTGGTGCTCCAGTAAGGCAAGAACGGAGGTAGGTCGAGTCGTTACTCCCTGGGCCGTGTCTTGCCCCATCGTCACCTGTGAAGGACCCGGAAGCTCTACCGGTCAACAATTGAGCTTCGCTTTTTTGACTCGGCTGAGTCCAAGCGCAGTGGCGCTTTTGCTGGTTGGAGTCGTAACTCCCAGCCCGACCAGAGACACAGGGACTGCCAGCTGTAACGCACACCAGGAGGTGTTTGCCGCGTTACAGACTCGGAAGTCCACAGGATCGATCGAGCGGCTGCTCTCGGTTCAGTCTTCTTGCTTGTGATTGGGGTATCGGTGACGCATCACCAGGAGGTGACTCCGCGTCCCGGTGCAGTCTGAGGAAGAGGTTGAGCGGCTGCTCCCTTCAGGTAGAGACCCCGGCTGGGTGTTTCCCTGACTCCTCGATTCTCCCCAACACTCTTCGTGCCCCTCACAGCCTACCGATTGGCATTGTCGGCCATTTCATTTCTGCCCTCTGTTGGCATACGCCGGGATCGGCGTATATGCAGAGGACGGTTAGGACCATCCGTGCTGTGGGCTGGTAACGTACTTAGCCTGGAGGATTCCAGTGACTATAACTTTTGTTTGTTCTTTGTATTTTATTTGCCTTCATTCAAAGAACTAACCCTTCACAAGTGGTTGCGTCCTCATTGTCGTGTCTGTTAAACGATCCTGAGACGTTCAGGGCGTTACAAATGCACAGGAAGAGGACTTGTGTAGCCTCAGAATCTACAATCTAGTTCCTGGAGGGGCTATGGCCTATAGAGGAAGTCGAAGGGGGGGGCACTCACCTTGAACCTTTTTTGTGATTTTTGTTGCTCCATACCCTTGAACTATTGGGCCTCATGTGTATCATTCATGGTAATTTGTCTAATACTGCTTTTGTATCAGTTTATTCCTGTCTTCCAATCCCTCACGTATATTTGACATGTATTCGTGTCTCCGGCATGTCTGCCACCTACATCAGATTGATCCCAGTTTTAACTGTATGCATATCTTTCTTCTATTTCCGTCTCTGCTTCAGCTATGTATGCTTTGCCAATTTACTCTGGTCAGATGCTCAATTTCCACCTTTAGCATTGTTACACCAGAGTACTGACAATACTCTGAAGCAAACTGGTACTCTGGGATAGGGTGCCTTCAATTCTATTTTTAAAGTTTCATGCACAGCTGTAGAGGTTAGTGTATGACTGTTTGTTCCCAAAACATCAGATGATATTAAAAAAAATAGGTTGAAAGCCACCAGTAAAGCAGAGGGTATTTGGCCTAATCGTCAGAGCTGCTGACTTGGAACTAGGAAACCAGGTTCGAGTTCCAGATTCTGGATTCTACCCAAATCACTTAATCTCCTGTGTATTAGTTAAAAAAAATGAAAAAAAAATGGAGCAGCTTTTTTTATTTGAAATATTTATTTAATGAAGTTGTTTTGCATTCAGTAACCATAGATAGTCCATAAAATTCGAACACAACTTTGCTTTATAAATTCTGAATTTATGTTTGAAAGCTTTATTTTGAAAAATATTGGCATGCACCGAACATCAAATGAACAAACAAATACACATTTTTCTCTAAGCTAAATTAAAAGTATCTGCTACAAATGCTAGTTTAATTCGGGTGACAAAATTTGATAAATGTAGTTTTCTTAGGTAGGGAGGCATGGCCTCTTGGCAGCCTCTTCGTCGCAAAAGTGGTTCCAATAATTACGCTATTAAGATAGAGGCAAAGATACTGACATGGAGTATCACGCTTCAAGGAAAGTGGAAAAATATATTTTTAGCAATGGAGGCATAGACTCCATCTTTCCTCAGGCAAAGTATGACCCAGGGATGTAGACAACAATCTTGGATTGTTATTTGGACAGGAAGACAAATACACCAACAATTGGACAGGAACAGAAGCCCACACTCACATTGGGAGAAAGACTACCACAATAGTGTTGGGATAAGAAGTCACGATCACTGAAACTGGGACAGGAGAGTGGATTGTGACACTTCGGGACACCAACACCGAGGAGAAAGTAAATGTACTCTTATGCTTCAGCAATACAATTAAGAAGGCTATGTGAATTGGACAGAAAGACATGAACATCAGAGTTAATAAAGATAAATGTAGACCAAGAGCAGACAAGAAGAACCTTCTGTTTGGAATATTATGTCCTCCGTATGAGGAAGGTTGTGCAACCCAACCTGAACCTGAAATCAACCATGTGTTAATTGAGATAGCCAGCTCAACCTACAGGCAGTGTGAGACAATTCTGCCTGTATATAAAAGGCATATTATATATAACAAAGTTACCAAATCGCAAACCTTATCTCCTTGATCTAGAACCGGTTGCAGCCAAAGTTTTATATCTTAAATTTTAAGTTAAGAATTCTGCCCCTGAACCATTTGTTTAAAACTCACTCTACAAGTCTGGTGGTGTTCCCCATCTCACACTTTTTGTTGTTTTGCAGGAAATTTAAGCAGATGTTTGGAAGAGAGCATTATGTTTGATTTTTTTTCCCTTCATTTCGGGAGCACTAGGGGAGTGTTTGTTTATTAGAAATTTGTTGGGAAACGCTTACTGATAGCTAGGTGTTGGAAGTGTTTTTATTATAGTTTTTTAAAATTATGATCCTGGATGAACATTGTTGTTGCAAGAAGCGTCTAAGAGATTTGAAATATTCTACCTTTTAACATGTCCATTGTATTTTATTGTTTTAAATTGTATGGGCTTTGTTCTGTAATAAACTTAATTTACTTGACTTGAAAACCAGCAGCAACCGAACTCTGGCAACTCATTAGGTCTCGCTGAGACAGCGAAAGCTGTCTCTTTGAAACATTTTGTAAGTGGGCTTTCAAAAGTGCTACCCACATGGTTTTGCTGGCCTAGGGCTTTAGCGCACGAAGGCGTGCACAGCTGCTCCTTGCATTCCCCCCTCCCTTCTCACCCAGCCCTTTGGTGCTCTGCTCGATTCCTTTTCACTGTCCTTAAATCCCTTTGTAAGTCCATCTTGTTTGGGTCACCTTTGCTTCATTAGACCCATCTTTCCCGACTAGGAACCGGTTATTTTTGTCCACTCCCTTTAATTTACTTTAATAATAAACTCTCGCCTTAAGTGAAGCAATTGACTTTTAAATGTCGTCGTAATCTTACAGCCTTGTTCTCAAACAAGAAAACTCCTCTCCTTCCACACGTTTCCCATTCGGCCATCTTTTCTTCTGCAGTAGTTGATAACATTGTGGCCATGTTTTAACCAAAGCATCCGGTTTCTGCAATTTTGTAACAACGTGGTGATGCACATACTTTCTGTATGTTGTACATTCCGCTGCCCCTAATGTGTCCGAGGTTTGTGAGCTGTGATGCATGCTAGCGCGATCCCACGCCATGCGCCTCTTCAGCCCTCCTAAAATATACCATCCTCACTCTCCAGGTTAGAATTCGACACTTCAAAAACAAACGTGTAGCAGCGATCTTCTATTAATAATGCTATAATGGCAGCGCTTCTATGCATTCCATCGTAAATGTTCTGTGGAAAGTATTTTTATTTTATCATTTTGCAGTGGTTCCGGTAGGTCGGTAGTCATTGATTCCTTGTTTGTGTACCTTTGCCCAGGGGCGTTTCTTCAATTGGTGCAGAAGGTGCAGTGGCACCAGGGCCCACGAACGCTGATAATTCGTGTATTTAATATAACTGTAGCATATTGAGGAGGTTGGGGGGGGGTCATTTACTTACTTGCCCTGGGGTCCATGACACTGAATAGGCTGGTGTTTCGCCACGTAATTTCATTGGTCAGTGTTTAGCATTCGAGGTTGTACTCCTGAGTGACGTGACATAGAATGTAAGATTGATTGTGCCAGGACATGAAAAGGAAATGCTGCTCAGGGCGCCAATTGTGTAAGGCGTCTAGACCTCACATATGCTCTTCCCTCTATATTTTTCTCTCTGGTCTCACATGTGCTATTCCCTCTGTATTTTCACTCTGCCCTCACATGTGCTTTTCCCTCTCTATTTTCTCTCTTTCCTCACACATGCTATTCCCTCTGTATTTGTCTCTCTTCCCTCACATGTACTCTTCCCTCTGCATTTTTTCTCTATGCTCTCACATGTGCTCTTCGCTCCTGTATTTTTTCTCTGCCCTTGCATGTGTTCTTCTCTCTATATTTTTCTCTCTGCTCTCACATGCTCTCTTCCCTCTGTTTTTATCTCCTGTATAACATGCGCCCTACCCTCTGTATTTTTTTCGCTTTGCTCTCACATGAGCTCTTCCCTCTCTATTGTTCTCTCCTCCCTCACATGGACTCTTCCCTCTGTATTTTTCTCTCTGCCCTCACGTGCTTTTCCCTCTGTATTTTTCTCTCTGCCCTCACATACTCTTCCCTGTATGTTTTCCTCTTTGCCCTCAAGTGCACGCTTCCCTCTGATCACATGCATACACAACTATGCACATATACAAACACACACATGCATAAACATATGCATATACAAGCACACCAACACACCAACCCCACATACACATATAAACAAGCACGCACACCAACATACTCAAACACATACACACAAACATGCATACACAGACATAGGTATACACACAAACATATGTGTACACATCCATGAAGACAAATGAACACAATGACACACCCATACTTGCACACCAACACACACATGCATACACAAACATATACACATACAAACACACCCCCCCCACCCTCCACGTCTCTCCTCTCCCTTCACACGTGTCTCTCCTCACCCTCCACATGTGTCTCCTCACCCTCCGCCTCACCCTCCACATGTGTCTCCGCCTCACCCTCCACATGTGTCTCCGCCTCACCCTCCACATGTGTCTCCGCCTCACCCTCCACATGTGTCTCCGCCTCACCCTCCACATGTGTCTCCGCCTCGCCCTCCACGGGTGTCTCCTCCTCGCCCTCCACGGGTGTCTCCTCCTCGCCCTCCACGGGTGTCTCCTCCTCGCCCTCCACGGGTGTCTCCTCCTCGCCCTCCACGGGTGTCTCCTCCTCGCCCTCCACGGGTGTCTCCTCCTCGCCCTCCACGGGTGTCTCCTCCTCGCGTGTCTCCTCCTCGCCCTCCACGGGTGTCTCCTCCTCGCCCTCCACGGGTGTCTCCTCCTCGCCCTCCACGGGTGTCTCCTCCTCGCCCTCCACGGGTGTCTCCTCCTCGCCCTCCACGGGTGTCTCCTCCTCGCCCTCCACGGGTGTCTCCTCCTCGCCCTCCACGGGTGTCTCCTCCTCGCCCTCCACGGGTGTCTCCTCCTCGCCCTCCACGTGTCTTTGCTGCACGCCTCACACTGCTGCACGCCTCACACTGCTGCACGCCTCACACTGCTAATCGAAACATTGCTGCATGGCACACACTGCTGCATGGCACACACTGCTGCAACCGGCACACTGCTGCACGCCACACACTGCTAATCGAAATATTGCTTCACGCCACACACTGCTGCATGGCACACACTGATGCAACCGGCACACTGCTGCACGCCGCACACTGCTGCATTACTCACTGCTGCACGATACTGCTGCACGCAGCACACTGCTGCACGCCACACTGCTGCACGCCACACTGCTGCACGCCACACTGCTGCACGCCACACTGCTGCACGCCACACTGCTGCACGCCACACTGCTGCACGCCACACTGCTGCACGCCACACTGCTGCACGCCACACTGCTGCACGCCACACTGCTGCACGCCACACTGCTGCACGCCACACTGCTGCACGCCACACTGCTGCACGCCACACTGCTGCACGCCTCACACTGCTGCACGCCTCACACTGCTGCACGCCACACTGCTGCACGCCTCACACTGCTGCACGCCTCACACTGCTGCACGCCTCACACTGCTGCACGCCTCACACTGCTGCACGCCTCACACTGCTGCACGCCTCACACTGCTGCACGCCTCACACTGCTGCACGCCTCACACTGCTGCACGCCGCTGCATGTCACAGTGCTGCATGCCTCACACTGCTACACGAAACACTGCTGCATGCCGCACACTGCTGCACGCCGCTGAACGCCACAGTGCTGCATGCCTCACACTGCTACACGAAACACTGCTGCACGCCACACACTGCTGCATGCCGCTGCATGCCATACACTGCCGCACACCTCACACTGCTGCACGCCACACACTGCCACACACTGCTGCACGCCGCACACTGCTGCACGCCGCACACTGCTGCACGCCGCACACTGCTGCACGCCGCACACTGCTGCACGCCGCACACTGCTGCACGCCGCACACTGCTGCACGCCGCACACTGCTGCACGCCGCACACTGCTGCACGCCGCACACTGCTGCACTCCACACACTGCTGCACTCCACACACTGCTGCACTCCACACACTGCTGCACTCCACACACTGCTTTTATGCGAGTTTATGCTACTGACATTGTAAATGACAATGCCTTTTATTTGTTTTAAAACCAAAACATAAATAAAAGGCATTGTAATTTTACAATGCCAATAGCTCAAACTCTTATAATTGCGAGACCTATTGCATTGCAAATGCTTGTTTTTTAAATGTTGACTACCACCATGGTTTGTTCCCTCTTTTCTGCTCCTAGCATCTTGCTCATTTTTCTTTGTTGCTTTTAAGTTCAAGCATATGCAATTATTGCATATATTGTCTTTTTCAGATAGCCAAATCAATGCACTTCTACTTGAACTATTATACAGCAGATCGGGGTGCATATCGCATGATGCAGTCCAAATAGACTTAGGGTATAATAAGTGCATTGTTAACTTTGTTCCGGCAGCAGTCTGGCAATGCGGATATGATTTACCTGGAGGTGATTCTCCGTCCTCTTCAGCAAAGCCTATATAGGCCCTTAGTTTCATTGGCAGTCAAACATAATGTGTTTTTCAAATGCTTCTCTACAAAAATTTACTTTATTGTAAGGTTAATTTTGATTTCATTGCCTATTTGTATAGTTTCAAGAATGACATTATTCCTGGGCTGGGTCCATTAATGCTTCTGTTCTACATTACAGAACATAGTGATCTTTCAACTTTAAGTACCACTGCAACCACTGGGGATCCGTGATCTCGCAGCAGTGTGAGGCCGTAATAGGCTGGCGGTTGCGCAGTGGCACCACCGAGCATTTTACAAGTTTCCTCACCACCACAGTTTTCATGGCGGTTAGCCCGCCATTAAAAGTGTGGCGGTGAGGAAACCAAGGGGGTATGACCGGGCCACCCGTTTCCACAGGGCCTGGGGACACATGTTGTGCATCCCTGTTAGTATGCACACCCGCTTTCCGCATGCCAAACTTTATTTAGATTATTATTTAATCACAAAAAGTATATGCAGTTAAAATACCATGCAATTAAAAAATTAGAAAAGCATTGCGTTTCGGCAACATACAATGGATTTTAAAAAGGGGCCAACTGTAAAAAAGACAATATGTCTTTAAGCATCTGTAAGAAATAGTGAGAAGATGAAGATTTAGGCATTGCTTCAGCATACCCAGACCCTCTCTGAAACCTCATTTGCAAGGGGTAAGAATCTTGTGCTCATTGGCCCAACTCCAATTCTGTTAAAAAATATCTTATTATTTTGACCATGGAATCAATAAGGGAAATGGGCCTATGTCAACGAGGTTCGAGACAAGTGCCTTTTTTTAAATGGGAACAATTAGTGATTCCAACTAAGAATTGTGTAGATGTAAATTACATATACTTTTAAAAATGCTGGTTAGCACGGGGACCCACAAATCAGTTTACTTTTGAATAAATGCAGAGACACCCCATCCTGTCCATGGGCATTGCTTGAGGGACTTTCATGTAAAGGCAGTCCTACCTTGTGATAATCAAAAATAAGTACACGGGGCACTTAGTGTTATTTGAATTAATACTATAAATTCAGGAAAAATTATTAACCCATTGGTTGACTGCAATACGAGTGCCCAGGTTGGAAGAAGCACTATTACTGGTCCTTAGTGAATTAACAGTGTGCCAAAAACTCTAGGGTTTAGTTGTGCAGCCCGATGGCAATGGCTCCCAGTTATGATTTCTAATCTAATTCTTCCAGTTTTTTTAAAGAGACACTGTATTGGGCCCATCAAACAATGACCTCCTTTTCTACCCTTTGCTTCTTAGATAGAGTTCTGCGTTAAAAAGAGAAAATGCATCCTCAAACCATCTAGGGATTAGGGACTCTGTTGACCAATTAGGTTTAAGAAGTGATGTGATGTATAAATCAACACAAGTCCGTGAAAAATGAGGAAATTATATAATTGCCCACTGAATCCATTAAACAAATGTTAAAGCCCTATGTTACCTTGAGCCAGAGATCTCAAGAAACTTTCAAGGTTTAGGTTGATTCCATGCCAACCTCAGACCACTAATATTTGGTTGGAAAATGGTGAAGCTCCTCAGCTGCTCTGTGTACATTGGGGGTCGGAAATACATTAGTGGCAGTTAAAGGATTGATTCCCTCTCCTCCCCACCCTCACGTAATCCTTATGAATTATTGTGTGCGCTTCTGATGAGATTGATAAGTCCACGGACAAGAAAATTGAATCCATTATTGAGGTGCAACCCAACAAAAAAGTGCGTTTTAACACTTTCAAATTATACTTGATGTTGAGTAAATCCAGTGCTAGAACCTTTTTTTCCAACACCCCTAGATTGTGGTCGGGCAGAGGTAACAACTTTTACCTTGAAGGGATTGCAAAGGTCCAAACCATAAGTACAATATATTAAGTTTGATATTAAAATCATCTCAAAGCATCAGATTAAATGCCTGTTGAGCAGACTTGAGTTTGACTGGCCAGATTATCAATGATGTTTAATAGTGTACTGAAATTACAATTATTGAAATATGAGAAGACGTCATTATAAACATTTATAAAATAAAAATGTAGGGCAAGAGAGCTCTTTGCAAAAGAAAATAACTATCACCTTAATGTTTATATACATCAACAGGGGCAATAATAAAATGTAAAAAGCGTTTGAACCATGTAATTTGCTTTTTTCACGCGGCCCGAACGTGAGCCCACAGTGGGGATTGAATAACAAGCATAGCCATTACAAAACCTAGTGAAGTTTCACAAATTTCTTGAAGAATGACCATATCCGTTAATTTAAAATTGCAATAATCTGATTAGCTCCCCTGCAAGGCCTACTCAGGTGTTGTGGCTGTTTTGCAAAATTAAATGATTCTAAAATTAATACATTTAAAATTAATAAAGTATACACAGATAAAGAAGCAACATTTAAAACGTTTTCTATTCTGGGTTGTTAATTAACTAAAATATTTGGGTATTGCTATTCTTTATACTGGTTTTTGTATTTTTGAGTTTTGTTTGAGGATCAAATTATCGAAATTGCTTAGTCCGGGGGTCCCTGGATTCGAATAATTACTCTGAGAGGGTCCCCGGATTCCAGTAATAATAAAGTGGGAGTTTACTGAGATCAAAAGGTTAAGAATCGCTGGGTTATAGGATATGTTGAGGCCCAAATCCTCACCAACAAATTACCTTTTTCAATCGGGATGTTCACAGAAAGTTATGTTCAATTGTCAATCTCTTTCATCATTGTTATGAAGTGCTGAGAACCTGTTGAAATCATTTCTAAAAGATGGAGTCTGGTGGTTACGTGGAATAGTAGATTGTGTAAGTTAAGAGAGGTTTGTAAAAGAACCAAGAGGTAAAACCACTGTACTGCTACTTCTGCATCTTAGATTGTCAAGCTGTATTAAATTGGGTTAGAAAATTACTAACATAGATGGGATTCCTAAAACTAATAATCACACAATCGCTCTCCAGAAACTTTTAACATAACATAAAACCCTCGGTACTTAATCAATCTGATTTAGAATTGAACGTGTTGAATGTATTCTTGACTGGGACCGAAGTAGTTCCAGAAGAAACTGGCTCAACGGATATCATGGAAGCATTCAAAGGAGTTTAAAGAGATAGTGCAACGCTAGACTGGGATTCTTTTGGAATAAACCTCTAAGTCAATAAAAGGTGAAATTCAGTCGACTCCAATTTATCATTTAAACATTGCAAATGTTCCCTAATAATAGCTGCACATTTAAAAAAAAAAAAGTTGGTCCACTAAAAGACTCGGAAGGTTCAGAAGGGGGAAGTTCTGCAGTGTTAACAATTGTATCTCTGGGTATAAAAATTGTGCATGCCCCTTTTTTTGCGTTTAACCACCAGTTCAGTAAGGGATGATTTCAATCAAATACTGTATTCAATTAAAAGAATTCTTCATAAAAGAACAGCAGCAAAAAATGCATTGTGAACTTAAAGAATGTGAGTTCTAACAGGACCATAGATCTATAAAAACATTAAAAATGCATACTTTTACGACTGCGTATTTTTAAAAGGAACCTACGTCAACCCAGGTGGAATGTCCTCTTAATGTCTGAAGAAAAAAGAAAGCAGGCCTACATGACCTGCAACAGAGAGAACACCCCCTTGTTGGAGGTGCAAAAATGTGTGCCAGTGCAATCCATATTATAGAAGGGGCCACCCAAGCATATGCAGTCCCTTCTATAGTACGAAGTGCTTCGGAGTCGCAAGAAGTGGGTGCAACGCACATTCTGCCCCCAAGATTATTACTATAATAGTGCTCCTAGTAGCTTTATGCACTTGGGATACCTGCCATTGAGCAACTTTCCAAGATCCAGGGCTTATGAATTGACTGCATAGGGACTCGTTTTTTCTGTGTGGAAGATGTGCCATTAATTTGGGGTGGAGGGGGAAGGGAAAGGGGTGATATATTCTTTCACACCAGAAACAATGATGGTTCATGCCAGTTGCCGAAAATAGGTCATTGCTGGATCCTTGACCATAAGTGTGGGAGGTTAGACACCGAATTGTTGGCAGGTTTTTTTTGAGGTGGGGAGCGGGGGGGGGGGGGCAGCAATCCTGATATTTATATAGTTCAGTTCTTGATTACTTTAATATCCACTCAAAGAGTACATTCTCCCTGTGACACTGTCGGCCTCAACTAAGGCTCATCTGCCATGGCACCCTCCGTTTCTCCTCGCACGTGTATATATATATATATCTGCAGGTTATTTGTCCGTTTCCTTGTAGGTTTAAGTGACCGCATCGTGCAGTCATTCGTGATTACTGCGCACTTGGACGTGCGGTTTTGTAGTTTATTGCAGGCTGCATCTGTGCCCCCCAGATGTACAGTGAACCAGTAAATTAGAGTGTGTAATTGCCAAGGTAAACTGGACACCACGCAAACCACTAAAAGGTGAGAAACATGGCGGAGATCCAGAATGTTTAATCCTGCAGTTATGGTTGCCTTATATCTGTCTTTTTTTTGTTTTAATTAAGTGTGCAGGATAAGATGTTATTTATTCTTCTGGTAAGAACCGAATTCGTTGTGCTCTGGGCCCTTTTGGTTTCCTCTTTCAAGAAACCTGCCTGGCTCAGTATAACCTTTCCTCTATTTGTGTAATGTTTTGGAGGGCAAAGGTAGCCGATCTGGCAGATTGCATGTAGGGAAGAGAGGATGATTTTGCACTTTGTGCTCGGCTCACTAACCTTTCTAAACCTGTTCTGTTGAAGGAGTCGCAAGTTAAATTATTGCTCCCTCTGTAAATCATCCGTTTCATCCATCATAAACATGGCGAGGGAGGAGTCTATTACCTGAACCAGAATAACTTGGCACTACATAATTGAGCCTATACCTTTTGATTCCACTAACATGTTTACTTATTTTGGGGACGTTCAGTCAGCCCTCGTCATCCATCTTTGTTAACCCGGGTCTGGTGGCTCAATGGACCAATGCATCCACTGCAGGGACGGACACCTGTGTTCGACCTCCTGGTCACAGGTTCAAATCCCGGCGGGTCCACTTAGCCTTTCATCCATCTGAGGTCGATAAAATAAGTACCATTGAGTTGCGTAACAATAAACATCTGTTATTCAGCGCCAAGAGACCTATGGGTGAACGTGCGCTTTACAATACACATGTTATGTTATTACAATTTTGTATTTATTACAATTTTTATTAGGTTATTTTTATGTTCATTATGTGGGTTTTTGAAAATATTTTTTGTAAACCTTTTTTTCCATACCTGTCTGTTATCGTGTTAGTACAATTTTTCTTTGGCCCACTACACCATACATGATGGGGCAGTGGGTCAGTCCATTTGAACTGTTCGCTAACTTAACTGCGGGTGACAGCATGTAGCTCTTTCACGAGGAGCACATCCACAAACGAAGTTCCCTTCGGGGTGGGGGCAGGGATTACTATGGCAATGTGTGCTTTTTTTCGTTGTTAGGCAATAAATCTATATTTTTCTTTTGGATTGAACTAGCAGGTTCCTCAACAATAACGTTTTGCAAAAACCATGACAAAACGAGCAATGACAAAAGGCAGCCAGTGTCTAACCTATTGACTTGTCCAACGCATGTTTTTAAATTTGAGTTTCTCCCATTTGTGTGCATTGTTTCCCTTTTAGGTGCGCAGCCAACATTTTAAAGTAAAGCTAACACAGAGGAGTATTAAAGAAAAATGCGTCCCTTTGAATGGGGCAGCATTGATGGAGTAAACACCATCAATCATGTGAATGATGTAGAGCCATTGCCTTCATCACAATATGTCCTTCTGCAAAACAGTGCCTTATTTCAAGATTTTCCCCTCATCCATTACCCCTTTACGTTCCCATATTCCATGTCCTCCTCATCTCACTTTACCTTTTCCTGGACACTAAATCGCCATAGCACGTGTTGGAGATGCTGGTACACCCAATTATTTGGGCATCTCAAACCGCAGATTATGCAGGGTATTTATAATATCACTAGTTTTAATGTTTTCAAATTTTGTATATGGCTCTATTAGACTAGCCCCTTTTTTTGCGTTGTCATACACTGCTAGCCTCTTTTATGGAAATGCAAAATGTGGATAATTTTGGGTGGAAAGTTGAGCATTGTGCACGTATCCATATTTAGCACCCCCTCGTTTCTCCTCCCCCATGCCATTGTGGCTGTTCGGACTGTGCACAGCTCAACCTACATCGTTAGTATTGATAGTTGATCAATCTTGGCAATTATTTTTATTTTTTAGAGCGCAACATAGTCCAAAGATGGTCAAACATGGTCCCCTTAAACACCGCTCTGCCTTTTTGTTGCTCACTAATTGTGCTGCCTTCTCCATCTGACACTTCTCAGTTTTCTGTGATTTGATGTGTGTCTCAGAACTTTGGAGCATAGATTGCAAATTGGCTGTCTCCAGTGCTTACCTGTTTGGATATGGAAGTGAAAAGTATTTTGGTGTTGGCAGTGCGAAGATATTTTGTTTGTGTGCAGGGCCATATTTGTTTTTTACAATGTTGTGGTGTTGCAGTCTCAGCAATGAAGTCCAAATTAAACAGGAAACCTTAAAGCTGATTCTGCTTCCAGCAGAGACATGAGCAGTTTGCTCTAGAAGCATAGGGTGAGTTATTTTCCTCTGATATCTGTAATGTGCCAGCCTGTGTGGGCTTTTCGATTAATTTTTTTTTTTATTATTTTTTTTAACACCAAGCTGGTATTCAGGCCGTCCTGGATACATTAGTAGCAGTAGTGCAGTTTTGCCCTGATGAGATTTCCCATGTAGGCTGCCTATAGGTCTGGTTGAACATGGTCAACCCATCAACGTTTTGATGTTAGTCATGTCTTATATGTGTTATGTGCTCTTAGAAAAATTGTGATCAGGCTTGACTTTCTTGTTTTTGGTGAATGATGCATTTATAACTTCACTCTATCCTAAAGTACCCCAATCTTATGTAGCTTTCTTCTTGCCTAAATGGAGGAGACGTTGTTTCACCATTAACACTTTGGAACATTTACACCAGGAAACATCATGCAATTTTTGGCATATAACACACAGTTGCTGTGTTTACAAGTTAAGCCACCATGGGAAATTCAACTGTGTAATTCAATAGTGTGAAGCACAACTTCTACATGCTTTCGATTTACCTTCTCGCTGTCCAACTCAACATGGTTTTACAGCAATGTATTGCCCTCTAGATAGATTTGCGCTGTATAAATAGTAGTACAAGCATATATACACTTGGTTAATATTTTGGGTACGATACAGATCATTGAAATGCTCCACTTGTGTATAGTTTTCTGTGCCTGAAGCTTCCCCATCTATTGCCCAACTCCTCTCACCTGCACCAGTGAAGCATTCCTTTAACAGGTGTGTGCTCTTGTAATGTTGCAGCTTTCTTTTACTGCTGAAAGCACCCACGCGAGTAAACTTGTTAGCCAATGGGGTCTTGAATTACACTCCACGGTTTTCTTCTCAATTCATCTTTATCTCTTTCCCCGAACTTGCACCTATCTTTGCCATGGTTAGCTTTATTGCTAGGTTGATACGATCAGGACGTGCTGTTCTATGTAGTATCTTCATCAGTTACTGATTCTATTACTGCTTTCAAGAAATTCACATATTTGGAATTCCACGAAGTGTTTGAGTTTGTGAAAGATAGTCTGTTGTGGTTTCACATGTGGATTCATTATATTGAGTTAGAGTTAGTGAATTTCTGTGGTTTTAGTGCTTACCTTATGTGATAAAGAGTTTACCTTTCAGAGGCACTACTGAGGGAGGGGGGCCTTCCTTTGCTGTCCACAAATATTGATTACCTTGTGTACAGATTTCGAAATAGAAGATGTTGTGCTTTTCTGCTGAAAAGAGGGCTGGTATTACACGTTTTGCCTTGTGGGAAAGCTTGTACTCAATTTGCATGATGGGGGTAGGTGAAAAGTCAGCGATTTAAGGCTCTAAGCCTGATCTGTTCATTATGAATATGACGAATGCCTGACTTTTATTGTGAAAAACATATGTTGAAGCCAATAGGACTCTAAAGGCTTATTGGTCTCAGCTGATAATTCCCAAGTAAGGCATATGGTTTTGAAGACCTTGATGAAGTATTTTTGATCCCTTTGAATAAACAGAGGCTGATAGAATCCACCCCCCCCCCCCCCACTAGTTTCTGGAATTCTTCCATTGCTTGCAGTGATTTCGGATTTCATCTCATTTAATGCTTTGTTGGTCAAAATTGTGTTTGATCATTAGGGAGAGAGGATTGATCAAACCAAATCTTGAGGTGAGCCAGTTCGCATCAGTTGAAGTTTTGTCTTCTGTGGGCCGTGTCATTGAGGGGAGGATCATGCTCCTCTCGGGTGTCGGCCAATGCGCATGGAAATTGCGTATTAAAACAGAAAAAAGTGATTCAAAAGGCAGATCCCCAAAATACAGGAACTAATGTCAAATAAGAGTAGGCGAAAATGAAATGTTAAAAAGCGGTCGCAAGTGCTATTATGCATAGCAATGGTTTCAAAAGTTACCCAGCAGCAGGCTTAAAATGGGCTTCATTGCAGGCTATGTTTTGTTTTTGGGTGGTGAGGTAGGCAGGCGTTTCACACTCCGATGCCACTGGTAGTTTTAAAATAACAAGCAGAGGGTGTCTAATATGACAGAAAATGTGCAGCTCAGAAACTCCTGCTGTGTTAGGAGCTACTGAGTAATTTAGTAAGTCTACAAAATGACATGGGAGGAAAAAATAGCTAAACGATTAATATTGTAAATAATGAATATAAATTATAAAAAAATAAAGTGTTAGAAATAAGTTTCTGGTGCTTTCAACTCCTCATTGGTCCCAGGTTTGATGTGTGCCCATCCACAAACATTGTTTCCAGAACAATATTTATGAACCTAATGGGAGTCCACTGTCTTCACGCGGCATCGCAGAATATCACAAAGAGGAAAACGGCCTATTGGCTTACACAGTTATTTCTAAAATTGTGAAGTCTCCAGACTTTCTTTGTGTGCTTCCCTTTCAGAGAAAATATACATGGGCCTCACTGTCACGGTTAGCCCAGCAGCGTACCATTAACTAGGTGTGCTGGGCACAAACCGAAGCAGTGCGCCCTATTACAGATAATGCCCCCTCACCCATCCACACCAGAGCAGCTGCAAACTCTTGCCTACCCTGAAGGCAGCTTATTAGAGAATGGTGGATCGGCTGTTTGAAGCAACCGATCTCTTTCACAGTGCTGTTGGCTCCCGGACTGCTTCTGAAAGGGGAGCAGACACCCCTTGCAGGTGGGTGCAAGTAGTAACTGCCTCCGCCTGCAATGGATGTGTCTGGGTCTATGAAATCCCCTTTCCCTTCTTGCAGAGCTCGCCCTATGGGATTGCACTGAGGCTGCGCCTCATGACTGTCTCTTTTCCTCTGCTCCCATGTCCATAATACAGTGTGGGCACAGTGGGATAGTGTCCCTCATTAGTATGGGTTCACGCCCGCTGCTTATAAGGTAATGTCCATTTAGAATCACGTCTGAGCTATGTGTGCACCAGCGCAATATGTATTGCAGAAGGGGCTGCACAAGCATCTGCAGCCAATTCTGTAATACCAAGGTATTTTTTTAATCAAAATGTTTTAAGTGTAATGAAAAATATATGCATAAACAAAGCACAGAGAAACAAATTAAACATAAAGAAAAACAGAGAACCTCTTATCTCTGAAATATATTAATTTTCTTGCATAGTATTTTAGGATGGCCATTTTACCAGTCAAGTTTATAATGTACCAGGCTGGACGGCCAGGCTCCACAAACATAAAGAATTTGGGGCTAGATGTACTAATATTGGAAATAGCTATTTTCAATTTTCTCCAAATCGCAATGGGTATTCACTATTCCTAATGTATGACATTTTTATTTTTGCATTACCGATTCCTGGTGGGTTGCAATTCAACCTACCTCATGAATATTATTGATGTAGGTCGCAGTTTGCGATCATTAGGAATGCTAGCCATTACAGGGATGGTGGTCTGCGGGTGTCTGATTGCTTTTAAATAAAGCAATCTTCTTTTTCTTTTTTTATTCAGCCCCTTTTCATCAAAGGAAAAATGTTCTCCCCTCCACACCCCCCCCCCCCCAATTTTTGTGAACTTACATATTTTAAGATACCATTGACTGATCTTAATAAATATATATTTTTAAACGTTTTCTAAAGGAAGGGGCCCCTTCCCATTTGCGTATGGGTTACCACCAATTTTGAATTCTTAGTAAATTATTAACGTTTTGTGACTGTATTTTGGGCGCAAAAAATGAATACACACAACTGTGATTCGGTTTTTGGAAGGGGTGCCCTAAACGTACCCCTTTAAAGTACTGAATAGCAAACCCAAACTGCTATTCTGTAGATGGGTGTTTTTCCTTTTAAAAAAAAAAACAAAACCTTTTTGTGGTCGCACAGTGCCCAATTCTGTGAATCGGGCAGTTTGCAACCTCTAAAATACTTCGTACATCTGCCGAAAGTGAGAAGGATTGTGCTGTATAACAAAACCTGTTTATGTCTTGTAATTCATTTTGGTATGAATGTCTTACATATACATAAAAAGGTAGAGCAGGAATGTAGTGGATGCCCATCATCAGGAATTAACTGCTACCTGTCTGCATAAGAAAATAAATGTTGTCCATAAACGGACTGAGAATAAAAATATAAATCTCATTCCTTATGACCCAAGTGAGAGAGAACGTACCAGTAGTTAAACATCATTTTATCCGCATCGATAATATTTGAGGGGCCCTATCTAAATTGAGGAAATGAGTTCAAAGTTGTACATTACAAGGGTATATGGTTTTTTTGTTCTGTAAAACAATGCAGTTTATTTCAAGGCTGCTTCTCATCACATGTCACCGGTATAGTAACATGTCCCCTGCAAATAAGTTTAACCCAAACCCCCAAGTGTGTAGCAAGATATTTTAATTTACTAGTAACTCTCTCGTATACGTTAACAAAGCTACCAAAGGCCTCTAAATTAATTGCTACTAGTGGGCAGGAACACTCATTGTGGCACCCACTAACAGAAGCTATTTAAAACATATATCAGGCCTACCATTGCAGCCTGTGTGCAGTTTTTAACTTCCTTTTTGACATAGCAAAATAAAACCTTAGCCAGGCCTAACTCCTATTTTTTAATATATGTTAACCTCCCCTAAAGTAGACCCTAAACAGCAAAATAAAACCTTAGCCAGCCCTAACTCTTACTTTTTAATATATGTTAACCTCCCCTAAAGTAGACCCTAAACAGCCCATAGCATAGGGTGTATTGTATTAAAGTTAAACATGTACTTTTAAGTTCTACATGTCTTGGTAGTGAAAAACTCCTTTCAATTAGTTTTTCACTACTGTAAGGCCAACCGCTCCAATAGGATATCATTTTGATTGGGGGCAGGTAGAAATCTCATGTGCGGTCTCAAACTAATTATAATGGAACATCCTCTGTAATGGTGAAGTCGAATTTTAGAAGGCAACTTAAAAAATGCCACTTTTAGAAAGTTTGCATTTTCCTTCCCTAAACCGTATGAGGCCCTCTAGGAGATTCTAGTTGGCTAGACTTGTTAATTGCTCCCTTATCAGTAATGTGTATTGGGTCCAGACGGTTAACAATACCCCTCAGTCAGGAGTTGTCAAGAACCTGGGGGTGGTCAAGTTCGACAACCTCCTGTCCTTCAAGAAACAAACTCTGGTGGGTTCCTGTTTTTTCCTATTTTGTATACTGAAAAGAATTCTTAACTTCCTCTCTTTCTTAGTTAGGAAAACAGTTATTCAGACACTCATCACATCCAGGTTGGGCTGTGCAAATGTCCTATAATTGGGTCTGGGCATTCTATTCAACGCTCTGGTTCTCACTCACAAAGTGCTTCATCAACCTGGGCCTGGTTAGCTGGTCTCCAGAATTGTATCCCATCTTCCCACCAGCAATCTGCGTTCCTTAAACAAGTCTCTAGCCATGGGTCCCAAGATCCATCATGCCAGAGCGGGAGGGTGTGCCTTTTCATATCTGGGTCCATTAGCCTGGAATAAGCTCCTGCAAGGTCTTCGCTTAGTTGAATCCGTCTGTTTTATAATAAAAAAAGGCTGAAAACATGGCTCCTTGTTAAAAACTAAGTGGTCCTACCTGTGAGTCTAGTGCCAGGACGCTCCTAGGAGTAGCTGCATGTTTTTATAAATCTCTTTTCATCATCAATAGGACCTGGGTGTTGCTGGGAGAGGGCTATCCTCCCAGGATGGGAGAGGTTGAGCTGTACCCTACCTCTCTTACATTTCAAAGGGCAGCCTCCAGCACACTCACAAAGCAATTTGACACCAGCCTTTTGTCACCCTAGACCTCTTTGAGCCTGTGAGCCTGTGCAGGGGAAGGAAAGAACTTTCCAGAACCAGATGGTGTGGCGATCAAGTAGTCCCCCCCCCCCCCACTTCAAAGGGTGGCACCAGTTATACATTATTGATCCACTCTTTAGTATACCCTTGGACCTGTGGACATTATAGAAGGACTGCCTTGTTCCTCAGAGGACTGCACTGCTGCTTGAGACCTGCCCTTCTCTCTGTTAAGGTAGACTGAATGTGCTGCCTTTATACCAGGCTAACCTAAGTGACTCCAAGGGTCAGTTGGCTGACCTCTTGTTCAAAGCTAACGGGACACAACAAGCTCCCGAAGCTTCCCTGCACCTTCCTTGCCTGGACCTGCAACTGACCTGCCTCAGCCTTGCTGGCCTCTGTTGGAGTGAGTTCCCTATCCTTAAGACACTGCTGGCATCAGTTGAGCTCCTCCTATGGAATCCTGATGTTTTAAACTCTTTGCTCCGAACTTTGAGAAGTAAACTTTTTCAGCGAGACTTACCTGGTCCCTGTATCTGGCCTGCACTACATCGCTGTCATCCTGAACTTGTGGCTTTGTCCCGGTCTAGCATGACCAGGCACCCACAGTTGGCGCTTTCTGAATCTTGGCACTATTTTTACTTAACAAGTAAAAATATAAGTCTTTGTTTGGTTGCCTTAATACTCCGCACCACTCACATTCAATCACCGGACTGAATCTAATTCAGCCCAAGGGAGTCTAGTTATCAGCTCAAACCAGTACAGAAAGAATACGTCAATAGTAGAAATTACACGTCTTTTTGTTAAAAACAATGATCAAGAATAAAACATTATTAAAAAGCACAAGATATTACATCAAATGCATTTCATCTTCCTATAATGCAGCACCAGTGTTATAGCAGCAAGTTGCAAGAAAGTTTGCAACCTATCAGACAGATGACATTGAAGACGATGAGAGAAAGAAAAGACTACACTTTGTCATAAAAAACACTTTTGTGTATCAAAAACGTAGACTGGAACCCGATATGTTGACAATCGTTGGATATCTATGGTTCCAGCCACCAACACCAATTAGGTACCAAGGCGTCAACGTGTTTTGATGGTGTTATCCAAATTATACCGCTTTTCATTTTGCCGCACAGTGCGCTGCTCATCGGCTGCCATTTCCCGGTCTAAGGGGACTGCAATGCTTGGTCTTCTGCTCCTGCCGGCTCTCGCCTGCTTTCACCGCCATAAGTCTGAGGAGGACCGCAACATGCAGCATTCCCTACGTGGCGCTCGCCCACCAGGAACGCCAGGAGGCATTTCAAAAGTGGCCGCGGCCTCCCGCAGCGCGGGACGCGTGCAGGCTTGCCCAGGCCCGTCAGCGGCTGCCCGTGGCCGGTCGAGGCTGGGCTGCGCCCTCCCTCTTCGGGTTTGTAACCTGGGCTTCTGCCTGGATCCGACTACGGCAACCTTGGAAACTTAAACCGCCAAAGTAAGTGGAGCATTGCCCTAGTCCTGCCATCCTTTATATTACAAGCAGCGGGAAGGAGGTAGGACTGGTCCTTGTTGATGTTTGGCCCTGATTTAATACCTTGACTGCATTACTTGAAGTGATCTCTTGTCTGTAGGGATAGGAGGGCCTGTTTTTTTGCCCTCTTCTCCGTCACCATTATTCGCGGGCATAGCTTATCCTGTTTTCTCATCTTTTAGTTTTTCGACTCTTGATTTCTTATTCATGGTCAGGCGCAAAGTTATATCGGCTGCCTTGGTGAAGGGAAAGACTGTCTCCACTGCGTCAGTAACTGCCATGGACTCGTCTTTGCAGCGGGCTGCAGCAGTGATAGATGAGGAGATTGAGTTGGTCAAAAAGGCGCCTCTCTAGGTCTCCATCTAGCATTTTGCAACCTCCTTGCACCCTGGATAGAGGGCGATGATGAACCCTCGACGTAGCCAGTAACTCTGGGATCATTGAGATCTCACAGGTCGGCGAGGGGGCTACTAATGTGTTCACAGCCTCCACTGAGCAAGCGCCAATGCCTCTTCTGCCTGTTATTACAATATGCAACAAAGTGGGTAGTGAACCTATATTTCCTATGGGAATTGGTGTTAAAGCGACCAGCAAGCCGTCGTATTTATTTCCAGCTTCTAGCAGTGAAGGTGCTAACCTGGCAGATAAAGGGAATCCCCGATTAGGCGTTGGCTCTAAACGTAAAACCCAACCGATTGGGGGTAAAGCGAAGAAACAAACTTAATTTGGTCCCTAAACCCCTGGAGCCCGCCTCAGTCCCTTCTACGCCTACCCCTATCTTGGATCTTCCTGGGGCACTGGAAGCCTTCCAGGCAGTGATGACCAGCTTACTGGATTTAAAATTGGGCCCCATTGTGGATAGGCTGACTCGGATCGAGAAAACCTTAGTAACCCGGAACATTAATGACTTACCTCCCTTGTTAGAAGGGTTAAAGGCTAAAAAAAGTCAGAGTACTGCAAGAGTCTCCGGAGTACGGACAAACCTGACGAACACTACTATGGATCAGGAATTTAATCAAACTCCGATGCAGTCTGTAGCACGGGGGTGCTTGGAGTTAGGAGTAAGGGCACACGCGAGAGAAGGGATACTCCTGTACAGGCTAATGTTACGGGTGAAAGTCATTACTCAAGGTCTCAGATGATCGGGCAGCAGTGAGGCTCAGTCATCGAGATTTCCAGTTATTGACTTACCACCCGAATCCACCCTGTATGTAGTGGTTATGGGGAATGTTCCATAAAGTATTGCACTGACTATCTATTAATACCGTTTTGGGTGCACGGGTGGCCAATAATATCATCATGGTGCGCAGAGTCATTTGGATTGGCAGCTCGGGTAAATTGGGTACTGGCGACTGCGTTATTATCAATTTTGATGGCCCACATCTTGCTGGTAGGATTTTGTCTAGGGACAGAACCTGCCTTTCCAAAGGCTGGATCGGTTATAAGGGCCCTACCATTGGGTTTCTTTTATAAACTGAATCACCCGTGGATATCCCTAGAAACTTTTCTATGGAAGTTCACCAAAGTGGGTGGTCACAAAGATTTCCACCTGCATTTGCGCAATTGCCTACACCGTTAGCTCATGCAACATCGCTGTCTGGCTGTCAGTATATCGCCCCTCCCAATCTGGAGTTAAGTAATAGATTCTCTTCATTGGCAGGGTTGGAGGAGTGTGATTGACTCAGGAGCCTTATACCTTCTGGTACTGAGTTCGATCCTAATACACAGCATTCCCTAGTGGTAGCTGAGGGGGAGCCCCCCCACGCGTATCTGCTTGTGAGCTCAATCCTAATAAAAAGCATTCCCCAGTGGTAGTTGAGGGAGCCCCATGCTTATCTGCTAATAACATCTTCTCGTGGAATATAGCGGGTTTGGCCAACCAGATTCAAGACACATTATGGTTGCAATTTGTGAATCAATTCTCTGTGATATGTTTACAAGAAACGTGGTTGGTAGACTGTGATTTATTCTTTGAGGGATATAAGGCTTTTTTTGTGCGAGCCTCCCCCTCCCTGGGTGGAAGATCTAAGGGTGGCCTTGTTACTTGTATATCTTTGGCGGTTGACTGCCAGATCCAGGTCGTGCCGTCTCCAAGTCCAGGGATACAGCCGCAGTTATTAAAAAGGGGTGCTACGGGATTGGGTCTCATTAATTTTTATAACTCCGTGGCATGCCCATCCGGTGTCTGTTATATCGCAACCCTGGGTTTGTTTATAAGGCAGTCCTTTGGTTCTAACCTACATAACCTAGTGGTCTTGGGTGATTTTAACATCCACCCTTGTGGAGACCCAAGGATAACATGCATTTCTGAGTTAGGTTGCCCCCGGATGAGGGGGGGGGGGGAAGAGAGTCATTTTGAACATCTTACCCAGGGGGAATTTTTAAATGATCTATTAAATGAATTCGACTTGCTGTCTCTGTCACTATCCGACCCGCATAGCATAGCTCTCGTTCCCACCTTTAAAGGGAGAGGTAGTGGTTCTTTTATAGATAGCATTTTAATTTCATCCTTCTTGCAAACTTTATTTTGCGGTTTCACTATTGTGACGATAACCCGCTCTGTGCCCAACTGTGTGGTGGTCTGCTTTTATCATGAAATAGTAGCGTGGCATCTAAGGGTATGCTAAGACCAACAGATGGACAACAATGGCTTAAATGGTCTCAGATCTCTCCAAATAAGTTTTATTATGCAGTTAGAGAATCCTGTGCTTCCACTGTGTACCTCTCAGGGTGTTCCCCGGGGAGAGGTTATCAGTCCTTATTATCTTATCTCCATTAAAATTGGAGAACTTTTAAGTACACCGGCTTGTAGAGTTATGACTTCTACCCCCAGATACTTTGATTCTTCATGCTCCCAGGCGGCGAGAAAGCTGAAGGAAGCCCTTCTAGCTAACCCGAGAAACCAATCTCTGGTTTGTGTGTGCCGCAAAGAGTATAAAACAATATTAGCCAAACGGAAGGGAGATTTGAAGTAAGAGGCTTGGCGGGTGTTGGTTGAGTCGAGTACCCTTAGGAATAGCTCCAGGTTTTGGAGCATTAGACTCTCATATTACAGAGGAGGAATGGGTGCGCCATTTTAAAACTATGTTTGAAAGCCCAACGGAGCAAACCTGTCTGGCAGGCCATGATATGGATGCCTCTGTAATGGTTTTCTAACCGGGAGAGGTTGAGGCTGGCATGGTAGGGTTAATCGCCAACAAAGCTCCAGGACCAGCTGGTATTCCTCCTGATCTTTTTAAGTCTGACCAACTCTTTTGGGCTCCGGTCCTTGAGGCTGTGTTCAATGCAGCAACTCGGAGTGGTTGCCCTGCGTCCTGGGCCACTTCTACTATAGTCCCTATTTTCAAGAAGGGTGATCGGAATAGCACTTATTGCTATAGGCCAATCTCACTTCCTGATTCAGTGGTTAAGGTGGTGGGTCGTGTACTTTTAGAAAGACTTTCCATTTGGGTGGAAGAGCATAAGATCTTGTCAGATGTCCAGTTTGGATTTCGCCCTGGGCAGTCTACCGTGGCCCAATGCCTTAATTTAACCATGGTTTTAAGTAAATACACTGTGGCGTGTCCAGGTGCTGTCTACCTAGCCTTCATTGACCTGTCCTCCGCATTTGATTGCATGAATAGGGTTTAATTGTGGCAGTCCATGAGGGCTATGGGGGTAGAAAATAATATTGTAAACTTTTTAGAGGACCTGCATATTGCCACTAAGGCCAATGTCAGATTTTCCCAGGACCTCTGTCTCACCGGACTTTAGTATTAGTAGGGAAGTACGGCAAGGATGTATTCTGGCCCCATTCTTGTTCAATCTTTACATCAATGACCTTGATGGAGCATTAAAAGCTATGGGGGTAGATTATCTGTATGTAGGGCGACGTGGTCTTCCCTTCCTCCTATATGCGGATGATGCAGTCCTTTTATCGAGGACTGTTAGAGGTCTGCAATCCTTGTTAGATGCTTTTTCCAACTTTATGCTGGACAGGGACCTATCTGTCAATAATTCGAAATCTTATGTAATGCAGGTGGGGTCTCGTCCCCCAAAAAGTTTTCAATTTAGAGTTGGCCCCGCTAAAGTCCCCCGCACTAACGTTTTTTCTTACCTCGAGGTCCTTATGGATAACCAGTTAAAATGGGGGCCACAATTATGCAGGAAAAAGGGGGATCTGGCCTGGGGGAAGGCGGCCATATTTCATTTTGCGTCCAAACTAGGGAAGAGACCAATTGCAGCTATGCTGAAAATTTATCAAGCAAAAAGTGTGGCTACAGCTAGCTATGGCAGTGAAATTTGGGGACATATCTCTGCGGATTCTCTTCAGGTGGCTGAAAATACTTTTCTGAAGCACCTGTTGTGTGTGCCGCGTGGTTTGTATAACCTGGCGGCCCATGAGGAACTGGGGTTCCCCTATTTAAGTGACATCCTGGCATTACGCCCACTCGTGTTTTGGCGGAAGTGCTGGTTGAATGAGGCATTAACTCTTAACCACGTGATTTTAAACGAGTGTATGGCTCTTGACAATGTGTCTCGAATTCCGTGGCTCAAATATATCAAAAGTAGCCTTGAAGGGTTAGGACGTGGTGATTTATACTCTAATCCTGAAACTATTGTGAAGAAGAACGTGAAGATAATTAGGGAATCCTTCCTCACCTTAAGAAAACTGGAAAGAGACGAGTGGGAATTACAGAAACCTAGTCTTCGTTTTTATTTAACGCTCAAAACGACTCCATCTACTGAACCATATCTTTTGGGGTCTTTAACGACATACGAGCAGTTTTTTAGGTCTCGGCTGCGAAGGCTGCGCTTGCGCAGTCTCGCTCCGAGATTTAATGACTTGGAGAAGAGGGGCTTGAACCCGCCCCTCTTCTCCCCTGATCTCCATTGGCTGGCCTCTTGAATGCTGGCTAGCCATTGGAGAAGAGGTCAGTCATTCACATTAGGCCCCGTTCTTTTCGGATCGGGGGGCGTGTTTTTTGCGAGAAGTCTCAGGGAGGAGACAACAGCAAAACACGCCCCCGAATCCGAAAAGGACGCTGCCTTTCTCCGAGGCATTTCTGTTTTGCCTCGGAGAAAGGCAGTGGTGTCTTCCGGTGCCCTCTTTACTTGTTTTCTTTGCTGCAGTGCTAAGCTGTTCGATGAGCTCTTTATCTGGGAAGCACTCATGTAAAGGCGCGTGACACTTTACCTTCCAGGATCCCGGCTACACCGGTTCTAGCCTAGGAGGTAGCTCCTCGCTATATGCTTTCGTGCAGTTCTGACTTCTCCACAGCGATCTATTTTCCTAGCCCCTGCTCCTCGCGGACAGGAGTGTCTGTCTGCTTCCCTCGGAATAATCAGACCGTGTAGCAGCACACCGAGCCAAGCTGCTTTTCCCGTTCACCAGCCTCTTGCGTTCGTCTTTACTTTTAGGGTGGCCGGCCTGGGACGTGGATGTTACGTTATAGCATTTCCTTCAACCATTCCTCCGCGGGCATCTGAATAAAGAATCGCTCTTAAGCAACCAACGATCGGCTGAATAAACACTTGCAGTGTATTATTGTCCGACACCTAACAATGGAAATATTGTGGCAGCGATGGCCATTTATAAGGTGGCAGGCCGAATAGACATTTTTTTGATTACCAACTCAATACCTTGTTCCATACCCACGACGTAACCTATAATGAAGAAACTCATCACTGCAGGAGGATGGTGAGCACTAAATGGCTCTGCGTGCAGCTGCTCTGGTCTGATGTTCCGAGGTAGGCGGGCTTCAGCCATTCCTGTCAGTTGAGTGGCAGGTGCTGGGAAATGCGCTGTTACAAGAGGAGGGCTGAACCTCTGGGAGCCTATGGCGAGGGAGAAGTCCTCCCAATACCGGAAGAGTCCGAACTCGGCTGTAAAACGCCTCTTGGGACAGAGTCGGTGCACGCTGACGATTCTGGCAAGTACAGTGTCATGCGCCGTTACGTGAGAGCCTCTCGGACTCACGCAGCTCCTCGGGGAGCCTACACCTGCAGAATAAACATATCTCTAGAGCGGAATATGAGGATGGGCAGAGCATCACATTTGTTGTGTAACATTGCTTTGAGGAAGCGTCTGGATAAAGTGGTTAAAAGTCAATAGCATTAGATGCAAGGGTGAGAGCTGTGCACTTTTTGGCTCAGTGTTATATTACGTCCGCTGCATCTACTGTTGTTGCAGGGCATGGGGCCCGGAATTCATTACAATATTAAATTAAATTAATGCTACAAGACACTGCTGCCAGGGTCGGGCTACTAATAAGCAGAAGGGAATTTTGCGGCCGCAGAGTTTTCTGCATAATTATGTATTTTCAGTGTATGTAAAAAAAGCATTTACAATGCAATGGTCTCGGCATTGGTAAAGTTAGAGCTATTATTTATTTATTTATTTTTTTAAAACATTTAAAGAAACTGCATTGTCATGAGCAATGCCAATAGCTCTAACTTTAACAATGCCGAGACCGTTGCATTGTAAATGCTTGTATTAACTAGGTTTCAAATGAATCTTTTTCACCTCTTGCTTGCCAGGCCAAGAGGGTGCAGTAGAGGGCAATTGTTGGTACCCTGTGGTTGCGACGGACAGTCTCCACAGGATTTGGTACACGTTATGCTCTTCTGTACTTTTTTTTTTTTTTTTTTTTTTTTAGACCTCGTAGCCATTTTTTAGTTCCTATTCTAAAAAGGTTGAATTTTACCCAGGCTTGTCCTGCTCTCCTGTATCTACAATTGTTGAAGGAGGACTGTATATTTGTTAATGTTGGCTACTTAAAATCCACTGTAAGAACCAGGGCTTGTCTAGATTCTTAAGTATAGCTGAGGATCCTTTAAGGACTTCTAGGCCGAGGAAGACCAGCTCACCCTTAAAGGGCACGTGGTCTGTCCGGTTTCTAGGCATTTTATTGTTTTTGATTAAATTAGGAGGGGAAGCATTGGTTTTATCTATACTTTATATGGTATACTATTTAATGAAATAATGTTTTAATGTATTTTGGATTCTTCTGTAACTTTTATGGTTTACTTATGTGAAACCGAATAAAGTTTATTTGATTTGATTTACCATCTTTATCAAGACTGAGATTAGACTCTCATAACATATACACGAAGCCAATCATTGTTGTATTCCTTACAAGTTCTACACTGCTTCTCAGTCGAGTACTGAGGCATAATATTGTTTTATTCTTTATCATTGTTTTTAACTTTTTTAATAAAAAGACATGTGTAATTTCTACTATTGACGTATTCTTGTTGTACTGGTTTGAGCTAATAACTAGGCTCCCTTGGGCTGAATTAGATTCAGTACTATTTGGTCGGGTGATTGAATGTGAGTGGTGCGGAGTATTATGGCAACCTAAGGAAAACTTTTTTTTTTTTTTTTACTTGTTATTAGAACATTGGAATGTTGGGAGCTCCATTGTAGACAATGGAGTGCTCCATGCTCCTACGAGCCGGTAAAGGCCTGCAGAGCAACATTCCAATGTTTTACAATAGCTTCTCGAAGCTCGAGGGGATTTAAATCCCCTCGATCTTCGAGAAGCCTTTGTTTAATTTGTTAGAACATTCTGCCCTCTAGTGGCAGAATGTTCTAATAGCCTTGTAGCCCTTCGTAGCAGGGCTATACCGCTATTAAAGTCCCACTGCTTTTGTTAAAGTCCCTCGCCTTCGGCTCGGGCCTTTAACGCTGCAGCGGGCCTTTAATAGCCGGTATAGCCCGCTACGGCGGGCTATAAGGCTATATTAGTAACCTATTCCTTTCGTGAAAAGGGGTCCCTCTCTGTTTCTCCTAGACTAATTTTAATTAAGCCTTTAAAATTCCATATCTCTGGTTCTACTGATTGGATTTTTATTTTGCTTATTGCTGTAAATGTTCTTGAGACAGACCTGGCTCCCAGCTGTGCAGATGATCCTTCCGACTCATTTGGAGATGCAAGGTTTTCAAATCTTTAATTGGATACAGTGATGCCTGGTGAGGATAGTATGTCTGTAGCTGGGTACAGGTGCTTGGTGTCCATTGCTTGGGGAGGGCTCTTAGTAACCCTTTTGTGGCGTTATTGCTTAATGACTTGCTGCTGGGTTAGGTGGAATGGTAACCACTTGTGGTTTAGAGTTATCACCATAACTGTGATCCATCAGGAGCCTAGCATTAAAATCTTATCAACCTCTTCTAACAATACTGGGCCTTTTACGGTTTGTTTGTCTGAAACCCTTCCTCTTACCGCAGAGGTAATGATCCTCTGATGAATCTTTCTCTGTCGATAAGAGGGGTGGAAATTAGGCTAACCACACTATGCATTAGCTGTGCAATGAGTGCTATTAATTGACGGTCCAATCACAAGTTTGAAATCCGATTTAAGTACACCACCCTCAATACCATGTTGTAGAAATAAAGAATAGCAACTGGAATTCCCAACCTCCTAAAGAAAGTCAAACTAGAAAAATACAGACCAAGACCTATGCTACTACTCCATAGAACAAATGAAGTAATGCTTGATGTTCTGTCAAAACTCGCTGAGTTTCCCCACAATGCATCTAAACATCAGTAAAATAGCACACTTAGAAAGGACTAACTGGCAGGACACAATAACAGACTCAACCAGTAATTTAGATTAGTTGGTTACTGTATTAAAGAATCAGAATTCATAACCATGAGCTATCATTTGAGTGTCAGTTAAAAATATCACAGCTGTCATCAGAGCTCCAAGCATTTAGCTTCAGCTTTTTCAGGTTGTTCTCATAGAATCAGTACAGAGTTCGTTACAAAGTCCCGCTACCATAAAGGCCGAAGGATAGTTTGTCATCAAACAGCTCAGATCCTGCACAAAAAGGGAGAAAGGTTCAGAATTAAAGTCTACTAAGGGAGAGTCCATTAGCATAAAGCTAAGAAATGAAATGGTTCGGAAAAGAAGGTATTCTATCTTCTACCGACTGAACCTTAAGCAAGGCAGTCTGAAGTAAAGAATTGATTGACAAAGCATCCAGATCTCAAGAAAGAAAATCAAAAATGGCACTGCCCTTCCTTTTGAAGTTTCTTCTTTTATAAAGCTTTTAGAGAATGTTCAGTGAGGTGGCATCCCACCATCATCAAAACACTACCACATGTCCATATTTGCATGGTGTCACCAAGGACACTTGTAAAAATCCCATTGTAGTCGTGGGAAAAGGAAGATGTGAAAGTCCACATAAAACCAACATTTTTGGAGAAAAATACTAAGTATCGAATTGAGTTGACATTGCATTCCTGTTCCCACAGAAATACTTCATATTGAACTTTGAAGAAATGTTCAGGAATGCTAGAAAAAGAAATACATGTTCAGTACAGATAAAGCAACATTTCGCTAACTGTAAGAGCCCTTTGTATTCAATTAGAGGAAAGGTCAGCACTAGACAAGGCATTTTGAAAACCGCCTTTAAATTGACATTTATGAATTAAACTTTTTAGATCAATTGCAATTATAATAAAATAAACTATTCAAATAAGAAATGTGTATAAAGTTCATCAAATGTTATTACATGAAAATAGCTAACGTTAGAAATACCCTACTACCACAAACTTTTTTTCATAATGTGGGTATAAATGCATCACTTTGTAAACTCATTCTGCAAAATTCATTTTCAACTGTTAATAAAGTACAGTTCTCTAGTATCATTGTTTAAAGTTTCACGTTCATAAATAGTTACTACACATTTCTGCACCGACTTTTGTAAATGGTGTACTCTTAACAAAAAGACATTGAAATCATTAGACCACTTATTAGCTTGTTCTCGTTAATAAACAACATATTCATAAGTAAGTTCATTAATGCTACTCATTATTATGTATTAGTGCTACTCTATATGTATGTGTTCTTCTCACGTTTTAAAGCGCGCTTTGGCAGTGCTTCTACCCCTCTTGTCTCTGTTTCACGTGTCACTGTGTCTAACGTGTGCAAAGTGTAATGTCAGCTTGTCGTGTCTGTTTGGCAATTTTCGAGTATTGATTTTTTTTACCCTACTTGTCTAGTGAGCAAGCAGCTGTGAGGCCTTTCTGATTACCGTTTCTCTGATATAATCATGTGTAGGTTCAGCTTTTACTTCTGATACAGTACGATGGGAGAGAAGCTTTAATGCTATATGAGCGATGCTTTCATCTCTGTTACCTGTACTATATCGCGTGTCTTTTATGTTGCTGCCGCCCTGTACAGTGCTGTGCAATTTAGAATTTGTAAGTGAAGTTCACAAGGCTGCAGCTAGCACACAATTTTTGTGCGTGAGGCTTGACATGCCACTGGTAGTACATATTGGCGTTGTGCCTTCCAGCTTTTTGGCGATTTCACTTACTCCTCCCCCCACCTTTATAAAATGTATCACATTTCATTCTTCTCTGTATATTTTCAACGTCTTAGCGTTCTTGCCTCTTCTCTCATTAGGATCTGGTTATTTCAAGTGGGTTTCCATTTTAATACATTAGATGAAGATTAGTATGATCTGGTGTGTAACAGGGAAGTGCAAATGTATTTACATTCAAATCTTTGCATCGGTGGTGAGACTGCCAACAAATTTCAGAAGTGTGCATAATGAAGTACACTTCCTCTGCAGTGCCACATCTCTCCACTTGCATATGCAGCAGTTATGCCCACAGTTTACTTTGCTGTTTGTTAGTAACCAACTTCCAACACTTCACACTACTGCATATGATAGGTGCTCTCGAAGGAAATGGGACTCCATGATCATTCAGTACACAACACCTCTGTGTAGACTGCCAAGCGGGAGTATCCTCCTAAGTCTCCGACTTTCCCAAAAACTCAGTTCTTCTCCACAATCAAATGCTTAGCGCTATCTATCAAGATATCGAGATTCCAGACTAGCTTACTTTCTGTGCATCTGTTTTTCATGTCGAATTTTCTAAAGAAATTGTACCAGATTCTGTTGCGTACATGAAGTAAAATTAGATTTCTTTTCTCAACAGTAAGAAAAATGAGAAGCCAGCATTAATACTGAACAACGAGGTAAATGTTTTTATACTGCCTGTATAGTTGATTTAAATGTTATGCTGCCTGTTCTGTTAAATGCACAGCTTGTTTTATATAGTTATTTCTGACTCGTCTGTAGTGGGCGCCCTTCTGAAAATGGGCGCCCTTCTGAAAATGGGCACCCCTCTGAAAATGGGCACCCCTCTGAAAATTGGCACCCTGGTCTCTGGCCTAGTTCGCCCATGCCCAAAGTCGGCCTTGGCTGAATATGATAATTTCATAGAGCACTGTAGAGGGAATGTAGCCCCCTGCTCTTACAAATCAACCCCGTATGGCTTGATCATGCATTCTTTGTCACGGGACTTGTGAGAAGTTTGCCTGGTATATGCTGTCCACTAATTAAAGTGGGCATCCTGTACCAGTCTAAACAAGTAGCACTAATGCGCAGTGGGCTCCAGGAGGAGACTGAACCATATACTAAAATAGTGGTATAAGAATCACAACTCCAGTCAAAGTGTCTTGAGGATGTAGAATCGCTGGTACCCCAGTGAACCACCCAAGGTGAGTAAGTAGGGAACCCACGGAGGAAGGGGTGCAGTGTGGAAACACGACTGCGTGTGCTGTACAATTCTATGGGAGAGTCGTGGTTGCAGATGTACAGTTTAAGGACCCTTCTGGGTTGACTGTGAAGCAATCCCGTGGAACTTAGGAGGTTGGAGAGCCACCCCACCCGTGGATACTGTAGTACCAGAGTTACCTATCCCAGGGAAGCAGGGTGCATAGGGCTGAAGTGGCGTCGGAAACTGATGTCAAACTCAATGGAGGACTTCGAAGAAGAGCCACTACTGGGAAGGAGAAAAGTGTCCGTCGGAATCCAAAGGTGGATACTTGATAAAGAGTACCTGAAAACAGAGGGGACAGAGTCTGGGTCACTCAGGAGTGACCAGGGGCTCGGTAGACAAATGCCCACCGACGTCGGGTGAGTAGAGGAGGTTCTTGACTCTGCAGCCACAGGGACCAGGAGACCTCGAGGACGACCAGGAGCCAGATGCGAGCTATCCAACAAAGGATGTTGAGTGCTGAGGGGTCGGTGTCCGGCTGGAGCACCAACCAGCCTTGGCAGCGGCAACCCACGCAGGAGGTCAAGTAAGGTTACGGTTCGGACCAGCAAGGTCCAGGAGAGTCACCAAACATAGGCGAGTCAGGGCAAGCCTGGAGCTACCAGGGGAGCCCAAGAAAAGCAGGGCTGAGCCTCAAGAGTGGAGGCTCAGGAGTCGTGAGGGTCCCTTCAGCAGTTTCACAAAGCAGCAGCCCACAGAGCACTCTGTGCGAGGAGGCTGGAGTTCTTTGTAGGTAATGGTGCCAGAGGTTGGGGCTACTCTGAGCCCAGTGCACTTGTTTTGGAAACGCCAACAAGCCTATGCACTTGCAAAAGTACACGGTGCACAGGGGTACGGGTATTGCACCCCCCCAAGAGGGATTCTGACCTCCAACTTGGTGAGAGGGCAGCTCGAACCTCGAAGGACTTGGAAACCCACCTCCTGTGTTGCTGGAGCCTTCGGAGTCCATAGGCGCTCAGGAGCAGCAGACCGGTCAATCGTGATGTGGTGCCTGCAGTGCCTGCAGTTGCAGGGGAGTGACTCCTTCACTCCAAGGGAGATGTCTTCAGTTTTCCTTGGTGCACCACAGGTCCTTCACGGAGCCTGTATGGTGCACGGGCACAAACCATGCTTTGGACAGAGAGGGAGGCAAAGTCTGGCCCAAACGAAGTCCAGCGAAATCCAGAGTATCGAGGTCAGAGGTTTCTTGATCAGAATCTTGTCCACGTCGAATCTAGGGTCCTACAGCCAGGTAAGCCCTTTTGTAACCTCGGGAGAGGGTTGGACAGATTCAGTGGGGTGGTTACTCCCATGTCCTTTGTCCGGTTTCACGCCAGAGCAGGAGTGGTTTGAACTGGACTATGGACAGGGACACCAAATGTGCCCATCATGCAGACTTTCAGTCGTTGGCAAGCACACCCACACTAAATCCTGTCTGGGTGGTGGTCACACCTCCCTGTGACAGGATGCCTATTGTTCTGTCTTCCCCTGCTCAAGCTTGGCTCAGCAGCAGGAGGGCAGAAATGTGTCTCTGGTCGGCAGCAACCATTTTGGACTTCCCGGGACTAGAAGGCTGGTACCGGGAACACCGGGGAGCTCACAAAGCTCGTTTCCGAAGGGTGGAATCATACCTCCCACACCGGTTGCCAGTGTGGGGGTATGATTCCACAATGTTTGATACCAAACACGATAGGGTTACATGCAGCCGTTTTAGAGATGGTCATTTCGCGGTCACATAATGCCACTCTATATGTCGTAAATGGCTGTAGCACTAACAACCCGGGAGAATGGACTCTCTAGGCTGCAGGGGTGTTCTTCTCATGCAGTGCCACCCTCTCACTTAGATCCAAGCACCCTGCCTCAGGATTGTCGAGCCCTGCTATAGGGGTCACTTGTAGGTTTGAAGTGTAGTGGCCCTTAGATATAGTAAACCTATATTTTAAGTAAGTGGTGCTAGCTCCAACTCACACAGGCTGCAATGGCAGGCCTGTAGGTTCCATTTTGCATGGCCTCTCACGGGTGGCATCATACATGCTTCAGTCCATGGGAGCCCTCTGGGGTACCTATGCCCTGGGTACATGGGTACCATATATTGGGGACTGCCAAGGGTACCCCAGTATCCAATCTGGAGTGTACCGAAGTACATTACATAACAGTTTAGGGAGAAAGCAGATAGACTGGGCCCCTCATTAGCAGGATCCCAGTCAGACTAGTCAAAAACAGTATAACATGAAGGAAAAAGTGGGGGATAAACATAAGAAGCAGATCCTACTTTCCTACAGGGCTCAATACTGTACTCTCGTTTGTTGTACGGTGCTCCTGGCAAAGCTCCTTTTTAACCATGGTCAAAGGCTTGACATGGGGGCATAGATACCTATAGATGAGCACACCTGTAACTAGGTGCGGTGAAAGAATGGTACGAACTTGTAAACCTTAATACTTGGGCATTTGCTCACTGTTACCTTGGGCTGAACTCAGTTTGTTATTTTGAATTTTCATTATTGCTATTCATGTGTTTAATTTGCATGTAATGGATGTAAAAGTTGATTAAATCTCATTCTTTGAATATACCGAAATCCTACTTTATTCGTCATCATTGTGAAGGATCGTTGAGAGTAGTCATAAACTGTGAAACGTGTGTCCAGTTGAGTTCCAGCTGAGGTGTTGATGTTCACAACATTCAAATGGAATCGTGGCAACGCGATCGAACCATAATGTACAACTTCATCCGTATGAAATTGATCATTACATTTCAATACATATTGACAAGTATTGTAGAGCTTGTGTGTCCAAGTGTAGTGTACTTATGTCAAGTATAAAGAGAGCACAAACTCAAATATTGTCCTATTTCTTATTGCTAAATTATATGTTAATTGTGTAGGGCCGGTATTAGATCTAATGGGTTGTCAAGGCAAGATTAGTGTATTCTGATTCTTGGAGGAAAAAATTCCAATTCAAAGCAAGTTGATTTAAACGTGAGCTAGTCCTTTATTTGCACTCATACATAGGGGTGGGTATGAGAAAAAACCAAGGGGTGGCACAGCCAACACGTGTTTCGCCCCCTACATGGCCTATAGGCCTGGGGCTTCTTCAGGGCTGTTCATTTTAAGGGTAGGTAAAAAACATTTGGGATATGCGAATGCATATGACATGTTAAGCACAAGAGTTAAAGAGAAAACAGGCCAGTGAGTCAAAATGTAAGAACGTTAATGGGAGAAGAAAACAGAAAGAACAATAAGATACACATTTAGGAGTAATGTTTAACAGCGGAGAATTAGTAGGGAAAAGGATAGTGCGTTTTATAGAAGAAAGCCAAAGGAAAAAAGAAGGGGGGTTTGTTTTAATTATTTGGAGAGGTCACGTGAGGGTTAGTGTGGACGGTACAGTAGGTATCAAGAATAAGTAAGTTAAAGGTACAGTGTGTGACATATTATAGGATACAATACAATATTGTGCATGTCCATATTAGAGAAAGAAGAATCACAGGACGTAATGGAGGTCATCAAGACCAAAGAAGTCAAAGGTTCCATATGCCACAGATCATTCGAGTGTATAAACAGAAACATTGTCATATATCGAGAAAAATACGTTATTTGTATCAATTTACAGGGTAAATGTAATGTGATCCACATACGCGTAACGGTATGAAATTTTCGACAAGTCATAGAGTATGGAACACGAGAGTGAATAAATAACAGTGCCAAAAAAGTATACATTGGTGAAGAACGGCAATGACGAAACGTATATATGACACATTGTGGGCCAACAAAACATTAAAGTTTGGTGTGTAAATAAGTAAAAGTTATATATTTACAGGTTTGTACCGGGTCATGGGCATCAGGGTGATGAGTTGATATTGCGTCGGTAGGGTTTGTCACGAGAGAGAGGATTTAAATTAGTCTTTATAATGGAACTGGTCGTAGCGCATGCAAGGCGAGTATGGTGATATCTCGACTCACCTGCACCGGCATCGGAAAGTGAAAATCCAAGATGCAAGGTCAATTTTTTAGAGGAAGTACTACGTTACCGACTCGGTATGAAAGCCTCAAACACCACAAATACTACAACCATGGGAGGTTCCCAACAATTTGGACGCCAACAGACACCAACAATCGGCGTAACTACGAGATCCAGAAAAAAGGAGATGGAAAGAAGAACATAATGTCCAGCAACCTAATAAAAAATCTATCCCACATCCAACTGTCCGAAAACGAAACCAGCATACTCAACAAAGGACTCTCATTCTGCCCAACTGCCCAATGGTATTTGACCAAAACACAAATAGATCTCTTCAAATTCATTCGCAAACTAAAACTCAAGGTTTTCTTTGCAGACAGGGACATAAGACAGGAAGCGCCACTCATAGCTACCACTTCGGAACTATCAATCCAAGAACTAGAAAATGTGGATTTACTAACTCACCTGAGCGAGGAAGAAAATGACTCAGATACACTGACCACAACTGCGCTGGAACTAGGAATTGAAACCAACATTTCCATAGACAGCAAATTAACCAAGAAATCTACCTTCCTACCACAACTACCGGCAGGGAACAACATAGATGCCTTTCACTTAGCAGTTACACGTGATCTGGAAAAAGAATACACTAAACACCAACGAAAATTAAAATACCTCCCACATAACATCACTCCAGAAGAGAGGAGAGCGATAAAACAACTAAAAGACAGGAAAGACCTGATTGTGAAAGAGGCTGACAAAGGAGGAAACCCGGTCACAATACACATTGATGACTACATACTAGAAGCAAATCGACAACTTGGGGATAACACCTGTTACGAACTTCTCACGAATGATCCAACCGCAGACATCCTCAAATCCATTAAAACCAGACTTGACAAATGGTATACCTTGGGACTTATATCCCAATCAGAAAAATCATTCCTGTACATACCGTACCCCACCATGCCAACCCTCTACCTCCTTCCCAAAATACATAAAGGCACCTACCCTCCACCAGGAAGACCCATCATAGCAGGAATTAATTCGCCCTGCTCACGAATAGGAGAGTACGTGGACAGAAAACTACAGGGACTAATGAAAGAAATACCGTCTTTCATCCAAGACACAAAAGACATTCTGAACAAACTCCAAGATATAACGTGGGAACCAGATTTCATACTAGTCTCTATTGACATTGTCAGCCTGTACACATCCATCGAACACCGCGATGGACTAACTGCAGCACAACTCTCATTATGGACACAATCAGCCAACTTACTGGAATGCAACAAAATGACTCTTGAAATGCTGAACTTCTGCTTGGAAAACAATGTCTTCAGCTTCAATGGGAAGATATACAGACAGAGACGCGGGACAGCTATGGGAGCCAAATTCGCGCCGCCGTACGCATGTATCTTCATGAGCCACGTGGAAAAATTCTGGCTGTGGGACCATAACTTCGCCGATTTTACCTCACACATAATACTCTGGCGACGATACATCGATGACATTTTATGCATCTGGCAAGGAGATGAAACACTTCTAAAAAGATTTCTGGAAAAACTCGACCAAAACCCCTGGGGAATCAAAACGACTCACACTTTCTCCAAAAAGGAGGTCAATTTCCTGGACGTTACTCTTTATGTCAAAGACAATACGTTACAAAGCAAACTTTACAGAAAGGACACTGCAGCTAATTCCATCCTGCGAGCTGACAGCTTCCACCCACGTCACAACATCAAAAATATCCCTAAAGGAGAACTTCTGAGGACCCGCAGAAACTGTAGCGAGGATGAAGTCTTCGAAACCAAAGGGAATGAGATCATATCAAGACTATCCGAAAGAGGATATGAGAAGTCCACACTTAAAAACACCATGACAACAGTATCAAAGTTAGATCGCAAACAGATGTTTACAACTGATGGTAAAAGAAAAAATAAGAATGACTCAGCAATAAGATTTATTACAGACTACAGCATTGGTCATCACCAAATCAGGCAAAGCCTGAAAAGACACTGGCACCTGCTACAACACACTCCAAATCTAGCTGATGAAATCAAAACCTATCCGGAGATAACCTTCAGACGTGCCCCGAACCTAAAAGACATACTGTGCAAATCAGAATTTGAGGATAAACGCAAACAAGTTACCACCTTTCTAGACAGACCGCCAGGATACCATACCTGCAAGAACTGTAGTGTCTGTAAACTGAGCCGCGACAAAACCAAAAAGATACCAATGACACAAGGAAAAGAATTCACAATAAAAGAATGGATTGATTGCAATAGCAAATTTTGCATTTATGTGATCCTTTGTCCATGCAACCTACCATACATCGGGAGTACAATCCGACCCCTACGTATCCGGATACAAGAACATTACCGTAATATCCACAAACACACATCCGGTCACCCCCTGACGGAACATTTTGCAGACAAACATCAACACAAAAAGGATTTCATCTTCTATGGACTGGAAATTGTACACCAGACCAAAAGAGGAGGAAACCGAGAACTGAGACTTCGCAGACGCGAAAGCGAGCTGATCATGAACTTCAAAACAACTGAACTAGGACTCAACAAAGATGCAGAAATGCATGTATGGCTGGGAGATGACTAATTGTATTAACTGAATGTCCACCTTTTCTGATTGTTTTTTCTCCCTAGGGTGTGAAACCATTATGATTAACATCCCTATCTTAAAACCTAGAATTTCCTCTCATTCCCCTGGAAATGTGTCTGAATAGTATTTTGTACAAAATCTACACTATATATCCAGAACCATTCCACAGTCCGACCCTTGGTATCCCCTAGAATTTCGCTTTATATTTCTTGGCGCCTTCTTGAATGGCCAATGATCCATTGGCCCCTTTCAACTCAACTAAATCCTTATAATTTTTCTTACTAGAAACTTTATTTGTCCTTGACTACTAACATGACATCTAAACGGCCAATCTACCTCCCCCGTCCCCTTCCCTATCCAAAATGGCGCTCCCGCACGAACCAGGCCACTTCCGGGTCCCGACCCGGATGTCCTTCCATGAGCCCCGCTATTTACGCTGCCTCCGCTAAGCGCACAAACAGAACTGAATGAAACAGAACACTCGTACCGGGCATTAGCCAAGATTTGAGGTAAGCATTGCAACGAAGCAGTTACTCCCGTCGGCTTTACCTCCTTCTTTGAACTAAGGATTTCTTTTCTCCTTTTTGATCCCCTCCCCTTAGAATCCGACTATATCTTTCTAGCACATCGTGGAAACGTCCATTTTCAGTAATACCCGGTAAGCTCTACTCTGCCCTTCCTTGCCTCTAACGCTTAAATACCTCACTCGTCACGAATACCATCACTGTAAAATATAAATCTGCACGACCACAATACTCGTATTTTGTTATACTTTTAAATTTAAAATTAAACACGCACAGTGAAAACGCCTCTCTGATCACGTCTTGCTGTAATCACGTCAAGTCTTGTCACCACTGTATTATCAGTTTCTACTTAACTTCATCATTCAAGAGCACGCTAAACCTTTTACATATGCCCTCACAATACCGCGCCACGTAAATATAAATACGTCTATCCCGTTTGGGACCACAATTTGCCGTGCTGCCGACCTCGACTTTTTGACGGCCGATTTATAAGTTCACGCATGAAATACCTAGTGCACGTTAATGAACTCTTTCGAATGATTCAGACGCCTGTAAATTCCCTCCTTGATTACCCTATTCACGATCTCGCGTACAACCAACCAAGATACTCACCTCGAGCATTTTATTACACAACAACCACGCCACCTGATTTTACCTGATCACTGAATCACGACCACTTGGCTTTAAGCCTTCTCACTTTTCTCGTCTATAATTGAGATATCACCATACTCGCCTTGCATGCGCTACGACCAGTTCCATTATAAAGACTAATTTAAATCCTCTCTCTCGTGACAAACCCTACCGACGCAATATCAACTCATCACCCTGATGCCCATGACCCGGTACAAACCTGTAAATATATAACTTTTACTTATTTACACACCAAACTTTAATGTTTTGTTGGCCCACAATGTGTCATATATACGTTTCGTCATTGCCGTTCTTCACCAATGTATACTTTTTTGGCACTGTTATTTATTCACTCTCGTGTTCCATACTCTATGACTTGTCGAAAATTTCATACCGTTACGCGTATGTGGATCACATTACATTTACCCTGTAAATTGATACAAATAACGTATTTTTCTCGATATATGACAATGTTTCTGTTTATACACTCGAATGATCTGTGGCATATGGAACCTTTGACTTCTTTGGTCTTGATGACCTCCATTACGTCCTGTGATTCTTCTTTCTCTAATATGGACATGCACAATATTGTATTGTATCCTATAATATGTCACACACTGTACCTTTAACTTACTTATTCTTGATACCTACTGTACCGTCCACACTAACCCTCACGTGACCTCTCCAAATAATTAAAACAAACCCCCCTTCTTTTTTCCTTTGGCTTTCTTCTATAAAACGCACTATCCTTTTCCCTACTAATTCTCCGCTGTTAAACATTACTCCTAAATGTGTATCTTATTGTTCTTTCTGTTTTCTTCTCCCATTAACGTTCTTACATTTTGACTCACTGGCCTGTTTTCTCTTTAACTCTTGTGCTTAACATGTCATATGCATTCGCATATCCCAAATGTTTTTTACCTACCCTTAAAATGAACAGCCCTGAAGAAGCCCCAGGCCTATAGGCCATGTAGGGGGCGAAACACGTGTTGGCTGTGCCACCCCTTGGTTTTTTCTCATACCCACCCCTATGTATGAGTGCAAATAAAGGACTAGCTCACGTTTAAATCAACTTGCTTTGAATTGGAATTTTTTCCTCCAAGAATCAGAATACACTAATCTTGCCTTGACAACCCATCAGAACTTTTGCTAAAACTAGGGGGATAGGGGTTTCCCCCTGTCATTGGGCAAGAACCAGTACCTCTCGACTAACGCTTATTACCTGGCGAGTAAGGGATAGGGGCCTTTCTCCCCTCTTCCGAAGAAAAACTTTACCATAAGGCCATATCCTCGAAAACCGATAAGCTTGAAATTCTGTGAATAGATACTAACAAACACCACCTACCAGGTGACATCGGAAAACTTGTAAAATACATCAAATACAGAACCCATGGCATCGTGCCAAGACCGACGAGCACAACGTTCAACAAGGATTGAGGAAACTTTCTCAACTGAACCTCTAACCAATAGGAGCACAACGTCCAAACCAAACCCTACATCAGCAAGAAATACATTTCAAAACTTGGAACGCGCAGTAAAAAGAGAAACCAGCAAATGGTGGGAAGCAGAATCTTTAAAAAAATACCTTGAAGCAGACCGAATCCCACGGGGGTTAAGAATACTAATCTTTCCCCCTTCAGACTCCACCAACCCTCAATATATGAAGAAATGGGAGGAGAACCTTAAAGAATGTTCTAATAACATGATCAGACAACTCATAGATCATGCAGAAGAGGAATACAATATAGCAAAAACTGAAGTTGACTCATTAAGCAAACACATAGAGGATTCTAACTGGGGAGAACTCATAAAGAAGAACTACGAGATCCTTAATCAAATCATTGACGAATACGAAGAGGATATCATAAAAAGAAAGAATCGTAAATTCAGGAGAGACCAACTTGACTACCAATTCGGAAGAGTGTACACTTTTGCCAAAAAGTACGACACGAAACCACAAGATACTCCAAATACGAACAATTCTGAGCAATACCCAGGAACCACTACTAGCTCTGACATCGACTCACCTGCACCGGCATCGGAAAGTGAAAATCCAAGATGCAAGGTCAATTTTTTAGAGGAAGTACTACGTTACCGACTCGGTATGAAAGCCTCAAACACCACAAATACTACAACCATGGGAGGTTCCCAACAATTTGGACGCCAACAGACACCAACAATCGGCGTAACTACGAGATCCAGAAAAAAGGAGATGGAAAGAAGAACATAATGTCCAGCAACCTAATAAAAAATCTATCCCACATCCAACTGTCCGAAAACGAAACCAGCATACTCAACAAAGGACTCTCATTCTGCCCAACTGCCCAATGGTATTTGACCAAAACACAAATAGATCTCTTCAAATTCATTCGCAAACTAAAACTCAAGGTTTTCTTTGCAGACAGGGACATAAGACAGGAAGCGCCACTCATAGCTACCACTTCGGAACTATCAATCCAAGAACTAGAAAATGTGGATTTACTAACTCACCTGAGCGAGGAAGAAAATGACTCAGATACACTGACCACAACTGCGCTGGAACTAGGAATTGAAACCAACATTTCCATAGACAGCAAATTAACCAAGAAATCAACCTTCCTACCACAACTACCGGCAGGGAACAACATAGATGCCTTTCACTTAGCAGTTACACGTGATCTGGAAAAAGAATACACTAAACACCAACGAAAATTAAAATACCTCCCACATAACATCACTCCAGAAGAGAGGAGAGCGATAAAACAACTAAAAGACAGGAAAGACCTGATTGTGAAAGAGGCTGACAAAGGAGGAAACCCGGTCACAATACACATTGATGACTACATACTAGAAGCAAATCGACAACTTGGGGATAACACCTGTTACGAACTTCTCACGAATGATCCAACCGCAGACATCCTCAAATCCATTAAAACCAGACTTGACAAATGGTATACCTTGGGACTTATATCCCAATCAGAAAAATCATTCCTGTACATACCGTACCCCACCATGCCAACCCTCTACCTCCTTCCCAAAATACATAAAGGCACCTACCCTCCACCAGGAAGACCCATCATAGCAGGAATTAATTCGCCCTGCTCACGAATAGGAGAGTACGTGGACAGAAAACTACAGGGACTAATGAAAGAAATACCGTCTTTCATCCAAGACACAAAAGACATTCTGAACAAACTCCAAGATATAACGTGGGAACCAGATTTCATACTAGTCTCTATTGACATTGTCAGCCTGTACACATCCATCGAACACCGCGATGGACTAACTGCAGCACAACTCTCATTATGGACACAATCAGCCAACTTACTGGAATGCAACAAAATGACTCTTGAAATGCTGAACTTCTGCTTGGAAAACAATGTCTTCAGCTTCAATGGGAAGATATACAGACAGAGACGCGGGACAGCTATGGGAGCCAAATTCGCGCCGCCGTACGCATGTATCTTCATGAGCCACGTGGAAAAATTCTGGCTGTGGGACCATAACTTCGCCGATTTTACCTCACACATAATACTCTGGCGACGATACATCGATGACATTTTATGCATCTGGCAAGGAGATGAAACACTTCTAAAAAGATTTCTGGAAAAACTCGACCAAAACCCCTGGGGAATCAAAACGACTCACACTTTCTCCAAAAAGGAGGTCAATTTCCTGGACGTTACTCTTTATGTCAAAGACAATACGTTACAAAGCAAACTTTACAGAAAGGACACTGCAGCTAATTCCATCCTGCGAGCTGACAGCTTCCACCCACGTCACAACATCAAAAATATCCCTAAAGGAGAACTTCTGAGGACCCGCAGAAACTGTAGCGAGGATGAAGTCTTCGAAACCAAAGGGAATGAGATCATATCAAGACTATCCGAAAGAGGATATGAGAAGTCCACACTTAAAAACACCATGACAACAGTATCAAAGTTAGATCGCAAACAGATGTTTACAACTGATGGTAAAAGAAAAAATAAGAATGACTCAGCAATAAGATTTATTACAGACTACAGCATTGGTCATCACCAAATCAGGCAAAGCCTGAAAAGACACTGGCACCTGCTACAACACACTCCAAATCTAGCTGATGAAATCAAAACCTATCCGGAGATAACCTTCAGACGTGCCCCGAACCTAAAAGACATACTGTGCAAATCAGAATTTGAGGATAAACGCAAACAAGTTACCACCTTTCTAGACAGACCGCCAGGATACCATACCTGCAAGAACTGTAGTGTCTGTAAACTGAGCCGCGACAAAACCAAAAAGATACCAATGACACAAGGAAAAGAATTCACAATAAAAGAATGGATTGATTGCAATAGCAAATTTTGCATTTATGTGATCCTTTGTCCATGCAACCTACCATACATCGGGAGTACAATCCGACCCCTACGTATCCGGATACAAGAACATTACCGTAATATCCACAAACACACATCCGGTCACCCCCTGACGGAACATTTTGCAGACAAACATCAACACAAAAAGGATTTCATCTTCTATGGACTGGAAATTGTACACCAGACCAAAAGAGGAGGAAACCGAGAACTGAGACTTCGCAGACGCGAAAGCGAGCTGATCATGAACTTCAAAACAACTGAACTAGGACTCAACAAAGATGCAGAAATGCATGTATGGCTGGGAGATGACTAATTGTATTAACTGAATGTCCACCTTTTCTGATTGTTTTTTCTCCCTAGGGTGTGAAACCATTATGATTAACATCCCTATCTTAAAACCTAGAATTTCCTCTCATTCCCCTGGAAATGTGTCTGAATAGTATTTTGTACAAAATCTACACTATATATCCAGAACCATTCCACAGTCCGACCCTTGGTATCCCCTAGAATTTCGCTTTATATTTCTTGGCGCCTTCTTGAATGGCCAATGATCCATTGGCCCCTTTCAACTCAACTAAATCCTTATAATTTTTCTTACTAGAAACTTTATTTGTCCTTGACTACTAACATGACATCTAAACGGCCAATCTACCTCCCCCGTCCCCTTCCCTATCCAAAATGGCGCTCCCGCACGAACCAGGCCACTTCCGGGTCCCGACCCGGATGTCCTTCCATGAGCCCCGCTATTTACGCTGCCTCCGCTAAGCGCACAAACAGAACTGAATGAAACAGAACACTCGTACCGGGCATTAGCCAAGATTTGAGGTAAGCATTGCAACGAAGCAGTTACTCCCGTCGGCTTTACCTCCTTCTTTGAACTAAGGATTTCTTTTCTCCTTTTTGATCCCCTCCCCTTAGAATCCGACTATATCTTTCTAGCACATCGTGGAAACGTCCATTTTCAGTAATACCCGGTAAGCTCTACTCTGCCCTTCCTTGCCTCTAACGCTTAAATACCTCACTCGTCACGAATACCATCACTGTAAAATATAAATCTGCACGACCACAATACTCGTATTTTGTTATACTTTTAAATTTAAAATTAAACACGCACAGTGAAAACGCCTCTCTGATCACGTCTTGCTGTAATCACGTCAAGTCTTGTCACCACTGTATTATCAGTTTCTACTTAACTTCATCATTCAAGAGCACGCTAAACCTTTTACATATGCCCTCACAATACCGCGCCACGTAAATATAAATACGTCTATCCCGTTTGGGACCACAATTTGCCGTGCTGCCGACCTCGACTTTTTGACGGCCGATTTATAAGTTCACGCATGAAATACCTAGTGCACGTTAATGAACTCTTTCGAATGATTCAGACGCCTGTAAATTCCCTCCTTGATTACCCTATTCACGATCTCGCGTACAACCAACCAAGATACTCACCTCGAGCATTTTATTACACAACAACCACGCCACCTGATTTTACCTGATCACTGAATCACGACCACTTGGCTTTAAGCCTTCTCACTTTTCTCGTCTATAATTGAGATATCACCATACTCGCCTTGCATGCGCTACGACCAGTTCCATTATAAAGACTAATTTAAATCCTCTCTCTCGTGACAAACCCTACCGACGCAATATCAACTCATCACCCTGATGCCCATGACCCGGTACAAACCTGTAAATATATAACTTTTACTTATTTACACACCAAACTTTAATGTTTTGTTGGCCCACAATGTGTCATATATACGTTTCGTCATTGCCGTTCTTCACCAATGTATACTTTTTTGGCACTGTTATTTATTCACTCTCGTGTTCCATACTCTATGACTTGTCGAAAATTTCATACCGTTACGCGTATGTGGATCACATTACATTTACCCTGTAAATTGATACAAATAACGTATTTTTCTCGATATATGACAATGTTTCTGTTTATACACTCGAATGATCTGTGGCATATGGAACCTTTGACTTCTTTGGTCTTGATGACCTCCATTACGTCCTGTGATTCTTCTTTCTCTAATATGGACATGCACAATATTGTATTGTATCCTATAAAATGTCACACACTGTACCTTTAACTTACTTATTCTTGATACCTACTGTACCGTCCACACTAACCCTCACGTGACCTCTCCAAATAATTAAAACAAACCCCCCTTCTTTTTTCCTTTGGCTTTCTTCTATAAAACGCACTATCCTTTTCCCTACTAATTCTCCGCTGTTAAACATTACTCCTAAATGTGTATCTTATTGTTCTTTCTGTTTTCTTCTCCCATTAACGTTCTTACATTTTGACTCACTGGCCTGTTTTCTCTTTAACTCTTGTGCTTAACATGTCATATGCATTCGCATATCCCAAATGTTTTTTACCTACCCTTAAAATGAACAGCCCTGAAGAAGCCCCAGGCCTATAGGCCATGTAGGGGGCGAAACACGTGTTGGCTGTGCCACCCCTTGGTTTTTTCTCATACCCACCCCTATGTATGAGTGCAAATAAAGGACTAGCTCACGTTTAAATCAACTTGCTTTGAATTGGAATTTTTTCCTCCAAGAATCAGAATACACTAATCTTGCCTTGACAACCCATCAGAACTTTTGCTAAAACTAGGGGGATAGGGGTTTCCCCCTGTCATTGGGCAAGAACCAGTACCTCTCGACTAACGCTTATTACCTGGCGAGTAAGGGATAGGGGCCTTTCTCCCCTCTTCCGAAGAAAAACCGGTATTAGATCTAGTTTGTCCTTTGCCAAATAAGAAAGTGATTTACATAGAACCTGCAGATATGTTCTAGTCTGCACAAAGAACATTTCTGCTGCTCATTCAGCTTCACGTCTTAATAGCGGATGCATTTTTGGAGTCTATAAGAGGATTTACCAAGGAGTTTGGCAATGGAGTTAGTTGAAGAGAGGGGGAGAGCTGAAGAGGTGATAGTGTTTTGATCATAGAAACGTAGAGAGAAAGGGATTTTCACATGATTTCTTTATTGTTCTGTATGGATTGCTTTAGAGACAGTAAAATGTGGAAATGGCAGGTGTGAGGCTCATACTTCTCTTTCTTCAAGCTATGCAGCTGTCTAGAATTTTTCACAATGAAAGGAGTGTCTTAATACCAACTTCTTCAACCCTTACTCCCGAGTGAGTGTTGAATAACTCTGCTCCCTCTTGCTCAACACAGATTCTATATAATCTCCTTCCGATTGATCAGTCTTCTTGATTTTCACACCTATGTCTGATTTTGATGGAGACCCATTTCCAAACACTAATTCTCACCCTCTTTTCTTCACCCTGATTGCCTCTTTCTATCTTCAACTAACTATTTACACCCTCAGTCTTTGACCTCTTCACTCGCTTGCCTTACTGCTTCAAATTTGACAACCTTTTTCACTTGTTAAATTGGTCTCTTACAATTTTACTTTGACTTTTCTGCTAAAAATCAAGTTTTTACCAATTGCCCTTGCTACCCTCACATCAGACTCCGAACCTTTTTAAAACCCCACAATGTCCCCTCTTTCGATGTACTGTACCTCTAGCTCCTTCTCCTCTTCTTCGACCTCACCATATTTATTTCCTCAGGTTTATTCCATGGCTTTTTTTTTTTTAAACATTTTATCATACTACTTCAACATCCTTACCTTGACTCCCCTGCTTTCATGAAGTCTCCCTCCTTCCTTGTCTCTCTAAGCCCTTTGAAGACACTGCATCACCAACTCTCTGTATTACTTGACACTAGTTGCCTTCTGCATCCATTGCAGTTTCAACACTACCCTACCTATTGAAACTGTTCTCCTTCCCGTCTGTAACTATCTCTACTATGCTCGTTTCTTCAAGATTTTAACTTTTCTTATTCTACTTGATTTGTCCTTTGCATTTGACTATGCAGACCACCCAGCCTTTATTCAGTTCTTTTCTCCCACCTCTTTGGTATTATGCTATGTTTGTCTGCCCTCTTTTCCATCCATTCACACTTATTCTTTCTCTTGGGCATATACTCTCGTTCTTATTCTTTCCACTTTTGTGTGCGGTACACAATGGCCTTTCCTTGGTTCTATCGCTCTCTCTCCGTCTATATAGTTACAGGGACGTTTAGTTGGGCTCAGATTTCACTTGTTCAAAACCATAGAAATTTAGCAGTTCTAGTTATCTGAGCTAACATAACTTATGCCCCTGCAATGCACTGATTATGACCTCACATATTACGCCACTCGGTGAAAAGGAGGTGGTATTCCCTGGGGAGGTTCATGCAGGCCCCTATCTATTGTTTAAGTTATAGCCCCGGGGAGCTGGTCGTCCCCAGGGCATAAATGCACCCTAGGAGGGAGGTCCCATGCACCCACCTCCTTATTAATTAAAATACACATTCCCCCAGGACCTGGCCCACCCGGGGCCAATATTAAAAGCAAGCGCAGACTTTTCCGAAAATTGGAGTGAAATAAAAATGCTTTTTTCCATGTGCGGTCCCTCTGGCCCTAAGACCAAGGCTAGGGGGTTAGGGTATTCCTACTCTGCCACCTTCCCTTCTTTGAGGGGGGGAACTCGGCTGAAGCAGAGTCCAAGATGGCTGCCAACACTTCCTGGCTGAAGTATTGGCAGCTAATCTGAGCTCTGTATATCTCTGCACGAGCTCCTCATTATTCGTGAAGGATTTGCGGTCTTAGATATACAAATTTGAATTTCCTTGAATTTCTCGAACTACTGAAGGGATGTACACCAAATAACAAAGTGTAAACCAAAAGCTGTCTGTCTGCCAATTTTGGTGTATTTGCATCCAGCGTTTCGGGCTGTAGTCTTGTTCACCGCCCCTATGGGAATTAACATTGGAACAGTACCTTTTTTATTTTTGTGCTCCCAACTTTTTCTCGGTCCCTGCTCGACGAATCACCCCAAAATGTTCCATGCACAACTAGAATAACTGGCGCACTTTTTGGGGAAAATTTTGATAATATTTGTCATAGGGCGTCAAAGATATAGGCAACTCAAACAAAGCTTTTCCTATGAAAACCTGTTCCTAACTATAACTACCTACTGGCGGCTGCCAGTAGGTAATGAGATCTAAAACTTAGTCTACTTTTCTGCTCCAACCCCTATGATGCTTCCATCCTCAGTCACCTTTTCATTCACCTTTCAATCACAACCTTCCTCTTCAGCTCACAACCTTGCTGTCCCCTTCAGCTGTTATTTGTCCTTTATGCACACATCTGTCTTCTGCTTTACCAGCTCTAATTTGTTTACAGTGGCTCAATTTTTCCCATGGCCTTTTATTCTCTTTCCTTTACATGGACTCTAAATGTTTCCATTCCTCCCATCTCAATTTTCATTCACCGCTTGTCTTCACCTCACTGCTATGCCGCTTCCTGTTTTAAATATTATTTTTCCTGCCTCTAAACTCGGGAACCCTCCTAAGTCACAGTAAGTGCCTCTTCGACTGTTAATTTGTGTTGGTCCACTCTTAAACCTCATATCCTCCTATGTGTATCTTCTGGTATCTTTAGCACCTCTCCACTCCTGGAGGATATATTATGCACTATGATAATTGAGTATGTATTGTACACTATTTACTAGTTGCCTCTTCTCTGTGCAGCGATTAATTGCTACACTGATAAACTTGTAAGGGAATAGTGGAGAAAAGTGCAAATCCATTTCACCAATATTTATTGTAGAAATTTTAAATAAACAGCCAAATTCAGGACTCTAACTATTTTTGAATACTCGTGCAGTAAGGGATACAGGTGAATGCAGTACCTCCTTGCCCCTGGAAGAGAAGGACCTAAGAAGAAAAAACTCAAAAAACATTGCTAAAATAGACAAAAGTATAGATCCAAAAACAATTTTCATCCAAAACCAGCGTCTTTTATCATTGAGACAAAAAGGCAAATGGTTGGAGTAATGCCAGAGTAGTAGCTCTAAAATATTCTTAAAATGTAAGTGGAAATTAATGAGTACAATTATCTTGAAATGCAGGACGCCCCTCAGCTGGTGTCTCTCCTCTGTAGCCCATCTATTGCCATACCCAGTGGTGGGAGCAGGGATAAAAATAAACAAAAAATACACTTACCTTGAGGCCGGGTCATGTGTCCCCTCTCCTGCTCTCCTACCTCTGACTCCAGGAAGCAGGCAGGCAGGCTCCCTCCCCTAAGCCGATCACAATGCTGCAATTGTGATTGGTCTGAGCTACGCGAAACTGCGCTCAGCCAGTGGCTGGAGGGGTGGGCATGTTTTCCATGCAGGCTGTAATGCAGCCTGCATGGAGAATGGGGGAAGTGTGCATGAGGGGCAACCTAACAGTCATTGCACACTTAGGAGTGGGCGTACTCCTCTGCTCCGAGAGCAAACCCAGCCACCCACCCGCCGCCCGCAAAGCAGCACGACACGAAGCATAAAATGATAATAACTCTGTTAATATCATTTTATGTTTCTACTTGGCACTGCTTGAAAGTAGTGGGGTGACACTCCTCCACCATAGCAAAAGAGCCGCCACTGGCCCTGCCCTTTTTTTAATTTGTTTTTTTCTGTGGTGTGGTGGATGGTGTGGTGAACATTGTCTCCGGGTGAGGTTGGAGGCTGCTCTGCTTGCATATGCATCTTTTCCAAATGAATCCAAGATAGCATCTGACCTTTTTCTGTTGGCGTCCTCTGCAGGCATTGCTCAAGAAGGTTACGAACGGAGTCTTGTGCTTGCACATAAACGCATGCATGAGCTGCATATACCTGTGGACCCAGCCTTTTAAGAGCAGATTATGCACAAGAATACTATTAGTATAGCTACATAAAGGTAATTCAGTTATTTATTTTCCTTTGGGTTGGCCAGTGGTCCTTGAATTAATTCCTCTTAATCCAGCAGCCTTCTGTGCTGTAAAACTCCCTTTGGGTTACTCTACTATCGAAGAGTTCTGAATTTATCCCTTGTCCCCATCTTCTGATGTGCTGCTCAAGAAGTCTAGTACCAGATTGCCTACAATCAAAGTCCTGTCTTGATATAGGCTTTTGTAGATTGAGCCTTCATAAAATTGTGCCAGTGCAGAAATGTAGTGTCCAAGCCAGCTGTAAACTCCTCATCTTCAAAGATTTGACTCAAATTCATCATTATTTGTAACCACAATGGATGTTCAATTTGATGCTTGGCAGGGAATTGGTGAAATCCATGGCCTCAATGCAGGATTATTGGTAAAAATGCAGATTAGTATGAGTGATTATTTTTTTGAAATATGAATCAATAATAAAACAGGTATTCAGTACATAAAATTGTCTGTCTGTTATTTCTAAATTTTTTCCCCCTTTTTTTCATTCTTCATACTGACACTCAGATCTTTTCCTTGTTCCTTCTTCCTTACATCGGTACTGGAACAGATCTTGGTGCTATTGTTTTCGGATCAGCTTGTACCTCACCATCATGATCTTCGATCCCAGCAGTAGCATTACTGAGCGTATTGTTCATTTGGACTGCCTAAGCTGAGGTGTTATTAAGCCGGTCTGATTCTTTTGCTTGCCGAGCTCCCACCCCGGTATCATCAGTCATTATGGGATCTGGAACCTCCAGACACCATATTTTGTTTAATAACCCCCCCCCCCTCCCTCCTCCCTCCAGCGCCTGTCTAGCCTGTTCAACCTGTTCAGTTGAAATTATCAGCTTACTTATGGCCGTACCTTTCATATCTTGCATGCCTGGTGCCTGATCCGGGTTTTGTTCCTGGGCTGGCTGGGGTACACCTGCCAAGTTGATAAGCGTTTGCGGAGTAGCATCTCTAACATCTCCAGCGAGGTCTATTTCCAGTTCCAGCCCCTCACTATCTTGCTGAATTTGGTCAGTAATACAGGCAGCACCAGCAAGTTTCTTTTTCCCCGAAAACAGCTCCGCAATCGTCTGGCCGATCTTGAGCTGGCCGTCCACCTTGGCTTTTCCCTTTCGCCTTCTCTCCTCTGCATGATCCTTTCGATTCATCTGTGCGCAGCGTCCCTGTTGCCGCGATTCTCCTGGCGTTACACCAGCCGTCGTCAATATCTCTAGCGGCGGACTTTGAGCACCCGCCGCCGCCTTCCCCCGGGTTAAGACTGCCGCAGCTGCGGTTGCCGCCGCCGTTACGGGACCCTTCGGCTTCATGCCATCCTGGGTATCTCCGATATAGTTGCTCCGGCGAATCTCCAGTTGCTGAGCTCCACAGGTACGTCGCAGTTCCCTTATCTGTTGTTTTAGTATCGTAGAACAAGGGGGGGATGCACTGACAGGAGTTAGCCTGTAATAAATCCAATATCGCATCAGCAATCTCTTTTAACATCTTTGAACATCCCGCTCATCTAGGACACAGTTTACCGATCTGTGGAAAGGGATTCTGTAGATCGGGGGATTTAGCTCAGTAATTGGTGCCTCAGCGTTACCTCAGCCTTCCGCCATCTTGCTTCTCTCCCGACTTGATGCTCAACTTCCTTCAGTCATGATTTGGTGTCTCCGAGTAGCTCGTGAGGTACCAGTAGCTCTCCTGTGTTCACCCAAGCCTACTAATATAGAACCTTTTTGGTTGGTTGAATATTATGTGCATACTAAAACTTAAAAGCATGCTCTCTGGATGAACTCGTAAACTGATGTTTGTCAAGAAATAGGTGCGTATTCAAAATGCTTTTACAGCTATTATTGAGTTGGGGAGATTTATTACTCATGCTATTACCTTAGTTGCAGGGGGGTTGCAGCTATGGCTTTTATGTATTACCCATGTACAGTCATTTCAAATTCTCAAAGGCTTATTTTACATAAGTGCTGGAAACCCTGCCTCATACACTGATATGATCACTGCTGACTATATTGGATGATGTGGTCACTATTACATCACTAATATTAGTAGCTCGGGATGATTCCCATTGAGGTGGAGTAGTTCTTATTACAGGTTGGAGACCCCTAAAATATCTCAACTTCTAATTTAAACAAATGAATCTGAAAAATGTTCATGTTCTCCAGTCCTGTAAATATTGTAAAAGAATGCTATGCTTCAGTGCCCATGTAAAAAATTTTTTTATGGTTCTAGATTGTTAATCGCAGAATTTACAGCCTCAAAGCAAATTCAGTTTTTGTGCTCCATCAAGGCTTCTCACATTGAGATGTTTGAATGCACTCTGTTAGACGGCTGGATGAGTACTTCCTCATTTCAAGCGATATTTGTGGGTAGTTCGGAAATTTCTGATGTCAGTGTTAGCAGTGAAATGGCAAACCCATTTGTGGTTTTTACCTCTCCTATTCCAGGATTAAATACCCATGTCAATGCTCACAGCCAAAACAAAAAAAAGGCATGCCTTCTTTCAGAATATAGATCATGGTTGTGCATCCCCCACTATCACAACAGTCTCTGCTGCTGCTCTCCCCGCAAAGTATTTTGAATTTTTGCCTGCCCCAACCACAATTTCCAGGAGATGGCTTCTGGGTTTTCAACCTGCTGCGCTTTCATGTGGGGTGCCCTTTTTTATATTTTTGGACTTTAAAGATTTTGCTCATTTTCAGTCTCATTCAGGACTCTTTTTATCATTTGTTTAGAGATCTTCAAACTTGGTGGAATTTTTAATATTAGTTTTCATTTTTCTAGATATGACTTGCACAGTTCTTTTGAGATGACAGTCTGCGAAAAGTCTCATAGTGGGACGTAAATGTCTACTGGCATACTGTGATTTTCCTAACATTAGGCATGTTTCTAGGCTTCTGCTTGGATTTCTCCTCCAGGAATTTATCAGTTGAAATGGTGGATGCTCAAATTGTATTTGTGAAGACTTTTATATTCTGTACAAGGTTCTGAAAGTTACAATTCTCGAGCAAAGTCAAATGTATGTTCTGAATAGACTATTATTCTCGTCCAACTTCACAGAATTAATTGTTCCATATAAGACACTTGTCCCCGATCATGGTCTTTTAATAGGAACAGTATACATATACTATTATGTCAGTGTAATTTGGTGCTACTGCCCTTGCTTTATCTATGTTTTGGGGGTTGATGTTTGTGTGAGACCTTTGACTATCATCTTTGTATCCCTCTGCTCTTTCATAAACTGAATCTTTCTTGAATCCCAATCTGTCAGACTGACCCTTCCTCCTTGAACTGGCACAGGGTAGTAAGTACCTAACGTGGCCTGATATATTGTCTCTTCTACAGAGCATGCACCTTTTCGACTCCCTGGTCAAATGGTTATGATTATTACTTTGGTGATAAAATTTAAAACAACTCTTTAAAAACTTTGTTAATGGAATCAGAATTTTCAGTCCGTTTATAGATGTAGGCCCAGTGCAGGCCATAATGTCCTGGACTGTGAGTATAGTTGGAGAAAGCACTGTCAGCAGCCTGGCTGTGGATGTACAGGTGAGGGCAACAAAGACACTAAAGGTCTAATTATGAGTTTGGCGGTGCGAGGACCGCCAGACTCACGGTGGCAGCCCAACCACCACTGCACCGGCTGTCCAACCACCCTAGTACATCTTTGGTAGTCGGACCGCCATTTGACTGTCGCAGCCGCCAAGTAACCACATTTCCTGGCAGTGGCGCGGCAGTCAGCGCCTTACAATATGCTGGCATTGCCTCTGCGGAACCGCCATGCATTTTATGAGTTTCCTGACTGCCAGCAGTCAAATGGAGGATCTTACTCTATGTGACTGCTGGACGGTCAGGAAACAAACTACAGGTCCCCCCTTCACCCATGCATGTTAGTGCATGCAGGGGGGCACATGTTGTGCCCCCCGTTTGCATGCACCCTCAGTTCCAGCATGATACGAATTTCACAGTCCATGCTATGCTGGAACGCCCTGTGGCGGTACCACAGTGTTGCCTTTCTAAGGCTTCCCAAGAAGCCTTTGAAAGGCACTGCCACGGGGCTGCCACGCCTCCGCCTACCAGACCATGATTAACATGTAATCTGGCGGGCCTGTTTGGCAGTACTGGGGTGGGGCGGTGGCATGGTGGCCCGCTTCAGGACCGCCAATCTTGTAATCAGGCCCCAAGTGTGGTAATAATGCTTTATTTGTATTTTTTTTAAAACAGTTTTTATTGGTAACGAGTGCATCAGTGCATAACATATTAGTCGTATTGGCAAAATTCACACAAAATATCAACATTGTCCCATTACTTATATTGAACCAGGAGTACACCATCCAGCTGTCCCCGGAAGATGCCCCCTCACTATACGTTACATCATTGAACCAGAGTCAAAAAATACAATGAAACCCGCCCGTTAAACACTGTGTTTTTTCTGCGATCATTGCGCTATTCATGTCCTTCACCCAGTCACTTATTCATGGAGTCATGGCCGCCCCCCATTTTTGGGCGATATTACGCTTAGCGATAGTCCAACCCATCGAGGCCCACGTTTGCTCTGCCTGTGAGAGGTCGGTAGCCTCCCAGATATTGAGGAGGCAAAGTTTGGGAGAAGGTATCGGGGGGGGGGGGGGGGGGGTTGTCACATGTCCTTGCAAGTTGGCGGGTAACATCTCCCCAATAGTGTTGTATATAGGGGCAGTTGGAGTATGTGTGTGAAGGTACCGGTTTGGTTACAACGTCTGCGGCAGAGCGGGTCAGGTCTCCTACCCAACCCAAACAGTAATTTGGCGTCAAAATAAACCCGGTGAAGAATTTTGAGTTGGACGAGACGGAGTCGCTTTAGGATCGCTACCTCCGGAGGAGAGTCGAGTGCATCTCTCCATTCCTCGTCATCTATATTGCCCAGGTCAGTCTCCCAACACAGCCATAATTTCTACATCGGGTCAGCCCAATTATACACAAATTTTTTATAAGTGAGGGAGATGGCTTTACGGTCAATTGGATCCAATAGCAGTCGGTCCTCTAGCGGGGAGGAGTCAGGAAGGGGGTTACCCTTTGGTAGGGCAGTGGAAATAGCGTGGCTAATTTGGAGATACCGAAAGGTCTCTGAAGGTGCAAGTTGGTACTTGGCCTGGAGGTCAGCAAATGTGGGCACCTTCCCTTTCACCCACTTGTTCCCCACCGTGGAGATCCCGATTGTGTTCCATTTGTCAAGGCCCGGGCAAATGCTGAGTCGCCCCAGTATGCCGGGTTCACATAGGGGAGTTGCTTTGGTTAGACGGTTTGCCACCCCATCTTTCTCATGACTCCATGCCACACCTCAGTCGTATGACCCGTGGGGCCAGTCAGGTGAAGTTTATGATGATTAGTATACAGCGCCCTATTATAACCTCCCCGCCCCATAAGCCAATGGTCCGTGCGGAAATTGGGATCGTCATGCGGGCCAAACACCCATCTGTTGATGGCCGTCAGTTGTGAAGCCGGATAGTGAAGACGTAAGTTTGGTAGCCCTATTCCCCCGTCATACCATCCCATGGTAAGTTTGTTTATAGCAATTCGTGGTGGTCGGTCCTCTGACAGCAACCCTCACACTATGCCTTCAATTTGAGAGAAATAAGAGTCCGGGACCGGGTCTGAAGCATATTGCAGTGCGTAGAGGAAGCTCGGCAGGGAAAGCATTTTAAACAGGGACGCTCGTCCCAAGATTGAGGGGGAGCGATCGCCAGTGTCTGACATCAGACCTTGGCGCTGGAGGGGCACCAGCAGATTCCGCTCGAAGAAGAGAGTAACGTCGGAGGTAACGAAAACACCCAGGTATCGAAAACCTTGAGTTGCGACCGCTATGTCATAGCCCCGCAGACTAGATGTGGGCTCGCCCCAAAGTGCATTCATCTGGGATTTGGACCAATTTATCCGATATCCCGCGTGCTCACCAAATATATGAAAGATATGCAACACCCTTCGCAGCGAACATGCGGGAGAGGCCAGATAAAGCAATAAGTCATCTGCGTAGAGTGATATTCGGTCCTCATGGTCATTTGTTAATTTATTTCCTCGCATACCCGGATCTCCCCTGATCCAAATGGCGAGCGGCTCCAACACCATGGCGAAGAGGAGCGGGGACAATGGGCAGCCCTGCCTCGTGCCGCGCAGCAGGGGGAAAGAGGCTGAACGATGGTTGTTCATGATGAAGTGTGCAGTGGGATACGTGTACAGTAGTCTGATCCATCTAATTAGCTTGGGCCCAAACCCCATGCGAGCCAATACGGCAAAAAGATAATCCCATTCGAAGTTATTGAATGCCATGGTGGCATCTAGTGATAGTCGGATTGCTTTCTTCTCTAGTGCAAAGTCTTCCCAAAGCCCCATGCACCCGACGCAGATTTCTAGCCGTGTTTCTGCCCGGCATAAAGCCAGACTGGTCAGGATGAATCAAGTCGGTGATGTAGGGAATGCTTTATTTTTGGGTTTGGTCCTTTCGATAATCAAGCTTGTAAGTAAACACCTGCTTTTGAAGCCTCTTTCTCTACCTGCCATTCCCACCACCGCTCTGTTTGGCAGACTGGTGGCCTAGGTAATTTGGCCCTGCCCCAGTTCCAAAACCGGTTGTAAAATCCTGGGTGTTAAGCTTGACCACACCCTTTCTAGGAAATGTCAGGTTAGTACTACCTGTGGCATCTGCTTCGCAACTATGCGTCTTTACAAAAAGAAAAAAAAGTCTTCTCTGGACTTCCATCGACTTGTAGAACGACACTGGTCCAGGCACTAATCATGAGTCGCCTTGATTACGGCAACGCTTTGTTCATGGCAGCCAATGACACCCTGTTGTCCAAATTGCAGGTAGTGCAGAATACCACCAAAAGCCTGATCTACAACCTCCCCTCTTGGTCTTTCTCTGAACCTAGAACCTATTTTAAAAGCTTTACATTTGTTGCCCATCAGGCAACGTGTCATTTTCAAGCTTTGTTGTTTGACCCATAAAACTCTCAGAAGCACGCTTCCTAGCTATTCTCACTTCAGACTCTCCCGTTACCAACACTCCAGGTCCCTTAGGTCTGCTAACAAGGCATTCCTCAAGATCCTGCCTAGCTGTACAGCCAGATTTGGGGGTTTATCTTTTATGAACCTCTCCCCATGTTACTGGAACAGGCTTCACCTTCATATTGGCACTTGTCCTGACCACTCCACGTTTAAAAAAACATGGTTGTTTTAATTTTTTGGGTGCCACCTGTCCAGTAGAAAGAGCTGAGATGCTCCTTTGGGAGTGAGTCGTTGGACTGTATAAGAGCCTTTAACATAACTCATTTGTACCTTCCCAGGTTATTTGTTTATATTTTTCTAATTTCCGATGGAGGAAAACAATCTTTGTGTACGCTATAGTGAGCTTGCATTCCAGCATCCTTGGTGCATTGTTCTTCGCCCTTCATCCTTCTAGATTGAAAGGATTCCTCTCCTACAACACCAGAGCAGGGATGCTAGTGACCTGTAGAAAGGAAGCTCTCAGCAAGGAAATAACTACAGCAAGATATACACGGGAACATTCCAGTTTTTCGATGTAGGGCAGTAGCTCAGTCTATGCAGTAGGAAAAGTGATTATTACTCTATCAGTTGCGCTACATCAAGAGTGAAGGCAAGCTTTTACCAACAATATCTGATTTTTTTTTTTTCCACACAGCTATCCCTCTGAAGCCCTTCTGGGGAAAACTGACAGTTTGTATGCAAACTACAGCTAGTAGGGTTCCCAAAGGACCATTGTTCTGGGTTATGTCCTTATGATTCTTAATATTTGATTTGGGAAAGACCTCATTGGTTACCTGCATTCTGATATTTTTTTTTTTGCGGGGGTGGGGGGGGGGGATGTGGCATTTTAACTATGTACTTACACTCCGCTTCCTTTTTTGGTAGTGTGGGATTTTCCACCTCAGAGGGATCGAAATGTACCAAGACGTAATGCATTGAGAATTGAAAAGGCCCTTTCACATCCTTCACAAGTGTTGTGATCCTGCTCACATTTGTGACTCTCCCCAAACGTATTACTCCGATTATATTGTTCATTGAACAGAAATCATCACACTGATTTTGCTTTTTTTCACGTGTAGTTGAGAAGGTGCATATTTAGGATTGTGCTCGTGCACAGTTGCATATTTTACTACCTAATAGTTTGAAGTTACATTGCCTCCGCAGACATTAGTTCATTACCCGGGTCAGTCGAACACTGAGCTTCCATCCTTCCTGGTTTTCTCCCAAATTTTGAGATGTATAATTCGGAAGTAAATTAATTGCAAGAAAAAAGTAATTGACCCTTTTAATCTCTCTATTTAATTTCTAGACCATCGGTTCTTTAGTATCTCTTTTACCTCTCAACCAAAATGCATATCTTGTCGTTAACTTTCACCAGCACCCGATCGTCTTTCCGATGGAAAACTGTATGGGCTTCATTAAACCTGACCCCAACATCTATCCCCTGGCACTGTGGTATCCAAGTAGTTTGTGTACAGTAGTCCTAATGTAGGGATTGTGGATTCTTCGACTCTGAATATTTTCGCAATTAATAAAAGTTGCTTTTAACTAGAGTCCCAAGTCGTCTTCTACTAAGACGAAAGCATACAGTAGAGCTGCTGAACCCTGTCCGTCGTGAGGCCGTTTTCCAGTTAACATTAAAACCACGTTCGTTTGCAGCAGTCTGTAAACGTGCGGTATACACACCATTGCCATGCCAGTTTCTCAGCACCAGCATTTCATCAAGTCCTGAAGTACCGCTTAAAAGATAGCCGACCTTATTTTGGAGAACTGCAGGTCACATACTCTGTTTAGCACACAAAACAGTCTTATCTCAGAATATTTCAACAGAAGAGGATTACATATCAACACCAAGTTACCAAACGTGAGTCCACGATTTAGAACCGAGGGCTGCATCAACCATCGACTATAGAAATGAATATCTCCCGCATCACACAGGTGGTGCATTTTTTTTTTTGTCTTGGGTATCTCCGTAATGAAAACAAACTGTCCTGGCAAAACTAGACAAACCGATCATAGCACAACTGAGTTACCTGTCCCTTTGAAGAAGCTTGATACCTTAACAGAAACATCAAAAGAGAACATTCGGAATACACATTATCCTGCCTTGTTTCATGAGCCTAGAAGCCCTAGTCCAGATTTCTTTTGAGATGAAGAGTGATGAGCCTACAGATTTTTCGCTGGCACAGACGCAGGTGCCGTGTGGCTGCAGGAACAGAGCAGTCCTCAGTGGTATTATTTTTATGAGCAGATGATTGAACATCCATGTATTAGTTGCTGGCCAAACTAGATATTCATGCCTGTGATCATAGAAAAAACAAGCTTTACAGCACTCGCTGGTCAACAATTTGGCAATAAGTTTAAATACTACTGTGTGACGTTCTCTGTGTTGCGTCTTATCCAGTTCCCCCATAATTTCTTTTTTTTGTTTTTTTGCTTTCCCTCTGAAAGTCTGCTTTCACCAGAACTGGATCTCCATATGTGGATTTTTTAAAAAAATTCTTCTTGGAATTAAACATGTTTGAAACCACTTCTTTCACTCTGTTTGTTCTGGCTTGACAGTTTGTTGATTTAGCACTCTTTATTCTTAGGAGTGCTCACAGTATATAGATTACTAGTGTGCTCCAAACCCTCATTTTAGAATTTTGAATGCCTGGTTAGATATTCACTTCAATAAAGTAGGTTTCCTAGATCTTGCACCTTTTTTTTTCTTTTTTTTTTTTTTTTTTGGTCCTAGTTAATTTTACTCCCACAATCCTGCCAATAGCTGCTTCATAGCAGGAAGCTATAAATACGAAAACTCAACACAAGTTCTAGCATCTGGCGGGATATGATGTACGTCATTTTAAACTGTGGTAAGGAAATCTGGGACAAAGGTTTAATTCTTCTCAAAACTGTAGGCTGTGGCCTTTGTTTTCTTCTAGTTTAGTTTTCTTGGACAGATCAAGTTGGCGATTAATCTGATGCTGTCATCAGGAAGAACTTCCAGACATAGTGGAGCAATGAAGGCATTAAGAAAAATGCAATGTTTGCTGTTTCCTGAAGCTACAATGGTCCGTTATGCAAATGTCTAGTGGTCGCAAGTTTCACAGTGACCCCGTAGTACTCAAAAAGATCTACTCTTGTTACACTTTCAGTTGGGTTTAACTTGCACAACAATCACATAAATAGGTAAATGAGTTCGCTGACTGATAGTAATTGGTGAAGACCCAGCCAGAAGGTTGTAAAAGTGAACTTTGCCACTAAAAGGACTTATCTTAACACCATTTTCTGATGTGTGCTGAGAGGTTCAGAGTAAAGGGCAACGACTTTTGAAAAGGGTGAGGGCTTATCTACACAGCTGTGAGCTAGAGGTTGTCTGCCTGTTTCCTGCAGCAGGCTACTATGGTTTCTAAAGGCAGTACTGAGCTGCGTGACCAAAGGGAAGTTTGAGGGAACATAAATGGTTATCATTTAAGAGTTTTATATGGTGGGGCTCCTAGCCACATAGGTTATCAATGTGTTAGTTGATAATATACACTAAGCATAATTAGCATTTTCCGTCTAACCGTCGTTCTCCAGAAAAATTTAAAATGTCATACTGTCATTGCGTCCTAAAAGTATTTGAGTTGTGGACAATGATGTTTCCATGTTGTACCTTGAGACGTTTTTCATGAGCCCACCTTCTTTCCTTCCTGTTTCATGGGAGGGATTCCCCACATTCATCCAGAAAAGTGATTCCAGCATTAGGCTATCAATTTTGTAGCCAAAGGCAATTCAGCTCTCCTACACCAAAATTAAAGATATTAAAACGGTACCTCAGATCTTAAGTACTTCAACACCACATAATTTATAGTCTCTTCTAGAATCATTCCTATAATTGCATTTTCAAAGCATCAAGGATTGTTCCGTTTCCAGAGTTGCTCAACAATCTGTCTAACCATTTCTGATCATTTACTGTAGTTTGATTGGCATTGAATATATTTATGCAAATGGCACTCTTTCAGCAGTCTTTTACCTTCAGTCTGCTCGAAAGATTTAACTGTGACATGCGGATGCTCCCAGTATAAAATATTCAAAAAGTAGGTATTGCTATGGAGTTATTAGGTGCTTGATGTGGTATGAACAACCAGGCAGAATGTCAGTCTTCAAAATCCGAAAGGGTGTATCATTGTAGATGCGTAACGTATCAGTTGTAATGTTTAAGTGTCACCTTCATTAATGTGGAACATGCACATTCTGAATAATTGAACTCTCCCTCGTGAATTTGAAAACTAAGAGTTGAAAATCAACTGTTGCCTCTACGAACTATTAGACTGGGATGGCGTCCAAATTGCAAACGTTTGTGGCTGGGGGCGGAGGAGGGGGGGCATGAGGGGCATATTTGATCAGCCTGAGAAATCTCAGCGGCTGGAAATGGCCTTGCTGCAACTCCTATTCGACCTGCAGTTCATGGCAGATGACACTGAGCCGCTTTGCCGGCAATTTGTAGAAATAGAGGAAGTAATTTACAACTGTTATTTATTCCAGATTCCACAAGTAAAAATGATTGCTTCATCGTTTAATCTGTAGCTCCTTGATTCTTAAATGCCTGCAAGTAGTATGAACCCTCTTCACCTATCTAGAATATAGCTGATGGCAAGGATAACAAGTTACATAATTTGCTTACTTGCATCTTAGCTCTACTTGGAAAATAAATTGAATCCTTACAGCATTAAATTAGTTAAGATCATCTGTTTGTTTCTTTCTGCTGCATAACTGGTCCGACTTCTCCACTTTACTGGTGGATTAATGATGCAGGTGTAAATGGTGCAGTTCTCTTAAGGTGGAATTAGAATGGGATCTTGTTTGCAGCTGGTTAATGTGGGGAATGGGTTACTTGTGGAACAGGTCAAAGAACAGACCTATTTATTGCCCAGAATGCAAGCAATAAATAGCCCTGGTCGGTCTTCCCCGTGTAGACTCCTGCGATCAGTTGATGGGCTTATTTGAAAGGTGCCACTTAACGTGCAGAGAAGACCAATTCTCAATGCACATCCTTACTTGGTGGAATAGCAGACTGCTGGACATCACCCTGCTCCATAAAAAGTTTCTTACAAAGTGAAATTATCCAGGGTAAATAAAATCCGTGCAGTGCAGCAAAGAAGGTGGAGGAGACACTAATGGCATTGCAGATAACCCAACCTGATGAAGCCAGGGTCTTCAATCTGGTAAGTGAATGAGGTGGCCTTTAAATAGAGAACTTGTCACTCTCCTGGATTGGCTTTGTTCTCTCTTGAATTCAGATTTTTGTGACTTTAGTGTACTGGTTTAACCAGCACATGCTGAATTAATAAACACTTAGCCTGGTACAAGCATCTGTGATTGCATTTTTTTGTTATCGCTGATCCTCAAGAACCTGCGAAAAGCAAGTTAATTCCACACCCAATAAAAATGTAAACAATGTAGTATGTTTTAAAAAGTTCAGGACTAAAAGTAAAATATTGCATGGGAACTATGATGAGTACAATGAGGGTGAGGCAACAAGAAGTACCTCAACTGTTAGTATAAAATTAAAAAGATTCGGAACACTGTTTCCAATACATATCCCCCCACTTCAACCACTGATTAGGTTCATGTTTCTGACCCTTTATTTTAACAGAGAGGGCACTTTAATTGTCCTTGTAGTATAATGAAATAGGTTTACACACACAATCGTATTCAGCAGGCAAATCGAGAAATCTGCTAATATTAGAGTACTTTAACATTTGTGTAGGTGACCCATGGGGATCCTCCTGAGCCAGCTAAAGGGGCAGAAATCGTTTTTCCATGTGTTTCCAAGAAGAAGCCCGCCTACGATTAGAAGCCCGGGAACAACGTCATGCTGTAGTCCACACACCCACTGGTGAACATGTGAAGTGTCTCCTATCCCCGACACAGAACTTCACATCCCAGCTGTGGGAGCATCCAATGTAGGAAATCCATATAGAATAAATGCTTCACAACTGAGTAAAAGATTACAATTTAGGTATTGTTATTGCTTACACTGTTGAAAAAAACACACGTTGACAGTATGTTAAGGTATCTGCAGTGGCTTTATGAGATGTACAGATGTGAGTTTAGTGTTCCAACAATGCTCTACAAATGCATTTGTAATATTTTACCACTCTGTTTGTTTGGAATGACCCAGTGAAATATGATATGTCACTTAAATGAATACAGTCGATGATGCTATTTATGATCTCCATCTGGGAGAGATAGAAAGGTGGCAGGAGAGTAACGAGCACGGGTGACCTGTCAGTAGTCCGACCTCCTCTTTGAAATCATTACTTTAGTTTTAAAAGCTGAAAATGCTGCTTCCTCCTTGAGTTAAAAAAACAAATTCTGAAATGTGGCATTCCTTATGATCAATATTAATCATCGAAAATTAAAAATTATTTTCTGCATTTCCTGACAAATGCTAGACGGTTATAACATTTTGTGACCCAAATAATTGTGATTTTTCTTGTGCTTTGTCAATTGATATCTTAATAAAACATTTGTTTGTCTGCCCTCTGTTTTGCTGAACAGAAAGATGGGAAGAAAGAAAAAGCGATGGTGGACCGGGTGTTCTTTGCAAGAATCGGGAGAATCCTGAAAATATTAGTTCCTAAAACAATTTGTAAAGAGGTAAGTTTTTTTCTTTGTGTTGCTGTTTAACTACAAAACATGTATAATCTTATTTACAAGTCAGACTGGGTGCTATCCTGTAAATGTATTTCAAAATGTATTCGCCGTTTGTCCCAAAACGTTGAGCATGTATTAATTTCTTTCTTTAACTTTGGGTATCAAGTATGCAGGTTAAGTGCACAGGTTTGGCATTCTCATTGTAGCTTAGTACTTGATGTACAGTGCAGCTGAAAAAACAGCCCAAAATATTAGACATTTTCTGTAATTATTAGCTTATAAAATCAGGAGAAATTAGTTATCTGCCGGAGCTACATTCACTTTTTGAGAAAGGAAATAACATTTTATGCGCAGACATTTAGAAGGGATTATATATTTTTGAACTTCCTGAATATTACATGTTTAAAATGTCAGAAGTAAATAATTTCCATGATAAATATTATGCAAATTCTATTTTTGAGCACCATACTACTTTCATCTATTTTCCTCTTAAGTCTTGGACCGAAATAGAAGACTGAATAGACCATTGCTATGTAAAAGTATCAATCTGGGTAACCGGGTGCAGTAGAAGGGACTTGCTCATGGGGTAAAAAGGTAGTGAGTTTAATAACAAGTCTTAGATTTCTAAACTGATGATCCTATTAAATATTCTGTAATCTAAGAGCCTTGGCTTCCTCTTTCAGGCTTTAGTAAGCTAATGGTAGGGAGTAACGTGATTACCTATTGGAGAGTATTTTGTTTGTTTGGCTAATGTATTTTAATTTAAAACATTTCATAGCACAGTTTGGAGCAAGTACAAGAATGTGCCCTTCAAAAAAAACAAAAAAATCTAAAAAGGTGTTAAAGTAAAACAAGATTACAATAAAAAGTACACACTTTTGAAATTACACTCTACTAGAAAATTAGAAAAAACAAAATTAAATTTGAATAGTGCGTTCACACTCAACCTTTTTAAAGTTCTTTTAAAACTGTCTGAGGAGAATCCTTTAAAGTTAGCTCATTTGAGCAGCGTGTAATACTGGCCAGCAAAACCTGATTTGCAAATTGTTTTTCTTAAATGTTCTTATCAACTTGATTTTCTTAAATTCCCCAATGACCAGCATGCTAGGTGTTTACACCTGGTTTCAGTGGATCCTGTGATAAACTTGGGGAAGAAGGGTGTGAGAGGCAGACCTGGTTCTTCGTTAACTTTAGCACATTACTGTGCAGAGCATCAGACTTTTTTTTTTTTTGCCTCTGTTATAGACTTGTACAGGTATAGCATCCTTCTGGAGAGACGTGCTGCAGAATCTAAAAGCGGCCACTGGATAGGAGATTGAAGGCACCCCTCCCAAAGTGTTATTAGGCCTCCTCACCACCCTGCAAAAAAATGAAAGTTAGCTGTAAATCCTGACACTGGGGTTGTTGCTGGCCGAGAGGCGGATAGCCATCAAATAGATGAGCGCCCAACCATCCGGATATAAGAAATGGCTGCGAGACGTGTATGAATGGGCGGTGGCTGAAGGGGTCAGGATGAAACATGCTAGAGGGGATGAACGACCAGAGGATGACCTGATAGCTTGGAGACAGATGCTCACAGACCAGCGTGGTGGTGAAACTGAACCTGATGTTCACAGTAGGGATGCTTGAAGAGAGATGGATGTGTATGACATATATATTGAGACCATTGATCGCTAAGGGCTATTGCAACTTGAAAAAAAGTTAAATTATAATGTTGAGAAGAAGATCTACTGTAAAGTGAGACTCTGCCACATCTTAGTAACCACCTAATGTACAAATTCTTTTTATTACTCGAGCTGCCTGGGGAGGTCCCAAGACTTGGGAAACTGTTTATACGAACTACTAATGGTGTGTAGAGATACTGATCCTTGATTGTATTGAATAACCAAGAAAATATTTGAAAGTAAATAAAACTTTAGCACATTACTGTACCATTGCAGTTGAGCTGCTTATTGATATTCTGCATGTAAGTCCAGTCAGCTCAGTCTTCAAAGTCCTTCATTAACTCCTGTTCTCTCATTTCCATCTGACATGCTGTAGTTAACTTAATCATTTTTCCTGTTCCGTTTGACTGGTAAACAGTATTTTTAAAAGTGGGAAATCGGACGGTTTCAGATAAATATTCTTAATGATAAATTGTTTTTCAACGGTGCTGCGCATTTTAAACATTTTCTTCTGTTGGAGTATCCCATAATAACTTAAAGTATATAATTTCTTTTGCAAGCATAGTTTCCTTGGTTTAACCACTTCCTATGTCTCGTCTAGACAGGTTATCTAACTCTGATTGCTGTTATGCTGATCGCTCGGACATATTGCGACATTTGGATGATCCAGAATGGAACGATGATTGAAAGGTACTTTGCATATTGTTTTGGGGAAAGATTGCCTCAGTTGAGTAGACTGCCTGGAGCCATTGTCTTCAGAGGATGTGCGAGAATGGTACAGGATTACTGACTTGCGTTGTTTTCTGTAGTTGTAATGGATGTAGAGATTTTGTTACACATCTTTCTCGTTTGTTCGACATGTACAGATTATATACTCCATTCAAGATGTACTATATAGAAAAAAGAATTTGTGTTGTACTCTGGCGAATGAATGTCTGAATTACTTCTAAATAACAATCGAACTCTAGCTAAACCGGTTGCTTAACAAAAGTACATTAATAAGATCAGCAACTGTTAAATTGCTCCCTAAAAGGTCTTCAGCTCTTATTCAATGGTAAAACCTTTCTTAGACCCTGTTGAAAGGGTGAGAGACACCTGGACGGGGATTCCACTGCCAAAATTGGGCACTTAGCCTGCTGTATGTGATGATTCCCTGGCTTTTCAAGCTAAAGGTGCCAAAAAGTGCTAGTAGTTTAAGAATTTGTCTGACGTAGACAGCGCCTCAAATGACTGACAATTTAGCTATTCCACTCTTTGAGGTAGACCTGCACCTTAGGCTTTTTTTTATTTTATTGCTAAATAATTTTGCTAAACTGATTGACCCAAATGCAAGAGATCCCTACTGCAATATTTTGTGTTTCAGTTCCATTGAAGGAAAACAATTTGTTCCTTCCAAGGAGATCATTACCTCCTGCTAGCATCTGATGCAATGATTGTGTTCTGCAAAAAATGTTTACTTTTTCCTGTTGAGTCTGTTTGTGTTCGGGATTACCGTTCTCTTGATTGTGTGCCTGGTATGGCAGTTGGCCACACAATTCAGTCCAACCTCTATCGGATCTTTCTCTTGTATTGGAAAACCAAGTTTTTCAAAAGGTGTTCTGTGGATTTTAGCTTCTTTATTCACTGACATGTTAACAGAGCTTTTTGAAGGAGTCTCTCTGTTATTTTGATTACAAAGCGAAGAAAAAGAAGACATTCATTACTGTGACAAATTGTGAAAATAAGATGGGGCAACACTATCTCAATTGGAAAAAAGCATGCCCTGACTGTTGAGCTTGTTGTGTCCTGCTGGACACAGTCTAGTGTTTTACCACACACTACAACGAGGGCTGGTCTTTACACCCACCCCACACCCATCTAACACAGGCATCACTGGTAATGTGACCCTGCCAATAAAAGAGCCCAAGTGCACGTGGACCGTTCTAAGCACCATATATTCAGGTGTCTGTCACAATTGTTCACAAAGTATGTGGGCCTAGAGCCCCCAACTCAAAGGAACTAATCTACAGAGCAGAAAAAGCTCCCTATTTACAAAGATGCCAAGGTTGCAGAATGCTTAGAGTTGAACAGTGGCCCAATGAAGACAGATTTTCAGGAAGGGGAAATAGCAGTGGAGAAAAGTATCTTCAGTTTGGGTGAATTGAGCTTCGAAAAAAGTTTGTACAATCACTACGAGATCATGCTGGAAGCTGCGGAGCTATCAATTTGCACACAGGACTTTTCGGGCCTGTTAACTTTATACCATAGCATATGTGATAAAATGCATCCTATATTTGTGCAACGTTCTACTGACAACTGCAAGTACCTATTAGTTAAACGGGGCGAAATTGCTATCCTGTCGGGCACACCTCACCTACTGGGTCTGTATAAGGATTCCTACGGCAAGTATTGGAAAGTGTAGGCAGTATTTTGATTGACAATGACTGAATAAATAGATTGCATTTTAGTTACAGTTTTTACATGGCGTCTTAGTTTTAGAATTTGAAGTTTTCCGGAAAATCAGACGCATGAGCGTGTTTCCATTTATTAAGAAGAAAGTAAACATTATTTAATTTAAAAAAAAAAAAAAAAAAAGGATTACTTTTGTAATGGTGTATGAACTGGCAAGAGAAGGGAGCATGATGAGACTGAAGTTAAGTGAAAGAAAAATAGAAGCTGTTAGGACAGTAAAGGTAGTAAAAAGTCTAAGCATTGTGTGTAAGTTCAATAATGCAATATTGCTGTATACATCTGAAAGTATGTTGAAGGATACAGTTATGCTCCTGGAGTACTTGGTTTGCTCCTGAATTAAATATACAGATTTTCGTAACAATATTGCAGATGATGAGCCTATGCTGCAAGAAAATGAAAAACTAGTAAATGTCGTCAGCATGCCTATTCGTTCGTTTTGGCTGAACAGGTAAATTTGAAGAAATAAAGTGGTAAAGATTGTCTTTTGAATTAGTAAATAATGTATAAAAGAAGGTTGTGAAAAAACTGCAGTAGTGGTGTAGCTTAAAAAATGTTTGCAGCCAGACCCAGTTTCTGTTTACTGGTTAGATTCAAAGGGTTCAATGAACACCATCATTTTTGATTGAAATCCGATCGAAAAGGCGCTCACAAGATCAAAGCTAAACCGTGTATACCCTATTTGGTGCGCGAAGGGAGACAAACTATGTGCGCGCCCGGACAGACTATGTGCGCGCGCATGGCGTCTCCTCACATGCTCTCATTGCGTGCTTTGCGATCCCGCACGCTCCTCGCAGTCTTATCGCGGGCGCACCACATGCAGGCTTGTCTGTGCACCACTCGTGGGATGCTGCTTTCTGACGGCGCCCGCTCCTCGCAGGGATCTCGTGGGCTTGTTTATGCACTTCTACCGCTGAGTTAATCCTAAAACTGCAGCCGGTGCGGCCAGCAACCAGGGAGTGAAACGGAACACTTTTGCCTACAATATGGGAACCGTTTCTGCCTAAGGTTAGGTAGGGTCCACGTTCTCACAAGGCTACAAATGATGTACACGCGCGCCACCCTTTCTTTTCTGACAATAGGCAGTTCATTTGGGAGTTCCAGGCTCCGCGTGACGCATTGTTAACTTGACAGATCTGTATAGGTCTTTAGGCGGTCGGGTAGGGGGTCCTCTTGCCGTGCACTGACTGTGTGTAGTGCACACACTGGGAATCAGGCTACTTTTCACTACCCCTAACCCAGCAGCCCTCTCCTCCAGCTCATGAGGTCTTTCCAGGCCCCTGCAGGACACGGGACTGCCCTGGCCCCGGAAGTGCCTGCGGGCGCTGCTACAACAAGGAACAGTCTCTTCAAGGTTTTTGAAGGCTCCAGCTGGTTGCGGAGGTTTTCTGGGCTACTTCAAAGTAATCAAACTCTCCTCACTGGTAGCGTGGGTCGAGATAATAAAACTTGGTCTCAGAGAACATAATGAGCAAATCGGCCCAGGTCAGCGGCTCGTGCAGATGTTCGGCTCTCAGGAGAGATGGTTCAGAAAAATAAATTGTTGGGATCAAAAGACAACCTTCGCTCTGACTTTAATTTGCCCTGATGGGAGGTTGCTGTAGTGCACTATGGGAATGAGAGAGAGGGAGAGGGAGAGGGACGGGGAGACGCTTAATCTAGAAATCCTAACCCAATACCAAGGCTGCATAGTGTTGATTACCACGTGTAGGAAATGAGGTTAGATTCAGACTTGAAAATCACGGTGTATAGAAAGATACTTTGCAATTCAGTGAGCTTTTATAGGTACTGGTTTGCTGTTTAGCCAAGGACAGCAACAATATTTACCACCAAGATAGCCTTACTTACCTTAAAAAACACTGGTGCCATTGAAAAGACTTGACAGGCAGTGATAAATAATAATAACCTTGAATTTGTAAAGCGCACAGCTACCTCTGAAGTGGTTTCCCGGCGCTGGGGGCCCTTGAGAAGATTAAGCAAGCTATTGCCCAGAATCACATGGTGCTGGGCTGACCTGGTGCCGGGGATCGAACCGTGAAATCCGTGGTACGGAATCGGGCACCCTGGCCGCTGCGCCACACCCCTTCCACTATAGGTAGTTAGTTTCTCGTTTCCAATTAAGCAGATGGACGATTTTGCACATTAACACTTTTCACTGCTAAAGAGCTTACGTGCAGTGTCTACCCTGTAGGGTAAAATCAGTAATGTAGGGACAATCATTTTTGGATGCAAAGTGGTGCATCAGGTCCTTTGGCCAGCTATATGAGCCTCTGATGCATGCAGTCAGAGTTCTCCAAGTGACTATATGTGTTACCAATGTAAGCGGTCAGATCTCCAGGTGGCAAGGTGTATGTACTTCTAATGTATGCTGTCAAACCTTGTTGCAAACCGTACAATGCCTCGCAATTTGAGGGTTGAATTAAAGGAGTTTGCAGGCTTTCAGTGTGATGCTGCCTTTGTAGTTGGCAAGAAACTTTCTTGCACAATGCAGTGGTTGTAACAAGGTCTCATATTTTGGTCAGTACAAAAGCAGCATGCTGATCCCTGACGGCAAGGAAGAGCCCATAATACCTCCTGTAAAAAAAAGTATAACCAATTGATGCCTCAAGACCTCAATTTGCATTCCTTGATGCAAGTGTTGATGAAAGCACTACTACTGGCAGCGGCCATCTTGGATTGGGATGGATAGTGGCATGGGTCTCTGGTCTCATTAGCACTCCCTGCTTTAAGCAGTGAATCTCACAGAAAGCATATGCGCATCTTTTACCTTGGGTGTTAGGAAAGCTGGTTCTCAGCATGAAAAGCAGTTTACCTCCTTTTCTCCTTTAGAACTTAGCAACACAAGTTTCTCAGTTAGAGCAGTCTATTCCAGTTGTGATGACAGACCATCTTCCTGCACCTGGTTGTTGGGCCCTGCTGCTGCCAAATGGGTCCTTGCTGCCCACCCTGAGAACTAACCCGCCTGTGCCAACCCATAACAGGGTGAACACACAGCAGGTCAGCACAGAAAACGCAGTATATATGGTATGCACATTTCCAAGCAACACTTAACAGAACTAGTGGGAACTAAAGCGAGAATTAACAAGTCTTGGTTACTACCTTGGGTGTGGACTTGTATAACCCCTTCGCTGCTAGGCCTTTCCCCCCCCCCCCCCCCCCTCCCTGTGCTAAGCCTTTTTTGGGTGGGCTATTTGGGGTAGTGCGCGCTTAAGCCCCTGTAACTTTTTGACCACATAAGGTATCCACGCCAAATTTGCGTCCTGGATTCCCCTGGAAAAATGGGAACAACTAGCTGCAAATGAAAGCCTCTGGGTTTTTCTCTGCAAATGGTATCAAAAAAGGGTTTGTGGGGCTCAAATCACCATTTTCCCAGCTTTTAGGGAATGACAGACTTTTGTCAGAAAACCAACATTTTTTACAGTTTGGGCATTTTTCTGGGACATAGCCTAGTTTTGCTATTTTTTTGTTCTTTCAACCTCCTTCCAGTTAATGGTAGAAATGGGTGTGAAAGAAATAATGGATCCTGGAAAGCTATACATTTTAGAAAAGTAGATACAATTCTGAATTCAGCAAGGGGTCATTTTTGTAGATCCATCAAGGTTTCTTTATAGAAACTAACAGGTAAACATAGGAAAAATTGGAAATTCGTTGAAAAAAACAGCCTTTTGTGTCAACGTTTTTACCTGTAAGTTCTTCTAATTATGACAGCTCTTTGAAAAGCAATATACCGTTACATTCGCTGGACCTTCCGGGTTGTGGGGATATATAGGACTTGTAGGCTCACCAAGAACCCGACGAACCCAGAGTCAAAAACTGCGCAGCAATTTGCAATGGTTTTTTATTATGTTCCGGGTATATAGCAATTATTGTGGGAAACTGTATACATGGAAAAATCGGTATGAGACACCTATGTATTTCTGAAATGGGAACAAATTATAGAGTTTAGAAACAGTACATATTTGCACATTTTCGAAATTGGGAATACTCATACTAGCATGAGAATTATCGGTCATTTTTCAAAATGACCTTTTTTACACAGTGTCTTTCATTTGGAAGGCAGAAATGCATCAAAAATCAATAGGTAATAACAGTTGCTTTACAAATCTAAATTACCCTAAGTCTCCCGATAAAAATGGTACCTCACTTGTGTGGGTAGGCATAGTGCCCACGAATGGAAATGGCCCAGAACCCAACGTGAACACACCACATTTTCACAATGACAATGTGCCCTTTTTTTGCGAAGTGTCTAGCTGTAGTTTTTTAACACTAGCTCTGCTGGCACCTAGGGAAACGTAGCAAACCTATACATTTTTGAAAACTAGACACCCATGGGAATCCAGGATGGGGTGACTTGACTGCCTCCCACCAGGTTCTGTTACCCAGAATCCCTTGCAAACCTAAACAATTGTCAAAAAAAACACATTTTCCCCACATTTCTGTGGTGGAAACTTCTGGAATCTGCATGGATCGACAAATTTCCACCCACCCCGCGTTCCCCAAAGTCTTACGAGAAAAATGGTACCTCACTTGTGCGGGTCGGCCTAGTGCCCGCGATAGGAAACGGCGCAAAACGCAACGTGGTCACACCTCAATTTCACAGTTACTTGGGCCTCCCACACAAGTGAGGCACCATTTTTACCGGGAGACCTGGGGGAACGCTGGGTGGTGGGAAATTTGTGCGAGCCCGGTGATGCCACAACTTTTCCACACAAATGTTTTTTCCAACTAAAAATGAGGTTTGCAGAGGATTCTGGGTAAGAAAACGTTGGTGGATCCACACAAGCCATACCTCCCTGGAAGCCCCCGGTGTCTACTTTTCAAAAACGTTTGGGTTTGGTAAGTTTCCCTAGATGGCCGCCGTGCACGGGGCCAAAAACACAGTTGACCACCCTTGCAAAACCAGATCGTTTTGACATAATTAGTAGTTTGTTTCTACAGCGTGAGAATTTCGGCACAATATTGCAAGGAAAATGTGACAGACATTTTGAGGTTTGCAGGACACTGTGGATAAAATAACTTTTTGGAATTCACAAGAGAGACATCACCATGAACTCCCATGGGTTTACGAAAATATCTACAGTTGGTGGGTTATTCTTACATGGAATGTACACCTTGGCAGAGAAACTAAAAAGACAAAGATTCCTGTACAGCCATCTATTCCTCATACTGGTTGGATTTGGCACGAGGGCGAGTGATGGTTCAGTATATTACATTTTATTAACAAGAGATTTCACAAAAATGAAATGCACTGTTAATAATTGAAAGGGCGAGAAACTGTGCCATTGACTCACAGCTTCAGAGCTGTAAAGCCACGACAAGGCACCAACCTCTTTACAGGCCATTCATACACCTTTCATACGTGTGACACATACAAAACCATTCACACTGCCAGCCGCGGGCCCATCACATTACAACACTCACACCAGCAGACCGCGCCATTCAAGGGCCCATCACTTTCACACGCCCACATTCTTGACACATCAACCACACAAGTTGATGGATTGCGTGGAGTGGCACTCAGCTAGCAGTGTGTGTAGTGACCAGCAGCAAGTCACTACTCACACACCGCCTGCCGAGCACCAGTCCAGGCACAAAGCTAGCAGAGCACCAGTCCAGGCACACTGCCAGCCAATCGCCAGTCCAGGCACACTGCCAGCCAATCGCCAGTCCAGGCACACTGCCAGCCAATCGCCAGTCCAGGCACACTGCCAGCCAATCGCCAGTCCAGGCACACTGCCAGCCAATCGCCAGTCCAGGCACACTGCCAGCCAAGCGCCAGTCCAGGCACACTGCCAGCCAAGCGCCAATCCACGCACACTGCCAGCCAAGCGCCAGTCCACGCACACCGCCAGCCAAGCGCCAGTCCACACACACAGTCAGTCAAGCGCCAGTCCAGGCATACCGCCGGCCAAGCGCCAGTCCAGGCATACCGCCAGCCAAGCGCCAGTCCAGGCATACCGCCAGCCAAGCGCCAGTCCACGCACACCACCAGCCAAGCGCCAGTCCACACGCGCCAGTCCAGGCACACCGCCAGCCAAGCGCCAGTCCAGGCACACCGCCAGCCAAGCGCCAGTCCACGCACACCACCAGCCAAGCGCCAGCCTACTCACACCGCCATCACATTTAGGATTTTTTTTAGACAAAAATAAAAACACAAACAAATTGCAAATAGATACAAATCTACTAACACAAAATCTGAAACTAAATACATTGCACTAATGCCAACCTTGAAACAGAATCACATTTTTTAAAGAATATAGACCAGGCAGTTCACTTTACCACTCATGGATGCTCCCAAAAATTATTTTGCGTGTGGTACGCTCTAAAACAAGCAGGGACACACAGCCCAGGGTTAGAAGGACACTCGTGGCAGTACATACGAGTCTCCTTCTGCATACCTCTTCACCAACAGACTCTACATCTCCTAGTGGGAAAGTCTTTTGAGGATGTGAGAGGAATGAAATCAGGAAAGTGGCGACTTCAATCTAGCCACATCCTCCACCACTCCAACTCTAGGAACACTTGCCTGTTCCACAACAACAAGGCTGCCTATCACAGATTGCTGAAACTGAACAAAAGTCAACTTTGATGCAGGAGAACACTCCTTGAACACAACAAAAGCATTGAAAGTTGCTAAATTAAAGAGATGGATGGCCAACTTCTTATACCAAACATAAGCCTAACGAATAGCAGTGTAAGGTTCCAACCTCTGATCTACTCTATCAACACCACCCATGTGCTTATTGTAGTCTAAAATGCACACAGGTTTGTGCACTTCACAAATCTGACCCCAAACAGCCACAGGTGAAGTACTCTCATCATGGATGGTAGTCAGCATGTACACATCCCTCCTGTCGACAAATTTCACAGCTAGTAGTTCATCACTACGCAAGGAACTGCACTGTCACCTCTGAAGTTTTCTGCAAACAAGCTCTTTCGGATAACCTTTACGGTTAGAGCGGATTGTGCCACTAGCAAAAGTGTCCACTTTGAACAATTCCTTAAACAATTGCAAAGCAGTGTAGAAGTTAACAAGGTACAAATGGTGGCCTCTGTTAAACAGTCCTCTAGCAAGATCCCACCCAATTTTCTCAAACTCCAAAAGTGGACGGACAACCAGGGAGGTCAATAGTGGAATTCTTACCAGTGTACACACGGAAATTAAAAACGTATCCTGGCCTACTCTCAGACAACATATATAGCTTAATTCCATAGTGTGCCCTCTTGCTAGGGATGTACTGCCTAAAAACCAAACAGCCCTTGAACAAGACCAAAGGCTCATCAATAGATATTTCTTTCCCTGGAGTATAGATCTCTGAAAATCGATCTACAAAGTGATCAAGAACAGGCCGAATCTTAAAAATACGGTCACAGTGTGGGTGATCTTGCGGCAACGCCAAAGAATTATCAACAAAATGCAGCATCCGTAGCAAAAGCAAATACCGATCACGAGTCGTAACTGCAGGAAATATGGCCGTTGCCATCAAGGGACTGGTAGACCAATATGAAGCCATGGACGGCTTCCTCATCAAACCCATCAATAAAGTCAAACCCAAAAACTTAATCTCTTCCAAATTTGTGGGAGTCCACAGGGTAGCTCTAGAGTGGGGCCTAAGTTTGCCACTATTGTCCCTCAAAAACTGTTCAGCATACAAATTAGTCTGCTCAACAATCTCACCCAAAAATACATCATCCATAAACAACTGAAAAAACTGTATAGGCAAAAAATGTTCACAATCCACTCTACACCCTGCATCACCACTAAAGGCAGGCAACACAGGCTGCACCATGTTTGGATCAACCCAGAGTCCAGCACTTCCAGTAGGAAGCCTAGCAGCCTCCGGCTGCAATCCATATGCCTCTTGCACCATCAGCACAGCAGTATCCTCCTCTAAAACAGGCACTTCATCTGCACTGAGAGTAGCTTCATCTGCACTGAGAGTACCTTCATCATCCGATGATTCCATGTGGAGAGAAAACTCACTGCCTGAATCTTCCCCTCCCTCCTCTCCCTCAGACGCACGGTCAGTCTCGTAATCCTGCTCGGAGGAAGATTCCAGAAGCATACCAACCACCTGCTGAGCAGTAATTCTACGAGCCATACTGCTTACTAATAACAGTAACTTGTCAAACAAGTCAACAACAACAAACACTTGTAAAATAAGCAATAAACAAAATGCACCTTTATCAGAAATATCTATATACTCCAAAACGATACCACTCACTTGCCAGAAGCAGATACATTCACCAACTCCTACTCTGCACAGACACAGTATGGATCAACAATATCCCACTAAAAAAGAAAGAGGAAAGAAAATTACACACAAGACAATGCAAAACACATCGCAAAGAATTCCATGCACAAAACACTAACTAAATAAGCTGCCATTATGACACCACTTACAAAAAAATTCATTCATACATGACAAAAATACTAATTTGGAGTGTATATACAACAAAAATGTTTTTCTTACCAAAAAATGCAACTACGCAAAACTGCAGAACACCACTGTTGAAATCGCGAACAGGAATCAAAAGCTTTACACTAGAATAAAAAGGAGAAAAAAAACATTACAATCACATATGCAAATAATGCACCAGTCCACACACTATCCACCAGCCAAGCTAAGGGGTAGGTGAGCCTAAGAGTATAAATAAAATATTCACCCCCATAAAAGTTGAGCAACCCTTGCCCTTGAGGCCACTCCCAAACACTAAAATTAAAAAAGAAAAGAAAACGCAGGTGGATAGTGGCTTCTGCCCCCCTTGAGGACAGATGGGCCTAAATCATACTGCTATTCTGCCACCCAAAGAGGGCAGAAATGACCACAATCCTCCTCCCATGAAAGGGAGCGACCCTTGTCCAAGTGGCCGCTCAACAACATTAAAATAAAAAAAACCTGGGTGGTCTAGTGGCCCTACAAATAAACAAATCAGCCGATCTGCCCCTCAGGGTGGCAGAAACGGCCAAATTAATACTCACAAAATGGGAGCAACCCTTGCCCAAGGGGCCATGCCACACAAAACAATCCCTGGTGGTCTAGTGGGCCCAATTAAAAAAAATAACATGGCCATCTGGCCCCCTGCGGGGCAGACACAGCCACAAAGATTAACCCCAAAGGAGAGTGACCCTTGCCCAAGGGGTCACTCTCCACAAATAACTCCCTGGTGGCCTAGTGGGCCCTACATTAGACAAGCATTTGCAATGCAATCCGTCTCGCCTTTGGGACCTTATATGTACTTAGCTATGCAGCAGATTAGCCTGCGCCCTGAAACATTTGCTGTTCTTTGACATGGAGGGAAAGTAAGCACCAAACTGCGTGACACGCCAAGTATTGGAACACACGGGGAGAAATATTGCCTTTCAGCGGGAAATGGTATAGTCCAGTGCTCTGTTTTTAATATAAAATCTGGGCCTTCAGTGGTCATATCACTGACAATACAAGATTTAAAAAAAAAATTTGTCTATGGGTGCTCGTGGAAGACAATTTCTATTGACTGAAAACTAGAGAATGCTGAAGTCCTAGGGCTTATCTCCAAAGCACACAAACCATAAAAACATATAAGTAAATACTAAAGAATATACAAGAGGTCTCAAATGCTCAACCTAAAAATGGCTAAATCGCCCCCCCCCCATGGGGGCAGACAGCCAAAATCATAAGCCCCCCAAAGGGGAGTGACCCTTGCCACTCCCCACTAAACAATCCCTGGTGGTCCAGTGGGCATTTTTTTTTTTTATAAAGAAAATCTCCCCCCCCCCCCCCCCATCCACCCCAGGGGGGCAGACATAGCCTAAAACATAGCCCCCAAAAGGGGAGCGACCCTTGCCTTAGGGGTCGCTCCCCCAAACAAAACCTAACATCATGGGCATACAAAAATGGCCCACAAAAGGGAGTGACCCTTGCCCAAGGGGCCACTGCCCAGTACATTTCTTACATTAGCCAAGTGGGCCGAATAAATTTAAAACAATTTAAATCTTCCCCCCCCCCCCCTCCCCCCAAGAGGGGGCAAACAAAGTAAAAATGTAGGCCCCCTAAAGGGGAGCAACCCTTGCCTAAGGGGTCGCTCCACAAAACATAAACTAATATAGTGGGCTTCCTAAAATGCCCCCCAAAGGGGAGTGGCCCTTGCCCAAGGGACCACTCCCCTGCACATTGGCCCAGTGGGCCGATTTTATGCCCCAACAAAAAATTCTGCCCCCCTCCCCCAGGGTGGCAACCAAAGCCACAACATATGCCCCCAACAGGGGGAGCGACCCTTGACCAAGGGGCCGCTCCCCCAACCAACATAGTGTCCAAATTTAAAAACAAAAAATCCCTGGCGCTAGTGGTCATTCCTGCTACACGATCGTGCAGCAGGAATGCACAAAAGATGCCTCTTTCGTTTAAATCACACCCTCCCCAGCCCCAAAACTTACCTCTTTGTTCACCGACGCGCAGGAAACAAATGGCTTCCTGCGCGTCGGTAAACAAAGGGAACCCTCAATGACGCGGAGGGGGGGGGCGGGGGGAGGCAGGGGAAGGTCTTCCCCCTGCCTTCCCTGTAACAAAAACGCCGATCGACCACCCACAGGGGGAGCGCCAGCGCTTCCCCCTGTGGGTGGGTGTCATGACGAGCTGGGCTCGTCATGAGCACACAAGGGGATAAAGACCATGCCCAAGCAGCAAACAACCCCCAGTTCTACCGCACCCTCGCACAAGCAGCATCGCACTCAAGCTCCAGAGGCCCTAGACTTCACATCACTACGTTTGCACTTATGACAATGCATTTATTTATGTTTTGGTTTTTGAAACCTAAATATAAGACATTTTCATTTACAATGCCAATAGCTTAAACACACGTAAATGCAAGACCTATTGCATTGCAAATGCTTGTTGGAACCAGCCACCACTCCAGGAGTCCATCCACCCACCCATCAGAGAAATGGTGAAAGGCAGAGAGCCTCTGACCTTTGGAAGAAGGGAAGAACTGTAAAGCAAAGCAGAGGGCAGGTATTGTAATGGCATTGATTAAAAATATTCTCCTGATTAGGAAGCTGGGACGTTTGGCTAAAAGGAGTTAATATACTGCACTTCATTGAGCTCTACTTGTAGGTTAGAGGCCCTTGACAAGAGTAGTAGTGAGGAATGCTATATTACTGTAGCTTGGCCTAGCTGAGACGAGCACACAGAGCTGTTTAACAATCACTTCAAATAATCTTCATTTTAGGAGTCTTAATATTGAATTGTGCCCTATGTTCTTATTTTTCACAGTGGAATCATAAGCAGAGATACGACCTTGTTCAATAAATTATTTCTTTCAATATATAACAATCATTCTTATGGTAATTCATTTGACAAAATAACAGCATGTATATTAGACCTTGGCTTGTGCACTCTGATTTGATATTTTTGTTTTACTAAAATAATTTACTTGCGTGCTGCTGCTTCATGGGTTTTCATTGACTTTAATTTATGATTTTTGTCTGTCTAATAAACGTTTTGCAAAATAAATGGTACACAAAATATAGCCCCTGTAAGGTATCTAAGAAAGGGAGAGGTGTATGTTGAAAAGCAGAGTGAGGTTTGGCTTATCAAAATGAAAAATTATTATAGTTACCTTTTTGAAAATGAGCTTTTGCTGTATGAAAATGGAGCCATACCATGAAAGGTTCTAAGCTTCCCTGGCAATAGAACTTTAATGCCAGGCACCCTTAAGGGAATGGTATTTGTGAGCTCTATTTAAATTGCTTTTTAAGAAAGAGTTATGCATTCCAACTCCTGGCACAGTCTGAGATGGTCCGATTTAATTCTAACCAATGACTTGTCCTATCCCTTTGCATACATGCCTGCATGGAGGCTGATCTGTAACTTCTTAACCCGTTCGACGCGCATGACGGAACGGTTCCGTCATGCACGTCGGTTGGGCTGTGCTTATGACGGAACCGTTCCGTCATGGCCCCGCCCGCCTTCAGCCCCGCCCCCTTCAGCGTGGCGCGGAAATCCGCGCCGCGCTGAAGGGGTTAAAGTGCACGGCTGGCTATTGTACCCAAGTGTTGCAACTTTCTACCTATTAAGAAGGAAATTGTTTAGGGAAATTGAACTGGAAATGGACTTCAAACTATTCCTGAGTCTTTGTACAATACATACTATATTAAAAGTCATATATGGACTTTTTTAATTTTCTTAGAGGCCTCATCTGTTTTCATAGACTACATTGGGAGCTGGACATGAGGGCATTTTTGACAATGACAAAAGCATCCTCATGTTGCTGACCCTACTTTCTGGTCAGAGAAACCTTTGGCAGCTGACACTGTGGCTGTTTACGGGAGGTTAATTTTAGTAGGACTCATGCACTGATATTAAAACTGCTCGACAAACGCCACAGTGCATATACAAATATGTTAGCCATGGAACCTTTGATGTCGGCAATCTACTTGGGGGTCAGCTGAGAGATCATTCATACTAAACATGTGGCCAAATATTTTTGCACATTGTTCGAAATTGGGTCTCTATTTGGCAGAGGTATGCACCCAATCCTAGTCAGGGTAAGCTAGATACACACCAAAGGTTTACCTGTGTTCACCCTCTTGTGGATTGCCACAGAGCAGTCTGGCTTATCTAAAGAGGCAATGTGTAAAGTATTTGTGCAACGCACTCACACAGTCCCGCTCGCACACACTCCACACAGGAAAAATAGAGAATATTGTTATGAGAAAATAAAGACCAAAATGACAAACATCCAAAAAGTAGAACCAGAGTTATGAATTTTTAAAGAATAAACCAAAAATAGTGCTTAGAGGTCAATAACATCAAAAGGTTATTTGAGATTGTGCTAGACCGGGGTGAATCCAAAGTTCAGACCGACCGCGGTGGAGGCGAGGCCGGCTACAGGACTCGCGCAGGTCCTGCTGAGTGAGTACAGTGGATGAAACAAAGTGTCTACATCGAAGCCTCAATGTGAGGAGTCAAGGAGGCGCTGAGTCGATCCTGTGGATGGAGGAGAACCTTCTTCACCGATCCCTGCCGTTGATGAAGGCTTCGTTGACAAACCTCTTTGTGATGAAGGTGATGCTTCATCTTTTAGCCTTACTGTCAGGCTTTGCGTCTTCATCTGACCACGTAGAGTTGTTGGCACTGCAATGTTGTCAAAGGAGATATGTCGATTCTGATCAGCGCAAAGGTAACCAGGGTCTATTTTTGAAGCGAAACAACCGCAGAACCCAATTCTAAGGCCCAGGACTGGATTGGCACCTCTGGCATGGGAGGACTCCCAGATGACCGAGCCCAGCAGCGGCAAGGTTGCAGGAAGTCTTTAATGGCTAGCAATCTCTGGAGTCATTATGGGTTCAAGTGAGATGGATCTGGTCCTTGTCCTCAGCATGGCAGAGATCAGCAGGCTGCAGGGCAGTTCAGCAAAGCAGAATGTAGTTCCTTCAGAGCAGCAGTCTGGCAAAGTGGCATTCCTTGTAGCACATCAGGCTTTACTCCAGGCCGATTTCTTCACAGGTCCAGTAGTGTACTCTCTTGGTAGGGTCAAAGTCTCTGTACTTGTACCCAAATGTGCCTTTGAAATGCGGGGTGACTTAAAGGCCCACCCTTGAAGGGCATAGGACCCCTTTTATCCCAGGCTAGCTGGGGTGGGGGGGGGGGGTGGGGTAATCCGCCTTTGCAGGCCTAGAAAAATCTAATCGCCCACTCGCTATGGCGAGTCAGATTGTATCATGTCGAGCTATTTTTAGTACCTACTCTGTCCGTTCTGGCGAGTGAACTTTAGCTGGAAGGAACAAGTGTTCTGTTCATTCAGAAAGTGAATGAGCAACAAAGATGTCTTTTATTCTTGAAAATGTGCTGATTGCAAATAAGTGTGCTACCACTTCATGCTTCGGGTATGTATTTATGAAAAGTGATAGTTTTTTAATATGATTTGAGAAGCAATCTGGCCCCTGCCCTGATGACAATGCGGTGAATGAACTAAGATGCAAGTCAGCGGTCATCTGTATCCTATGGTTAGATTTGTATTGTATATAGAGCAAAAGCTTAGTCTGTTAAATCAAACAAAAGTGATAAAGAAGATAACGGTGGCTCAGTGAATTAAAATATGTGCTCATGATCAGATAATTTGAAAGCAGTTTATGGGTCAAGAGCATTCTAATTAGGTCAAGTTGATTATTAAAGTCACTAGACCTGCAGGTCTGGTAAAACAAGTCACTAGACCTGCAGGTCTGGTAAAACAATGTTTATTTTTTTAGGCCTGTTTGTGTGAGACACATGACACTGCCTATTCATGTGTAAGTTTCAGCTTCTCCTCCCTCTTCCTGCCCAGGAAGAGCTATCGGAATGTAGATGAATGCAGATGAGTTCTGTCACACTCCCCATCCTGTGTTTGTGGCTGTCTAGTGGGAATGTACAAAGTGTAGCTGTTACCCATCCCAGACCTGTATTGGAGACCGGATGCAAGGCACCTAGAACAGTAAGAGCAGAGAAATGCTCACTTTCTAAAAGTGACATTTCTAAAATAGTAATGTTAAGTCCAACTTTACCATTAAAGAGGATTTATCATTACCACTCCAAAGATATGACACAGTTACTACTTTTTATTCAAGAATTAAAGCTTTTAGGGAATTCCCAGTGCTAGCCTATGAGAAGTAGGCTAGCACTGGTTTCTTATGTGTGTAACAGTAGACATTTGTAGCATTAGACTGAAGGTGAGATGATGGCGTCAATGTGCAGCTTTTGGAACCCTATCCTGTACAAGTGATGTATTGTACAGCCAAGGCATTGATGCCACTGTCCTCACAACTGCATAGGCCTAGAGAGTCTGCTGAAAGGCAGGTTAGCAGATTCCATCTATCGTGACAAAGTATTGGGTATCTGTGTTTTCATGCGGCACAGTGGTCTTGAAAATGTGTTGCAAAGGGCTGGATTTACCCGTTTGAATGCAAATAATCTGACATCACTAGGTGTCCAATTAGGGTGCTGTTTCAGCTTCTCATTCTGTGAACCTGCCATCATATGAATGTATGCGCCTCTTTTGATTAAATAAATCACATTCAGTGCAAATTAGAACCTTGGGGTTACTTTATACCGGTTTTTAATGAGCTAGTGTTGTCGCTGGGTATAAACGGCGAAAAATCTCTTCAGTTCCAGTACTCCATCGGACACTATGCATTTTTGAGATGTTTAGGGTGATGTCTCCTTTAGGTGTGGGGCACTTTAATTTGCATATGCTAAATGATTTAGCTTGTCACATTTGAGTTGAGAGGCCTTTCTGTGAACGGTATGATTTATACAGTGGCCATGATTATAGCATGACTTGCTGTAGTCAACCATGTCATCACACCTCCACTGCTTAAGGTGTGGTTTGATTTGCCACCCACAACTGGGCATGAGACTAAATTACTGTGGCTATGGTTTTTGGACAGACCTCCTTGATTAAAATTGTTTCCATTGTAGTTGCCATTGTGTTAACAAACTCAATGTTGCAAATCTATCGCATACTTCGCTCCCTCAGAACCTGTTTGATTAGTAGCTGGGAGCATCACCCTTGGATGGTGGTCTTTCATTTCCTCATTCATGTCTGAGCTCTGAGTGGGTAGCCTCTGACTTACTTTAACGTTTTCTGTTGGATCTTGCAGTCTTACATCCCCTGTTCTGATTGAAACTCTTAATTCTTATTCAGTTCGTGTCTGAATTAACCTATGAATACGGTCACTATCCTGCAGCTGGAGTGATGTGGAAAAGAAATACTCTTGCAGATCACTTAAAAAGGCATTTATAATCAACTGCTGCTAAATAAGTTAATATGATTTCTTGATCACCAGTTGGTGCTACCACCTGCATATAAAATCAAAAACGTATCTGTTTGATCTCAAACATTCAGGTTTGTGGTAACCCCTTATTCATGGGTCAAAAGATATCTGTGGTGATCTCAGAATTGTTGCTGCTCATCATTATATAGCTATTTTCATGCAATACCAAGTTCCTTATTTAATAGAAGGAATGATTATTTACAGAAGGAGGAAGTTACCTGGGACTGCACGTCACAGCAGATTCACTCTTAAGAACAGCTCGTATGACTCTCTTCAAAATTGGAGAGAAAACCGCAACGATATATTCTGACATCTTCAGGCCTCTGCCAGTATGTTGCATTTAAGAGTTAAGTCTGCCATTACGAAAAGACTGAACTACAATGTTCCTGCAAAGGAGACCAAGCTAGCGTAGTTTGGCTGTAAAGCGCAACTCGCTTTGCAGAAGCCGAACACTGTGTAGCAGAACAAGAACCTCATACCAACAGTCCTGCATGGTGGTGGTTATGGGATGTGAGCCTGCTTTGCAGCTGCAAATCCTGGATGCACCTCAATCGTTAAATCCATTGTGAATTCCTGTAGGTCAGCGCATTCTGGAGGAAAAACTGAGACCATCTGTCTAACAGATAAAGCTTAGCCGAAAGTGGATTATGCAACAGTAAAACCTTTCAAAACACACCATTAATGCCAAGTCTGTGTGATACAGAAAAGAATAAAGATTTTGTAGTGGCCAAGTCAAAGTTCAGACATTCACCCCACTGAGGTATTGTGGTGGAATTCTAGAGCTGTGCATAAACAAATGCCTTCAAACATGTTAAGCAGCTTGGGCAAGATAGTTGTTCCAAAATACTTTCCCGTTCAATGGGAGATACTGAAACTCTTTTCAGGAAACATTTACTTCAACTGATTGCTTGCTTCCAAATTGTGTTTTCACATGTTAGTGAACCCCCTAGGGGAACTTTTTCGAATGAGCCTGCTGTATGCTGGTTTTTTTTTTTTTTTTTTTCATAAATGGCAAATTGAAGTGTGTGTTATTTGTCACTTGAGGTTATATTTTCACAACCATACACGGGAGAGGATGGGGCGTGTACACATAGAGCTGCCGACTTGGAGAAAATAGGGTCGAGTCTCTGCATCGGCTCATCATCATCCTATGATTCTGAGCACCTTGATTTACCTAATCTCTTTGTAACAAAAAAATAATATTCTGATTTTGTGTAATGTATAGCGCAGCTATCCTGCCACATTATGTCACTGATCGTAAACTGGATTGCACCCTTGCTGTGAAGTGCGGGGAATGGAACAATCAAAGGAAGGAACCCATATTGAGATGTGCACTAAGTAATGTGATGGCCACCAATTTTAGCATATTTGCAGTTTGTCTCCATGGCATGTCCACCCCCAAATCACGCCTGCCCCCTAACTCTACTCTACTTCCGGCCACGTACGCGCAGCGGACGAGCGCAGCGGGCGTGCCGTCTGCGCGCCGAAGGCGCGCCTAAGGCAAGCCCGTCTGGGCCCAGCCGGCCCTAGGCCCGGTCACTACGCCCAATTCTCCCTCAGGCCGACGTATCTACACCAGAGACAGGCTCCTTGCACTAAACCCCTCAAAACATTAAGTGTAACTACACCTATTCAGGAGAAAAACACTTTACTAATTGTGACCTCTGCAATCTGGCCCTTAACACCGTAGAATGCCACGGCCTACAGCTCGGTCTTCTTAACTGTAGGTCCCTTCCTAAACATTCCCACGAGATCAACCTCCTTGTCCATGATCATGCCATTGACATTCTGTTCCTCACGGAAACTTGGCTCACCCCCTGCTCTGATTCTGACATTGTCAATGCTCTTCCACCTGGCTACCAAATCCATTCTCAGAACAGACCCCTCGTTAGAGGAGGTGGCCTGGCAATAATTTACAGAGAGCACCTCTCCTGCAGAACCAACGATGGTAATATCGACGACTGCGAAAGTTGCCACTTTGCTCTACAGATATCTTCCGTAACTTTCCTTTCTGGTCTACTGATATACCGCCCGCTGGGAGCCCCAGCCAAATTCTCAAGCGCCCTTGTTGATACAGTCACCCAGATGGCAACCACTACTCCCAATTTTCTAATCCTGGGAGACTTGAACCTCCATCTACTAGATCCCAAGGACATAACCGCATCCAAACTTCTCCTTGACCTCACGTCCTTTGGCATCCGACTAGTGAACTCAGAGCCCACCCATGACAAAGGACATCTTCTGGACCCCATTTTCACCAATATCTCCGACCTCAAAACCCACACTCCTTTCCCCCTGCCATGGACAGACCACTTCTTGATCCCCATTTACTGGCATCTTTCTGTCCCAACTACCCAACCGTCTAAAACCCGGGTAACTGACCGACGCTGGCACAAACTCTTGCCGGAAGAATGGGCCGCCACACTCAGGATTACTCTTCCCCCCCCCCCCCCCCCCCCGGCCTCCGACCCAGTCACTGCGGACATCCAGTTCAACTCCTGGCTCACCCACTCATTGGAGGATCTCCTCCCTAAAACCACCACCTTGAAACGAGTCAAAAGAGTGAACCCGGCTCCCTGGTACACTCCTGAGCTTAACCTCTTACGTAAGGAGTGTAAAAGAACAGAACGCTCATGGAGGAAGGATAAAACCATAGCCAAAAAAGTCGCATTCCGCACCTCCTTAAAAAATTATAAACTCGCCCTACGCAATACTAAAAGCATATTCTTTGATGAAAGAATAAAAAACTCCTCCTGCTCCGCCAGGGAAACCTTCAACATCTTAAAAGAATTACTCAAAGTCCCAGATCCGCGGCCAGAGAAACTGCCAGACTCCAATACCTCTGAAGAGAAATGCCACAAATTGGCGAAATTCTTTGAAGAGAAAATTCATAACATTCTCGCCTCCCTACCTTCAGTCGACCTCGGTCTCAATGATGAGGGCTGCACTAAATCGGACCCAATCACCACCCACCTAAACTCTCTCGGCCCGGTAACTATCGAAGAGGTTTTAACTACGCTAGCCACAATCAAAAGCGGCTCCCCTAGCGACCCGGTGCCCCTACGCATTCTAAAAAAAGTGGCTCCCACGATTGCCCCTCCTCTAACTGACCTCATCAACTCATCACTGCTCCAGGGAATAGCCCCCCCCCCCCCCCCCAGCTGGAAAGCGGCCGTTGTCAAGGCGCTCTTAAAAAAACCTTCACTTGACCCCCCTGGACCTGGCCAATTACAGGCCAATCTCCCTCCTCCCCGGAATCAGTAAAATTACTGAAAAGTTAGTCAATAAAAAGCTCTCGCAGTTTCTGGAGTCTAACAACCTGCTCAGAAGCTCGCAAACCGGATTCCGTCCAGGTCGGGGCACGGACATCGCCCTGCTTGCGGCAGTGGAGGAGACCAGAGGCATTTTGTACGCAGGAGGATCAGTGGCATTGATCCTCCTGGACCGAGTCCTAATCCAGCGACTCAGAGACATCGGTGTGGAGGGCACTGCCTTGGCCTGGTTTGCATCATTTCTAGACCACCGCTCCTTCCAGGTCTGGGAGAACGACACCCGCTCCCCTGCTACCCCCCTCCAATGTGGAGTGCCCCAGGGCTCCTCATTAAGCCCGACATTATTTAATGTCTACATGTCCCCATTGGAGGGGGTGGTTATCCCGTTTGGAGTGAAAATCATCAGCTACGCCGATGACACTGTTAGTGGTGTCTCTATCTCATCCCAACCACGAACCATCTAACCTCCATAGTTGCCTTTCCGAAATTCAGGGATGGATGAATAGTTAGTCGCTGAAACTCAACGGATCCAAGACAGATATCCTACTCCTGGGTCAAAAGGGGCTCTCCCTTCCCCCTAACATCTGGCCCTCTTGTCTGGGTGAACCCCCGGTCCCCAAGACCGAGATCAAGAGCCTGGGAATCTGGCTAGAAAAAGACCTGTCCTTCAAGACCAAAGCCAAAAAAATCGCTGGGACTTGCTTTGGGCTCCTTAAATCTATCAGGAAAATTCTGCCCCTGCTCCCTCTCGTCTCCCAGAAATTGCTCATCCAAGGCCTCATCCTTTCGAGGCTGGACTATAGCAACGCCATCTATCTGGGTGCCCCCGAAACAACCTTCAACAAACTGCAAAGGATACAGAACGCCGCAGCCCGGCTTCTCACTAACACTCCGGCTAGATCCTCGGTCAAACCAGCTCTGAAGCACCTTCACTGGCTCCCAGTGAGAGAGCGTGTCAAATTTAAGGCTCTCTATCTGTCCCATAAACTCCTACAGTACAAAGGCCCCCCCCCATTCTCAAAAATTTAATCAGGCCCTACAAAGCCACAAGATCCCTTCGCTCTGACCATGAACACCTTATCACTATTCCCAGAGTGAAGAAGGCACGCACTGGCGGACGGCGTTTTTCTGTTAACGCAGCCCGATTGTGGAACGCCCTCCCCTGTAATGTTAGGATGGAACCAGACTACCTCCGGTTCAGAAAACCTCTGAAAACACACCTATTCCCCTGATCTGAAACACACCTATTCCCCTGATCTGATTTTTCTCTTCTCTCCCTCACACTTCACCCTCTCGACTGTCCTGGTCTTAGCGCTGGGATACTTACGGGTTACTATGCGCTCTACAAAACCCTATTATTATTATTATTATTTATCTACTTTTAGGACATTGTGAGGAATAGATGAAGGTCAGATAATTCATAATATGTACATACATAGAATTTTAATTTTTTAAGAAGATGCTTTCTGCTAACATTCCTGTAACTGTGCCACCATTGAGGAGGGTACCCTGGATTTCCCAGTACTCGTTTATACTTCACCTTTTCAACACTTTACTTCCGCTGCCGTTGTTGCTGAGGTCTTACTCGACACTAGGAGTAGTGTGATAGCTCTGCCTCTGCTCACACCTGTTTCTAAGAAATGAAAGGATTTCTACATTGTGTTTCAACACTAATCATTTGTAAATTTATTTGCAACCTTATTCCTGACCTGAACACCACTTCACCTCCAGTGTTAATGAGGTAAAACAAACCAATATGCTTTGACTCCCAGGGGCTCTCGGTGATGTGAAATGTGTCCTTAATGGTTTGTGAATGAGGATAATGGCATAGCAAGGGCCCACTGCTAAACGCTTCACCATCATTCAGTAAATGTGATCCATTGCCTCAAAAAGGTTCTAGCCTTACCACTGCCATTTTAATAGAAATGTATCAATTAGTGCATCAAATGGAATTTTAGCCATCCATTCACACTGACCAGTATTAATGATGTGTAAACTTGGTTCCCTTACATTTGTAAATGCCAGTGAGATACCACCACCTAAAATGATACAGTACAGCACATGCCTCTGGCAGGTATACTGCCTCACTACGTTGTGTTAAAATCGCAGACCTTGTTGTTATTTGATTTGAATCATTGCAAGCTGTTTATGCAGAAAGTGATGGTTGCTACTTAAAATGAAATAAATGTTCTACGTTCCATGAGCTGGTGATGTAATGTATTCCTCGTTTGGAAGTTACAGTCTGCATTTGTGAAAACATTTTGGAAATGGCTTGCAGCATTGCCTTGTCGCTAATGTTTTATGCATGTGGTTTGCAGTGCTATCATTGGTCGCAGCCGGAAAGATTTTACGAGATACTTATTCAACTTCATCGCAGCCATGCCAGTTGTAAGTGCTTTTATTATGTCTTTTGAGACTGTTAATAATGTGTTTGGGTTTTGCGTAATCCTCTATTTCAGTAGTTCTAAACCTTGTAACTTCTGTGGGCCGCCACTTAATCACTACTGGAAACGAGGAGACCCACTGAATCATTATTGGTTTCAGGGGACTCCTTCCGAGTCATTACTGGAAGCAGGAGACCCTGGCCTAAGCGTGTTTGAGTTGAACCTCAAAACAATACACAAAAGAAAATACACAAATGATAAAATATTTTAGTCAACCCGCACACAAATTTAAATATTTAATTTTAGTGGGAAGCTTTTCTAAATTCAAGTGAAGCCACTCATAATACCAGCCCCCTGATATTCCTCCGTAAATAAATTGTCCAGAGATTTTCATTTTTGATTTATGTTTTTGGATCATTAGAGAAGTAATTTAGCTTTGGTAGACATTTCTGATCCAGGCTGAATTTTTCTGGACGACATTTTTAAAGATGTGTTGCAGTGATGTAATATTTCAGGAACCATGAGACCTATATACTTCATTTTGGTGTCAAAACATAGGTTTTGGGGCTCAAGTAGTCTTGTAGCGACAGAAAATAACTCCTAAGAACTCTTTCCCCATTTTACAAAATGGCAGCTATAATAGAGGAAGAAGAGCCATATATAGAAATGAAACCAATAATAATGGTTTTACATCCTTTTATGTATACATCAAACAATGTTCATGATCTGAGTATTAAAAAAAACAAAAATTAACGTTCATGTTTTAGACACATTTTCATAGTTCACTTTATTTGTTTCGCTAATTGCTCGTGGTACATTTGTAAAATGTTGAACATTTGAGGGCAGGGACATCTTTTTATAGCACAGGCTTTGCAGGTACATGTAAGTACAAGTTCTCTGGGTATAGGCTTTAGAAACTTCGTAGGATTTAGCACCTCATCAATATCTTCTCAATCAAACTCACATGGATCTTTCTCTACATATGCATAATCCAAAACATTTACACATCTTCTGATAAAGTAGAACGATCTTTTAATGTGTCCACGCACAGAGTATGACGTCGGTGTAAGGTCACTTAGCGGGGCTGATCTCTTGAACTCATTGCACCGAAGATCGTCAAATGTGTGACAGTCAGAACTCGTTCTCCACACACGCAAAATATATTTTCAGCAACACCGTTTGAATACATCTCTGCAGGCACCAACTCCTCATTGACAATCATTCCACTTGCAATAATTGGAAATTCTGTGTACACTACAGCATCAGCAATGTTTTGGCGAGTTAGCATCTCCAAGTTCATCTTGTTCGATGTTGATTACCAGATTTTATCAAGTTCACAGGTATAGGTGTCGAAGTTTGGATGCAGGCAAGGTCAGTTATTCCACTTGTAGACATTCGTCTGATTCTCTCGCATTCTTTGACAGATAGTTCAGGATAACTGTCAAATACATTGTGCAGTTCTTGCAAGGTCCACACTGACTTTGATATCTGTTGAACAGTCCGAACAACCTCTCCGAAGTTTTGCATGGATGAATCTTGACCATTCACAATTGTCCCCAACAACAGCAGTTTTCAATGAGGACCCCTTTTCAAATTGAAATTCTTCAGTTGGAGGTTTTCTTCAAGCCCTTGTACGAGTTTGTGCTTAACTGGTTTGGTTGCAGCTTCTCCATCAAATAATGTGTTTGTTGGAAGAAGATCAGGTGACAGAATCTCCTTGATAAATTCACCCCTTTCTTTTGCTACATCCATCTCTCTATGTACTTGTGAAAGTTTTTTTTTTGTAACCAGTTTTGTAGTGGCTAGTTGGACGACACTCTCACTATGGCAATTAAAGCGTGGAAGTTTAACTTTAATGATTATAGCAAACAGCTTTTTCTCTTTCAATACAAATCTCTCCTGTTTCAGTTCTGCATGTAGTTTCGATCTAAGTTCCAGGACATCTAGTAGACTTGTCTTTATATCATTATCCACATTTTGTTTGGTCATAAAGTTACGTAGTCCCACCGGCTCCATCATTTCAAAGAGGTTTCCTTGCTGCTCCATGAAATGAAGATTGTCAACATGTTTATTTTGAAACGTTCCCCTCTCTTTCCCACTAGTTTGTGATGAGGAACAGTTTCACGATGGTCCAGTAATTTTTAATTTGTTATCTCTCTGAATACATTGCAAATAGAAACGACGTCCTGGTAAGGCTGCCATTGAGGTACATATTCACTTCTACTTGTCTGACCAACAATTCCCTTTGAACTTTCTCCGGATTGTCTGTTCCAGTTTCATATCTGGATCCACAGCATTGAACCTTCCCTCTGTCTTTCACCACAAAATGTCTTTAGATTAAGTTTCCATAGAAGTATGGTTTTTCCACCTCTAGCTTCTTCACTCTTTGCAAATACCATGACCCTTATCTCATGTAGTTTATGCAATCGAATTCCCATAACACAGTAATCTGTGACTCCACAGTAATCTGTGACTCCACAGTCTTCACGTTCAGCTCCCAGTCACCTTCCCATTCAGCATGTACCACGTTTTTCTTCACATTCTTTGACAAACTTGTTTTTCAGGCTTTCTGATTTTGAACTGAGTGTATTGAACGTTGCCTGTCTGTGAAGAAGTACAGGGAGACAGGACAGCAGCAAAGCAAATCTTCTTTATTTCAGATTCATGGTACAGCAACGTCCTAGCCACAGAGCAGCCAGCAGCAACTGACTCTGAGCACTTGGAAACAGGACCAAGCACTCTCTACATTCTAGAGTCCTAAGGATAGGGTGTTCTATGTGGAAGCAGCTGTCTAGCACAGAGTAACGCATAGGCAAATACCACACACATTCCCCCCCCCCCTTACAAAATTTCACATTGGGAGAACAGAAAGTACATTCAGTTCAAAACATAGTTGAGTAGTTTCTGTGGAGTTTTACATGTGCAAGTGCTCCTACGCAGAGGAGAAATAACCCTAGAAGAAACAAGTTGATCATCTCGGCCAGAGAGAACACAGGGACGCACAGGAGCAATCCTACACAAATTCCAAATACGCCCATCATCAAGTTAAGAAATAGTTTAGTCCCAGTACGAGGAGGAGAGAAGTTTGCACTACCACACTTCTGGGGAATGCGTACCCTCACGCGGTCACCCACACTAGCCAAGGTGCGAGAAACCGCATGTCTGGTATCAAAGTTGGCCTTTCTTTTAGCTGCCTTAAGATCTTGACGAGTGCGCCATTGAGCTTCTTCACAAATCTCAATGTCAGCACCTTTCCCTCTCATCCAAGTCTGGAACATGTAAGTATTAGAAGTGCGCCCCCTTAACAATTCAAAAGGGACTTTCTCAGTGGTGGAATGTGGAGTTAAGCGGTAAACCATAACTCGCTCAACTATTACAGACCTCCAGTCAGGGTTTTGTACTTTGGCTAGTTGAATTGATTCTTTCAGAACGCGGTTAAATCTCTCTACCATTCCATAACATTCTGGATGATAGAGAGAACAACGATTGTGTTCAATTCCTTTCTTGGCCAAGAAATCCTCAATCTCTCTTGATACAAGCTGTACTCCATTGTCAGTCAGGAGAGATGTAGGAAGACCTTCCCTGCAGAAAATGTCCTTCAAGAATTTCATGACATCATTAGTTTCTATACTCTGACTTTGATATGTACTCCAGATGGCCGGAGGTCAATCAAGACCAGAACATAAGATTGGCCCGCCTTAGAGGAGACCGGCCCCAACAGATCTGAGGCCACATGTTGTCAACACCGTGTGGGTACATCTCGTATAATCATTGGTTGAACCCTAGTTTTTCCAATTTTATCACAGGCATTGCCCTCCGTGCAATCTCTCACCATGCGCTCTACAAGAATATCGATGCCGGCCCACCAGAAGTGTAGACGAACCCTCTCCTTAGTTTTGGAGATGCGTAGGTGGCCCAGGTGAGCCAAACAAACTATTTTCTGTCTGAGGGATGTTGGAGGGACAAGGAGCATTCCTCTTCCTCTCCAAAGTAAGTCATCACTCAATGAAAGTTAATTCCGTACATTCCAGAATTTCTGGACACATTCAGTCAAGCTCTTAATACTTGTCCACCCTCCTGACACCAATCTGCACACATCAAGCCAGTCAAGGTCACTTTTCATAGTTTCCCCACTCTGACTCAGAAACAACTCCTTCAACAACCTCCCATACTTTGAAGTCCTCAATTTCCCAGGTATCTTCAGGGTCAAGAGCGGTTTTGTCACACTGTTTGGGAACTAAGCGAAAGACAGTCTGCCACTTTGTTATCCACCCCAGGGATGTAATGGTTCCAGCTTATTTTACTGCATCCTGTGATCTTATTTTGGCAGCAAGAACTGCAGGAGTCAAATCAGCTGTGAAAACCATAAGTGTCTCATTCTTTTTATTAGACTGACAAAAAGAAATTGTCACTGTACATTCTCACCAGAAAAATTGTAATTTTGTTATTATAGATCAATACATTTTCATCAATTGTTGACCAATATTTCTCTGATCTCACGGAGTGTGAACCCGTAGCCAGCACTCAAGTGGCTTTAAAACTTAATTTGCTTCACTGAAAGCTAGCAGTTATGTTACTGCTGAGATCTCATTGTACATTCATATTTTCGAATTTATGCACGCATGCAGTTCGGGTGGGCATACAGCTGCAGATACAATCACCTTGTTGTTTCTTGTTAGAAACTAGCTGCAAATAAACACATGTTTGCCCTTTGAGACTCGCATACTCTGTACTTAAGTCAATCCCTTTGGCCCTTGTTCTGGCTTAACCACAGATAACACATTGAAGATCCTCTAGTTGTTGGATGTGGACCAGTTGTAGCCATCTATCTTCTGAGTGGATGGGCATTGGGTTTGTTTGCGTTGATTTCTCAGAAGACTTTGTATACGACATGTAGCACTTGTGACAATGATAAAATATTTCATCCTCTTCACCCATCAGTTTCAAAAGTTTTTTGTGAACTAAGTCTTGCCGCATTTCTGCAGCATCTCGAACTCTCTTCTGTCCAGCTGCAGCCTATGTTAGCTTGGATCAACAATGTCTGCAGCTAAATTACTTCTCTGATACAAAAATACAAATCAAAAATGAAAATCTCTGAAACATTTTTTTTTTTTTTTTACAGAGGGCGAGGGCTATCATCCTCCATACTATAGTTTGTTGGATGTTCTTGCACTGCTCCCATGAATCAATCTGAGGATACGAACTTAGTTTTTTGCCCCAGATTTCAAATTGCTTCACTTTTTTAAAATTGCAATTTTACATTTTGCTTCTGTATTTAGATAAACTTTATTAATCTGTTAATATTATTTAATTTTCTAAGCGGTCATGGACTTCCTGAGTAGGCTTTCTGGACTCCCAAGGGTTCCTGGAGAACATTTTAAGAACTGCCCTATTGTATTGTTATAAATCTATTTTGGTATTCTTACCTGTTATGTACCCTGCCCTATGGCCTCTTCAGTAGTGTTTAAAAAATTGACATCTTTGGAAGTGCTGCATGTGGAGTAGCCTACCTTCCTAAAAACAAACTATTAAATTGTTCTGGAATAGAAATGTAAATGTTTTCGGTGCTCATGCAACAGTACTTTACCGCTCCTTCCAACTCACACAGCGCCATCGTGTGTCACACAATACTGGCTCCCATCATATGGTCACCTGGTGAGGAGCCACTATCCCACAGTGTGCACACAATGAGATGGAAACTGCTTATGAGAGCTGGTTTCCAGCTAATTGTTTTGGAGGTTCTGTGCAGCCGATGTCCATTACGGCCCATGAAACGTCCCTAGGACATCGGTGGCAGGAAGGTGGTGGGTGGAGGTGGTGAATTTAAAGTGCCTCGGGCTGTGCTCTGCACTAAGCCCCACCTGCTTCAACCCCTCACCCCTCTCTTCACACGGTCTGCTTTGCCCTTATGAAGTATAGGTTGCACATGAAAGCTGAAGTTATGATGGACCTGAAATAAAAGTTCAGATTTGTAAATTAACATAGTTACTAAACTGGAATACGTTCTAGAACTATGAAAAGAGAATGCACAATTTGTATATATATCCGTTTGGGTTTGTAAAGAACAGCAATCGCCCTAGGGATTCAAGCACTGTTGAAGTATGCAAGCCATGGTGATTTCCACAAATAAAATACCATTAAAGAAGTAGCCAGGTTTACAGGGCAATCCTAAATTTGCAGAGTTTTAGTTCCTTCCCCACACAACACGGGGTTATCGAAATCACAGTCCCTTGCTTTGAGATAAAACATTCCCAAAGAAGTATGGCGGGTTACTTCTATACAGCTTATGGGATGAAGGAGTGCTCGCCCTTTCTTGATTTGTGATCAAGACATAAGTGGGTTTCAGCACCGTTTTTATTTTGTAATCAAGACATAAGTGGGTTCCAGCGTCTTTCGAGTCTCCAAAGCAGACATCCCTGTTACTGGTGCAGAACCATTGGAGTTTGTTATAAATTTGGAAACCAAATACGTAGCTCCTTCACAGGCCCCTCTGAAAGCAATATATAGTGTAAATCCGATAGCTGTCCACTTCTGAAATGCTGCATTTTGTTTTGCTCCTGGCCGGTTAAATATCTACCAGGAAGACTAATAGCTAGTTCCTGGAACAAATCTCATTACAGTACTGCCCTAATTGCTGTGAGGTAAGATCATAGATCTAATAAAGAACTAGCATGTTAACCTAGCTCATAGATTGTACCTGCACTGGGAGGCATACTGCTAGAGAATATAGACTAGAGGTATCCACTTTCATTTGCAGAATGCGGTCTATGTACTTGGAAATGGTTCTCTTTTCATCATTCCTTCTGCAAGTTCCCCGAATATGTCTCCAAAAACGAATTATTATTTAAAGTGTTCCCCTTTTGTGGAAACTGTTTACTCCATGAGTTATCACTGTGTTTTAAAATAGTTGAATTACTATTTTACTATGTTACTTATTTTAAAATAGTTCACTAAATTACCTTAGAAATAACTATATTCAAAAGTAAACCGAGAAACTGTATGGAGTGTGTGTGTGTGTGTGTGTGTGTGTGTGTATATATATATATCATTTTAAATTAGTTTAATGATTTACTTATTTTTCACTCACAATAAAAAATATTTTGAAGCCAGTGCACGCTCATACAGGAGATGCAACTACTAAGGAAGTGGTAGAAGTAAAAAGGAGAATGAAATGTTAGGACAGCTCATTTTGAGGGTCTGACTACCCATAGCAAAACAAACCTGTTCGTTTTAAATGAGATGGTTTAGTTAATAGCTGCCTGCACAACTAAAAATCTACTTTGATGTATTTAAAAGGAAGATTTAAAAAAACTTCCATGCCTACCTGAATGTTACTTTTTAAAATGAGGGAGCTAGTATGTTGCAGAGTGGACGGATAGTTTGAGGAAGTAGACAGGAAAAAGGTATGCTCAACCTGGGCTTGCGGCCCTCAAGACATTGACTGCAAAAGCAGGGAACCTGTCTTGGTACTGGATGTTAGAAGCAAAGTGAGTGATAAGGCACATATGGCCTGAGCTTCTATTTCGTAAAGGAAGGGGAAAACACCGGTTAAGTAGTGCATAAGGCCTTAAGTTGGACTCAGCCAGACTTTGGAAGCGTGTCCAGTGAAAGAAATAAAGGACCGGCAGAATTAAATATCATACTTTCCCATGCCAAGTGATCAATAACAGTTTGAACCCTTTATTGCCATATATTTGGAAAGACCCAAGTAAAAGCTGGTGTCATCAGTTCTTCAAACAATTATATTCCCTTTTCAACCTTCCGTGGTCGAACATGAAGAAATTTGACGTGATAATTGCAGAAAGACGCTTTGTCATTTACCTTGAAGGCAAGCAGTAATTTGGCATCTGTCTTAAATTATGTATTCTTCAATGCTGATATATATATGTTTGGCAACTGCCAATATTGAAAAGTGAGCCCTCCATATAACCATCGTGATTTGGTCGATCTTCAACATGAGCTAATTTTAGCCCATCCAAAGCAGGACTTATCATGCAGTGATAATTGGATGTTGGTCTTCATACGACCCCCCCCCCCCACCCCCAGTTTCAAATTTGCATATTTCATAAAATCCTGAGATGTATTTAGCTGAAATAACATGTCAAAAAATGGATTCTGACACTAAGACCCCTTGTGCCAAACTTCCCAAGGGTAGTATCGGCAATAAGACACACACTGCATTTCAATACATATCAACTTGCTGCACTTTAATTATTTACACGTGAGACCAGTGCCTAACGTCACGTTCCATCCCAAAACACATTATTTTGACATCTTGTTGCAGCACTGTGTCCATACCGAAAACAAAACTTTTTTAATGACTTTAAATTGAATGTAATGAATAGAACTAGACTGGCTCAATTGCCCCCATTTCTTATTCTGAGTCCATTTAGAACTGAGTTCAAGCACCTACTGTAGAATGTAGTAGAATACAGAAAGCCCAGGTAATCAGAAGATGGGGACATTTTTAATACGAACAGATATCAAGAAAAGAGTGGGAGAACAGTGTCCAGTCAAGGGATCTCTCTAAAAATTGTATAGGTCCCAATGCAGCTATGTTAGGTCAATGGCATGTTGCCCCACTGGTGTACTAGTAGCCACTAGCATCATAATCCGGTCTATCCTCCAGCAGGAGGAGATGTCTCTCACACCAGAGGCAGCTTGGGATCAGTGTCATAGATGCTCTGTTTTAACATTTATAAAAAAAAAAAAAAAAAGGGGCAATGGCAAGGTTTAAATGAGAGATGTGAGTAGGAAGAGCTAGATATCCCACACATCTACATAAGCATCCGGTCAACATGTTTCAGCCTACGTGTGCCAAATAAGGTTGGTGGCTTTCATCAAGACCGTAAGGTTTTGTGGATCCCTTTTGTAGGCCAGATGGGACACTTACCCCTGGTCACTGCTAATTTCTCTCTGTGGAGAAATTGGAGAATACAATGGCCTCTCCTTCAAGATTCTGGAGTGAGGCCCAATAGGTAGAGAGGGGTGGAAAAGTTACTCAGTGGCGCTGACTCTTTGGGAAAACGGTCCCTCCTGCCCATGCAGGAGAGGCCATTGTATTCTCCGATTTCTCCATAGAGAGAAAATAGCAGTGACAAGGGGAAAGTATCCCATCTGACCTTCAAAAGGGATTTACAAAATCTTGTGGCCCTGATGAAAGCCACCAACCTTATTACATTTTAAGATAGCCACGTAGATATTAATTCCACATATTAGAGATCTGCCGTAATGCCTGAAGACTTAATCAGGAATTTAAGAAGACATTTATTTGTTAAGTGATATTTATCATAAGATTTAGTACATAATGGTGTCAAATTAAGTTCTTTAAGCAGGAGGCTTGATCTTCCACATTTGTTAAAATATGCATCAACTAACTTGTTTTGACAGCTTAAGATCTACTAACTGTTTTTACGCTAAGGATTTGTCAACTGGGAACATAACTGTTAACAGCATTAGCTCTGATAAGTGCTCTGGTAATTATAACGCTAAGTCAAATATCTGATTTACAATGCAATAACAAGTGTCATTGACTTTGTTCTTTTTTTAATTAAATAATAGATCTCTCTAGTGAATAACTTTTTGAAGTACGGACTGAATGAGTTGAAGTTGTGTTTCCGTGAAAGACTGACCAAATATCTATACGATGAGTATTTGCAGTAAGTAACATCAATTTTTTTTTACTGCATTTGAATGTTATTCTAAAGCACATAGATTGCATACAAAAAGTGAAATAAACTATACTTTTAATTTGTGTACAAAATAGTTTGGGATATGAAATGGGGGGGGGGGGGAGTTATGTAGAATACTGAATAAGTAAACAAAGTGTTTGCTTTAGGTGTTAAGCATAGTCTGCGTTCCTCAAACAACGTAAAGTGTAAGTCTACAATGCCTCAGGGCTCAGTTGCCATCTTGAGATACTTTTTTCCTCTGGTGAGGTTGGGAGCAGAAATCACAGCTCTGGGTTGACAGTCTGCTTCCAGATATTTGTAGAAATAGGAGAAAACTTAGCTTATTGGGGTAACTCACAGCATATGGATTTTGAAGACTGCCGCAATATTAAAATAAAAAAAAAAAAAAAAAAGTAAATAAAAACAACAAATGCAATGCTTGAATTATTCTTAGCCATTGTTAATTACTGGGATACCAGTCCATCGTTATTTTGCACACCATTCCACCTCAATTTGGACCCAGCTATATGCAGCTCAGTTTTAGCCCTGCTTCAATGGAAACAGTCCTGCCAGGGCATATCCTCCCTGAACCAGAACACCAGCATCCCAAGATTGGTTTCTCCCTTATTAGGGCTCAACAGTCGGGTATAGCTTGGTTCCATTAGCACAGTGTGCATGGGACCCACATCTGGCATTCCCATCTCACTTATATCATCACCCTCAAGTATACGGAACCGTGATGGGTGGAATGCTTGAATTAATCTCACCCATTGGTAGTTACTTGCGGCCGCATCCCCGTCCATTGTTACTTTGTACACCATACCACCTAGGTTTGGACCTAGCCATATGTTAATCAGTCTTGACCCTGCTCCAGTGTTAATAGTCTATCCTGAACTGCCAGGCCAGGTCCTCTCTGAACTGCAACACAAGCAACCCAAGGCCGGTTTTGCCTTTAGTAGTGGCAGGGGAATGCCCAGACGTATGTCCTGCACACACTCTGTCACTGAAACCAGGCTATACCTGGATGACGAGCGCTAATAAGGTTGACAGGAGTCCTGGGTTGCTTGTGTTCTGGGTTACGGAAGACCTGACCTGACTGTCTGGTTTGTTATGGAGAAGGTAGGCGGGAATCTATTGCAAAACAAAAAAAGGAGAGAAAGGTTCTGAGTGTCCCAAAAAGCAAACTAGAAAGGCAAGCCACTTTTCCTGAGCACCTCAAACACCGGTACAAGCCACCCAAGGCAGAGGAAGTAAGGTTTATGATTTTTTTTGCTGAGCGGATGTCCAGGGGTAAGCTAGGTTGATCATGTTATGTGCATATTGAGGCCTCTCTCCGTTTAAAGTGCTGCTGCACCCAATCTAGTACCCACCAATTAGATGACACAACCAAGCGTGAAGGACAGAGTTTCTTATTTGCTATGTGAGCAACTTGCCCTGTTTAGGTAAGAAATGATGTTCCACTCAAAATATCTGTTGTACTAAATGTGTTTCGCTGGAAATTTTACCATTTTGTCCCTTCGTCAGCCATTCCGTATATTACTTTTGCCTAGTTTATAGTTATGCTCTTTCAGTAGTGTTTCGTTGTTGAGTTTGTGCATGATTTAAGCAATCCACCATTTGGCAGCCCATCTCTTCCAAGTCTATTGCTGATGCCTGCAAATTGGCCTCTGTAATGCAGATGAGGTATGATTTTTTAATCTTAACAGTGGTAATTCAATGGTCGTTGTGCATTTTACCTGTGGGCTAAACTCTCATTCTCACCTTCTTTTTGGGAGGGATACCTGGCTCGTTTCAGTTATTCTTTTCGGTGCATTGCCATCAGTCTGTGCCTTCAAAGTGATGAGATTTTTTTAGCCGGTTTTAGGGCCCCAAAAAGCTTGCACTTGCTAGGGCTTACAACCAGAAGAGCCACTTCACTACCAGCTTGATGCCAGTCATGACCATTGGAGTGAGGAGAAAAGACCCAGCTCTACTGACTGAAGAAAAAGTACTACATTGCTGATTTTTTTACAACAGTATTTTAGCTTTCTTCAGGGGCAGAATTATTGCTAACTTCAGCTTCTTTTCACTTTGTGTTTCAATGCTTAATAGGATATTTTCAGTATATATTAAATGGAAGGAACAATGTTATCTACTCTTGCCTCCTGCAATGACTCCATTGTGTGACACTATATAATAATGACAACATTATAGTGTCTTCTCACATTGCCTCCCTATTTGTGGTGTCCTTTGGCTGCTCCAAGCAGAGCCTAAAATGAAGCAGAACACGTTGCTGTGCTCCTACCCTTCTGGCAGGGAACACTGAAATCTCCAATATACTTATTTTTAAAAGGACTCTGAGGCTTACAAGACAGTGCTTTGCTGGAGGACTTTCTTTGATGTGACCTCACTAACTGGTAAATGTGACCTTCTGTGTGTTTATCTTTCAGGTTTGATATGCTTGCTTCAGCATGGTCCTTGTATGGGTTACCCGGCCCTTTTAGCTACTACGCACCTTTCTTGAGGGACTACAAGTCTCACCGGGAACTCATGGTCAGGCAGCTCTCTTGCACTGCTTGGCACTTGCTCTATGGAAAACAGAGGCACATAGCTTGTGAGGGGCCATCGCTGGAAACACACCAATGAGCAGCATCTTCTTTTTAAAATAACTTGTGCTGTGGTGGGCCAAATGCAGCGATGTTTGCAGATCTGTCTTCCTAACCATCAGGAGTGCTGCTGCAGGGTCCTCCTGACTCCCAAAATTTAATCAGGCGATTTTGGAGGATTGCTTGCTACCTTTTCACTGGTGCTTCCTGCCCCTGGACATTCCCTTCTGTCCCACCATGATGGTATCTGGCTCTAGAGTTTTCCTGGCAGCAGCACCCCACAGTCCTCATGGCAGACCTATCTTTATACCTGCACTCACAAAAACACTCCAGAAACTCCCAGGCTTTCAGCACTTGCATCGTGCTGTGTGTCCAGCAGGTGCCTACTGCCCACTCCCAGGGCAATTACAACCAGGACTAGTCCACAGAAGTCCAGGGGAACCCCTCTATTTGAGGGCCGCTTACAAGTCTACACTCTACTGGTCCTTTGTGGGAGTCAAAGCCACTAACTCTTCTGCTCTTCTCCTTGTTAGCTCTTCCTTCTTGTGCAGGGGTTTAAAAAGATAGTGGTGGAGAGACCTGGGAGTTGCCTACCCAGGCCAGTGGTGCCACTTCACCCCTCTAACCCTGTATGACGCTTCCAGTGATCAGTGCACTGACGATCCCTCCTCTTGTGCACCATTCTGGTAAGGAAGTAAGATTACAGCTGTGAACTCAGCTATGCCAACTCCTGCCTGGTTTATTCCATCCAAGACTTCAAAGAAACCTGCTTTGGTGGCTGAAGCCTGAGCTCTCCATGTCCTCCCTTTGGCCCATGTGGGAACACCCTGCAGTTACTTGATGGGGAGGTGCTACTAATCGGCTTATGGAAATACAATGCTCCCCTTCCTCTGCCAGTAGAAATCTAATCTTCTCCAGGATTGGCCTATTGTACAGGTGGGCTTTGATCTGCCAGATGGGCAGCCGAGTAGCTAACTTTATCAATAATGAGTGCCATTCAGGCTGGCTCAAGGAAATCTGCCCAAACTTCTAAGTAGATGAACAATCTCTCCCAAAAAAACATATACTCTTGACATGAGATTGTGACCCAGTAATCAGTAGGAAAGGACACTTAACTAGTTTAAACAGTACCGATTTACACTTCAGCTAAAAAGAAAGGTAACATTTATTTTTGTATTCTCAAGTGAGATTTAAGGCTTGGCTGACGTCAACTAATTTAATCTTGGTATCATTTGCAACAATGCTACCTGCTGATTTACACAAACAACCAGCTTCCTCGCTCAACCGGCATAGTTGTTCACACCTGTTTATGTATTACCTGTGCACAGTCTCACTCCCCCAGCTGCATGACAGATCTCATTTTAAAAGGCAGGGAGTGGAGAATAAAGCTCAATCCATTTTGCAGTGGCTCTCATACTGGGTGCGCCACCATTAGGAGGGTCTTGCCGAGAGCAGAGTTTCATTAGTCAATATATAGGAAAGGGTGGAAAGTTCAGAGGTTAGAACACATTTCCTTACACTACGTGTGTCTGATATTCAGTTAAACATTTTACAGTTTTTGAAAAAAATCTTTACTAAATTTGCCATATCTGGCATTATCGTTTTTGAGCCATTAGAATAAAAGAAAGTAACTCATATATGCAAATACCGATGTTAGTTTAGACCTCTTTAATTCTTCTCGAAAATAAAAATACACAATCATTCTAAAATAGAAATTTCGCTCTGAAAGTTTAAGGCATGCCAGGTTGCTCCAAAGTCTCACAAACAGTACAGTGAACATTAGCCCTCACTTCAGTTTGGCATCTAATTAGAATAAGTTATTTAAATGTTTTTGCCATCCACATGATCCTTTTTTGTGGAAGGATGTCAGTTGTTTGCAAATGTAATTAAATAATGTAGGACTATACTGATGGATAACTAGTATGCGTTATCAAGCTCTTCCCCTTTCCATCACTATGAAAAGTGTATCGGTGTAGGAAGGAGAGCTTAATTAACCTTGAAGGTGAAGTAGAACCATTAAACAGGTTCCACAAAGATGCCTGAACCACTTCCATGTCTGCATTTCTGCTCTGACCCCTTTGTCAAGAGAGTATCCATCAAACCTATAGACTGATCTTCAAGCAGCTGCTCTGCATCTCTTGTTGATTGTCATTTCCAAGGAGGGTATAGCTGATTTACGTATAGGGAATTTGAATTTAGGTGTGGGTGCCTGTTGGACACCTGATATTGTTGTGTGATGCTAATCTCTGGAGCTGGTTTATTACTTTTCTTCTCAGAATGGTTTTATTTTTTTTAACTTGGTTATTCTGGTGAAGAGGTCTTCCTGATTTAATAGGTTGAATGTGTGGAGTATTCCAGACTGTTTTTGAAGTCCGGTTTCCCAGTTCCACAGTAGCCAGAAAACCTCAGTCATAGTAGTCAGGCCATCAAAGATTCTTTAAGTTCTGCGTGGGTTCATAGTCTTGTCTCAAGTATAATTAAAATGAATTGACCTCGGTTTCTGATACCTCGTTTGGTGATTGGTATCCTAAAATACTGTTAAAAATCACTGTGCATTCTGGTGCAAGAATGAGACTATTTTGGTGATTTTCATTGCCTTATAGGTGTACAAGGAGTTCATGGAAGACCTCTTTCTATTCCCTTGTTTTGTAAAATTTTCTTTTGATTGGAATCTCATTTTTGTCCCCCTGCCCTTTCTTGCGTCTCACTTTCTAGCCATTGCAAAATGTCTATTGTTATTTTGCATCTTGGTTTAGCTTCATCCAGGAGTTAGCACAATGTAAATCTTTATTTTCTGACCAGTATCACATCAAGAGGATGTAATATTAATACCAAACATGCTTCATTCCAAAATCACTTTTGTAAGCTGTATCTGAAAAAAGCTTTGAAATTTTGTGTCAGGAGAGGTTCTGCCCCTTTTGAAAAACTTTTTCATGAGTCTTGCATAAAAAGTTACAAAAGAGACCTATTTATTTATTGGTCACAGACTCATCAGTTAGAAATGACTGCTTCACAGTGGGTGTAGGATAGAGTGGATCATTTTAGAATACGATTAATCTGTTAAACCAATCTTTTAAGGCTACAGAATGTTTTTTTGGAATAGCAAAAGCAACATTGACGTTTGGCCTCAGTTTTAAACCTCAACATACTTGAAATCTGTTGCTGTTTCCTAGGCCTTGATTTATACATTTATGAAGCGTTACTGTGTCGTCTCATTGGCCGATGACGAGTTTGTGTACATACAGCCACAAAATTCGTCTGATAGCGAAATGCAAATTGTCCTCTTTCCACTATGCTTCAGTGAGCTCTGCTGTACCAGGATATTTAGCTGATGCAACTTTACAAGTCAGAGCAAATGATGGAAAGTTAGACTTCCTTGTAAGAATAAATCTCTGGCGAACCAGCCTGGATCACTCGTCAATCCCAATAAGAACATCAGAGGGTCCCTGTACTGGTAATTTATGGGGTATAGTAGCAGGGAAAATACAATCCAAAACACAATAAGAAGAACCCCTAGTGATCAGATAACCCCTATATGAACCACAGAAAGTAACAAATATTTTGTAATTTTGTTTTATTTATAAAAATATATATAATCAATCAGTATTTTTTGTTTGAGTCAATCATTTTTTCATAACTATACACTTTTGTTTGAATCAATCATTTTTTCATAAATACAGATTTATACAACATGGGCTGTGATACAACCCAAGATTGACGAAGCAGTATAATGAACGGAAAACATACAAAATATATACCTAGAAATAAGAAAGAAAAATCACATACAAATGTCAATAATACAAAACCAAACCATACATAAACAATTACGCCAATCAATACACAATTGCGCCGACGCGCGTTTCGGAATCTTCCTTCCTCAGGGCGATATTGGTATTACATGGGCGAAAGACAGAAAATAAATACAAAAAATATATACAAAAAATTACGATACTAAAACACCATAAATTGACTATATGCCTCGTCAAAGACAGGATCTGTGGAAGAACAAATAACGGGGTTATCCATGATCACGAATTTAAAATATATAAGTTTTATTTTATTAAACATGAGCACTAATGCTTCCGGTTTGCTAGAATTATAGGAAAGCTGTAGAATTAAACTAATTAGACCAAGTTATAGTGAAGAGAAATAGTGCTGATTCAGTGCCATTAGTAGAGATAAAAATGCTAAAGAAACCCAAATCAGACAAGTGCTTCAAAGATAATAATCACCAAAAAGTGCGATCCCTACAATAGAAAGAATGCGCGGAATTGCGCAGAATTAAATACACACTTGCAATCCTGAGCGGAGAGTTCAATCCCGTGAATCCAGGGATGGGTACAGTGAGAAGGTCTTCTCGTGACCTATAGAGTTGCCAAGGACAGAGGTCTGGGGCTCTTTCTGTAATAGTTCTGGGGTAGCTAAGAGGATAAAGACACAATGAGTCTTTAAAAATCTAAGTAAATAATCATAAAATGGGGGCAAGGAATCTCAAGGTGTCAATATCATTACTAAAGTATAGCTCGACTTACATCGTATTTGGATCGAATCTAGTCAGGCTAGGGACATAGACTCACAGAGTCAAAGTACCAATATGTTCTTTCCCATCCGAATACTGCCTTATCTGTAATAGAAAGAGATTCTAAAAACCTAGCTAATACTAAAGAGTGATAGCTTATCTGATTTAAGCCACAGAAACATACAGATTACAAAAATAAAGAGCTTCTAAGAATCTGCCTCGTCCTCTGAAGTAATCGCAAATAAAGTCTGGGAGACTGATCTATATGATGTAAGCAGATGTCTGCAAATAGAGTCTACTGCTAGTTGACTGGAATCATAATAGTCATATATATCGTTAGATAATACTGCACAATTAAGGCAAGCACTCAATTAAGACAAGCACTAAAATTGAATTACTGAATATTTCCAAGAAACAAAACTTACGTACTCAAGAAGTTTTATTTCCCATTAAGTCCTCACGAATAGAATCCTAGGGCTGATTCCAACTGATCAGAATCATCAAAGATGGGCTCCCTTTGTATAATTCCGGTTTAAGAAAAATAAATCCGGATTCGCATTCACATTCGCGTCATAGAAATAATAACAGCCCAGTCGCTATGGATTCGACCAACGGGCCGCTTTAGTGTAATGAATTCTGTCAGGGAGAACAAGGAAAACACAGGGAAAACACACTTAATGAAGGAAGGTCTTCTGTGTCTAAAACAACTAATAGTAAAGCACAAGGATATTGCGTCCCTAATTAGCCAAAAAGGGGCAATGATATCGGCTCTACGTAACTAGGCTAGTCATGCAGAAAAAAAAAACTTACTTCAATGAAGGGGGAGAAACATCGTCAGGGTTGGAATCCTCGTGGTCCCATTACTGGGTACAAGTAAACTGCAAGAAACTTCCTTTTAAATAGTGCCCGACCCAATAGTCAGATGACTGCGGGAAACGAACTTAAACGATAACACCTGCAGGCACTAAGGCAAGTCCAGAAGTATTGAATACAAAATGTTTGCACGGCCGCCATCTTGGAATGGAGGGCTAGAAAGGGTAGAACATTGTGGAATAAAAATATCCATGCCAAAAGAACGTAAAAATATCTCCCTACTTAGGAATGAGAGGCTGCATAGATCCATATACGTAAACTGCTATTACGAAATATGGGACGGTAAGCGATATAGAGGTAACTATCGCTCTTGATAGTAAGCGCCATTTTGGAATGGGCAGGGAGGGCGGGTAGCAATTAATCTAATAGATCTCCCCATAAGGATGAATAGAAAAGGTCCGAATTCGGACCTAGTTAGCCGTAATTACTTGTGAATACACACCTACCATAGGGAATCTAAAATAGGCAGTAAAATATGAGAATAAACTAAAGAATGTTCCAGGGGGATTTGAAATCCATTGTACATAAAAAAGATAAACAGTATCTCAATAGATAGCATTTTCCCAGGGAAGGGATTCATTAAGTCCATTGTCATGTGTCTGAAGGGTAAATATCCAAAATACTTCTCGCTTCTTCCTCAGCGCCTCAATATTGCGATCTTTTGGTGGCTTTATGTGTTCCAAAATAAGCCACTTAAGATCTTGGATAAGGTGCTGTTTCTCAATCCAATGTTTGACCAGTGGGGCTCCTGTACGTCTGGTATTAATAGAGGATTTGTGTTCGCAAAAGCGAACCCGCATCTCTCTACTCGTCTCCCCCACATATCCTTTGCCGAAAGGGCATAGGATTAAATAGATAACGTTCGTAGTCCTGCAGTTAGTCATTTCTGTAAAGGAAAAGGACTTTTTACTCCATTCCAGAATCGGAGTGGTTTTGACGTGTGCACAAGCCTGGCATCCGCCACACTTATGTGAACCAAGAATGGGAGTGGCTCCCGTGATCGAGCGTTGGATCAGAGGATTGTCAGTAGGCAGGATAGATTTGACTAATACGTTACGCAGGTTTCTATTCCTGCGAAAAGCAAAGATCGGTTTAGGTAGATCTTTCTGTTGATTGCCCGAATTCAAGATATGCCAAGAAGAGTTAATCGCTTGGCGCAATCTGTTGTTGAAAGTCGAATGCTTGGTCACACAGACCAATTTCTCCTGATTCTCTCTACTTCTGGGGGTGAGCAGAGTGTCGCGATGGTAATATTTAGCTCTTTTATACGAATCCCTAATTATTCTGTTAGGGTATCCCCTATTCCGAAGTTTGTTTTTAAGGGTCTCTGCATGTTCTTCAAAGGATAGTATACAGGTACAGTTCCTGCGTAACCGCAGGAACTGACTGAAGGGAATACTATCCTTCTGATTACGGGGATGGTAGCTATGATATTGGAGTAAGGTGTTGCGGGCCGTGGGCTTCGTATATAGAGATACCTGAATTTGATCTTCATTGGCCTCTATCCAAATATCAAGGAACTCTATTTTCTCTTTACTGGTTTTAACAGTAAATTTCAAATGTGGATCGCACAGGTTGATCCAGAGAATAAATTCAGAGAGCTGTTCCTCCTGTCCCTTCCAGATAAAGAAGATGTCATCAATGAACCTATAATAATAGGTGATATTCTCTGAAAAAGGTGCTACCTCGTTGTAGATAAACCTCTTCTCGAAGATCCCCATGTACAGATTAGCCACATTGGGGGCGCAGGCTGCTCCCATGCTGATGCCAAGGGTCTGTTTGTATATGGCTTGATCAAACTCAAAATAGTTCTCATTTAATACAATAGCAAGGCATTCTAAAATGAAGAGGTTATCCAAGTCATTAGTACCATCGTTGAGGACACTTCTAACAGCCTCCAAGGCTCCAGTAAGGGGTATATTTGAGTATAAAGCCTCTATATCCATAGAGACCAGTATATCCGTTACAGGATTAAAATTAATACCCTCTATCTTAGTAATAAGATCTCCCGTATCCCTAATGAATGCGGGTAAGTTGCTGACTAGTGGAGCCAGGAACACATCCACAAACTTAGAGAGTGGTTCCGTAAGAGAGCCAATTGTGGAGACTATAGGTCTAAAAGGAGGTCTTTCCAGGCTTTTATGTATTTTAGGTAGGCCATAGAGAATGGGAATCTGGAAATGTTCTCTGTTTAAGTATTCAAATTCTTGCATGCAAATACTCCCAGAATCTAAGGCTCTTTTGGTGATGACAAAGATGTTTTGCTTAATTCTTTTGTCTGGATAGTTCATCACTCTGGTATAGTTGGCAGGGTCATTCAGCATTCTGTTGATATCATCTTTATATTGGTCACAATCCATAATGACGATACCACCACCCTTATCGCTAGGTTTAATGATGATCTCTTTGTTTGTCGAAAGGGTTTTCATGGCTTGGTATTCGTCATAGGTAAGGTTAAAAGGAGGTTTTGGTACAAATCTCATCATTTGTTTAATCTTTTTGTTAACAACTTTTTCAAAGATCCCTACCTCCGGGCCAACCTCATCAAGACTGGGAGTAAAGACGGACTTAGGTTTTAGTCCGGATTTGTTCTCAATTTCCAATGTGTCACGATTTTCAAAGAATCTATTAAGGCGGACCTTACGGAAAAAGGACTGCAGATCTTGGTACAGTTCAAATTGATTAAGTCCTGTGCTAGGTACAAATGAAAGGCCTCTCACAAGGAGATCCTCTGCATGGGTATCAAGTCCAGTCTTGGAGAGGTTAAAGATAGGGATGAGGTCAGTATGAGGTGAGGGAGCTATTCTCTCCAGTATTGATTGCGTCTGGTTTGGAGGAATTGTGGGGGGTTGTTTTCTGTATGCTGATAACGACCCCTCTCCTGTGTTCTGTATCTCCCTCTCATATTCCCCCGTCTGTTGCCTAAAAAACGGGAGTTTCTTCTCTGTCCCTCAAAGGTACCTCTTCTATTGCCATAGTTGTCAAAAGAGCCCTGGTTCTCCTCCCCTTCAGATCCAGACGTATCTGAAAATGTTAATATTCTCTTACTAGACCAGTATAGATGATCCGGCTGATTAGTATATTCTCTGGAGCTATTATAATAATGAGCTCCTAAATATGGGTAAACCCGCTCCTCAGAGAAAAATCTTATATCTTTACGTAGTTTTTCAAACTGAAAAACTACGTAAAGATATAAGATTTTTCTCTGAGGAGCGGGTTTACCCATATTTAGGAGCTCATTATTATAATAGCTCCAGAGAATATACTAATCAGCCGGATCATCTATACTGGTCTAGTAAGAGAATATTAACATTTTCAGATACGTCTGGATCTGAAGGGGAGGAGAACCAGGGCTCTTTTGACAACTATGGCAATAGAAGAGGTACCTTTGAGGGACAGAGAAGAAACTCCCGTTTTTTAGGCAACAGACGGGGGAATATGAGAGGGAGATACAGAACACAGGAGAGGGGTCGTTATCAGCATACAGAAAACAACCCCCCACAATTCCTCCAAACCAGACGCAATCAATACTGGAGAGAATAGCTCCCTCACCTCATACTGACCTCATCCCTATCTTTAACCTCTCCAAGACTGGACTTGATACCCATGCAGAGGATCTCCTTGTGAGAGGCCTTTCATTTGTACCTAGCACAGGACTTAATCAATTTGAACTGTACCAAGATCTGCAGTCCTTTTTCCGTAAGGTCCGCCTTAATAGATTCTTTGAAAATCGTGACACATTGGAAATTGAGAACAAATCCGGACTAAAACCTAAGTCCGTCTTTACTCCCAGTCTTGATGAGGTTGGCCCGGAGGTAGGGATCTTTGAAAAAGTTGTTAACAAAAAGATTAAACAAATGATGAGATTTGTACCAAAACCTCCTTTTAACCTTACCTATGACGAATACCAAGCCATGAAAACCCTTTCGACAAACAAAGAGATCATCATTAAACCTAGCGATAAGGGTGGTGGTATCGTCATTATGGATTGTGACCAATATAAAGATGATATCAACAGAATGCTGAATGACCCTGCCAACTATACCAGAGTGATGAACTATCCAGACAAAAGAATTAAGCAAAACATCTTTGTCATCACCAAAAGAGCCTTAGATTCTGGGAGTATTTGCATGCAAGAATTTGAATACTTAAACAGAGAACATTTCCAGATTCCCATTCTCTATGGCCTACCTAAAATACATAAAAGCCTGGAAAGACCTCCTTTTAGACCTATAGTCTCCACAATTGGCTCTCTTACGGAACCACTCTCTAAGTTTGTGGATGTGTTCCTGGCTCCACTAGTCAGCAACTTACCCGCATTCATTAGGGATACGGGAGATCTTATTACTAAGATAGAGGGTATTAATTTTAATCCTGTAACGGATATACTGGTCTCTATGGATATAGAGGCTTTATACTCAAATATACCCCTTACTGGAGCCTTGGAGGCTGTTAGAAGTGTCCTCAACGATGGTACTAATGACTTGGATAACCTCTTCATTTTAGAATGCCTTGCTATTGTATTAAATGAGAACTATTTTGAGTTTGATCAAGCCATATACAAACAGACCCTTGGCATCAGCATGGGAGCAGCCTGCGCCCCCAATGTGGCTAATCTGTACATGGGGATCTTCGAGAAGAGGTTTATCTACAACGAGGTAGCACCTTTTTCAGAGAATATCACCTATTATTATAGGTTCATTGATGACATCTTCTTTATCTGGAAGGGACAGGAGGAACAGCTCTCTGAATTTATTCTCTGGATCAACCTGTGCGATCCACATTTGAAATTTACTGTTAAAACCAGTAAAGAGAAAATAGAGTTCCTTGATATTTGGATAGAGGCCAATGAAGATCAAATTCAGGTATCTCTATATACGAAGCCCACGGCCCGCAACACCTTACTCCAATATCATAGCTACCATCCCCGTAATCAGAAGGATAGTATTCCCTTCAGTCAGTTCCTGCGGTTACGCAGGAACTGTACCTGTATACTATCCTTTGAAGAACATGCAGAGACCCTTAAAAACAAACTTCGGAATAGGGGATACCCTAACAGAATAATTAGGGATTCGTATAAAAGAGCTAAATATTACCATCGCGACACTCTGCTCACCCCCAGAAGTAGAGAGAATCAGGAGAAATTGGTCTGTGTGACCAAGCATTCGACTTTCAACAACAGATTGCGCCAAGCGATTAACTCTTCTTGGCATATCTTGAATTCGGGCAATCAACAGAAAGATCTACCTAAACCGATCTTTGCTTTTCGCAGGAATAGAAACCTGCGTAACGTATTAGTCAAATCTATCCTGCCTACTGACAATCCTCTGATCCAACGCTCGATCACGGGAGCCACTCCCATTCTTGGTTCACATAAGTGTGGCGGATGCCAGGCTTGTGCACACGTCAAAACCACTCCGATTCTGGAATGGAGTAAAAAGTCCTTTTCCTTTACAGAAATGACTAACTGCAGGACTACGAACGTTATCTATTTAATCCTATGCCCTTGCGGCAAAGGATATGTGGGGGAGACGAGTAGAGAGATGCGGGTTCGCTTTTGCGAACACAAATCCTCTATTAATACCAGACGTACAGGAGCCCCACTGGTCAAACATTGGATTGAGAAACAGCACCTTATCCAAGATCTTAAGTGGCTTATTTTGGAACACATAAAGCCACCAAAAGATCGCAATATTGAGGCGCTGAGGAAGAAGCGAGAAGTATTTTGGATATTTACCCTTCAGACACATGACAATGGACTTAATGAATCCCTTCCCTGGGAAAATGCTATCTATTGAGATACTGTTTATCTTTTTTATGTACAATGGATTTCAAATCCCCCTGGAACATTCTTTAGTTTATTCTCATATTTTACTGCCTATTTTAGATTCCCTATGGTAGGTGTGTATTCACAAGTAATTACGGCTAACTAGGTCCGAATTCGGACCTTTTCTATTCATCCTTATGGGGAGATCTATTAGATTAATTGCTACCCGCCCTCCCTGCCCATTCCAAAATGGCGCTTACTATCAAGAGCGATAGTTACCTCTATATCGCTTACCGTCCCATATTTCGTAATAGCAGTTTACGTATATGGATCTATGCAGCCTCTCATTCCTAAGTAGGGAGATATTTTTACGTTCTTTTGGCATGGATATTTTTATTCCACAATGTTCTACCCTTTCTAGCCCTCCATTCCAAGATGGCGGCCGTGCAAACATTTTGTATTCAATACTTCTGGACTTGCCTTAGTGCCTGCAGGTGTTATCGTTTAAGTTCGTTTCCCGCAGTCATCTGACTATTGGGTCGGGCACTATTTAAAAGGAAGTTTCTTGCAGTTTACTTGTACCCAGTAATGGGACCACGAGGATTCCAACCCTGACGATGTTTCTCCCCCTTCATTGAAGTAAGTTTTTTTTTCTGCATGACTAGCCTAGTTACGTAGAGCCGATATCATTGCCCCTTTTTGGCTAATTAGGGACGCAATATCCTTGTGCTTTACTATTAGTTGTTTTAGACACAGAAGACCTTCCTTCATTAAGTGTGTTTTCCCTGTGTTTTCCTTGTTCTCCCTGACAGAATTCATTACACTAAAGCGGCCCGTTGGTCGAATCCATAGCGACTGGGCTGTTATTATTTCTATGACGCGAATGTGAATGCGAATCCGGATTTATTTTTCTTAAACCGGAATTATACAAAGGGAGCCCATCTTTGATGATTCTGATCAGTTGGAATCAGCCCTAGGATTCTATTCGTGAGGACTTAATGGGAAATAAAACTTCTTGAGTACGTAAGTTTTGTTTCTTGGAAATATTCAGTAATTCAATTTTAGTGCTTGTCTTAATTGAGTGCTTGCCTTAATTGTGCAGTATTATCTAACGATATATATGACTATTATGATTCCAGTCAACTAGCAGTAGACTCTATTTGCAGACATCTGCTTACATCATATAGATCAGTCTCCCAGACTTTATTTGCGATTACTTCAGAGGACGAGGCAGATTCTTAGAAGCTCTTTATTTTTGTAATCTGTATGTTTCTGTGGCTTAAATCAGATAAGCTATCACTCTTTAGTATTAGCTAGGTTTTTAGAATCTCTTTCTATTACAGATAAGGCAGTATTCGGATGGGAAAGAACATATTGGTACTTTGACTCTGTGAGTCTATGTCCCTAGCCTGACTAGATTCGATCCAAATACGATGTAAGTCGAGCTATACTTTAGTAATGATATTGACACCTTGAGATTCCTTGCCCCCATTTTATGATTATTTACTTAGATTTTTAAAGACTCATTGTGTCTTTATCCTCTTAGCTACCCCAGAACTATTACAGAAAGAGCCCCAGACCTCTGTCCTTGGCAACTCTATAGGTCACGAGAAGACCTTCTCACTGTACCCATCCCTGGATTCACGGGATTGAACTCTCCGCTCAGGATTGCAAGTGTGTATTTAATTCTGCGCAATTCCGCGCATTCTTTCTATTGTAGGGATCGCACTTTTTGGTGATTATTATCTTTGAAGCACTTGTCTGATTTGGGTTTCTTTAGCATTTTTATCTCTACTAATGGCACTGAATCAGCACTATTTCTCTTCACTATAACTTGGTCTAATTAGTTTAATTCTACAGCTTTCCTATAATTCTAGCAAACCGGAAGCATTAGTGCTCATGTTTAATAAAATAAAACTTATATATTTTAAATTCGTGATCATGGATAACCCCGTTATTTGTTCTTCCACAGATCCTGTCTTTGACGAGGCATATAGTCAATTTATGGTGTTTTAGTATCGTAATTTTTTGTATATATTTTTTGTATTTATTTTCTGTCTTTCGCCCATGTAATACCAATATCGCCCTGAGGAAGGAAGATTCCGAAACGCGCGTCGGCGCAATTGTGTATTGATTGGCGTAATTGTTTATGTATGGTTTGGTTTTGTATTATTGACATTTGTATGTGATTTTTCTTTCTTATTTCTAGGTATATATTTTGTATGTTTTCCGTTCATTATACTGCTTCGTCAATCTTGGGTTGTATCACAGCCCATGTTGTATAAATCTGTATTTATGAAAAAATGATTGATTCAAACAAAAGTGTATAGTTATGAAAAAATGATTGACTCAAACAAAAAATACTGATTGATTATATATATTTTTATAAATAAAACAAAATTACAAAATATTTGTTACTTTCTGTGGTTCATATAGGGGTTATCTGATCACTAGGGGTTCTTCTTATTGTGTTTTGGATCACTCGTCAATCCCTCCATTTTGATCTTAAAATGTCTAGGTTTTTGTCTATTGCTGATGGCTCTTTTTCCTCTGAAAGAAAGGTAGACAGTAGGATCTACTTTCTCCTAGAAGAGATTTCTGGGAGGATAGTCTAAATATAACAGTGTATCTTCAGTTAACCCTTCAGAATAATGTCAAACTGTGTGTTTCTGATGGTTACTTTAACTGCAGATTCTCATCCAGGGGATACTCATCAATAGTCATAATCTATGAATAATCCCTGCCCACGTGCGGGATCCCGGAGCATATAGAAAATATATATATATACATATATATGCATATGTGAAAACATACATGCAGCCTAAAATGTTTCAAACATGGCAAAAATGCTGAAATTACATAGGTTTGCATTGTAGTACCCCTAAGGAAACAAGGAAGCACTAAACCAATTGTCTCACAACAATGCTTTATTGCCATAAAGCAAACTTGTAATTGCAGGCATTTGCCTGTAGGCTGCAGCAGAGTGTCAAGAAAACAAAGAAAACTGACACCTTGCCTTTAAGGCATTAGAGTAGGGGTACCGTGCCTTTAAGACCTGCAGGAGACCCCTTGCTCCCATGATGCACCACAGGTGACAGGTCCGTTCTTTTTTCCGGCTCCTTCTATGAGGATCCTGGAGCTTGAGCTCTTCAGTTTTTTGACTGAAAGTGACTTTTCTTCAGATTTTACTCGGAAAACTCGACATTTTCTGACTCCTTTAAGCTATTCTGCTGGGTTTTTTTTAGTTTAATTCCAATTGTTTCCAGTCAGAATGCCTCCCTTATTCAAGAAATGCCGTTCCTGTGGCAATAAGATGGCACTGGCAGATCCACACTCTGTTTGTATTGTGTGTCTTCCATCCTCACATAATCCTGACCACTGCCCCCACTGCCAGAAATTTTCCAGGCGCACTGTATGCGATAGAGAGCGCATAAAACCTACATGCCCAGCTGGAGAGGGAAAGAAGTAGTGGTGACCATGCACTCTTCAAACCACCCTCTTCAGCCAAACATCATAAACGGCGACATACCACCTCTCCTGAGCCCAGGAAGAAGAAGGTTCCAGGAGATTCAACGTTGAAGTCACCGTCAAAGACCCAGGTTTTCTTCTGCGTCAGGAGACTAAACACCATCTCGACGTCGAGATTCTCCGCTGCATGCAAGTAAGTCGGCGTCGAGGCACAGCACTTCGGGCTCGAAGGCTGTTGGTCCTATGAGACCCGGAAAGTCTCCGACGTCGAGGCTTCCATCGACGTCGAGACACTCTCCGCCACCCTCGAGGGGGTCAGCTTCGAGAGGTGCGACGACTAGCATCTCGCCGCAGGTGAGCCTGTCGACGTCAAAAGCTTTGTCAAAGTCTTATCATTCGACGTCGAGAAGATAGACTCCGACTCGATGTCATGGAATGTCGATGTCGAAAGCGTCGGACCGACGGCGAAGGTCTACATCGAGATCACCAGCCCGACAGCGAAGGTCGACGTCAAGGTCTCCATATCGCCATAGGCGATCAACGTCGAGACGACCGTCGAGAGCGGAACGGCGTTCCCAGAGCAGATCTCCTTGGTCGACTCCGATGGTGATGCAGACTTCATCGACGTCCAGGCGTTCGACGTCGAGGGATAAAACTGCAGTGGCCACAGAGGAGACCCAGCGTAAAGTGATATCCAGGTCCAGATCGTCATCGGGGAACCAGTCATCGTCCCCAGGACGGCATTTTGTGCAGATTACTCCGTAGAAATCCCCTAAGGCTGCAGAAAAGTTCAGTCTCTCACCTCGCTGGCTGGAGGATGTGGGTACAGGTGACTGCAGAAGTCCGGGCTCGGACTACTCTTGCACGTATTCGCCCTCTAGAATCTCCCCACGGAGAAGCAAGTCTCCTCCTGGTAGACCAAGATCACCTTCCACACGCCGATCACGGTCCAGAGAACGTTCTTCTCCTCACAGAAGGCCAAGATCACCTTCTAGACGCCGATCAAGGTCCAGGGCTCGTCGCAGCGACCGTCCCCACAAGAGACGACGCACCAGATCACCCACATGGTCTTCCTCTACGAGGTCCTCGGTCCGGGACTATTCTCCGACCTTCTCCTCGACTCCTCCATCGCTGGTGTCTCCCATCGATGACATCACTACCTTCTCTGATGTCCTGGGAAGGGGTGCGCAGAAACTGAACATCACATTGTACACCCCTGTGGTTCCCACATCGATTTTATTTGACACCTTACACCATCGCACAGCTCCCAGACCACTGCTTCCTTTGGTGCCAGGACTGTTGGAGCCAGCTATGACCACATTTCTCACTCCTGCTACGGTGGGCTCTGAGCCTTTAAGGATCGCCAAGAAATATAAGGCCCCAGCCGAGGATCCCTTATTTCTAAGAGCGGATCCACCAGCGGACTCCGTTATTGTGGCGGCTGCCATGAGGTCGCACTCTGCATCTGTGTCATCTTCTGTCCCCCCAGAGAAGGACAGTAAGCAGATGGATTCCTATGGCAGGAAATTGTGCAATACATCGGCTTCATACATGAAAATTGCGAGTGCTTCAGCCCTTCTAGGGCGTTATGATCGATATCTTTGGGATTCCCTCTCCAGGTTCGCTGAAAGGCTCCCTAGAGAAGACAGGCAGGATTTCAACGAAATTCTTCTTGAAGTTGGGCTTGTAGCCAATCAGATCATAAGTGCGGCTGCGGATGCGGATGCTTCAGACCTCGCCGCTCATGGTTACTCCCATGGCGTATGTTGTCGACGCTCAGCCTGGCTGCGACTAACAGGCCTCAAACCTGATGCGCAAAAGAAGATTTTAAACTTGCCTTTTAACGGATCGTCCTTGTTCGGGGCTCACGCCGATGACGAGATGAATAAAATTAAAAAATAAATGGATACCGTCAAGGCTGTTGGGCTGGAGAAGCGCAAAGAATATCGGAAGCGCTTTCGGCAGGGCGACAAACGTTCCTTTCAACAGAGGGTTCAAACCCCTCAATGGTCCTCTCAGAATCAGGGCCCCAATTCCAGCAGAGGGGTTGTGACAGAGGAAGAGGTAACTCCAAGCAGCAGTCCACCACGAAGCAGCCTCCCAAACAGTGAGGCCTTACTTCCTCCGCGCCCATTCACCACTCCAGTAGGAGGAAGTATCATTTTTCACCTGGAAGAGTGGGAAGCCATTACAAGAGACAAATGGGTACTGAATATTGTACAGCATGGTTGCTTGCTGAGGTTCAAGTCTCCCCCTCCGCAAGTACCCCCGCAATTGAAGCACCTTCCTCAACTTCAAAATCGGCTTTTACTGGACGAAGTAGCTATTCTCCTCTCCAAGAAAGCCATAGAGGAAGTCCCACCTCTCCAAAGAAATCAGGGAGTATACTCCCGCTACTTTCTAGTTCAAAAGCGAGGAGTGGCCAAAGAGTACAGACCTTTCCTCGACCTGCGCCTGCTAAACATCGACCTGCAGGACGCCTAGTTCCACATCCCTGTGTCAGTGAAACATCAAATTCCTCATGTTTCAGGTCTCTCTTCACCACTACCAGTACCGAGTACTGCCGTTCGGCCTCAAATCCGCCCCACGGACATTCTCCAAGTGTATGGCGGTGGTAGCTGCCTTCCTCCGCAAGCGGAAGATCTTCGTCTATCCCTATCTAGACGACTGGCTCCTGAAGAGTTCCACACCTGTACTACTCCAGAACCATCTCTCGTACTGCCTCAACCTACTACAGTCCTTGGGATTACAAGTCAACTACAAGAAGTCTGTCCCCAATCCCACTCGGCGGATACACTATCTGGGTGCCTCCCGGGACTCCGCAGAGGCAAGCGTGTGTCCTTCGGAGGAGAGGTTATCATCAATGCTTCCCAAATGCCACACTCTTCTCTACACTGCATTTCCCACACCCAGGCAGGTGTCTTCACTACTGGGGTCGACGGCCTCTACAACAAGCACTCGAAGATCAATGGTCGCAGAGTTCAGGTCGCTGGGAAGATCGTGTCTCTCTCCACCAAGCTGCCAGGGACTCCATCAGATGGTGGATGAAACGTTCTCATCTTCTGCAAGGAGTTCCTTTTCATCAGACGCCTCCAACACAGACAGTGGTCACAGATGCCTCAATGCAGGGCTGGGGTGCTCATATGGGCCAGCTTCAGGTACAAGGTCTCTGGTCCAACACAGAAAGAAGTTATCAGATCAACTTCTTGGAGCTACGTGCAGTCCATCTGGCTCTCAAATCCCTGTATCCGTCTCTTCAATCCCTCCACATTCGGATTCAGACAGACAACACAACAACTATGTTCTATCTGAACAAGCAAGGAGGCACCAGGTCTCGAGTCCTGTCTCTGGAAGCCCAATCCATTTGGCAGTGGCTGCTGGCGAGAGGCCTTTCAGTCATCGCAGTCCACCTGCCAGGAACCCTGAACGTGCAGGCAGACGGCCCCAGCAGAGACTTCGTAGAAGCGCACGAGAGATCTTCCGGCAATGGGGAGTACCGGACCTTGATCTGTTCGCAGATGCGGCAAACAAAAAATGCCCCGTCTTCGCCTCCAGGTTTCCCCAGCAGGGATCACGGGGGAAACGCACTTTTGATCAGCTGGTCGCAGACATTGCTGTACGCTTTTCCTCCTCTCCCTCTCATCCCAGCGGTCATACAGAAGTTCTACAGGACCAACACAAAGATGATCCTGATAGCACTGGAGTGGCCACACCAGTGGTGGTACCCGGATCTCCTCCAACTGTCAGAGGTACCACACCGGAGGTTGCCCTGCCTCCCAAACTTATTGACCAAGAACCAGGGGAGAGTGTTCCATCCCAACCTCCCCTCCCTCCGGTTGACTGCATGGCTCCTGAAGTCATCCAGTACGGACATCTAGATCTTCTGGCTGACTGTATGAACATTCTTCGAGAAGCAAAGAGGCCCTCCACTAGAAAGTCCTATGCCTTCAAGTGGAAGAGGTTTTAAATTTGGTGTAGGGATATCGCTCTTGATCCCACTCAAGGTCAAGAACAAGTGATTCTCCCCTACTTACTGCACTTGGCAAAGTCTGGTCTAAAGTACACCTCTATCAGAGTCCACTTAGCTGCTATCACAGCTTATAGAAAGTCTCCTACCCAGGCCTCATTCTTCCAACTGCCTGTAGTCAAAGATTTCCTAGAGGGGCTTAAGAAAGTGTTTCCACCAGTGAGGTCCCCTTCTCCTCCCTGGGAGCTTAACATTGTCCTCTCCAAATTGATGGGTGCTCCTTTTGAGCCTATCCAGAAGGCATCTTTGCAGCATTTGACCTGGAAGGCTGCTTTCTTAGTAGCCATCACTTCAGCCCGCAGGGTAAGTGAGATTCAGGCCCTGTGCTGCAAGGAGCCTTACACTGTTTTCCACGCCAATAGAGTGGTACTACGTACTCATCCGAGCTTCCTGCCCAAGGTGGTCTCTGATTTTCACATAAATCAGGTTATCCCGTTGCCCACTTTCTTTCCTCTGTCAACCACTCCCCCCGGAGAGAGACTTACATTCTCTAGACCTCTGGAGGGTATTGAAGTTTTACCTTGCTAAAACCCTTTCGCTTAGAAAGTCTGACAGGCTCTTTGTCAATTATGGTTTAACAAATACCGGGCTGGCTGCTTCTAAAAGGTCTATTTCGAGATGGATTGTTTCCTGTATATCCCTGTCTTATCAACTAGCCCAACCAGACCAAGAGCACACTCTACCAGAGGGAAAGCTTCTACTGTAGCTCTCCTTCGCAACGTTCCTATATCTGAAATTTGCAAAGCAGCTACATGGCGCTCCATACATACCTTTACACGCCATTACTGCCTAGATTCAGACGCACAGGCCGATGCCCAGGTGGGGCAGGCCTCTTTGAGGACTTTATTTGTATAACTGCTGTTCGAATGTGATTTTACTTCATGTTCTATATGCTTTATTGCTCGTCCGCGAGACTTTGGGTATGGGCTTGCTACTCTATTCATAGATTATGACTATTGATGAGTATCCCCTGGATGAGAAGGATTAGTTACTTACCTGTAATCCTAGTTTTCATCCAGGGGTATACTCATCAAAGTCATAAGCGACCCACCCACCTCCCCGGACGAGCATTCTCTTCAAGTTATTGTTTGATTGCAGATCTACTCAGGTGCATGTGCACTGTCAAAAAGAATTGACCTAACTGTCACCTGTGGTGCATCATGGGAGCAAGGGGTCTCCTGCAGGTCTTAAAGGCACGGTACCCCTACTCTAATTCCTTAAAGGCAAGGTGTCAGTTTTCTTTGTTTTCTGGATACTCTGCTGCAGCCTACAGGCAAATGCCTGCAATTACAAGTTTGCTTTATGGCAATAAAGCATTGTTGTGAGACAATTGGTTTAGTGCTTCCTTGTTTCTTTATGGGTTAGGGGTACTACAATGCAAACCTATGTAATTTCAGCATTTTTGCCATGTTTGAAACATTTTAGGCTGCATGTATGTTTTCACATATGCATATATATGTGTATATATATATATATATATATATATATATATATATATATATATATATATATATGTATTTTCTATATGCTCCTGGATCCCGCACGTGGGCGGGGATTATTCATAGATTATGACTTTGATGAGTATACCCCTGGATGAGAACAAGGATTACGGGTAAATTACTAATCCTTCCTCCTCTTATGAATATTCCCCAGGCATCACACTGGGTCTGGGCACTTCAGAGCTGGACACCAGCACGCTGTCAGGTGAGCGGCTCCGCTTCGCATCATTCTGCTCCAAAGGTGACTAGTAGAGCGACATAAAAGCACCACCCATGCAAATTAACCACTTCCTTTTTGCCATCGCCTTCAGATGAGGATCAGAAGTACTTCATGGTCTTTTAGAGTGCTTAATTATTAATGATTTTCCAGTGTGTAAGGGGCAATGCCACGCCTAAGACGATAGAGTTCAAATCATATAGGGAACTGTCACATACAAATGTCTGTGGCGGACCCTCACAAAGTATGCGTATGGTGTTTGGGATCCGAGCATGACTCCAGGGCCTGCAGCGACTGCACCCTGATGATTTTGAAGGCCATATGAGACAGTGAGACCAGAGTTTACTTAGCCAAATACTAGAAGACTCCAGGGTGCGACCGGTCGAAAGGATGGTCTTGTCCCCTAAGTTTTTCCCATGGCAGATGGTCACTGTCAAAGGCCTTTGGTAAGTCCAAGAAAAAGCGTACGTCAAAGCTTGTATCTTCCCCTTCCCGCCACCCTTAGACACTAGAGAGGGCACAAAGGCATTGATGGGCCTCTCTGTCTTGCTTCCTAGCCGAACTCTCAGCAAGTAGAGGTCTTCTGAGAGGCCATGCTGTACATTTTCTGCATGTAACTATCTCCCTCTGACATGCCTTCGGGCCCCGTTTGTCTGCAGGACCTTCAGTCGGACTTCTTCCTGTGGGACCACCCTTAGTGCGGTTCTTGCCCGGTAAACCTCTATTTGGTTCAGCAGAGATTCTGAAGCACTAGCGCCTATGTTCTTTTCGCATCGACTTTTATGCTGGAGGAGGATGCGTAGGCCATCGTACTAGCCGACTCAGAGCAGAATCCACAACATCCTCAACCGGCATCAGGCCTGACCTGCATGCATCCTACAGGCAGTACTTTGGAATGAGATGTTTGCCCTTACCAGGTGATAGGGCTTAACTTTACACAATCATTTTGGTGTGCCTCAGAAAATGACAATCACAATAAAGAGTACAGCACAGTTTCCTTAATATGATGAGGAAAATTGGTATTAGGAACTTCAAGATACCAGTGGTCTGCATACTTCCCCAGACCACTGCCTTATCTCCACCTGACCTGCAAAGGAGAAAGTCTCATCCTTTGCAGTTGTTATGCAGAGGGCATCAGATTTTCTAGACTTACAACTCCCTACTATGGAGATGAAAACTAATGTCACCAGAGGGTCTTCAACCAGGTCAGGCCCATAAAGAGCCCTAGTTACCATTTAATGACACTCTTTCAGACACACTTTTGGACATGTGGTCGAAATCTTGCTTGGGTATTCCTGTTAATAGGCAGGTCGCTCATCACCATCATCCCACACCCAGCGACCCAGTCTTTCTTTCTCAATATCTGAAAACCTAGAGCTTAGTGGTACAAGCGCCCACTAGCAAAGTAAACCCCAGTACTTTTCCTTCCACTCTGCCTGATCGTGAATTTAAATTAGTAGAAATTTAGAAATAAATTGGTCCTCCGCAAACCTTACCCCTGAGGTTTGTGAACATCAGCTGCCTTTTAGGCTGCTACACTCCTGCCCTTTGGGATACAGGGACAGAGGTTTTACCAGCGGTTTTGGACGACCTTCAGGTATCTCTTAAACAGAATTTTCAAGACGGTTACGATGTTTCAAAAATTGTCAAACTTGATCTAGGATGCAACCAAATGTTTACGTTGAGCTATGGGCACTAGTGTAGCCGTTCGATGCCACACCTTAATGAGGTCTACCGGAATCTCTGGGACATGGTATGTGATGGCTCTTGCCTTTTTTCGGCGAAAAAGTAGACCTGGACCAGGAATAGTTCAAGGAGAACAGAGCCACAGCATGTTCCTCTGGCCTTTCTGTGGTTTCCCAGGACCCATTCCAAAAGTAATTTCGCCTTCTATGTGGCTATGGTCAGGTTTTTCCATTTCGCCAAGCCCAGTTTCTTCCACCAGCCCAGCAGGCTATTCCCCCCCCCCACCCCCCTTTCGTGGCCGAGGCAGTGGTTCTCAAAGACAACGCCCAGGACATCGGGGACAATGTGCAGCTCAGTCCCTCGTCCTTCCAGCGGCTTCAGCTGCAGCCACAAAACAGCTTTAATCTGCCCTTGCTGGCACACAGCCACCCTATCAGATGCAGGATCTGATATTTCCTCCAGGAGTGACAGGTGGCACTTTAGACAAGTGGGTGCTACAAATTGTACAGCAGGGCTATGCCCTCCCATTTCTTTCTGTGCTGCTGCACCAACCACCACCTCCAGATGGCTGATATGAACCACATGCCCATCTTTCAACAGGGAGTGGCGGCTCTTCAGGCCAAAGGGGCTGTGGAGAAGGCTCTGGCCTCTGAAGCAGGAATTGGGTGTTACTCCTGTTACTTCATTTTGCCAAAGAAGGACAGAGGCCTTTGTCTTATATTGGATCTTCACCATCGCAATGCCTTCTGCAAAAGGACTACTTCAAGGTGGATACTTACTGTGGTTGCCCAGGTTTCGTCAACACTGGACCCTGGAAACTGGATGGTGGTGTTGAACCTGCAGAACACTTATTTCTGTATTTCTGTCCTACAGGCACTACCTGTGGTCATGGTGGGCCGGGAATATTCTCAGTTTGCAGTTCTCCATTTCGGCCTCACCCGTACGCCTTGGGTGTTGACAGAAGTGAAGGGGGGGGTCACAGCACAACTACAGCGGTCCAAATTACTAGTCTTTTCCTACCTCAATGACTGGCTGTTCAAGGGGGTTAGTCTCATGCTGTTGCAAACCACCTCCAGATGATAAGCCCTCCTTACATAGTTGGGGTTCATTATCATCATCCTGAAATCACGCCCGTCCCCTTCACAGATGCTTCCGCTCATCTGAACAGTTCTGAATATGGTATGGTTTGTGCCTTACCCACAGAGCAGAGAGTCCAGTAAATTCACGATGTGATCCCAATGTCTCTGCCTCTGTCCTGATATGAATGTGAATTTGGAAAGTGCAAATGCTGCTTCATTAGAAGCACCCTGGCACTATGCTGATAGTGGAAGTAAACACAGAATTACACGTCATGGAACAGAGGTCTTCAGCTGGGCCTTAAACTTTCGCTCAAAGTGGACTGCAGGCATGATGGTAGAGCATTCCAAAGACTGGGAGCTAGAAAAGAAAAAGATCTTCCACCAGATTTAGTGTTCTGCACTTTAGCGACACACAGCAGATTTTGATTGGCCGAGCAGAGTGGCCTATAAGGATATTTTTTTACCTTCTCTTGAATATACCTACTTCCATTCTAATGAATTGCTCTGTGCGTGACCATAAGTGCTTTAAACTTAATTCCAGACTTAACTGGTAAGTTGCCTCCGGCCTTGTCTGATGGATTATTTTTGGAATATTTAAAACAAGACGAGATGCAGCATTCTGGACTCACTGGAGCCGCAAGAGTAAGTCCTGAGAGACTCCTGGATAGAGTATATTAGTCCAATGTGGAAGTGATTAATGTATGTACAATACCCTTCTGGGTAGCTAAGGGAAGTTATTTTTAAAACCTTCCTATTGATTTTGAAAGCCCGAAAAAGGTGGCTTCATTGACACGCACCTGAGGTTTGAAAGGTAGAGCTGTTTCCAATAACACCCTCAGATTCCTGGCAACAGTTTAAGGAGTTGGGGCTTGCCCCAACTCAGAAGGCCAAAGTCTAAGAGCATCAACTGGAGAAGGAGTACCAAACCCTAAAATTTTTAATTTATCAGAGTTAAATTGGGAACAACTGTTCATCCAATCAGCAACAACAGTAAGACAGCCCTGAAAATCACCAAGCACAGTGATCTTGAGTTGTAGGAATGCCTGCATAAGTTGTACGTCATCTGCATAAGATACACTATTCAGACCCCAACTTTGGTGATGTGGAATCTCGATGGATATGTCTCTGAGACTCATGGGGTGGTTGGCTTCCTGCTGGCCAAACATACATGTCGGCACATGCAGCCTCTCCAGTGGGACCTCAAATTGCAGCGGGCACAGCATCAGGGAAATCTGTTGGCTTGCATCCAGATTTCAGAGGAGACTGCAGAAGACCTGTAGTGGTGGCTAATGGGATACGATTGAGCTTTTTTGATGTGCACTCCGTTTGAGTCGCTGCAGGGCCTGTCCATTGTGACTTATGATGTTTGCGACGTTCCTTCTCAATGCCCTAACATAAGCTGGACGTGTGAGCAAGCAGCATGCACATTCTACTAATTCACTTTGTAAAGCTTTCTTTCTAGATGAGTTTGTGTTGCGGACCTGATTCTTTTCTACAGAAAGTGGTCACTCCATCGAATATAGGCCAGACTATCACCCTTACTGCATTCTTTGCCCCACCACATCCCTCTAAGGACGAAGAGAGACTATGCCCTGTGGACCCTAAGGCACTAAGCTTTTATATTGATTGCACCATAGAACAACGGGTGGGCAATCCGCTCTTTGTGGTGTTTTCCGGTGCAAACCACACGGCAATGGAAAATTAGAGCATCTCTCGAATTGTTCTCTGCATGTAGATTAGCTACTTAGCTGCTAAGGTGCAGCCCCCAAAAGGCTTACAGGCTCATTACACCAGAGCCAAAGCTACTACCACCCTATTGGCATGTGATATGACTGGCCTGGACACCTGTCAGGTGTTTACATGGGTGTTGGTACACACGTTCAGGAAACATTACTGGCTCAACAGAAATGTCTGTCAAGATGGGCAATTAGCCTGCTTGGTCTGGCAGGACATTTTGATCTGAAAGAAACACGTTGGTTATAGATTCCTTACCTTAGAATTACTCCCAGGCGTCAGACTGGATCTAGAAAGTTTTTTTCATCAGCAGTACCTCTGCGTGTCGGAAGGTGGCATCGGTCGGCTCTGCGTCCTTCGTTGACGTCTTGGTCGCCGGGATGTAGTCGCGGCAGCTACTTGGACGCTGCCCTCATGCGCTGACATTTCTTTCTTTTTCCGCGCCAGCCAGCGCAGATCCGGGAAGAGCGGTACCTCCAGTCATTTTTTTTACTGACCTTTTTCTCGACTTTTGTCGACTTCTTTTTCGAGCCTTCGACTCCTGGTACACGAGGGATGCCTGGCTTCAAGCCATGCGGTTCCTGTCATCGGGCGATGTCGGTGATGAATCTGCACGGCGTGTGCCTCTTTTGCCTGGAGGGCGACCACGACCCCAAGTCGTGCTCCGGCTGCCCGTCGATGAAGCAGAAGGCTTTGCGGGAGCGGTCCCGAAAGCTGCTTGAGCACCAGCAGTCGGCACCGTTCGAGGGGCCGGTCGCTTAGCCACCCCCACTCGTCCAAGTCTTCGAAGTCTTCGCACTTTGGGTCGGGTAAGTCGAAGCATTAGAAGTCGCAGAGCCAGAAGAGTCGACTTGGCGTTTCCCTCCCTTTCCGGGACCCGGAGCGACTCCCGCCCAGCTCCGTATGTTCTATGAGGCGATGCATGTCATCCTTGGGCGGCCCAATCCCGCTGGCGCGCCTTCGGGCACTGCGGACTCAGTTTGGGGGCCTAGGCCTTCTCGACCGGCAGCTCCGGAGCCGCTGGCCCCCCCTTAGATCCAGGCCTAGAGCCGGATCGGCGCCGGTTAACCTGATTATGCCTCCACCGGCACCGTTTCCTCCAGGACCACTACCGCGTTCGACACCGGTCGGCCCCCCGGCTGGCGTCGACCCCAGCCTCCATCCCAACGTGGACCCAGAGCCAGACCGGCGTCGCCCGATGACGAATCTGGTGCCGAGAGGGGTTTTTGTGCCCCTGTTCACTCCTGGGGTCCCTTTTCAACCAGAATTGCACTCTGAGGATCAGGAGGACTGGGAAGGGTCAGGTGACCCTCTGACTGACCAGTTGGACAGTGAACAGGACTGGAGAGAGGAACTGGGGGATGCCAGTGGTTTGGACACCTCCCCTGACTTTGGCATGTTGACTCCTCCTACCTTGGCTACGGAGAAGGGAGCCTCTTACGCAGTGGTGTTGCGTAGGGCGGCCGAGGCTCTCAACCTCTAGCTTCCTACGGTGGCGTTCAGGACTCACCTTCTGACAAAGGTGCATCAACCAGCTGCGAGTTCTTAGGAGCCCTTGCTACAGTTTAATGAGGCCCTCACCGACGTGGCCCAGGCCCAACACAGGGGCTCCCATGGACAGGATGATTGCCCGACGCCACTGCCCGGCTCCGGGCGAACCCACTTTCCTCTCCCAACACCCCACCCCGTAGAGCTTGGTAGTCCAAGCCTCCACTTCCAAGAGCGCATTCCCTACTGCTCCACCGGAAACGGAATCCAAGAAGCTGGACCATCTTGGAAAGAAAATGTTCTCTTCCACCAGCTTAGGACTGCGGTCGGTAAACACCGCATGTCTCTTTGGCAGTTATTCCCACTCGGTGTGAGATACGGTTGCGCAGGTGCTGCCTCAGTGTCCGGAGGAGGCCCAGGCAGTGCTGTCCCAGGCTGTCGCTGTCGGGAGGGATGTGGCGAAATTTACCATCTGTTGTGGGCTGGACACCGCCGACTCTCTGGGCAGGACAATTTCAATGTCCGTGGCACTTCTTTGCTATGCCTGGATGAGATTGACTGGCTTTTCGGGGGATGCCCAGAACACCTTGATGGACATGCCGTTTGATGGCTGATGCCTTTTTGGCGACAAAGTAGACAACGCTCTAGAGAATTTCAAGGACTCGCGGGTTTCGGCCAAGTCCGTGGGCCTCTCCACCCGCCCTGCTCAGTCTGCTTTTCGCCCCTTTCGTAGCTACGGAAGGGGGGCCCCACTACATCCCGCCCATAGCCACAGGCCGCATCAAGTTACCCAACCTTTGCGCGGCCGGGGACGTGGGAACAACCGTCGTGCTTCTGGGGCCAGCGGGTGAGCAAGTCCACCCCCCCCCCCCCCCCCACTCCCTCTGCAGCAGCCTCCAATGTTTCAGGCCCATCAAACGCGGCAGGATTCGCCATCACCTCCCCCACTGGTGCACCATCACGCCGGACAGGTTGGTTTTGTAGATAGTCCGAAGGGGCTACTCCCTCCCCTTCGAGGCTACCCCTCCAACCATGCCACCGCAATACCACCGCATTTCGGAGGATCACTTGGCCCTTCTCCAACAGGAAGTTGCAGCTCTTTTGGACAAGGGAGCCATCTAGCGCGTTCCCGTCCCAGAAGTAGGTTGTGGTTATTCCCACTAATTTCTGGTCCCCAAGAAGGACAAGGGCCAGCGTCCTATCTTGGATCTCAGGAACGTCAACCGCTTCCTCCAGAAGGAGAAGTTCAAGATGTTGACACTTGCTCAGGTCTTGTCTACCCTCGACCCGGAATACTGGATGGTAGCGTTGGACTTGCAGGATGCTTATTTTCACATCCCCGTCCTGCCGGCCCACTGGCGTTACCTGTGGTTCACTGTAGGCCATGAGCATTTTCATTTTACCATGCTCCCCATTGGCCTTACCAGCGCCCCCGGGGTGTTCACAAAAGTGATGGTGGTTGTCGCAGCTCATCTACGCAGATCAGGGGTTTCAATCTTCCCCTATCACGACGACTGGCTGTTGAAGGCAAGCTTGCCCCAGGCAGTCTTCTCCCACCTCCTGACTACAGCTGACCTCCTGCATTCGCTGGGGTACTCAATCAACGTGCTGAAGTAACTCCTGATTCCCTCTCAGAAGCTCCTCTTCATCGGAGCAGTTCTGGACACGACGCGGTTTCGGGTCTATCCTCGCGAACAGCGAGTCTAGGATATTCAGGCTATGATTCAGATCTTTCCGCCTCCATCCTGGGTTTGTCAGAATGACCCTGAGGCTGCTGGGCCTCATGGCCTCCTGCATCCTTCTGGTCGATCATGCCAGGTGGCTAATGCGGGCTCTGCAGTGGGACCTGAAGTTCCAGTGGGCGCAGCATCAGGAGAATCTGTCAGATTTGCGTCCAGTTCTTGGAGGGGCCCTGCACGACAACTGCAGTGGTGGCTTATGAACAAGGATTTGGTCAACGGCAGATCCCTCTCCCTTCCCCAACCAGAGTTCACAGTGGTGACGGACGCGTCCCTTCTGGGATGGGGCGGCCACATGGGGGAGGCGGAGATCGGAGGCTTCTGGTCTCCCTGGAGTCTGGGCTCCACATAAACCTTCTGGAGCTTGGGGCGATTCGCCTTGCACTCAAAGCATTCCTTCCCTCTCTCTGGGGAAGAGTAGTGCAGGTGTTCACGGACAACACTACCGCCATGTTGTACTGCAACTAACAGGGCGGGGTGGGGTCGTGGACTCTATGTCAGGAAGCCCTCGGCCTCCGTCTCTGGACATGGCTGGAACTTGGTGGTTCAACACCTGGCAGGTTTACTGAACGCCAGGGCCGACTAACTCAGCGGCAGGTGCATGATGGATCGCGAATGGCGTCTTCACTCCGAGGTGGTGCAAGGTCTCTTTCAACAGTGGGGAGAGCCTTGGTTAGATCTATTCGCCACCGAAGAGAACGCGCAATGTCCGCAATTCTGCGTGTTGGAATTTCCAAGGCAGCACTCGCTAGGTGATGCTTTTTGTCACGAGTGGAGTTGCGGTCTGTTGTACGCCTTTCCGCCTATACCACTTCTGCCCAGTGCTGAAGATCAGGCACGACCAGGCCCAAGTTATTCTGGTTGCTCCAGATTGGGCAGGGAGAGTCTGGTATCCCAAGCTGCTCAACATGGCCATCAATCCTCTTCGGGAGGATCTTCTGTCGCAGCAACAGGGGACGGTCCTCCACCCGAACCTGTCCAGCCTCCACCTCCCTGCGTGGAGATTGAGCGGCAGCAGTTGACGTCTTTCGACCTGCCTCCTGAAGTCTGTGATGTAATCTTAACAGCCAGGCGTCCTTCCACTAAGATGGTATACGCCTGCCCGTTGAACAAATTTGTGGCATGGTGCACAGCAAAGGCTGTGGATCCCCTCTCTGCCCCTCTTTCTGAGGTTCTTTTGTTCCTTCTTTCTTAGTACCCAGAGCAGAGCCCTGCTGGGACAATCAAGGGCTATCTTTCGGCCATCTCTGCCATCCCTTTTCAAGTCCCCGGTGGTAAATAGTTTCTTGAAAGGCATAACTCATCTCTTTCCTCCTATTCCCTTTGTTATGCCTCAGTGGAACTAGAACCTTGTTTTAACTTATTTAATGTGCGCTCCCTTTAAGCCACTTCACAACTGTCCTCTGAGGCTCTTAACTCTCAAAACTGCATTCCTGGTAGTCCTCACCTCTGCCAGACGGGTGAGTGAGCTCCAGGCTCTTTCTTCTAAGCCTCCTTTTCTATCTGTGCATCCGGACAAAGCTGTCCTCAGGACTCATCCATCCTTCCTGCCCAAGGTAGTCACTGCCTTCCACAACGGGCAGACCATCGCTTTGCCCACCTTCTTTCCGCCTCTGCATCCTTCGAAAGAGGAAGAGAGGCTTCACCGTCTGGACCCAAAATGTGTGCTTTCTTTCTACCTGGATCACACAAAACCGTTCCGGGTGGATGACCAACTCTTTGTTGGCTAACTGGGTGCCAAGAAAGGTCGGGCCGTACACAAGCGAACCATTTCTCGATGGGTCGTTTTGTGTATAAAAGCATGCTATTCTCTGGCTAAAAAGGAGCCTCCAGTGGGGCTACGCGCCCATTCCACCAGGGCGACAGCAGCCATTACTGCCTTGGGAAGAGGAGTTCCTCTACATGACATCTGTCTGGCAGCTACGTGGGCATCACTGCACACGTTTTCTAAGCACTACTGTCTGGTCACCCAAGTCCGGAAAGACTGCTTCTTTGGCCGTTCTGTTCTCCAGGACTTTCTGGTGTGATCTTGGTTCGCAGACCCACCACTGGGTTTGGAATTGCTGGGGTATCTATTCTAAGGTAAGGAATCTATAACTAACGTGTTTCTTTCAGATGAACAAGTTACTTACCTTTGCTAACGATATATCTGTAAGAAACATTAGTTATAGATTTCTTACTTCCCCACCCATCCTCCCTTTTCTGCGAACTGATTTCTAGGGTTAAGGACATCCCTTCAGAGCCCTAGTTTTGTGCACCAGTGGTCAGTGTCTTGTATGGCTCTGCGATTCTAGTGCGGAAAGTAGTGTACAGAACTGACATCAGATCGTGAGGGCGGCGTCTAAGTAGCTGCTGCGACGTCATCCCAGCGACCACGACGCCAACGACTGACGTGGATCCGACCGATGCCACCATCCGACGTGGAGAGGTATTGCTGACGAAAAAACGTTTCGGATCCAGTCTGATGCCTGGGAGTAATTCTAAGGTAAGGAATTTTTAACTAATGTTTCTTACAGATATATCATTACCCAGGTAAGTAACTTGTTCATCTTAGCCAGTTGAGTAACCACCACCGTGGGAGGTACTGCTGTGGTATGTATTCACAAGGTCGTGAATCTGCAGTTGGAAGTATTTATCGGAAGTACAAGTTACTTTTTTTCGGTAATTTTCCTGTGGATTAGTCTATCTAACCACGGATTCCTCACCAACCCACTCTTCTCCCCGTTCTGTGAAATGAACTCTCTTTTTTTCCATCTAAAAATGTCCCAATCCAGAGATTTGCACACTGGTCCTGCCGATCAGATGTGCGCCTGAGGGCGCAGATAGGCTAAGAAACAAACTGACGTCAGTGGGCGGGGTTGGTACTTCTATGCGGCTCCGCTTGTCACTTCCGGAACAGAACAACATTGGCTCAATCGCACGACGCCACTTACTGGTGAGCAGGATTACTGTTTAAAGTTTGCAGATCCAGTCTCACATCTGGAATATATTCACAAGGTGAGGAGTTCATGGTTAAAAAGACTACCCGCTAAAGATATAGTTACCAAAGTTATGAAAAGTGTTTTTGTACAACTCAACAGGCATATATTCTGGTCTACGAATAGAGCGTAGTATGCCTGGTAGAAATATGGTTAAATAAAATGTCCCTTCATTTTATCTTGTCCCTAACCTACCATGATTGTGATTTTATCTTGGTGCTGCTCAGCGCACTCTTCTCTTTGCATAAAATGTCCTTTTCATTTTAACTTCGTAATGCATGTAGAATGAGAAGCTATATTTGATGGTTTAAAATATTCACAATCTTATTTTGTTCCCCTCTTTCTAATAAGATCTTATACGTATTACAAAATGGGAAATTTAGACAACAGGATTGCCAATGCAGATCAGCTGCTTACGCAAGATGTGGAAAGGTTCTGCAACAGCGTCGTAGACGTGTACTCCAACCTTAGCAAGGTGAGTGAGGTTCTGTGACTGATACTGTTGTACAATTTTGCAATTCGATTGACCTGAGGTATAGCGCTGTGCTTGTCTGAATAATGTACAACTTACATAAAATAGGATATCGTAATATATACCCTTCTGTTTCTCTTTCGTGATTTGATTCAACAATACTTCACCTATGTTTGATCTTGCTTCGTCCGGTAATGTGTGAGAGTCCGTCTTTTCCTCTGAGTAAATGAACCCAAGGAGTGGGGTCTATTTTTCTAGGTTCGAGGATACCCTATATACTGTTTTTAAAATTAAGGAGGATTGGCAATAATTGAGTGTTAAAAGGACCGGTCACGCCAAGCTGACCATGGTACTTTAATAAATGGATTTAGTTAGGTTTAGCAAACGATCGAAAGAGCGATACTTTGGTAAACAGTTGATAAATAGAAGAAAAGGTTCACAAGAGAATAATCACTTGAATGTAGCTTTTAAACCAGGTAACCAGAAGAATGTGGCCAGCTGTACCGTGAAAGGCATACACTATTCACACAGACAAGGCAGTAAAACAAAGGGGCACATTGTTGTTTAGATTTCTTGATGGGGAAAGATAGTGCAATCTTTTAATTCTCAAACTGGTAGGGCATACATAAATGTGTGGGACAATGTCTTGGAAACGCTCAAGTTATGATAAAATGTTCATCTAATGCTTTGTTTAACAGTAGCTTGTTTTAGCACACTTTTTTACTTGATATAGATGCTAATCTAAAATACTTTGTGCAATCATTCTAGATAGATGATAGAAAAGTACTTTTTGACCAGGCCCTTAGTGTCCTACTTGAAGGTCCCTAAACTCCCTTAGATCCTCCTTATTCCCACTTCTTAAACATCATAGTGTAAAATGTGTGCTTGTCATATTAATGTGTTGACTTGTGCCTAAACTCTTGATTCGTCAATTCTTTAACCGCTCAGCTATATGTAACTACCGAAGCTGATCTTGGCCTTCTTGGCTTACACTATTTAGCGTTTCTCAATATGCTTTGATGGTTGAGGAAACACATATTGATATAAACACATAATGTTGATCTATAGAATATTCCTAGTATTTGTTTCATTTCCCCCTAAGTAGTTGAGAAGCCTGCTGTTCAAACAGTGGTGGTGAGATCTGTGAAAAGGGATAATGCAGTTGAAAGCTTCAGTAGGGACTAATGGTCAGATATATTAAAGGGCTTTACCCATTCTCTGTCTATGGAAAAATGTGTTCGTACATATGTCCCTATATGCCTTGTGCTGGTGCATTCCTCTCCATTGCAGTCCTAATTGTTTTCTCTCCACCATCTGTCTGTTTCTTGAGGACTTCATGTTGGTATCCATTAACAGGACCACAGATGATTTGCAATCATTATGTTATTGACGTGCATGTTTGTTGTCACCCTTCTATTTATCATAAAGACCGTAACCCTCCCCACCTTCCTTTCTGATCTGCTAATGTGACACAACGTCCCAGGCTTGGACTCTTGCCTCCTCACTCAACCTCTCCTCCATCCTCACCCATTCGGTGTTTACAATTCTGCCCCACCTAAGATTGTCTCCTTTATGTCCTTTTGCACTGCTCCTGTGATTTTTCTCCTTGGCCAGTGTCTTAGCAGTGGATATGTAGGAAGCACTCAACTTCACAAAGACTGACTTCATAACTCTGTTCAGCAGGCACTTGTTATTTTTCTAACCTAAAATCTCCAGGGAATAATGCATACAGATAGAAAGCACACACAACTTACCTCAATATTTTAAGCCAAGATTGTGAACTTTTTTTAAAAACGTATTTGTATTGCAACGCTGCATAATTAACACTGGACATAGTCATCCTAAGAATTTTTCAGTTGCCCCATAAGGGCTGTACAACAAATTACATCCCATCAATCTATCTGAGCATCTGCGCTCTTTGCTTTGGGGCGTATATTCTCAATCTAGTGATCTGATTTCATTCACGCCTAGGAGAAATACATGCCGCAACATTTTGTTTTGATCCATCAAAAGTTGATTAACCGAAAAAAAAAAAACTAAGTGGTGTATCTTGGCAGTGACTAGTGATGGAACTTCATCCCACACATACCTTGTGCATATCATTTAGAGCAGGCATTGTGGATCTATTATTGATACTAATCTGGTAGATAACAGAGGGACAATCTATAATGCTCTCCTACGTGAGGTATTGCTGCGCAATAGGGCCAGGATTGTTGTCTGTTACTGTGTTCGATTTAAGAGAAATGTGGTGCGACTGTTTCGCCCTCCTCCCCCTCGACCCGATCTCCAGGTAGCTTCAACCCTGCCAGCATGTTCCCACAGTCCTCTAAATCATGCTCCGCGTTCTCATCTGAGCGTACCACATGCAGGAGACCCTCCTCCGCCACCCCCCATTCTCGCATGTTCGCCCTTCATCTGGGATCTAGTCACCCGGGATCTAGTCACCCATTACATACCCACCAGAAACCTTCGCTCTAGCCAGACCTTCTTAGCTACACCCCTCAGAATAAAAAAGACCAGGTCGGGCGGCAGGACGTTCGCCTATAATGCAGCCAAGACCTGGAATGCTCTCCCTCTGCATCTCAGAGCCAACTCCAACCTTTCCTCATTCCGAAAGCAGTTAAAAACATTCCTTTTCAATCTCACCTATTAATCCCCTCTCAGCCACTCTATGAGGTCTCCTCTATTATCCTCAAGCGCTTGGACGCCTCCGGGCAGCAATTCGCGCTTTACAAATGTACATCCATTTCCATCCGTACACTGTTGGAGGGACAGTGTGTGTTCAATGTATGGCAACGTGCAAATTTGTGTCCTATTCGTGTTCTCTCTCTTGGTGTCGGGAGGACTCCTAACAGGCAATGCTTCGTTGATGCCTCTATCTGAACTGCTGTGGCTGATTGGAGCACCTGAAGTATTTGTTGCCAGTACCAAGTATGTAAACTTTATATAATATTTTTTTTAATGGTAATTTCCAATCTCTGACGTTGCTGTGGTGAGACACACTCATTACAGACAAATTGCTTACTCTTCTTGCAATATTTATTGCATGCAAGGCTGCCTAAATGACGTCAAGGACTTCCTCTCAACATGCGTCTTACCATGAATTGCAAACAACAAATGTTGATGTAGTCTCATGATAACCAGTGAGTGACTACGTTCCAGAGGCCCTCACTGGATACAGTGTGTTCCCTCTTGGATTAACTCAATCTGATAATTTCTTCAGAGTGCCTGTGAAAGTGCTGTAAATGCCTTGAAAGTGCTTCCACCTATCACTTATCAATTAATTGTATCTGCTTTCTGCAAGTTAATATAGTGTTTCATTAAAATTGATTCTCAAGATTTTAATTGGCATAATTCAAAAATCTATTCTAGTCCATTATATATCTATATCTCTCTCGCTGATAATTTCCTCTCTCTCAGAAATAATCCAGCACTCCAAGGGGGGGTTATTCACTCAACATTTATTTAGTGAGTTAGATGGCATCCACGCGTCCCGGCTGTCACATGCAGCCTTGTTCACGATGCAGATAGACATTTTTTCACACAATAAATACACATCTATTGAAACATGATCACAAAGGACAATCCCAATGCACATCTCGGCCACTGATTTCATTAAACCGGGCGCCATCTTTTAACGTATTTAAAACACTACTAAATAAATGCTTTTTCTTGCAAGTGCATTATTAAAAGCATTAATACAAGTTAATCACAACGTACATTCAACACTATGTTCAACTTAAGAAATGAAAAAATAATTACAGCATAAATTTTATTTAACGGAATGTTTTCCAATTAACCAATATACGCTCCACGTTCGCCCACTATGTACTGTGGTGCATCTGATAATTTATCACTATGGTTTTTTTTAAAGTGCTACAGTACTGTTTTTTAAAGTGCTAGTGCATTTTGTTCTCCCTTTTTCATTTTTATTTGATTTTAAATCCTATTTTATCCATAAACAATTGTTATTGTATATTAAAATGTCATATACTTTCTAGTTAGATTAAAGTGCTAGTGCTAAATAATCCAAAGTGCAAGATAATAAAGGGCATGTGTCCCTTGTCCTTCTCCTGATTTATAATTAATGATGGTTTAAAAAAAAAAAAGGGGGGGGGGCGTGGCTTGGGCAAGATGGCCGATCGGACCTAATCCGAGTCGGCTCCCGTGCCACCCTAGTGTCTCCCCGGTTGCTGAGCTGTCCCAGGCGGCCCTACCATCCACCAGGTGCCATTGCTGAAGATCGGGCACACGCCGGCATGATCCAGACCGGCCTTCTGACCGTCTGAAGCTCCCGCCGCCCGACAAGCACAGCCGCGGCCGAGTCCTGCTAAATGGCGGCCCCCAGAGACGTGGCCGCGATGACGGCCTGACGATGCCGTACCGGCGGAGACTGGAACAAGACAGGTGGCCCTACCTTCCACTGGGTATCTCTACTGCAGACCGGGCACCAGCAGGCACGATCCGGATCGACCGTCTGCCCGCCTGAGGCTCCCGCCGACCGACGAGTAGAGTCGCGGCCGAGATCCACAAGATGGCGGCCCCCAGTGACACGGCCGCGCTGACGGCCTGATGATGCAGTATCGGCGAGGAGCGGAATGAGAATCCCTATCTGCGATTGCCGGCCATCTTCGGACCCCCGCGCGACCCATAGACGGCCCCCTGGCGCGGTGGCGCCCCGGCTCAGCGGGTGAGTGAAGCGACCTCCCCTAGTGAAGAGGGCATCACCTGTGCACACGCGGGCTCCCCACACTGCGTGACATCCCCCGGGAGTATCACAGAGGCCCGTGGCGGGGGGCGTGCATTTCCCGGCCCTGGAGCTGAGGAGGCCAGATTAATCGGAGGGGGCAGCAGTCGAGACCTGCGGACACGCTCTCCTCGTGGGCAGCCTGGGATAGCTCCGGGGACCACGCAGTAGCGGCTTAGACTGGAACGAGGGGGTTCAGCAGCGGGCGGCCCACAACAGAGCGGCCGGGGGGATGCTGGGGGCCAGTCGGTGAACGCCACACTCCCTGCGGCGGAGGCCCTATCGCTGCTGCGCCCACCTACAGCGACCAGTGAGACAACACGCGATCTGCGCGCCCCCACCGGAAAGCAACCTCTTTCACTGGGTGAGCGGGGTGCCCGGACGGGAGAAGCCTTATGCCTGTTAAGAGGGGACAGGTCAAAAGAAACACCACGGTGAACACCTTCTCCCCCACGGACAAGAGACCTTCCGGGGCGCCGGCCGATACATCAGATACAATGGCGCTGACCAAGGAGGACCTCCTGTCCTCTCTGAGAGACTTCAAGGCCGAATTACAGGCGGAGATCAGCCGGGATGTACAGCACACCATTGATCAGCTGCGCTCAGATCTCCAGGACAAACTGTCCGGCCTCCGGCAGGATGTCGACGCGGTGGGCACGCGGATGATGGATCTGGAGGCTCAACACCAAGACCTGAGCGGCAGGTCATCGGATCACTCGTGACAGATCCAGGCCCTCCAAGAACAAATAACACAGACGCAGCTCAAAGCCGAAGACCTGGAAAACCGCGCCCGGCGCGATAACATCCTCGTGCGCCACCTTGAGGAACAGGCGGAGGGCCCCGATCTCGAGGCCTTCTTGGAGGGCCTCTTCGCATTGGTGGTGAAGCCGCAAACTCTAAAAATCAAGCTCGACCGTGCGCACAGGGTCGGCTTCCTAAGACCAGGTGACAGAAGGCGGCCGAGGGACATCCTGGCTAAATTCCACTCTTACAAAGTCAAGGAAGCGGTCCTGGCGGCGGCCAGATCGTCCCCAGAGGTCTCGTTTCAAGGCTTCACCTGTTCATTATTTCAAGACCTGTCTCCGGCTACATTGGCGAGAAGACAATCCTTTAGGCCACTGACAGCCAAGTTGCGAGCTGAGCGCATCAGATACAGATGGACCTTCCCTTTTGGCCTTTCTTTCGAATATAAAAACAAGCAGCGGACTGTTGTGGATCTCTCGGCCGGCCGGGCCTTGTTGGGACTTTCCCCCTCGGACGACGTGCAGGAGGATCCAGGAGACACAGCAGCCAACCGCTCTGGGGCGACGGCCAGGGGATGGGCCACGGTGGGCCGCTCTCCTCCTCGCTGACTCCACGAGGGAAGCCTCCCTGAGGTGGACTTTACTACGGGGGAGACCCTGTCTGGCAGGTGCAGACCCTAACGGCTCCACGTAGCGAATACCCCGCCGGGGGTTGGCGCCTGTGCTGGTGGAGGGGTCACTCTGAGTATTTGCTTACATAATCCAGCATTGTCTGGGTCCTGGGATCAGCACTTTTGGATGATTCCTTTTTGTTTTTTCTTTCAGGTTTATGCAACCGGGGTGGGCGGGTTGTCACGGCCCTCCGAGTTCTCTACCTCCAGATGGTATGTCATTTTGGGGTTCTTCGGGTATTTCTTTTTCTCTTTTCTTTCTATTCTGTCTATCTTTCTCTCTTTTTGTCTAGGAGAATGGGGAGATCTCCACGGGGGGTGGGACGGGATGGGGGACCGGGCCTTGAGAATTGCTTTGTCCAGAGAATTGTTACCTGCCCCGCGATGGTTTTGTCCATAGGTTCATGGAATGTGCAGGGGCTTAATTCTCCCCAGAAACGGCAGAGGGTGCTGAAATACATATCTGACCACGACTTGGATATCGTCGCACTCCAAGAAACACACCTCCGCAAGGGGGATGAACACAGGTTGCGACACAGGACATACCCACTCATTTACAGCTCCTCAGCCACCACCAAGCATCGGGGAGTAGTGTTGATGTTTCATAGCGGGGTGAAGTTCCAACCCTTGGATGTGCGCTCGGACAGGGAGGGGAGATGGGTGATGGTGAAGGGGATTATCAGGGGTCAGATATGTACTTTTACCTCAATGTATGCACCAAACACGGGCCAGGCGGGGTTTTCGTCCACCATCTGCACAAAATTGGAGCAGTTTGCGGAGGGTTCAGTCGTCCTGTTAGGGGACTTTAATCTTATATGGCAAGCGGATCTTGATAGTTCTCGCGCGCAGAGGGCGGAGTCGGGTTCATTTTCCCCAGCCACTAGGCAGCGCTTTTCGGACCTTGGCCTATGCGATGCATGGCGCACACTACACCCTTCCACAAAAGATTATACCCACTTTTCGCACGTGCATCAATCCTACTCCCGTCTCGATTACATTTTCATTAATCGCTTTTTATCGGGATCTCTGAGAGACGCTCAGATTCTCTCCCTTTCAGTCTCTGACCATAGTCTCGTCATGGTCACCCTCCATTGGGACGGCCCACGGGATCGCCAACCTAAGTGGTACTTTCCTGCCTCTCTCACTAGGGACATAGTGCTGCATAAATCGTTACCGGAGGCCATTGAAGAATTCTTTACCCTTAATGACACCGAGGCGACCTCGGAGCTGATCCGGTGGGACGCCTTCAAGGCGGTACTTAGGGGCAAATGCATCGCACTTAATTCTGCGCTCAACCGTCAGAGCGGCAGCGGAGCTTGTGGCTGCGGAGCAGGCCCATGAGGCCAAGCCCTCCCGCATTACCTTGCGTCCCCTTACGGCTCTGAGGGGAAAATTGAAGGAGATATACACAAACGGGGCCAAACTCGCCCTTCTGCGCCTGCGCCATACTTAGTATGCCTAGGGGAATAAAATTGGGAGACATCTAGCCCGGCAGCTTCGCGTTAAAGGGGACAAAGAATATATAGAGGGGATACGAGACGATACAGATACGGTTCTACACTCCGATAAAGGAAAGACAGAATGTTTTCAATCTTTCTACAATAAGCTGTATACCTCTGACTCTCTTGAGGCCCAAGTACAGAATGAATACTTGCAGGGTCTTTCACTGCCCAAGGTCGCCGCCTCTACCAATGCAGAGCTTTGTGCCCCTATCTCACTAGAAGAGGTCACCAAAGCCATTATGGCGCTCAAGCTCGGCAAAGCACCGGGGCCAGACTGCCTCTCAGCCCTCTTTTATCGCACTTTTGAGCCGGACTTGGCCCCGCGCTTGCAGTCCCTTTTTAACGCCATAATCGCCCAGGGTGCAGTTTCGCCCTCCATGGCGGAGGCTGTCATTACGGTCATCCCGAAGCCGGGAAAGCGCAAAGATCACTGTTCTTCAAACCGCCCTATTGCTCTGCTGAACTTGGTCGCCAAATTGTACTCCGCTATCCTGGCCGCCAGGCTCAATCCCCTTTTGGCGGCATTGGTACACCCCGATCAATCGGGCTTTATTCCAGGAAGGCAAACCCACGACAACACGCGCGCCGTATTGTACACCTGATAGAAAAAGCCTCCAAAAAGCGTATGCCGGCTCTACTAGTCGGTCTGGATGCAGAAAAAGCATTCGACCGGGTGGATTGGAGTTTCTTATTCTCCACCATGCGGCAGATGGGCTTTGCAGACTCCTTCATTGCAATGAATCAGGCCAACTATCGGACTCCCACCTCGCGCGTCCAAGTCAACGGGACATGTTCGGCTCCTTTTTCCCTTTCTAGAGGCACGAGGCAGGGTTGCCCCCTTTCCCCCCTTTTGTTTGCCTTGAGCATAGAACCCTTCGCGCTGGCCATACGTCACAACCCACAGGTATCGGGCATACCATTTACGGGGGAAGAACACAAGATATCCCTTTTTGCGGATGACGTTCTCCTCTCCCTCACTCGACCATCTACTTCACTCCCGACTCTCCATGCAGAGTTGCAGCGCTTCGAACGGGCAGCGGGGTTCAAAGTAAATTTAGACAAATCCTATATTCTAAACCTCACGATACCCAAGGAAGAGCTCCCCAGGCTGCAACGTAGCACGAATTTCCAATGGGCGACTAACTCACTCCAATACCCGGGCGTTCAGCTTACTCCGTTAGTGGAGGATTTGTACAAGGCCAATTTCCCCCCCCCCCCTTCTGGCTCAAATTAAGGCTGACCTAGCGCGTTGGAAACCGCTATTTATCTCTTGGCTGGGGCGCATACACTCGCTTAAAATGACGATATTACCGAAACTACTGCATTTATTTCAGGCCCTCCCCATTGAGGTCCCCCTCTCCTTCTTCTCGATCATGCGCTCTCTCTGTTCCCGTCATATCTGGCAGGGGGGGAGAGCCCGCCTGTCCTATTCCCTGTTGCGGAGGCCCCGCTCTGCGGGCAGAGCGGGCCTTCCCGACTTCCACCTCTACTTTAAAGGCGCGGCACAGCTGCGAGTGTTGGTTGAAATGGTCTAAAAGAGAGTCCGATAAACATTGGTTACATATGGATAGGTCGGTTGCGGGACGGACAATCTGGGACCTGGTATGGCGCACCAAACAAGATAGGCCGGATAACACGTACATTAGTACTCCCACCAGAACGACACTGCGGGTCTGGGATGCTATCTCCGATGATGATAGATGGACCACTTTCCCTTCCCCTCACACACCCATCCACGGGCATGCAGCCTTTCCACCAGCGCTCACCAGAGGGCCATTCAACGCCTGGGAAGAGGGGGGATGCTTAATGATAGGGCATTTACTTGGGGGCACTAGGATGATGACGTTCTCAGAATGCAGGTCTGACTTTCGCCTTCCGCAAGCTGAACACTACAGATATCTCCAATTGCGACACTGGCTCCAGTCGTCTGCAGTGCAGGTGGCGATCAGCAGGCCCCTGACCCCGTTTGAAAAATTCATACGATCCAACACTACCATGAAGGGGGCAATTTCTTTCTTATACAGTCATCTTCTGGCCACTGCAGTCTCCCCGAACCCACGCTTCAAAGTTAAATGGGAAGAGGTGGTGGATAAACCTATTGAGGAGCGGGAGTGGGAGGCCCTATGGTCCGACATCACAAAACACAACCACTCGATAGAACTAAGGGAAGCACACACGAAAGTGATGGTGGATTGGTACCTATACCCAGCTAAACTGAGGCGTATTTTCCCGGGCACCTCAGACCGCTGCTGGAGAGGGTGCGGGTTGCTGGGTGACTTTCAGCATATCTGGTGGACTTGTCCGACTATTCGCCCATTTTGGGAGGAGATACTAGCACAAATCAAGACTATGCTGGGCTACGCGATCCCCCACCTCCATTGATACCGCACTATTGGGCCTTAGAGATCCCTCCCTGCGCTACCAAACCCGAGCAGATAAGGCCATTATGTGGCTTTGTCTAGGGGCGGCGAAAGTGGCTATCGCCGCCAACTGGAAGAAACAAGCGGCCCCCACGACCTCGATGTGGCATTCCCTACTCTGGAGGCTTCTGAGTTTGGAGAGATTGGTGGATATTTTTTGAGATGACTGCGCTGCGTTCGAGCTCAAATGGGGACCGCTGGTGACATTCCTTTCTCGGGGTCTGCCGGCGCTGTTTGCCCGCCACATATTAGGGGGTTGCAGCTGTTCCAATTGTAGCCCGCTGAGGCCGCCACTGGTGGGTCCCCCTGGAAATCCATTCCGCAGTTAATACGCCGCCTGGGTGAGGCGTTGCCCTGGCCCCGCTCTTGGAGGGTCCGTTTCCAGTCCTGGTCCTCCGGGTTCCCTCCCCGAGACTCTCCTCTTTCTATCTTCCTACCATTCTCGCTTTCCTTTCTGTTTTTTCTTTTCCTCAACTGGGTACGTGGGGTGGGAGGGGGTGGGACTTTGGGGAGTTGGGTTTCCTATAAAACGAGTTTGATGCTCCATGCCGCGGAGGCTGCTTGAATGGACAATTCCTCTCTCAATGAACTGTGGACACTGGACTATTAGATTCTATGTCTTGCTCATTGGGGATCTCCAGGGCATGGTTTTCGGGCTTGCTTCGCCCCCTTTTTCGCACTACTGTACCCCTACATTAGCGTCTGTTGTTATTGGTGAAGCTTGCCTCTTCCACTTCCGTGTCTGGGGGGGAGAGTTCTTTGATCACTACTTGCCAGTCCATTCCGTTGTATCAAAGACGTTGTGGCTTGTTCTTTCTTTCTGTTGCTAATAAATACAATTTTGACCAAAAAAAAAAAAGATCTTATGAGTGCAGCTAAACTTCCTGATTATTTCTACAGGCACGTAAACAAATCCTCGTCAATATTGAGTCCATTAGAATTCTCTACTGTTGAATTCCTGTATGAATATGTTTCCAATTTTCGAAGCTCTTGTTCCCTATTGCCTTCCCTCCTTTTCTTAGGAACTTCTGCTGTATCTCATCTGGTTGGGTTCACTTTGATGTTCCTTCTCAGTGTCTGGCAACAGGGTAGCTTCTATCATTGTTAGCAATAGCTTGTCTATGCTGCAGGATGCTCCGGTATACTGTCAAGGTGGTGCTGCCTATATAAACCTTTTTGCAGGTACACTGCAACTTGTAAACCACAAAATTTGATTTACACGTCAAATCACCCCTGACTTTCATAGTTCTATTAAAAGGTGTTTTAAAATCCACAATGTTCTCTCCATGCTGACAGGCTATACGCTTAAAACACTTTCTAAAACCATCTTTGACTGATAACAATGTCTGTTTCCTTGTTATTTCCTGATATTCACTAGGTGATCCCTAAGAGATTTTGATATTTTTTATACAGGATCCCCTTTAATAAGATACCAATGTTTTTTTCAGAATATTTCATGACATAGTCTCATAATAACCAGTGAGTGACTACGTTCCACAGGCCCTCACTGGATATAGTGTGCTCCCTCTTGGATTAACTCAATCTGATAATGTCTTCAGAGTGCCTGTGAAAGTGCTGTAAATGCCTTGAAAGTGCTTCCACCTATCACTTATCAATATATTGTATCATTTTGGGCCATTTTGGTTAATTATGAATTTCTAACAAAGCAACTGTTGGAAACTCATTCTTTTTGTTTCTATAATCTGAAAATGCTAGCCGTTAATTCTCATTGGCAACCAGATAATCCAAATATTTGAAAAGTACAATGATTGAAACATTTTGTGTTTGGTTCAAATGGATACTATATTTTGTAAATTAAATTCAACTAATTCATGTGACTAGTCAATAAAATGACACTTAAGTCTTGGTTTCAGCTGAGTTGTTGTATGGTTTGTTGTGCATTCTTTCTACAATGTTTTATTTGAGTGTGTAAACAAGGTTGTTTGCCAATTCCAATGTACTGGAGACATTTCTAGCTCTCTAGCCTCTGATTCTGCTTACCTTTTTTGTTTCAGCCATTCCTGGATATAGTCCTCTACATTTTCAAGCTAACCAGTGCAATAGGAGCTCAGGTACAGTACTTAAATTGCCAACACTTATGTCATGTCATTAAAAACAAAAGGTTTTGGATTGTTTGATGTTTAAAAAGTCTGTGGGCTCCCTGTGTAACCAAATAGTATTTTTTTAAATGTCATGCTATTTAGTAGACTCCATAAAATGCTGACATTTTGCCAGCATAATTTGATTATTTTTCTGATGAGTGGGGTTTAGGATGAACGAGTGGAGATTCACAAAGGATCAGAAAAACTTGAGTACCAAAAAGTGACACTGCATCTGTACATATATCAGCCAGCCTGTATTTCCATCCTCAGTTATTTGGAAAAGTATGTATTTCTTTGCACTTCCTATACCATAAGACTTTATCTTCAATACATTCAGAGAATAATATCAATTCAAAATTAACTATCCAGAAACCAGGAGCCGCTAAATGAAATGTGTGTATTGTCACTGTAGGGTTGCATAGAATCCCCCGCTGCAAATTAAATATTTCGATTCTTTAGAACTATACAAAATAGTGGACCAATTTCCTTGCAGTTTTCAAATGCTACGTTTTGTAGCTGTCTGGTGAACAAATAACATTTGGTGACCAGTAGTTTTTATTTTCCTCATTTTTGTGAAGGAGAAATGCTCCATTTCACTGTGAGTTTCCATATGGAAATGTTACTCACCCTCAAACTGCTGTACCTCATCCTCCACAAGCGCTGGCTACCTGTTCAGAAAATACTTAACAAGTGCAGTGCGTAACAAGTTCAAAATGTGCAAATCTGTGGATGGTGTCTAACGACCCAACTTCTCTCTAAGCTAAGCAGACTGATTACTCTCTCAATGGCAATGCATTAGGTCGGACGCAGTGCTCTTCACGTCAGATTCTCAGACCGTTTTATTAGGCTTTTCTGGAGAAAGCCTTTGAAGAGGTCTAGCAAGGAGCAAAGCAGAAATTTGGTTGGATTCGATTTTGTTTTTCTCTGTTCAGATTTACTGAAGGAGGCAGAGCATACATACATAACTGGTAACTGATAATATGGTCCCTTAATGGCATCAAGTGGTCTGATGACTTCATACACCACAATGGCCAAAAGCTTTGCAAATGTCCCGAAAACCACAAGATGGGAATGAAGGAAGAGTTACAAAAGTTACCTGTTGTATATTTTTTTAATATTACATTTTTATTAAGGTGCAATTAGTATTCTATATTTTTTCAAACAGTGATAAGTTTACTGGAAACAGTGAAATAGTAGATATTATTTAACTGTGTGTAGTAAAAAAAAAAAAAAGACAAGATAAGTATTAGTGATGTATGTAGTTAAGCATACAGAGTTTCATTTTCAAATAAACAGGCTTTGTTTTCTTTAAAAAACAAAAACACAATGCGGCCTATTATCAAATGAAGTTGCAAACAATTGGAGGGGATTTCCACTTGCACACACTTATTCACATACATTACTAGGTGTCCTGGAAAGCTGCTACAGGCAGAGGTTTCCAGACAGACGTCTGGTAAGGTCTTATGACTTTTTTAACAGACTTATTTTCCCAGTGTACCGTTTGCTGCATGTGACGTTATAGCACAAAGTGGGGAGCCTTGGAGGAAAAGATGAGAGTACGCATTGCTCTCTGTCCCGTACTTCGGAGAGTCCACAAACCATCCTAGGATCCTGTGTGGGCGAGGCTGTGAAATCCAAGTTAGAGTGGAGCCGGTAGAGAGTCAGGAGTGGCAGAGTGCGAGGTATGGGAGCAGGAGCAGGAGCAGGGGTGGGCGGAATTTGTATAGTCGGGCTACGCAAAGCTCCGCGAAACGGTAAAAGATCTTCACATGTATGCAAAAGTTCCACGAACACGCGGAATTGCTTCTTCCGCCCATTCGCGATGCTTTTTTTCCTGTTCACGAATGCTGTTTGCGTGCTCGGGTAGAAATATCTTGCGAACACGCATTTTGAAAGCGCGAAGCAAAAAATTCCACGAATGCGCTGATCACGGAATTTTGGGCAATTCCGTATTCTCCGCCGAACGTGAAATTACCAAAATTCCGCGAGCAGAACGGGATTTACCGCTCGGGCCTAAGCAGGAGGCGGGCAGTGGAGGTCCCTGTCAGATCAGACAGGGTAAACAAGATGCGCAGCTGCAGCAAGGATGTAACTGCTGCACCAAGAGAGTGGGAGGACTCTATGTACCATAATGCCCAGGAAGTTCTCTCCAGCATAGCGATCTGGCAGAGTTCATACAAAGTTTATGGCAGCAAGTAAGTGGAGGAGATTGCAGCACACAATGACGGGTGTGAAAGACATGCATGGCCAACGAAGTGCAGACTTAAACCCAGCGAAAGGTGAGCTCACCAAGGGTATTTATGTTCTTTAAAACCCTGTCCCCTCATTTGCAATGAAATAGGTCTTGCATTTATGAGCATTTGAGCTATTGGCATTGTAAATGACAATGCCTTTTATTTGTGTGTTTTTTTTTTAATAGATAAATAAAAGGCATTGTCATTTACAACGCTAATAGCTTAAACTCTTGCAAATGCCAGACCTATTACGTTGCAAATGCATTCAGCCCCCATGCTATATATATATTTTTTTTTAAAAAGCCTTAGGAGAGTGCATGTCCTGCTTGCAATAGGCAGAACAAAGCTATTTGATAAAATATTGCTCGGAGGCTGTTATTAAAGCCTACTGAGTAACCACGCTCGTAACAGGGTATGTCGCCGTGCAAGGTTACAAAATAAAACCAGGGGATACTAAGGAGGGACTACTAAGCCTATTGACCAATGAACAGCCACGGTTTACAGTGGATAATGACACAAGCCAATAAACTATGGACGGAGAGTGGGCGGAGCTTCAATTTCCTACCTGAATACAGCATGCTTCACAGAGCAGCAAGTGTGATCGATCTACGAACTTGGGCTCAAGGAAATTCATAATATTTACATCTTCTGCGCACCTAGCAAGCCTCAGGAGTGAATTAGGATCAAGTCGCCTAAGGTCTCAAGAAGTTGCCGACCCCATGTGCAAACAAGAACCAGATTAGGCCAGCTAGGATTTAGTGCCTCCCTGAATGCTGCAACTGACATCCTCGCTTCACCTGCAATCAGTAGAAAAGCCACCTGCCTTGTTCCCCAAAAGGGAAAAATCTATTTCTCCAATTCAACTATGCAAAACCCTGAAGAGGCACAATACCTAGAGTGCTTGTTAATGTAATGATCAAATAAAGCCATTAATAGCAACATAGACTCTCTGAAATTCATATTGGGGAAAACCCTGAAAGTTCTGCACGCTACACAAAACCATGCCTTTCCTTGCAAGGAAATGACTATTCAGGTTTGCATATTGCCACACTACCTCTGGGAGGAGACTCCGAACCCAGCCAGCCGCCAATCCTTTTGAACATGAAGCAAGCAACAGTTGCAGCAATTAATTTCCACTCGGATAAATGTAAATTAAAGTTAACCTGCTTAACACACGTGCTGTCTTCGTAGCAGGGATGGATGATAAACTAAGACTTCTTAATATCACTCATTGTTAGAGATCAGGCTACGAATAATATAGCGCAAGAAACTCCTTGTACATGCTCACCCATACTATGAGTTAACCACCTTCCTCCGCATTATAAATGGCCTCCTCGAGGAATTAAGGCTGGGCAGGCTCAAACCCACAGAAAGGAAGATCGAACCAATCAATAACCAGAAATTGTCACAAGATCGACTGCAAGTCAGAAACAAGCAAGCATGGGAAGAAACCACTGTAATAAATTGTCATAGCGGAAATTCATGTCGCAGGGAACCTGGAACAAATTCTAACCATTATCGAACCCTCCAGCCAGATTTCTGACAAACATGTATGGCTACTAGTTTGGGAGTCAGACTTCAACTGCACGCCTAGTGCAATATATGTAGGATGAAATCTTACAGAAGGAGGAGGCAAAGCGGGCTCCCCTTACAGTGCTCGGCCGACAAGCCACCCAGGAAACCACTTCAGGGGCGCACCAGATTAACTCCAGCTTGCCCATTTCTAAAGCACCCCTGTGGTTATGCAAGTAGGAGGGAAAGAAACTGTGCAAGGGCAGAAACAGACACTCTACACCATTTATAGCCCAATGGTCGTTTTCTATTAAGACAGTTTAAATAGAGGCAGTTGAACAGAAACACAAGTCCCTAAGTGGAAGCAGACAAGTCCTAGGGCTGATCTCCAGAGCCCACGAAGTACATACACATATAAGTATATACTAAAGTATATACAAGAGGTCTCGAATGCTCGACCTAAAAAGAATAGCAGTTGAAAAGCGATGTCAAGTTACAGTGGATGTGAAAGCAGTTTACAGTGATGCATACATGATTTTAACAGGGGATTTCATCCTTAACCTATTCCACGCCCAAGGAGAAGAGACGCATCAATGTGAGATGGGCATTCAAGGGGTAATCCCAAAGCAATCTTTTACATCAATAAAGCACTCTGACAGACTAGGGAAGACCCTTTTTGAGTTTTGCACTTCAGTGGGCAGGCCTCATGGTTGTCAATGGCAGGTTTTCTGGCGATAATCCACCAACATGGACCAGAATAATGGAGGATTGTGTCTCGTACTTGGACTGCACACTGGTGAATGTTGCCAACAGCCTTATCCAACAGTTCAGTATCGACCAACGTGTGGGCAGTGATCACTTTCCCCAGGGCATTATGCTGGTAGCAAATATCCCAGTCCTATCCGAGTCAAAGGCCCTTCTGTCCAATGGACACATGCACACCTAAGGAGGATTAGATGGAGAGAGGAAATGGCACCAGAAATTCTTTATAGTTGCTTAAACTTTATGCTAAGTAATACAGGTGTAGAGGACCCTATTGTCAGCTTGCTGGACCTAAATAAGATACATCCTAACTAAACATCCTAGTGAATCTCACAATAATGGCTATACCCTGAAGACCTAGAAGAAACAGTGGTTGCCTTAGGAAGTGAGGCGGTCTAAAACAATGTGGACAGGCTTTTGCTGCAGCTAAGAACTAACACACAATGTCAAGATCTAAAAGTGGCATACATTTTTCAGAGGAGTAAACTGAAAAGGAACTCTGGGCCCTTAAAAATCAAATTATGATGATTACTTTTCAGAGCTCATCAACATCAGTAAAAGTAAAGACGCGGCAAACTTCTGATGAATGGTTAATATATCAGAGCATAGGCCACATAAAGCCAATAATCTAAACATTAGCAAGCATGCTTGGGTGCACTTCTCGACATTTGAGGCCTTCTCATGCCTGACAAAAGGCAGCATAAACAATGCAAATTACATAACAATCCCCAACAGCTGTTGGGATGAAAGCCCCTATATTTCGTGCACAGCAGTCCAAAGTGAAATCATGATTGGGGTGATCAGCAGCAAGCGCCGTAGCACACGATGGCAGCGTGATTGATTTTTAACTGGCCGTAATCAATTAAAAATCTGTTTAAACGACAATATCCGTAGCGATATTCATAAACAAATAATCAAATCACGGACTAATTGTGCTCCAAGCCTGGATGGGCAACCTCAGGCCCTGTTCAAAAAGGCCCTTAAGTTGTAGGCTAATAGGCTCACAATATTGTATAGGTATATCCCGCAGACAGAAGACATCCCGAGTCTTGGAAGGGCTTGACAATCCATCCAATTGTTAAAGCTGGGGATACTACAAACCTAGTAACTATGGGCTGATGGTGTTTATTGACATGGAGTTCAAACATTTTGCAGGCTTGCTGTTTAAAAGACCCTGAGTCATGGGCCAACACTGGAAGGATTATCCCCATGAATCAAACCGGATTCCACCAAAAATAGGGCTGCCTATTGAATCGGATGGCCATCTCCATGCTTATGGACTGCCCCATACAGGCACACTTGCTTCTGTATGTGGGCTTTGTAGGTTTCAAGGCAGCATTTTTCCGGTTCCAGGGCTTCTGAGTGTGATAGAATGTCTATATTCAGACACTTGGTTACAGATAAAAGTGGGTGACCAGCTCACTTTCAAGAAAAATTGCAACCATGGAAGGCTTTAAAGCAAGGATGCGTTTTGGCCCCCTTGGTATCTAACCTGTTCATTTTTTACCTTACCGGGATGCTATAAAAAGTCAATTCCCACTCACCTATACTTGGAAATAAATCCCTATCTAATCATGTGCAGACAACCTGGTGTTGCTAACTTGAACAAGAGGTTGTTAGTACTCTTTTAGAATATACAAAGTCAAACACGTTAGAGGTGAACCCTGAAGAAAAACAAAATATTTTTAGAAAATGATGAGCAAACCAGGCTCATGGCAGATGGGCGGCATTAACATTGAGAAAGTCCCAGAATGTAAATACTTGGAGTTCTGGTTAGACTCAAGACGGACCTTTCAGAACCGAAAGTAGTGCATTTAAAACAAGACCCAGGCCCTCCAGGCTGCCTTTTTAAGCTCAGCAAAAATGTTTTGGGGCCCTAGCATAAAACCGATCCTCCAGGTTATGCAGACAAAGACATTACCAGTCCTATCATATGGAAGTAAAATCTTGGTGGCAAATTATGCTAAGCTGGTGGATGCATTGATAATTCGAAAATGTGTTTTAAGACTACCATAATCAGTCTTGCGAGCTCCTTTTCCCGTGGTATTCGGACTTCTTAAGCAACTTGTTTCTAGGAAAAGCGCGTTCATCAAGTTGTGTCTCGATCAGAGCAGCAAGTTCTAACACACTCTATGATGTGATATGAAATGAGCTAAAGAGTGCCGGGGGCAAGGCTGCTCATGCTCGATACATGGAAACCTGCTTAAAAACCTACATATCAGGTAGGTATCGTCTTTGGGCACTAGCTAGAATGAGTTAAAAAAGAACGCGGGGAACATCAGTGCATGGTTCATGGGCAGACTCTTGAACAGAGAAGCACTGGGCCAGCGTTCTCATACCTGGATGGCTTTACCATCTTATAATATCCCAGGAAGGCAATTGTATATTGGAGCAAACAAGCAAAAAGTAGACTATTGACTTTTCGACTTGGAGCCCTGCCAACATTGGATCTTATACTGAACTAGCAAAATCGACCGCTTAAGGCATAATACGGATTATGTGAAAAAGAACAGCAAACAATCCTACATGTAATATACCTGTGCCCTGTATTACTAGAAGCCGACACATGACTGCAGGTTAATACCCTGAACGTTCGATCTTGCAGGCCGGTACAGCAGCCTTAAATCCGTTAAATATGGCACTGAATGTTAGATTAGTTAAGTTTCATGTCCATATTCTTGCCCATGCTTAGGCCCCTAGAGAATGAAGGCTGAAGGCAGTGTTATTTCTGTCTTCCATTAGATAAAATTTCTCCTTCCAAAGTTGATTTCAAGATGAACCTTTATCATGGTAATGCTTATTTTCTGCGATTGTAATTGTTTATACCAGTTGTGCTACCTTTTCCACGCCAACTTTATATTATGCTTGGTTTTCATTAACCAAAATCTATAGTAATCCGAATTGTTAGGATGAACACAATCTACACCTATAAACGTCAAATTGACACTTTAGTCTTTCTGCATAGGCACGTTGGCACTTTCTAAACCAATCTGTGCTATACAGCAATTCCAAGCTTCTAAATGAAATCTTTTTGTATCATATTACACTTTGATTCTGTATTGCTTTTATCCTATGTTTGTTTGTCTTGCACAGGTTTTTATTAACCGTGCAATAAATAAATATCTATTCCCGTTGTACAGACTTTCTCCAAAGCATGGCAAAACAGGGTCCCCTGTGCAAACACACTTTATTTTGCTAAGTTAGCACATTGTTCTCTGTGGAGAAATCCCTTCCTCTACATACCTATTGAAGTTAGGGTTGATCGATTTCCCAGAACTTACTCCATCCTTACGCTGAAGTTAAAGTGTATAGTATGGGACTATCAAGAAATGTATGAGATAGTGGGCCCTTCTAAAAGGCAAATAATTTCTTAGAACACCTGCTTCCCACCCCTTGAGTGTGAGTTATGGCGAAGTAGATCTCCATAATTTGGTAGAGAGCTCTGAACCTGCAAAGGGCTTTACACCTACCAAGAATACCTTTGTGTATTCCTAGCAGGCATAAAAAGGTAAATTCCATATAGAGTTCTTATATAATTGGATTTACCTTTTTTTCATTGAACCCATTATGGTTTTAGAAATACAATATCTGCTAAGAAGGTAGAACTAGGAATGGGTGCCTATTGCAATTAGAATGTTTAACTGTCATGAAAAGAATGTTAAATACGCAAGTGTGTACAGTTACCAGATTGTTGAAGCTGCTTCTACAGTGGACCCTGTATACAATTGGAATGATTTCTTTTCAGGAATAGATTGTTGGTTACACAACATAAAGAGGTTGTGCTCGGAGACTGTTGAAGGTGCAATTGGCACTGCACAGTGAAATATGCACCTTGATTTCATTTATAATGTTTTGGCTTTGCTTTCACAACTTTACTGGTGATAATTCAGTTATTAATGGCTAAGCTCAAAGATATTTGAAGATTGTACTTAATATTGAAACAATTGCCAATGAAGATGCTCTGCAAAGGCTGCCATTATATCATTTATATGAAATATGGGTGTTTATACCACTGCCTTTTCTTCAATAAAAGTGCCCAAAATGTAATGTTGTCGCTATGCCAGTGAACATCAGTGTGGCACAATAAATGTGATTGGGGCTAGTGTGGCAATAAATGCAGGTATTGTGCCACAGGTTAAATCCCTTGATTTTACTCTTGTGGAAGGAAGATGATATGGTTGTTTGTACCACCCCATCCTGCATTTAGTTCAAGTATGAATGTCATCCCTTTAAAAAGCTAGCTTTGTTGTTAATCTTTTCCTGTAATGTCTATTTACGAACACGTTTCTGTGTCCTTTTCCTTGTTTTATTTTTCTACATATGTAGGGACCTGCTAGTATGATGGCCTACTTGGTTGTATCAGGACTGTTCCTTACACGCCTCAGGAGACCTATAGGGAAAATGACCATCACCGAGCAAAGATACGAAGGAGAATACAGATATGTCAACTCACGGCTTATCACAAACAGGTATTACAATTCAAATAAAGGTTAGCTGGAAAAACTTTGCACTTTTTATAACAAATGCTATACCTTTTTTCACTTTGTGAATAAAACTCTCATCCAACAATTAATGCACTAAATATTATGTTTTGAATTAGAAAAGCCAAAGAAACAATGCCCGAAGTGGCAGCTTAATTTCAATATTGCCAGTAGTACATTATGTGAGAAGCTTATTAAATAGGAAAATTTGTACAAGATGGAACTTCTTCTTGAAAATGACTAAAAAGAAAGTCAATCTTGTGGTTTTGTCCAACATCGGCAAAACCGATGAACAACTGAACTCCGGATCTGAGACTTTTTGAAGCAACAGTATTTTACTACCTACGTCAGAAGATAGGACTCCGATGAATTCTTCAGGAGAAAGTCTATAATTCTCATTTCTAATTGTAGTATCTTTAGGATTGTAAAAACGTTTTGAGCTGAAACAGCTGGTATTGTTTTGCCAAAATCAATACTTTCGTTGTAGCGGGTAAATTGTGATTTAAAAGTTTATATTTTTTCTTAAAGTCCCATTCAAGGTCGATCAGCAACAACAGTAGAGGACTTTGTGGCATCTGAGTAGAACAGAGCAGGTGCCATCTTGGGCAGGCTCCAGTGGATCGTTTCTCTGTATTTTCTCCTGTTTTGAGGATTTGCTTTCTTGCAGTGAGTGAAGCAGGTCGGTACACTACATATCTTGTGGACAGTAAATAGCCTTCAGTTAAAGAGGTGAAGCCACCATACACCGCTCCAGTAACAACTTGTTTGTAGAATGGGGTGCTGTTCTGGTGCACACATCTAAGATAAAAGTGGGTGGAGACCGTGTTTAGTTCGGCTGAAAGTATAATAAATAGCTTAAATTACAAGTGCTGATAGAGGCCTATTGTAGTGGCAATGTGTGCCGAATGATATAGCATACATTTTAATGCTGTGTGATCCCCTTAAGAGGCAGTTTGGTCTGTCGTGTGGAATATTTTTTGTTACACGTTATTGTGCTTCATGCTGTGAAATACGACTTGTTATTATTACTGTTGCTCAATTTCTTGCACTCCAAATATTTGACGGGCCTAAATAGACCAATAAATTGTAACAAGCATTTTGTGGAGTGCCTGTAGCTGCGTTCCCTCTATCCACTTATTATGTTGCCAAAAACGAATACATTATCTAATGGCATAAGGCGCACAGCTGCAGACACATCTGAAAATCTCAATTCATTAGTAGTTGTGTTAAATACAGTCCAATGTGTGAAGGTGTACAATGAATGAAAGAATGGACCAAAAGAAAAAGGTTTTAATTTAATGTCTTGATTCCAGTCATCACAAATGGCCATACTAAAAAGCATAGTTTTAAACCCTGCTGTGAAAAAGTTGATTATTAGTTGAGGTGAATGATAGTCCACTTCAAGTAATATCACTATTCTTGTGAGGTCCAGTAAAGGATGCAGTAATGTAAACCTGAGCTTAATCCCTTGTTGCTAAGGCACAGAGCAGACAGACTTAACTTAAAAAAAAAAAAGTGTAAAATATTTAGAAGCACCAAAACAGTTAGTCATACACAACACCATAAAAATCTCACTCCGATTTATAAAAATAGAGAATATTGTAATGAACAGAAGAGACAAAAATCCAATAAGGTGAACCAGTGATATGAATTTTTAATGTTTGAAATATGTTGCGGCATCAACCGTGTGCACCTTGTTGCACTGGTTGGGGACAAGAGTAAAGCTCGAGGCCCACCAAGAAGGAGCATATGTCAGATATGAGACCCAGGTAGGTCCCAGTCAAATAATTACCTTCCGACGTAGAAATAATTTCGTATAAAAGGTGGTCGTTGACGAGTTCTGTGGGGTAAGCTGAATCCGAATCAGAGCTTGACAAGGGAGGGTTGCTGAACAACGAGGTAGTTGACAAAGGTAGGAAAGCTCCAAGAGAGTGAAGTCTTGAATCTGTGCCCTGGAAGGTTTTGCAGTCGGTCAGTCTGCTTTGGCTCAGCTTTCCTATTGGTGAAGCCTTCGATGTTCGGACTTGCAAAGCTTTCTAGAAATCCGATCTTCAGCAGGGCAAAACTAGCAAGGTGAATCCAACCAGATTTTCACATTGATGGCTTCTGCTCAATGGCAGTCTCGGTCTCCTGCCGATTCTATAGAGAAAAAAGTTGGCAAAAAGTTTTAAAGTTCCAGCTTTTGCAGTTTGGCTACCGGGAGTACACTAACACTTTTGTAAGGGCTCCTGGTCTTTAGAGATGCCACTTGGGGACCTGGACTCATTCTAACAAAAGCCAAAGCAGGGTCCAGGGCAGGTCCATTAAGAACTGGCCAGCTGGGCTCTTCAGGAAAGTGGGGCTTCTTGCAGTTTTGTGTCCCAGTAGCTTCGCAGTAGACCAGCCTACTGACACTTGGAGTCCACTTTTCAGTCCTCGATACACATGGAAGCAGGTCTAGCCCTTGGGTCTCATCACAGATCACAACAGCATGTGCAGTCCTCCTTCTGCCTTCCACAAATCCTGAGATGTTCTAAAGAGGGTACTGGGAGGGGTGCCACAATTATACCTAATGCCAGCCTGTGGGTGGGGGGGTAGTGTGGGGGAGGGGGTACTTCTGGCCACTCCCTAACCAATTGGGTAAAAGTTACCAGGGGTGCTCCTACCCACTATTGCAGCACTTCCTGAATGCTTTACTGTAAATTATGCCATAGTGCCTCTCTCTACCTAAAACCAACATGGAAGAACTTTATGCAGAGCTCCCTGTGCCCTTCAGAGTTATGGTTATGACCGTGGCAAAACCCTCTCCTGTGGTCTCTCTCAAACACTTCTGGGTTTGCTTCCCCTCCTACTGGTTTTGGAGACAAACTTGAGCATGAAGACATATGGTAGGAAGGGCCAGTGACAGGGTAGGTGCCCTTTGAACTTAAGTTACTTGGCACAGTCTAGATGGCCATCCTGTCAGGAATGGAGAAGAATATTTAACACACCCAAGCCTTTTATACACATCTAGGTGCAATACACATCTTCCCCCCTGGAGAGCCAATAACACTCGGTTGACACTGAACACTGGCAGAATGGAACATTTGGCTTTGGCAGGAAAATGACAACTTTCTAAAAGTGTAATTTTCAAAATAGTAATATAAAATCCATCTTGACATTTAGTTAGGATATTAAAATACTATTTAATACATCCTTGAATCATTAGTCTAGCTATTCCCAAATTGACTTTATACATTATAGGGTGTTGTAGTATCAGCCAGTGCATTTCTATGGTAGAACTAGCCTTGCCACAGTAAAAAAAACAAAAACAAATGAAACTTTGGATTGTTTTGTTTTTTACTGCCAGGGAATGTAAAACATAAGTATTGATGTCCTACTCCTTAACTAACATGCACCCTGGCCAATTTGCATTAAGTTCCTACCTTATGGGGTCACTTATAAGGATTAAAAAAGGTTAGGCCTAGAATAAGCTCAGCTTTGCCAGGTTGAATTGGCAGTGCCGTTTTAAAACGGTGTACCCAGGCTGCAGGAGCAGGTCTGAAGAAATTTTTTACATTGTCGCTTTAATGGTGGCACAATATGTGCTGCAGTCCACTAGTGATTTTTAACTTACAGTCCCTGGTTACACTTTTGTACCATATAGGATGGCCTTATAGGCAAGTTAAGTATGCTAATCAGGAGTGTATCCAATATAGACATGTTTTAGGGGTCCGAGCACACAACACAGTTCCCTTTCTCCTCAAGTGCTCATTCTAGGTATAAATGGTAGAAGGAAAGACTAAAACATGTTTGCCAGTTAGAGCAAGCTGTGCATATATTGTGATTTATGTCCATGTCAGAGCTAGTTAAGGTTTAATTTCAATATGGTATCTCCTCTATGGCTGTCGCCCTATTTTTTACTTACTGGCCTTCCGGCCCCCCAGGGAACTTGGCAGAGGCCAGAAGAAGAGGCATATCCAACCGGGAAAACCCCTCTGTAATCCCAAGAAGGAAATTTAATACAGTCAAGCCTATACATCATTGTCACTGGATTTTAGAAGTCTGTGTAAAAATGCTTCAGTACTTTTTGCTACCCACGGTATGATAGGGAGGCTGTACTGATGGCATCAGATATACTCTTACTCTCCCTGGCTTTAATTGAAGACTCCCTGTTCATTCCTTAGCCCTAAGGTCCCTCAGAAAAGTGGCAAACCAACTACTTGGAAAATCCAACAACCCAACAACTGCCCTCATAATTTCTAGCATAATGGAGTGACCATGCAATGTGGTACAGTGGCTAGCAAAATCATGAATGTAACTGTTTTCTCTTTTGCAAGATAAGTTTGCTAATCAACTTGATTTGTAGTGTTTCGATCACGAGATTTTACAAACCAATATATGTGTATTTATCTTGTCTTTTTGGTTGAGGGATTACAGTTTAAATGTGCTCTCTCCAAGTGCATTCTTTTTCCAATCCTGTGCAATTGTAGTTTTCTGCATTATTGTTGTTCTTTTTACATGATGAACTTTTTCAACACTGTGTTGTATTTTATATATTGCATTCTAATTGTTATAATGTACTGATGCTCAGTTTTGATAAGTGCAAAACTTTTTTAAATCGACTGAAATACATTTGAAACTTTAATTTTATTGATTGTATTAGTGTTATGTTTTTGTTGTAATAAGATACTTAGTGTGTATACAATATATAGGATTTATTGCTACAGCTCTTTGGCACAACACTTGATCCAAACCGATTTACTAGGGACTTTAGTGTTTCACATTGTGATGCAAACTTAGATACTTACCAAATCATATCACTGACATGGATAAGTGCCTCCTTTTGGAGGCACAGGGCAAAGCTTATTCTTTATATAATATGAATATTTGAAGAGAATTACAGCCTCTTGCTCCTGACTTAAAAACGTATGCTTTGGTTATAAACCATTGAAAGTTGTATCGCATGCTGTTAATGTGATGTGTTCTCTTGGTAGCCGGCTGATACCCGGTGGAGCTGTGCTATGCAGCTATAGAGAAGTTTGGCTCTGGTTCATCCCCTCGGCCGGCACCTCCCAGCCGAACATCAGACATTGTTTTCCTCACCTTCCCGTTGTGTTTCCTACCTGCATTCCTTACCCCTGTTTACCATTCCCCCTCTAACTTTTCACTCCCCATAAGACGTGTGTATGCGCTAATAACTCACATTATTGTGTAATCTCATGGGTTTTTTTTCCACCTATGTCTATACTTGGCTATGTAATTATGTAACCTGCAACTCGCTGATCCTCATGTAAAGCGCTCTGATACCTCCGGGTCTAGCCAGCGCTATATAAAACTTTGCAAATAAATAAATAAACTTAAAGTGCAATTTACTGATCTCATCCCAAAGCCATGACTATCACTGTGATTATCAAATATGTACGCATTGTAATTGCCTGAAATAGAAGAACGCAGGGTGACTTAGTCTGTAATGACACTGTATTGAACCTTGCACTAACACAGGACGTACAATAACCAAACTTTGTCTCCAGATTAAGAAATGATTCAAATTCAGCTCTATGCTGGGCAAACCTTGGTGCCACAGCCCTGCCATTTATCTGATAAGGGTCCTAGAAACTGACTGACAGTGGGCCCTCACGCCTTACACCAGAATCTAGCTAACCACTCAGTACTCAAAACCTCTCTCATTTGAGTGTTTAGCAAAAAGCACTGTTTTACTGTCCTCCAAACCAAGCACCTGCAACAGACATACCACCCTTCTATTTGTGTTTTCCAGCATTCTGATAGTTTACTTTTCACATCAAAACATGATAGAGAAACAGGAAATATTGTAGCAATTGCAGATTAATTTAAATAATACAGTATTAAAAAGGATTCCATTGGTAAATGTCCTTTTTTTTTTTTTTTTTTTTTTTTTTCTTTTAGTGAAGAAATTGCCTTTTATAACGGAAATATGAGGGAGAAACAAACTATTCACAAAGCCTTTCACAAGTTGGTAAGCGAAAAAAATACTGCACGCGGGTGACCTAATTAAATTTAGGAAATGAGCATCTTTTTTGTATTTTTATTATGACAATTCCATTCATTAGACTGCAGTCTCAGTGTTTTGTTACATATGCTCTGCGTAGCTAAACATTAACAAAACTAAGCAAATGATTTAGCCTGGCAAACATTTCATAAGCTAGTAGTTTTAAATCTGGCATGCATCTATTATTTTTACGTTACGGCCCAAGATTTATTTGCCAAACGTGGTTATCATGTCTTCAAAACTTCAGTTCAATGAAATATTGTGTCCATTCTTGTTGGTTTTGCAGTGTGTATATGATTCATAGGTTGGATACACCCTGGGCTTTAGGAGAGTAGATTTGCTGCTTAAACATCTTCACAGGCATGGAAGCTGACTTTTTCCAAGCCTAAAATCAGCAGTGAAGATGACCTGCACTTCTACTGTTGCGCATTTCTGCATTCAACTTCTCTGGTAACAGTCACAGCAGACGTTAGCAATGAAATGTGAATGAATGCATTCACAGTACTCCCACTCCAGAAGGAGTACATTTTGAAAAAAAGTTAAAGTATTTGCATGCAGATTTGAAGGTTGAGTTTCTTTGTTACATTTAAATGTACCCTGTATTTGTTCTGACAGGTTGAACATCTCCATAACTTCATTTTATTCCGGTTCTCCATGGGTTTTGTAGATAACATCATTGCCAAATGTAAGTGTTTTAAATGTTTTCTATGGCAACATTTTCTTACATGTGATCTCCAAGCAACTAGTTTAATAAAGAACTCTCACAGTATTTTAATTCTAAATTTAGACAAGGTATTTTGCATATGGATTAATTTGTTCCACTGGGCAATCTCCAATTGGGGTCTAAATGGCCTTGGTTTTAAACTTTCCACATATTTCCCATCTATGATTCCAAGATACTCAATGTGCCTCTGTACCTTTTTTTGCAACTATCCTGCAGTGATTTAGAGGACAAAGAATCTGTGCTATAAGATGCACTTCTAAGACACATTTTTATACTTCAGAATCAGCCAACTTTTTTATGGGTGTGAAAACGAATATCTTTACCAAACCACTTTCAAACTATGTCAACTATCGTAACGTAGGGAACATTTCTCTTCCTTAACTCAGTAGTCACTCTGAAGAAGACTGCTGTCAAACGTTGTCTTAATTAAACTCTGTGTGGCAGAATTCATCTTGTATAACTCGAATATTAATTGCATTCATTCGTATGAATGATCATTGTTAATTCTGTCCATTTCAAAGTATGAGAATTCTGTATCCTATTTGATATTCATTACTTCCTTTTCTTTAGAAGCTTCTCTTAATTTATAAAAAATGAGCATGCACTACTATAGGCCAACATGATTTTAAAGTCGTCATGCAGTTTATGCGAAATTAATGTTTTTCTCCTCATGTGACAAAATCAGAATTTGCAAAGCTTTAAATTTACTGTTCAAAACAGGCCTTTATTTGGCCCATATTTTCACAGGATAAAGCCATCATGCTTTCTTCATGTTTGCCGGAATGTTTAGACTAATACGTTTTTTAAACGTTAAATTTTAACTAGTTTTGGTAAATTAAACTTCAAACGAAAACACACAACTATTGAGGAAACAATGTTTTCAGAATAGATATAAATTATTCCAGCAAATGTTTTCCCTGTGTGTGTAAAAAGCAGCATGATATAATAATGTGAACGAAAACTAGCTCTATTTTAGAGAGTTTTTGTTTAATGATAGTTAATTGAAACTTAAATGAGTATCAGAAAAGACATCCAAATAGGTATGAACCCCGATATTTTGAAGGGCAAACACCCTGGTGGTGTGGATTCTCTATTTAAATGGCCAAAGGTTTCCATAGCCCTCCGAAAGCCAAAATTAATTTAGAATCTAGCATGTTCTAGTTCTCATGATACTAGACATGTACAAAAATCTTTCTAGTAAATTTTTTATTTTCAATGTATTACTGTCATTGTGTTGATTTGGTGAAGTCCCAGCTTTCAATTGCACTGATCAATCCATTGCAAATATAGCATAGCCTTTGTGAGACCTTGATCACTCATCGAATAATAGTGACCAAAGTTGATTTTTCAATTGACTGTGCTTTTATAGATAAATTTATTTTCTTAAATATTAAAACTTTTTATTGTTTATGTAATGTTTTCACACAGTAGTGATATAAGATACTATATATAGTTCACATTATGGAGACAAATACACTTTTCCACATTTATTCTTTCAGCAACACTTTTTGAACTTAATTTTTATAATTTAAATGGAGAACAAATACACAGTTGTATTAAGCAAGATCTCTTCCCAAAATACACTACTACAGATGAGATTGCCATTTTTGGCCAAATTTCCAAACGCTCATTTACATTTTGATCCAATTGTGGTTTCAAAAGTAGCTGTCTTGTTCCAGCATCAATGAAGCAGTGTAAATATGATTAGGTTTGCTCATACTGAAGTCTTTTAAATAGGTCATTACCTCTGGTAGAAAATGTATACTAATTTATTTATAATTTACTTAACCATTACCAGTTAATTTGTATATTTTACTGAATATGCTATATTTCAGAATTTTAGAATCCTACATATTTTCCAAGAACCTAAAAATCATGTGCACAAAAACTAGCATATCCGATCAACAGTACAGGTTGCAATACACCTACCCCTGTTCTGTTGCTGATAGCTTATCTGGAGGGTTAAATATTCAAGTGTGTCGCTGACTTCCCTTTTCTGGTCCTCTGATCAGTTTAAATTATCAGATTATTGTATATCATACCAATTCCTCCCATTAAGTGGCTCAAAGAATTCAACTAAGGCATGATGAATGATCTTGACGCTTAATGTTCATTTCCTCTAAAGGTGTTACTGACAGAAGTATAGCTGGATTTCCCCAATTTCTTAAGCATGCACCTAACTTGCTATTTATGTAATGTCATTGTATGATTCTGTGAAGTGGTTTCTACCAATTGGTAAATGCATTCATCTTAAAAATTCTGATTAAGCACGTCAGGGTTAGTGTTTGCCAGATTTGGTACTCTATGGATTTCAATTTCTTAAAAATCATATACAACTCCCCTATGCACAGTTAGTGACGCTCAACCTATTCTTCTGAAAGTATACCAACATGTACCTGACTAATTGAATTGTGCTCTACTGCCGGGTGTAACTTCATTTCAAATTAAACTTTTTCAGACCTTGCCACTGTGGTTGGCTACCTGGTTGTAAGCCGTCCATTCTTGAGTCTGTCTCACCCTCGCCATCTAAAGAGTACACATTCAGAGCTGCTGGAGGTATGCAAATATTGAGTGTAGTTTGATATACTACTTACAAAAGTAGTTGTGTTCCGTTAGTAATTGTCTTGCTTGCTTCTTAAGGATTACTACCAAAGTGGAAGAATGTTACTGAGAATGTCGCAAGCTCTGGGCAGAATAGTCTTGGCAGGGCGTGAAATGACCAGATTGTCTGGGTAAGCTTTGAATCCACAAGCATTTAAATTGTAGTGCTTAAATGTTCTCTGTTGCCTCTGTTTGACAAGCAGGCTCATAAATGATATATCATGAAATGTCGGTTTTTAAACTTTCAGTTCAGCATGAACACTCAAACTGTGCCAACTTTTGCATCCTCTAGTTGAAAGACTTGATTTTACATTGTTTTATTATTGCAAAAATGACAGCAGGTTTGTTTCAGATTTCCCATATTTGGAGCACTTTTATCCAGCCATGGCTTTATAGCCAATAGGAGTCTTCTTTGGTGTTTATAGACGCATACATATAATGGGAAAAGCTAGAAATTGACATTTTAGTTTTTCTCCCTTTTTACTGTCCAAGGCAGATAGGTCTCTGCAGACTTTTTATTTTTACAATAATATTTTTTCCAACATTTTAATCTTTATTCCCTCATGCTTTTTTTTGCGTTCTGCATTTGCTTCATATAGTTTCTCAGTATCGGTTGTTTTGTTTTCAGTTTTGTTGTATTTTGCTTAACTTATTTTGTACATTGGCTCATTTTCTATCCATTTTATGCAGTTGCTTGGTTTCACAAATGACACAGGAGGTAGGGGGTATTTACACTTGAGAGAGTAGTTTTTCGGCAGTCTGTTATGATTGAAACAAGGTAAGAACATTTAACTGGTGTATCAGCACTGCAAGTGTTTTGTATGAATTTGAGGAGGAGCTGACCATCTCCATAAAATAGATTTTTTTTTTTATTTTTTTTTTTTATACCAAAAAAGGAATCGCCATTCAAAGTGAGTGGAGCGATATGCTGGGGTTATAGCATCTAGTCAGTGCCTTGAAATGCAGGACAAATGGTGTGCCTTACAACGACCTCTTTAAGACCACATCCAAATGGTCTTTTAATTTTCTCTCAGCATTTCATCGCCCTCTCTAGCAGTCAGTTTCTAGACCTAGGCAATTTGAAGTCTTGAACCCCTGACAATTTTCTGTCTTTATTCATGCATGGGAAAGGCTGTGTGCACAAAATAGATAAACAAAGTGCTTTAAACACACACTGACACTGGTAAAGATAATCAAAAAGGGTCTTAGCTGGGTTATATCGCAATTGACTGCATGAGTGTAAGATTCAATCTCGGGGTGAATAAATGTCTTTTACCAATATTCTGGTGTCAAAATCTTTTAAGCAAATCTTGTTTTGCCTTATCTGTAAACCTGTGTTAGGCCTTCCTGGGTGCCCTCTGCTAGTTGACTTTCCCTTTAAACCACTAAGTGTGTTCCATAAACCCCTAGTAGATTTAGTTTGACTTAGACGCTTTGGCAACCACAGTATGTAATCTAGTCAAACCCAGAGCACTTTTCCAATAACAGAGTTTAACTTCACAAGGCAACAAGTGTTCCCCCATAGGGGGGACCTTTGTTAGTAGTCATAAATCATTCAGAATATTACAGGTAAATAACATTTCCTTCAGTGGTTTCATCGCACTTTAGGACCTGACCTTCATTCATGCATCCACATAGTTCCTCGTCCCAATGTTTCGGTCAACAAAGTGCTCGTCAATTCAGGGAGATAATCATCCAGCTGCTATGGTTTTAGGTCCAAATTTCTTATTGACAACTCACCTGTTTCATTTTGCTTTTCTTGAGATTATTACCATTTTTGTGCCCCTGAAACTTTTTCACCCAAATCACTGTAGTGTCCATAAACTGCAGTCACTGCAATGTTTTGGTGAGCTGTTTACTCGCATCTAGTGTGCTGGTACACCATGGGCGTTTAATTTGATGTTTTGCACTCCATCTCCATCCCAGAGTTCGGTTATTGGAGATGAAGATGACTGAGGTGGACTAAGTAATTCCACACAAATGGAAACTTGCATTCAAGCAACTAACTAGCACCCTAGAGCTTCCTTTGGATGTGCTTTTGACTTGCCTGCAAGAGAGCTCCTCGTACATGTTTCTTCCTCTCCATGCCATAGGAACAGATTTAGAGAACTGCAGGCATATTCTTTATTGCTTCTTATGGTGTTTTTTTGGGATGTTGTTCATTCTATAATGGACTTACTTGTGAAAGATTCTGAACCTTGGTGACTATTCACCCTCCACCCATACATACTGTGTATGAGGAAGCCTATGGAGCATTCACAGAGCAAGCCCTTGATCGACTAGAACGCAAAACAATTTACAAAGTTGTACATAAACTCATTCATAATGCTAAAAGGTCTCAATCATCCCAGCTAACAATAATTCATTTTTTTTTATTTGTTTTTGCTTATTGCATATTTTAGTCTTGTAGAAGAAGTAACTGAGGAAAATGTTGTAGGGGCACATCATGACCCAACTCTTACCTGCATTTTGATAATCAAAATCAATGGAGATAGGTTTTCTGTTTTTAAAAAAAAATGCGTTTTGGTCACCTGTATTAAATCTATAGTGCTCCACCGACTGAAGATGACCTATAAGGAAGTGAGTTACATGAAGAAAATGTTTTCAGTGTAGAGTCTAGGATGTAATTCGGAATGGAAGATATCTTTTGTTTGAGATGGAAGTACATAGCTGGAGAATTGTATGCTTCACCTTAGACATGACCAATTGTTCCCACCAAGACATTGTCTCTTGGGATCCAAATTGTATTATATTCTCCTAGCAATAGATAAAAGTGTAACTCTGAATATTAAACATATGTCTGCGATACATGTGTGCATGGCAAGGTGTATTACTGACCCTAACTTCTATTTCGTGTTCACTCTATAACAGGACTACTTTAAAGTTATTTTCCAGTGCTCCTTCATACCTTATCCAGTTTAACAGTAGATACTTATTGTTGACTGTAGTTGCCAAAATTGTGCATTTTCCTTGATAAAGACCTTGTTGGTGATGGACTTGTAGAAGCTATGGTAACTTTTGGTATTCCATGTTAGTTAAGGATACGTTTTGTGACTTATTTTTTCATATAGCACCCAATCTTTGCTTTGTTTGTAGATTCACTGCACGGATTACGGAGCTGATGCAAGTTCTGAAGGATTTAAATCGGGGCAAATACCAACGCACCATGGTTTCTCAACAGGACAAAGGCAATTACAGCGCTTGCCCTTTATTAATCTTACTTTGGGATTCGTTGGGTTGTATCATCAGTCCTACAGCAATTTTCTTTTCAAATTTCAGAAAAAGAAGGAATCCAGGATAGTCCCATCATTCTTGGAACTGGAGAAATCATCAACGCTGACCACATTATAAAGTAAGAAAAGAAAAAAAAATTACTATGTGACTACATTAAAGTTCTAATTCTTTAAAAAGATATTTGTGTGTGGTTCGAAAAAGCAATAGTGTCTTTTTCATTTGCATCCAGGTTCGATCATGTGCCTCTAGCAACACCAAATGGAGACATTTTGATACGAGATCTTAATTTTGAGGTACGTGCTAGCTCTATTTCTAAAAATGTGATTTTAAAACACAAAGTCGGGAATCTTTCAGAAAATGGATCATAACACTTTTGCAGCATTGTCAAACCTCCTGTGATTTGTATAATTAAATACTGTCTTTTTTGTCACATTGGCCAGCTTTTGTTTGGCATAATATTGTGACTGAAAGCTTTTTTTTCGGTTGGGTGGTCTTTAGAGAGTAAAGGTGTGATATTTATGATTTGACAGTGTTGCACTTCAATCTCAAAATGTCTTTGTTTGTGGGGGTGGGTGGAGTGACGCAAGCGAAACTGGCCGCCTGAGCAAGAGCTGACTCCTCAGCACCATATCCGCGACTCAAAGATGAGTCCAGTGCGGTTTTTACATCCTGGGCACAAAGAAAAAAGCTCAAGTGTACACCGGGAATGCTGTAATGGCTCAGAGCAGCTTCCCGACTTCTCATGCGGGGGCTCCCATCCTTGCAATGCGGCAAGTCTGTACCTAATGATCCAGTGAGATTGCACCGGTTGCCAGCAAATTTTTAAATAAGACGCTGACAATTCCCTCCCAGTAATGAAGTGAGGGACTTATTTTTTGACATGAGTATACCAATTCTCCTTAGAAGCACCGAAGGCCTAGCCTCATGGCGCCTCCACTTCTGGGCCTGCTCCAGGTTGCTTTCTGATAAGCTGGATCATTATTACCACCTGCATGCATGCATAATAAGTCAAAGGGGCTGCATCTCTCTCCAAAGATATAACACTGCTCACACTGTGCCCGCAACCTCTGTCACAGTTGCATGAGTCCCTCTGCGCTCGCAGTGTATGATAGGCCATAGTCATTCGTGGAGAGTGAAGTGACCTAAGGCGCTCTCACCTCCTGCATCAGCGCCTAATAAGCCATGTAAGAAATCTCTCTACAAGATGAGTCTGTGAATGTATTGGTGGCTATTATCTTTGTGGCTTTTGTGACCCTAACTGGCTGCTTGTTTTTCTTTTTTTTTTTTTTCCTCCGGGTGAAGCCACAGGCCTCACAATTGCTCCTTTACCTACACATGTTTGCTTCCCTCTCTGTTGGGAATAGTTCTAGAGCCTTGGCTCTAGTTCCTATCACTGCAACTATCTTCTCACGCCCCAACACAGGGGATCTAAATGCTGAGACACTGCTAAGAACTGCACCCCAATACTAGTCTGCTACAGAGGAGGTGTACATGCTTCACCTCAGAAACAGAAGGCTTTATGCACTTGCCACCAACTAAGCGCAATGACTCTATATGCCATTGATTACTTCTATGACCATAGCACAACCTATGATGGCTGATCCGATCCCCACCTGACTGTTCCTGTGGTGACACTTCGGATACAGCTCCCTAGTGACCTCATTCAAGTGACCTCCGCTTACTGCTTGCAACCCTGCAAAGAAGTGGCTGATCTTCCTCCCTTGTATGCTACCACCCTCCTTAACTTGCTTTGAGACTACTAAAACAATATGATGGCTGTGAAAAACTCCAAGCCTGGTACAAAAAGGAACAAGTCAGAGACCCCTGCCCCAGAATCAATAGAAACCATTCTTAAAAAGCTATCTGAGGCCCTTCAACTGGCTCAAACAACAAAAATCAGCATGGACATTAAGCAACAAGATGTGGCTGTTATGAGTTCTGATAACAATGATGGACAAGCTATCCATAGCAGAACAATGCATCAGTGACCTTGAAGATAAGTCTATCTCTGCAAAAAAAAAAATAGACCAATTGCATGTTTTGAAACTTTTGTTTTCCTTATTTGCTCAGATTGTCACAATTGGTCACTCATTTTCATTGCTCTAGTAAAACCCACGCTACACCATACATTAGTACTATTGCGTCCGCACTTGGGCTAATTTACTTATCTGTGTAGTTCTTTTGTGGCGTCCAGGAGATGTCTGGTCTCCTCCTTTGGGTCCCATGCTATTCCATTTTCAAGTTGCGTAGGGTGGGTTACAGAGTTTGTGGGCTCTAATTATGTTTTATCCTTTTCCCCTCTCTCCTACCCTTTTTTCAGGTTGCCCTCTTTCCCATGTTATGCTCAAAACAGATTTGATTCGCTATGCCTATGCTGAACGTTTCCGTATACCTTTATCACAAGATACTATAATCACAAATAGTCTCCTTACGCAACGTATTGTGATGAATATGACAATGACTAATCTGTGCCCCTCTGTCATGTCCTCCTACCCTCTGTGCTGAAGACTACTTCATTAATCTTACTATCACTTAACACAAAGGGGTTGAACCACCTGGTGAAGAGGAGGAAAATTCTTGTACACATACTAATTCAAATGTGACATACTTCTGCAATAATCTAAACTTTATATCACTCACATCCCCTCCTGCAAAGTCCCCTGGATCTCCAAGATCATAAGTTCACCTGCACAAAAGAAGGAGGTACTCACTGTCATAACCAAACAATCGAAAATTACGCTTTTAGATACACTTGCTGATTAGAATAGGAGGTGAATAATCGCTGTCAGTCTGGTAAAGAATTATATATGCTGAATATTTATGCACCGAATGCAACCGATGCAAATTTCTGGAAACACTGATGAACTGAGAGCTGTACTCTCTAATGACTTAACTAATAATGGGGGGCGACTTTAATCTTCCGCTCAATCCCACCATAGTTCGAGAGCCAAATTTAGGCCATTTTCTTCCCACAAGATATGCTCCAGTTACTTCCTAGTAGACACCTGGCGTATTCAACACCTGATTACTGGAGATTATACTTTCTATTCCCCTTCCCATCAATCGTTTTCCAGAATTGACCACATATTGGTATCTAGTAATTTGGCAAGAATGATCTCTGATACCACCATCAAACCCAGATTAATCTCTGATCATTCGGCTATTTCGGCCTCTCTGGATTTGGCCACAGTCACCCCAACTGACAAATCCTGGAGACCTAATCCTGACGTATTACAAGAAATGACACATACTGAGCCAATCTGCTCACATCAACAAATCTGCAAATACGCAGATAAAAAATTCAGAAACTGAAATTAAATAATTTGAATTCAGACATAATTCCGAGAGTGTCACTTTTTTATTGGACACCCTAAACCGGACAAATACTAATCTAATGAACTCCTGAGCAGGAGGGCTGGGCAATGGGTAACCAAATTAAATTCAATCAAATTTTGTCCTGTCAACACTGCTGGTAAAGTCCTAGCATGCTACTTTAAGCATAAACAAAACCGCTCCCGTCTGAGACAAGTTGCACCTAGACCTGCATAAAATATCCTATGTCTTTTTAGACTTCTGTCAGAATTTATACAATGACAATTTTAATACCATGGATAGCTTGGCATATCTAAACAAGCTCAACCTCCCCAAACTAGATGCCTAGCCCTAACTTCACCTAAACCAGGCTATTACAGAATCCAAATTACACTTGGCTATTAAATTGTTTACAGAAAACTGCAACTACCCCTGTTGGACCTCTTCCATAACTATACAGAGACTGGGTACATTGTGTGGGGGGGGGGGGGGCACTGCAGAAGCGATAATAGTTGTTGTTCCTAAAGAAGGTAAAGATCACACTTGCCCCAAGAACTACAGGATGATATTGCTCATTAATTTAGACTGCAAAGCATATGCCAAAATCCTAGCCCAACGAATTGAAGCAAAATTACCCTCCTTGCTCTGCCCTTATAAAGCTGTCTTTCTCAAAGGCTGACTCGAATGATATTCGATTACTAGGCCACGTCTTACAAATTGTTATAACCCCAAATTCCCCAGTGGTAGCGATATCACTCGATGCTGAAAAGGCTTTCGACAAGGTTGAATGGTCTGTCTTGAAAACCACAATGTCTTGCTTTAATCTGGGTGAAACGTTTATAAAGATGGAGATGGCCCTGTACTGACATCCCAGTGCTAAAATTAGGACTAATAGTGTCCTGTCTGATTCATTCCCAATCAAACAAGACACCAGACAGGGTGCCCTCTGTCCCAGTCTTTATTTCTTTTAGTCATCGAACCACTTAGTGTCTTTTAATGATTGTAACAACTCAATTGGACCAAACGTCGATGGTAGGTTTTTTAAAATGACGGCTTATGACTACAACATTTTAATAGTAACAGAACGTGCAGATATTGCCTTTCCTGAAATTGTGTCTAAGATCGAAGAGTATTCCTTAGTCTCGGACTGTCCCCTCAATAAGGATAAATCTGAGGTCTGTCCACTTAACATTATTTGCACCAAGGAGCTCCTGGGCTCCTCAGGCCTATCAGGGCAACCAAACTCTCTCAAATATTTAGAACTTGAATTCAGTAATGACCTGAGCGAATCTATCAGCATAACTAGTCCCTGGCCCTCCAAATGGTTGAGAAATTCCTGGAAGGTTGGTCACCGAAGTTCCTGACGTGGTGGGGTAAACTCTAATCCATAAAAATGGTTATTGCTCCAGTTGTTAACTACTTACTAAATATTTTCCCCAATCCTCTGCTCGGATGAATTTTTTTTATAACATAGACCGTATATTTAAGAAATTTATTTGGAATTATAAAAAAGCAAGCATCTCCCTGAAAAAACTCTGCATACCCAAGCACTTAGGCAGTGCCAATCTTGAAGACTTCAAAAAATACCAGTTTTCCTTTCTGGCTGCCCGAGGTGCAAAATGGCTTGACAGTGACCTTGACTTTACCCCCCCCATTGCTTTCACCTGAACAGTCCTTAGCCAATAACCTTTCTTTACCCTCTCTTTTTACATTCTCCAAAGACCATCTCATTCTTAATAACCCAGTTCTTAATCATATTAGAAATGTTCTGCTTCACATCGACATTCGCTTCTCTGTGGTGAAGGTTAAGCACTCCTTACAGGATGGAATCGGGTTCAACAAAGATATTTAATTTGATTCTAACCTCGCCATAGGCGGCCCATGGAGGGTAAAGGGAATTTCTGAGGGTTGCGACCTCTGCTCCAAACAGCATCCCCGATCGTTCTCTGACATCAAACATATATACAACACTGCACCCTCCGACTTTTATGACTTCCTTAGACTTAAGGCAGCCATCTTCAAACAAAGCTTAACTGTTTAAAAAAGTCTTGCTACTGACCCTCCAAGCATTATTTAAAAAGAGCAGACATGTGACCTCTGAAATATCTGCTAAGCTCAGGCCTATGACCACGCCTTTACGCAACTCTGCCCAACTGAAGTGTTGCTCTGACTGGTCCCAGGACAGATTACTTGATCAGTTAGCCATTGACTGGCCAAAACTATGGACATCTCCATTCAATAAAAAAATAACACTGTATCTTGCCAAGACTAAACTACATATACTTCACAGAACCTTTTGGACCCCACACCGCATAGCAACCCTGGGTCTCCTGGACAAAATCACTTGCTGGACTTGCAACTCAGAGAATGCAGACCTACACCATATGCTATATGAATTCCCCTTGTTACATAATTTCTGGACTATTATCCAAAATACTATCAACAACATCTGTCATTCTAAATTTCCTTAGGACCTTTTAGCTCCTCACACAATTAGACTGCAGAGGAATGACTTGCTACTTATGGGCTTAATGTTTACCTTGGCCCACAAAACTATCTTTTGTTCCTGGAAATCACTGGGGAATACCTCCAGTAACACATGGTGGGAATGGCTGAAATGCATCAAGTCTGGACACTCAATATTGTCTACCAAATACCCCTGAATTTCAGTCAAAACTCAATGGAAAAATCTGGACCCATCCCTTGAAGTAGTCAACCCTCCCCGAGGTTATTAATCTACACTCTCTTTATAGCATCACTGTTGACACCCTGTTGCACTCGACAGTCACCATGACTGGGATGCCTTTCCCGTAGTCTTGCTGACATGGGCTATTTCGATTAGACATGGGATATATATTGTCTGTTAAAAAGGGCAACCTCCTACTTTCCCCCCCCCCCCCCCCCCCACATTTTTTTTCCCTTCTTTATTTTCCCACTATGCGGTTTGTCAACCAAGACGTGCCTCACTGGGTTGTTTACCAGCTTTTGTACTGTCTCTATGTAATAATTGAGCAGTTGTACTACTGATAAGTTACTTAGCCCATGTATGCATATCAACCTCCTGTTTTGTACCAAACTTTCTTGAAATCCAAGAATGTCATATTTTATTTTGAATCTTTGTTTAACCAATATTGAAATCTCATTTTAACTATTGCAATAAAAAATTAGATTTTAGTCCCCTTTACCAACACCAACAACTATGCAGTAAGGAAAGTTAACTGAAACAGTAAGACCAAATGTACAGTTCTCAGAACTTTTGTAGTGGAAATATGATTTTACTGACGGGAGCCACATTGTGGAGGGACATGCAGGAAATAAGAGCAACAGCTATTCATGAGAAGGGATGTGCAGGTGATATTCAAGAAGTTTCAATTTCTAGAGTAAAATTGAAGGACTCCGACATATAGGAAGGTGCTTCCCGATGAGCCCTATCCTCAACTCATTTGACTGGCATTGACCACTATATGGATGTTTAGTCCACATGCTTCCAAATGCATGGAACACCTCACATACTCCTTGTATGTGGGTGGTATTTGTGCAGTGAGAATCTACCCAAAAGGGAATTGAGCGCTGTGTAGCGTCAAAGGCAAATGTATATGCATTGCCCCATGGTTGCATAAACCTTTGATATTCTTTTGACATTGTTCTCCTGAATGTAGAGGTGGGGGTAACGTAGATCCTGGCACCAGATCAAAAAGTCTTCTTTTCCATAATTTTCTTATGTTTTTATATTGAAGAGGAAATTGATTGATTTCAAAATATTGTACAGACTATAAATGGAAACTAATTTGAATATCCTTGGTACAGATTAAGTGTTCTAAGCCCTTTAAGGAGGCTGAGATGACAGATTTAATGTGCTCTGAAATAATGTGGGAGTTTTTCTAGGTGTCCCTGACCTTTTCATGTTAGTTAATGGATGTATTGCAGAATGGTCATGATGGTCTCTTTTTGTTTTTTATCATTAAAGTTGTTGGCAGGTGATTGTGAACGTTCACTTTTGTTTGTAGTTTGGGTGGGTTTGATCATTGTTGAAATTTGAAAATGAATGTTAAGCATAGGTCACTACTATGCAACTAATGATCATTATTGCTTTTGTAGTTTAGAATACTAAAATTGTGTTCGCATCCTCGCAACAGACCAAACCTTGTTCAGTGAGCAAAGTTTAAAAATATTTACATTCTCTGGCAAAGAACAAAATAAAATTGAAAATTACAGAAGGCATTGCTGAAATGGAGCAAGCTGACATGAAAAGACTTTCACAGCCACTAACACAAATAGCTTGGACTCTGTCCATAGACTGTATTTGGGATCCAGTAAAGAGTGAGATACTGAATGTGAAACACATCTGTCATTTAAAAATGTTAAGCATACTCCTTGTCTTTAAAGAACCCAAAAGAAAAAAATGCTTTCCTACGCTATGCAGAATGTATACCTGAAAGCCAGTGAGGGAGGACATGACGATTTTTGGAATTGTCTTTAATCTAAAACAGTTTTGAAAGTCAGAATGATGGGCATCAGGATGCAACCCAAAATATTTTACACTTTGAGTCACTTACAATGGTAAAATGCAACACAGCACACCAGAATTAAAGTATCACCGTTGATATTCCTGAAGTGATTCGGTAATGATTACTAATTGTTAAATAATTGATTAAGTTGGTAAGAACTCATTATATGAATGCACAGCTCTTTGGATATTTATACAACCGGTTTGTCACAGGACGAATCTTAATGGTTCTAATCAACATTTCATCCTTCTAAGGGCGAATAAATTAGTATTGTTGCTCAAGCAATATCCCTTATCAGCCTTTAGTGTTTGTACTGTTAGAGATCATTTGCTCGCTTGCAATAGTAGTCCTCTAAAAAGAACCACTCATGTTGCTTAATTAGGAACCTATAGTGCATGGATTTGATAAGAATGTTGATAATGTCCCGGGGTAGTGTCTTGGAGTATGGGGCATTTTTATTTGTATTCTATTACCTTAAATAACTCTGTTCTTACAGAGGATGGTACTAGCCAGGGGCGGTCAGTTCATCAAAATTCTGATGAGGGTGTTCTGAATGACATTAAAAGTAAATTTTCAAAAGTATTTAGAGAGGAATTAGGATGTCTTAAAGATTTTAAATTGAACATACCTCTACGTCCGAACTCTCAACCTTCTACTTGTAAAGTTAGGAGTGTTCCTTTGGCAGCGAGGGAGGAGTTGAAGAAGGAATTGGACAAACTGAAAGATGGAGGAATAATTGAAGAAGTCTCCAACACGGAGTGGCTTGCTCCGGTTGTCGCTGCACGCAAGGCGAATGGGTCTCTACGCTTATGTGTGGACTTGAAACAACTAAACAAATGGGTGGTTGTGGATAAGTATCCACTGCCTAATATCTCCGAGTTACTCACATTGGTAGGTGGAGCTAAAGTTTTCAGCACTATTGACTTAGCTTCTGCATATCATCAGATTGAGCTAGAAGAGTCTTCCAGGGACTTGACTTCTTTTATCACACCTTTTGGGACTTTTAGATTTGTTAGGATGCCGTTTGGCTTCGTGTCAGCGGCATCTGTGTTTCAGCGTGTTATGGAAAGAGTTCTTAAAGGGTGTGATGGGGTTTGTGTCGATCAGGATGACATTTTGATATTTGCAAAGAATCACAGGGAGCATAGGAAGGTGCTTTTTGAGGTGTTAAACAGACTTGAGAATGCCAATCTAACCATAAAATTAGAGAAGTGTTGTTTTGAAACCTCTTCTATTCATTATTTAGGGCACACGATTTCTGCTGCCGGTATCTCTCCAAAGCTTGATTTAGTTAACACAATTTCTCGTATGCCACCTCCATCTTCAAGAGAAGAACTGATGAAGTTTTTTGCAATGGCTGAGTATTATAACAAATTTGTTGAGGGATTTGCAGAACATTGCTCGGGCATGAGGGGACTCTTGAAGAAAGGTGTGGAATTTAAATGGTCAAGAGAGTGTGATAAAGAATGTGTTGGGCTTAAAGAAAAGCTTTGTAATGCACCCAGTCTTAAGAGTTTTGATCCTTCAAGGACTTCTGTTGTATCTACGGACACAAGTATTAAAGGGTTGGGTGCAGTGTTACAACAGGTGGGTGTTAATGGTTTGGAAACTATTACTTTCATTTCTAGAGGGCTTAAGGATGCAGAATCACGTTATTTGGTAATTGAGCGAGAGGCTCTTGCTGTATTTTGGGCTATCAGGAAGTTAAAGAAGTTTTTATGGGGTACCAAATTTGTTGCTAAATCGGATCACAAACCCCTTTGTGAGATTTTTGAGAAAAAGGGTATTGACCAAGTTTCTGGAAGGATCAGTAAGTGGGTCCTAGCTCTTCAAGAGTATGATTTTAAGATAAATTACATTCCTGGTGTGGAGAACACGGTAGCTGATGCTCTTTCTAGGCTGGTAGAGGGTTATAGTGAAGACGAAGTGGAAGATGATTGGGCTGAGTGCGACTCGCATGTGTGTTTGGTGGATCCTGGCATTATTGATGAGGATCAGTGGAGGGATAAATTATCTCAAGATCCAGTATTATCTGAAGTAATGAGTTTAATTCAGAATGGGTGGAGTAAAAAAAAATGCAGGGTCAGTTGAAGCTGCAAAGTTTTGGGGGGTGAAGGATGAGATGGGAGTGTGTAATGGTATTCTGCTACGGGGGACACGGTTGATAACTCCTTTAGAGATAAGGAGGGTTTTGGTGGACATGGCTCATGAAATGCACTCAGGTATGTCCAGGACAAAAGAGCGACTTCGTTCTTTGTATTGGTGGCCTGGAATGGACATACAAATTGAAAGAGTTATTAGAGATTGTTTGGTGTGTGCCGCAAGTGATAAGTCAAAAATTGTTAGAGTTCAACCTATGATTATCAGGGAACTTCCAAGTGGCCCGTGGAGAGAGGTAGCTTTGCACATTGTAGGTCCCATTCATTTCACTGGACAACAAAATTATATTTTTGTGCTTTTGGATTTATTTTCAAGGTGGCCTGAGATACAGTTTACTTCTGGTATAGACTGTTCATGTAGGTTTCTTGAGAATCTCATGGGTAGAGAGGGTTTCCCAGAGTCAATCTTAACGGATAATGGGGTACAATTGGTCTCAAAAGAAATGGAGAAGTTTCTAAAGGATAGAGGCATAAAACATAAAAAGTGTTCCCTATATCACCCTGAAACGAATGGGATGGTTGAGAGGTTCAATAGGGTGATTAAAGAGCCAATATCTTTAGCAAAAAGCTCTGGGGAAAACTGGAAAGAGCAAGTTTTAAAAAAAAATGAAGATTATAGGATGACTCCGCATAGTTCAACGGGTCAGTCTCCTTTTGTTCTTTTTAAAGGCAGGGCTCCTTGTACTCAGGTGGAACTGTCATGGGTTAGACGTTTGGGAGATGCTGTGTTTGGTTCCACAGTCACAAAGAACACTGAAGGGTGGAGGAAAAGAGAAGAGAACAAGTGTCTAGATAGGAAGGTGAATTTTGATGCAAGGAAATCTGCTAAACGTACAGAAGTCAGGATTGGTGATAAGGTTGTTGTAAGGCTTCCGGGTTCTAAAGTAAGTTTCTCTGAACCTCTATACGTAGTCAAAGTGTTCAATAATGCTGTAAGGACTAATGATCATAAGATTTGGAACTTAGGAAGGATCTTTGTGTGTTCTGATTTTAGTGTGGATTCAGATAATACATTGAGAGATGATACTGTGTTGTCTGATTCTTCACGCAAATCTTCTAGGGTTCAAAGGAAACCAGAATATTTGAAAGATTATATGTTTTTTTTTTGTTTATTGAGGGAGGGAGGTGTGTGGTATCCTGGTTGTCATGGAGATGCTTTGCCTGTGTCATCTGGCATCTCTAGCTCATTATGTCGTAGGAATGTTCTTACTGTTACCTAGGTTAAGGAATGTAATTATTTGAAGGTGGGTTCCAGGACCAGGGGCGGTTGAGAGGGAGAAACTGTGATACAGGTTGAGCTGGCTGTAGGATTGGATGGGTCCTGTTATTTGGAATAAACCTGCTTAAATTTGATGGATCTACGGAGTCAAGACGTCTTATTTCATGCAAAGGAGTTTCCCACATCTGCACTGCAAGAATCCGATCTGAAAGAGACTATTAGTTATAGATTCCTTACTTTAGAATTGCCCCCAGGCGGGATGACGTCGTGGTATCTACTTAGATACGCACACCCTGCGCGTAACATTAGTTCTTTCTTTTTCCGCGCCAGCCAGCGCAGATCCGGAGAGAGCGTTACCCTTAGTCATTTTTTGACTCGTGATTTTTTTGACTTTTATTGACATCGTTTGACTCCTGGTGCGTGTAGGGATGTCCCATCGTCGGACATCGCAAGTTGATGTCAGTCACAGACCCGCCCCTCGTGTGCCTTTGGTGCCTGGAGCGCAACCACAACCCGAAGCCGTGCTCGGACTGTTGGGCCATGAACCCGAAGTCTTTGCGGGAGCAGTCCCAAAAGCTTCTGGAGGCCCGGCAGTCAGCTCCGCACTGCTCGAGGTACCGGTCGAGAGGGAGGTCGCGGGACCGGTCGCAGAGTCACCACCATCACTCCTCATCGAAGTCTTCGGGTAAGTCAAAGCACAAGAAGGAGAAGAAGTACCGTCACTCTTCGCCTTCTCCCTGTCTGTCGGCCGACGGGATTTAGAATGTCGTCGTCCTTCGGCTCCGCCCGTGGAGCCTACTGGGGTGGCTCTGAGCTTCCCTCCCTTCCCGGGAGCTGGAGCGTCCCCAGCCTATCTTCGTGCATTTACCAAAGCTCTCCAGGCAATCTTTGGGCAGTCCGACTCTGCCGGCGCACCTTCAGGCTCCACTGACTTGGCTGGCGGCTCTAGGCTTTCGATGCCGGCGGCTCTGGCCCCTGAACCACCGGTCCCCCAGGGATACAGGCCTGGATCCGGATCTGTGGCGGTCAACCTCACGACACCTCAGGCACCGATACCTCTGCCAGCGTCTCTGCCACTTCCGATGCTGGTTGTGTCCCCGGCTGGCATTGATCCCAGCCTCCCCCTCGACTTGGACACGGAGCCAGACCGGCGTCGACGGACGCCGGCACCGACCGGTACTTTTGTACCACACTTCTACCCTGGTGTTCCCTATCACCCTCAGTGGCAACCAGAGGAAGGTGAGGAGGACTGGAAGGGGTCTGTTGACCCTATGGCAGACCACCTTGATAAGCCGGACTGGAGAGAGGAGTTTGGTGAGGCCAGTGGTCTGGATACCTCCCCAGACCTTGGCATGCTTTCTCCCCCTACCGTGGCCATGGAGGAGGGGGCCTTCTACGTTGTGGTGTTGTGTAGGGCAGCTGAGGACTTGGGCCTTGAGCTTTCTACGGTGGCAATCAGGACTAATCTCCTGACGGAAGTGTTTCAGCCGGCAGCGGCCTCTTATGAGCCCCTGCTTCCGTTCAATGGGGCCCTCCTATACATCCTTCTGGGCACTTGGTCCAAGCCCAGCACAGGGGCTCCTGTGGATGGGAAGATTGCCCAACGCCACCGCAGGGCCCCGGGCGACCCAATTTTCCTCTCTTAACACCCTCCCCCCGAGAGCTTGGTGGTCCAACCCTCAACATCCAAAGGCACGTTCCCTTCTGCTCCCCCAGATAGGGAATCCAAGAAGCTGGACCATCTTGGGAAGAAGATGTTTTCTTCCACCAGCTTTGGACTGCGTTCGATGAACACTGCATGTCTCTTGGGCTGTTACACCCCCTCTGTGTGGGATATGGTTGCGCAAGTGCTGCCAGTGTCCGGAGGAGTCCCGGGTCACACTCTCCCGTGCGGTCGCAGAAGGGAGAGGTGCAGCAAAGGTCGCCATCCGCTGTAGGCTGGACACCGCCGACTCGCTGGGTAGGACGATTTCTATTCCAGTAGCCCTAAGGCGCTACGCCTGGCTGAGATCCACTGGCTTTTCTGGGGATGTCGAATTGACTCTTTTGGACATGCCCTTTGATTGCCGTTGCCTGTTTGGTGACAAGGCGGACGGTGTACCTGAGCGCTTCAAGGATTCTAGAGCTACGGCCAGATCTTTGGGCCTTCCTACCACCACTCGTCCTTTGCAGTCTGCCTTTCACCCCTTTTGTGGCTACGGAAGGGGTGCCCTGCCACGTTCCACCCAGGGCCACAGGCCGGCGCAAGCTATCCAGCCTCTGTGTGGCCGGGGACGAGGGACCCTATGCCCTGGGTCTGTGGGCCAGCAGACGGGCCAGTCCACCAGTGCCCCCTCTGCAGCAGCCTCTAAGCCTTCCTAGTCCGACCCTTCAGGGCCACCAGTTGGCGGCAGGATCCGCCATCACCTCCCCCACTGGCACAACATCACGTCGGAGAGGTGGGTTTTGCAGATAGTCCGAAGGGGCTACTCCCTCCCCTTCAAGACTACCCCTCTCTCCATGCCGCCAACATTCCATCGCATGTCAGAGGATCACTTGGGTCTTCTCCGTCAGTTAGTTACGGCTCTCTTGGCCAAGGGAGCTATGTAGCCAGTCCCTGTCCCCGAAGTAGGTCATGGTTATTACTCCCACTACTTCCTGGTGCCCAAGAAGGACAAAGGCCTGCGTCCTATCTTGGATCTCAGGGACATCAACCGCTTCCTCCGGAAGGAGTAGTTCAAAATGTTATTAGCTCAGGTCCTGTCTGCCCTTGACCATGGAGACTGGATGGTAGCGTTGGACCTGCAGGACACTTACTTCCACATTCCTGTCCTGCCAGCCCACAGGCATTACCTACGGTTCACGTTAGGCCACGAGCATTTTCAGTTTACCGTGTTCCTCTTTGGCCTTACCAGCGCCCCTTGAGTGTTCATGAAAGTGATGGCGGTGGTCGCAGCTCATCTACACAGATCAAGGATTCCAGTCTTCCCCTATCTTGACGACTGGCTGTTGAAGGCTGGCTCGCCCCAGGCTGTCGTCTCCCACCTCCAGAATACGACGGACCTCCCGCATTCGCTGGGGTTCACTATCAATGTGCCCAAGTCGCACCTGATTGCCTCTCAGAAGCTCCTTTTCATTGGAGCAGTTCTGGATACAGCACAGTTTTGGGCTTATCCTCCCTAGCAGCGAGTCCGGGATATTCGGGCTATGATACCGATGTTTCAGTCTCTATCCCGTTTTTTGGTGAGATTGACCTTGAGGCTGCTGAGCCTCAAGGCCTCCTGCATTCTGGTGGTGGACCATGCCAGGTCGCATATGTGGGCTCTGCAATGGGACCTGAAGTTCCAGTGGATGCAGCATCAGGGGAATCTTTCCGATGTCTTCCAGATCTCAGAGGGCACTGCACACCAATTGCAGTGGTGGCTAGCTAACCAGGATCCCTCTCCCTTCCCTAACCAGACATCACAGTGGTGACAGATGTGTCACTTCTGGGATGGGGCGGCCACATGGGAGAGGCAGAGATCAGAGGCCTCTAGTCTTTGGCGGAGTCCGGGCTCCACATCAACCTTTTGGAGTTCCGGGTGATGTCTTGCACTGAAAGCATTCCTTCCTTCTGTCAAAGGAAGTGTAGTGCAGGTGTTAGAGGACAACACCTCTGCCATGTGGTACTGCAACAAACAGGGTGGGGTCGTGGACCCTATGTCAAGAGGCTCTTCGCCTCTGGACATGGCTGGAACATCTGGGCATGTCCCTGGTGGTTCAACACCTGGCAGGTTCCCTGAACGCCAGGGTGGGCGAACTCAGCCGCCAGCGCATGATGGATCACGAATGGCGTCTTCACTCCGAGGTGGTGCAGGGTTTCTTTCAGCAGTGGGAAGAGCCTTGGTTAGATCTGTTCGCCAACGAAGAGAACCTGCAATGTCAGCAGTTCTGCGCGTTGGAATTTCCAATTCAGCACTCGCTCGCCGACGCTTTTCGCTGCGAGTGGAATTGCGGTCTCTTGTACGCCTTTCCGCCTATACCACTTCTGCCCAGAGTGCTGAAGAAAAGCAAGCGTGACCGGGCCCAAGTCATTCTTGTGTTTTCGGATTTGGCACGAAGAGTCTGGTATCCCGAGCTCTTGAACATGGCCATCGACCCTCCGATCAGCCTGCCTCCTCGAAAATATCTTCTGTCACAGCAACAGGGGATGGTCCTCCACCTGAACCTGTCCAGCCTCCACCTCCTTGCGTGGAGATTGAGCGGTGACAGTTGACAGCTTTTGACCTTCCTCCCGAAGTTTGTAATGTCATATTGGCAGCCAGGCGTCCCTCCACTAAAACAGTATACGTCTGTAGATGGAACAAATTTGTGGCATGGTGCACAGCAATGGCTGTGGATCCCCTTTCTGCCCCTCTTTCATTCTTTATTTGGCCCTGCAGGGCTCTGCTCTGGGCACCCTTAAAGGCTATCTTTCTGCCATTTCGGCCTATCTTCGTCTTCCTGATCAGCCTTCTCTTTTCAAGACCCCTATTGTAAATAGATTTCTTAGGGGCATTACTCTCCTCTTTCCGCCTATTCCTTTCATAATGCCCCAGTGGGACTTGAATCTGGTCTTAACTTACCTTATGTGTGCTCCTTTCAAGCCACTACAAAATTGTCCTCTCTTTTCTGGTTGCCATCACCGCTGCTCGCAGGGTGAGTGAGCTTCAGGCTTTCTTCTGAACCTTTTTTCCTTGCTGTTCATCCGGACAAGGTTGTCCTTTTAACTAGACATTCTTTTCTTCCCAAAATGGTTGCCTCTTTCCACGTAGGGCAGGCCATCACTGTACCCACCTTCTTCCCGACCCTTCCAAGGAGGAGGAGAGACTCCGCTGTCTGGATCCAAAACGTGCATTATGCTTTTATTTGGATCACACACAACTATTCCGGGTGGATGATCAACTCTTTGTTGGCTATGTAGGCACCAAGAAAGGCCAGGCTGTGCAAAAATGGACCATCTCTCGATGGGGTCACCTTTTGCATTAAGATCTGCTTCTCTTTGACGAAGAAGGAGCTTCAGGTAGGATTGCGCTCCCATTCCACCAGGGCGATGGCAGCCACTATTGCTTTGGGATGTGGAGTCCCCCTCAGTGACATCTGCCAGGCAGCCACGTGAGCATCACTTAGCATTACTGTCTGGAAAGTCATGTCTGGAAAGACTGCTTATTTGGCCTTTCAGTTCTCCATGACTTTCTGGTGTGAACTTAGTTCGGAGACCCACCTCTGGGGTTGGTATTGCTGAGGTATTTATTCTAAGGTTAGAAATCTATAACTAATAGTCTCTTTCCGATGAGCAAGTTACTTACCTTCGGGAAAGATATATCTGTAAGAGACTTATTAGTTATAGATTCCTTACCGCCCCACACATCCTCCCCGTTCTGCAAACTGACTTCTAGAGTAAGGGACTCCCTTTCAGGGCCCTAGTTTTCTGCACCAGCGGTCTGTGTCGTGCATGGCCCTGGGCTTATGGCATGGAATATTGTGTAAAGAACTGACGCCCGCAAACAGGGGCAGCATCTAAGTATATACCGCGACGTCATCCCGGCGATCACGATGCTGATGACTAACGCGGAGTCGACCGATGCCACGTACCAACGCACAGGGGTACTGCTGAGAAAAAAATTCGCCGGATCCAGTCTGACGCCTGGGGGTAATTCCAAGGTAAGGAATCTATAATTAATGTCTCTTACAGATATATCGTTACTGAAGGTAAGTAACTTGTTCATCAGTTCTTTTATCTTTCACATGTCCAGATAGCACTTCCTGCCTTAAGCTGCTTCAGCTTTGCATTTTTATTGTCTTTGTCATTGTGAAATCATCAGTAAGCTTTTCAGTAAAAATACACAATAGGTGGGTTGTTACAAATTGTGCCGGGTGTGTTATTCTTGAAACCACATCATCCAAACTTCCTAGTTGATAGAGTACAGCATTTTTATTGTGTGAATCTGTCTTCATCTACTGCCATTTACTAATGGTTCAAAGTGCTCACTTTTTAGTGCTTAAATCTGGTTTGTATGGGTAATAAATATTTCTTTTAAAAATTGTAAGTAATTGTTCTGTAGAACAGATTACAGAAGGTGTCTCCACGATAAACATAGTCCGATGTAGACTATTCATTCTAAAATGTCAATAGCAGAGTCTTGGTTGACAGTTGTACTAATGAATGCCATATTTTTCAAGCATTACAATTTATCATTGTATCACTTTTGTTCCTCGGGTTGTCACTTGGTTCTTAAAAGAACTTTGTTTTTAATCCCAATAGGTTCAAAAGTGTGATTTGTAAAAATGCAATTGTTTTTTAATGCGTCTTACAGGTGAAATCTGGAGCAAATGTCCTGGTTTGTGGTCCCAACGGATGTGGAAAGAGTTCCCTTTTCCGTGTTCTTGGAGAGGTTAGTATCTACTAGAGTCAAAGTGGTTAAGTAGTGCACCCTTTTTATTTTTTATAGTTTCTCTGGGATTTTCCAACATTGTGAAGAAGCATACTATTTTCTAAAGTATGTTTATTATCATTAATTAACATTGTCATTAATTAACATTATCAACAATTCTAAAGTATTGGCAACAAGTGAGGACTGTGAAGGCAAACTGTGAAAAGAAAGGGTGCCTAAAATATAGTCCTAGGGAACGATTGATAAACATTTAAAAGCAGTGCAAGTTTTACTTTAGTGCAATAAGCAAAGCTAGAACAGCAAATTTGAATGTTGCCAGCAAAAGCAGGATTTGTTTCATTTAATTGAGGGAAATCATTGTGATGAAGTATAGGGTATTACTTGTGCGTATGAATGTATAGTTGGTCATGGCAAAACGAGAAGCACTGGTCTTTGCTCTCTTAAGATAGCTCCTTCACAGTTCCTGATCTACTCGGAAGGTGGCTTCACCATCAGAGGAATAACATCTGACAAAAGATCTTGCTTACGATTATCCACAAACATAGCAAGGCTGTAAAAGCTTCATGATGTGGAAGAATTTAAGTTCTTCCGTTTTTTTTTATCTCACTCTACTAACTGTTGAACACTACTCCTAAAAATCAAGTTGAAAAAAAAACATAAACCTAAAGCTTGTGTTTTATTAATCTCCTTTGTATCCACAGCTATGGCCTCTATTTGGTGGACGTCTAACCAAACCAGAAAGAGGGAAACTATTTTATGTTCCTCAGGTACTGTTTAGTGTCAAGTTCTTTTATTTTATATTTTTGTCACCATCGATATGATAACAGAATTACATATAAATAAATTGCAAAAGGATAAGTGTGCAAATTACTCGGTTACGGTTTTCCAACAGAGACCGTACATGACTCTGGGTACACTTCGAGACCAAGTGATCTATCCAGATACAGTTGATGATCAGCGGAAGAAGGGAATATCTGATCTGGTAAGAATGTGGTTTCATGTTAGAGCCTACCTGAAAACTTGGAAAGCCCAGCCATTTCTTCCTTTCTACTCTGCCATACTTCCTCCCACCCCACATGTCCCACTGCACTTCTGGTGCTGTTCTCTTGTGCATGCTTACCTGCTTCTTTATGCACTTCTGACTCCTTTTCCTTTCCTCCCTTCAACCCAACAGCATTTAGGTACACACATTTTACTAAGCATCTCTCCTGATGGAATCTACCTTTGCAACATGAAGGCCAAAATTAATCATTCATGAGCGTTATTCACATTCATTGTAATTTTTAATTGATTTTGAATACAGGGAGACTGCAATCCCTATAAGAAAGCATGTCTCTAATTTATTCATTATAGTTGACTTGTGATGTCTCTAGCCACCTGTAATATAGAATTGATGTAGCTACCCCACTGTAATAAGGCATTAAAGTCCAGCTCTGACATAACAATGCCTTCTGCCAGCAACCATGGCGAAAGGTAGGCTGCGAGCATAATTATAGCTGCTGCATAAACCGTTAACAGGAACTGACCTTTCCTTCTTTTGAAAACCCACAACCATAGCTAGTATCCAAGGTGAAAGGTATGTTGCAGAGTATAATTAAAGCTACAGTGAAAATAAGAACTGGCTTTTAATTCTTCTAGTGTATTTTTCTTAAGTGAATAGTGCTTAGCAGAAATGAGATATTTAAATCAACAGCTTTATTTTTGCAAACTCTAGGTTATTACAGGAAAGATATAATTCATCTGCTTGTCTTTAACTACAGAATGTTTTTAATCCGACTTGCATGAAACCGATTGTAATGTATTTTTGTAAGAACATACTCGTTGCTGTTTAGTCTGTTTAATTTCACACTACAGCTTACACTTTTATTCTTCACGTCTACAGCCAAACTGTCTCTTTTTTCTATGAGAAAGCTGAACACCAAGGATTTCAGTGGTTTATGGGAAAAGGAAAGGCATTATCATGTATTATTAGAAATAATCTTAGCTCGCACCATTGTGTGTTTCCAGAAGTCCTTGATGTCTTGCTATAATTTATGGCAGAGGATACTTTATTCCATATATAATACAAACCACAAACACTTAGTAATGCCAACAATACACTTCTACAATTTAATAATGTAATTTAAATTAAAAAGGTAAGAACAGCACCGTATTCCTATGTTCATAAATAATTCTAGGTGAAAGCACCAATTGTAATATTAGGGTTAAACTACAGTAAAAGAATCAATCCGAGCTTTAGGTATATCTAATGCCATCACTGCCTCCCTAGTATGTGAGGTTGAAGTCCAAGACTGCTCGTGGCTGAGATCAGCTCTACAGTGGAGCCAATCTCTACAAGCCCTTCTTGTTCTGTATTATCATTATAATTTGTTTCCTTGGGATATGGCGGAAGTTGTACATAACTCAACAGCGTTGACACTTTGAATTATCTAAAAGAAGTTCAAAATTGTAATTGTAGCTATAAGAAAATTGGCTTAACACCCCGTTAAAAATGCCTGTAAATAATGCATTTTAAAGAATGCCAAAAAAAGGAGCACTGTTTCAATCATATGGTGAGTTATTAACAGTAGTGCTGTATGGTTTCCTCTTCTCAGTAGGAACTGTTTGTTTGTTGGACAACCTAAACATTGGGATTGTGGCAGACTGATTCTATGCACCCCATCAGGATATATTGGCATATATACCAGCTAGCTCACAGTGCCACCATAAGTACCCCTAAACCTAGTAAGGTAAAAAATGGTTTGGGCAAACTCTGAACACAACCTTGACTCACAAGGAATCGTGTTATCATATCTAGAACCTTTTCGCTCAGTCACTTGTGCTCATTCAGAAAGCTGCACAAGAAATACACAGAGGGGCGTTTTCAATATTTATTGAACCATTGTGATTCTTGTATAAAATATATGCACTACAATGATTAATAAACAGAAGCAAATAAAAGTGATAAGCAATATAAGGACAGTGGAGAGAATAAATAATTTCACCATCATGCTAAGAAAGTGTATATATGCTGGAATATAAGTACTGGGTACAGTGTACTCCTACTATGCGTTCCCTAACCAGGTTGCCTAGGGCGGGTGTTCTGCCAAAAATGCCCTACTGGATGATTTAACTCCCCATTACCTGAAGGCAAGGTATGTAGGTCCCTGTCTTGCTCACAAGTTGGATATCCCTCCTCGCAGAGGTTAAACCGGAATCAGCTGGACTGAGATTCCGACACAGCGACAACCTCACAATAACAGCAGAGTGCTCCTATAATTTGAGTGCGGAAATACATCTGTATTTATAATAACAGTATCCATGCTTCTGTGTCAGTGCTCCAGCCGAGCTGACCTTGTTTATTGTCTTTGTGAGGGCCGTGTCACCTCATGAACGAATAACAAACCACATTTGCACAATGTGTGTTCAGGCCTTGTACTAAATGTTCAAGGTTCTCATGATCGTGTACTTACAAAGTGAAATTGCAAGCAATGTGGTTTCAGAGAAATTAATCATGCACTGTCACACAAGCAAATGTGTCAAGTCATTTTGTCAGAAAGAATGCAACTTAGGAAATGTGTACATGTAAAATGGCAGTGTTTCTTCTCTAGCCTAACCTAGCCATGCGACACCCACTCTTCTGACATAAGTTGACTAAAGCTATCAAACAAAAAGAAAGCCATCTATAGCAAAGCTACAGCATGTGTTTACATAAAAGGTGCTAAAATCTATATAAATAAGGCCATCCTTAGAGATTTTTAACTCTGGCACTATGGTGATGACAGAATATGACGATAGTTTAGTATTAGAAATCAATAATATTTTTGCCCCTTATGGACATTATGGATTATTTTGAATTAACATCTACTTTTCTCCAGCACTGCATAGCATCCATTTGTGAAAAATGTTAATATGTAAGGAGCTTGTATAGGATTGAAACGCTGAACAATCTAATGGTTGAGTGGGTATTTCAGTGCTAGAATGTTGAGTTGTCCAGTTGTTGCTAATAATATGATGACTATCAACTCATTATATTCTGATGTATACGTCTCCCCTCGTGAATCCCTCCATGTGCCAGACTAGATTCTGAGATTTTTTTCTCAGCAATTTCTTAGTGTGCCAGCAGGTGGCAGTGTGAGGATCTGAGTTGGAGGCATCACACCCCAGAAGTGATGTTGTGGCCACAATACAACTGCCCCCTTCGTGCATCGACATCAGTTCCTTCCATGCCTTCTGATGCGTCTTTGAAGTGCCCTCCTTCGATTTGTGTCACCTGACAGATTTAATTGGTTGAACATTTCCAAAACATTTCCAAGGTTCAGTCAACATGTCTCCTCTGAGAGATGACTGATTTTCAATCGTTCAAGGATTGCCAAAAACAGACATGAGTGATGGACACTTCAGAAGGTCTGTCTCTGGTGTCTGGCCTCTACTCTTGACTCAAACAGGGACTGCACATGGAAGAATCTGAAGGCAATTTGAGACTGAGAGGCCACATTTTACGTTGCAGAGCACCATTGGAAGGCCTGGCTGAAGTCGAGAATGTGAAAACGTTCTTGTTCCCGAGAGAGATTCTTTGTCACATCCAGCTCCTCAAGTAAGCCAGAGAAAAAGAAGCACAAAGTCTAAACATGGATCCCCCCCTTCTTCCCACCACTCTCACTAGGAGAATGCATATGGTTTTCAGGGTACCTTGAAGTCTGTCTCGAGCCCACCCCTCCCCCCCTCCCCCTCACACCTCAGAACTGATCCAGGGCCTAGTCCTTATTCAGCCTGAATTCCCAGGTCCACAGGCAACACTGCAGCTGATAATGGCCTTCAAGGAGGCCATGCTAGAAATCTTCAGTACCCGACCGCACATCTCTGAAGCACTTTTAGGCCCCAGGGATCCAAGGAGGCCTCAGACAATTGTCCAGCACAAATTGCCCGACATGGCTACACCATACCCTTCCTTTACACCCCATCAAACAAGCACCTACACCACAGTGGCTTCTGGAAGACCACTTTTTCTTTCTCTGACCAGAAATTCAAGCTCTCTTGGAGAAGGAAGCTATCTAGAGAATACTGGCATAGGCAGTCTGGATTAGGAAGGACAGAGAATTTCGTCCTATTTTAGATCTCCACTTCTGAACTCCTTCCTCAAGAAGAGCAAGTTCAGGATGCTCACTCTGGCCCAAGTTCTGTCTGCTCTGAATCCATGAGACTGGATGGTGGCATTGCACATGCAGCACACCTACTTCCTCATCCCCGTCCTGCATTCCCAGAGATGCTAACTGCTGTCCCATGTAGGCCACCTGCTTCCCCATGTAGGCCATGGGCACTTTCAGTTCTCTGTGCTCCCATTGGACCTAACCAACGCCCCTTGGGTGTTTTACCAAGTGATGGCGGTGGTCACTGCCCATCTTCGGAAGTTGGCAAGACCAGTCTTACCATACCTGAACAACTGGCTACTGAAGGATTGACCACCTCCAGAGGCTGGCCAATCTCATAATATTGCTGGGATTCTCCATTAATGTGCCAAAGGAACACCAACTCCTTTACAGAGGCTCCCTTTCATTGGCACCATTTTGAAAACTGTGCTTTTTTTAGCCTTCCCTCTGCCTCAACAAGTCTGGGACATTTGGGCTATGATCCCAATGTTTCAGCACTTGACAAGGGTCTTGGTGGGAGCAGCTCTGAGGCTACCAGGCCTTCTGCGTCCTGCTAGTGGACCATGGCACATGCAGGCTCTGCAGTGGGATCTGAAGTCTCAGTGGGAACAGCACCAAGGGAACCTCAAATTCTATCCAGATGTTGCAGGAGACTGCAAAAGATCTCCAATGATGGTTGCTGGACAGAAATTGAACTGACTGCAGACCCCTCTCCCTACCCTATCCAGAGCTAAAGGTTGCGACTTGTACACCTTTGCTGGGTTGGGGGGGTCATGTGGTCACTCTGGTCTCTGGAGAAAATCTACCTCCACATAATCAGTGATCTGCTTGGCACTAGAAGCCTTCCTCCCACCCATCAAGGGAGAACAGTCCAGGTGCTCATGGACAACACCGCCATCATTTGGTTTTTCAACAAGCAGGGCAGAGCGTTCTTGGATCCTGTGCCAGGATGTTTTACACCTCTGCAACTGTCTGAGTTGTCAGGGCATCTCCCCAGTTGTACAGCACCTGGCAAGATCTTTAAACACCATGGTGGAAAAACTCAGCTGGCATTGGCTAGTGGCTCATGAATTTCACTTGAACTCAGAGGTAGGGCAGGGTGTCTTTCAACAGTGTGGAGAGCTTTTGACTAAATCTTTTCACCACCTCCGAGAATATATCCGTGGTTTTGCCTGTTGGAGTTCCCAAGGCAGTCCTCACTTGGAGATACCTTTCTGTTAGACTGCAGCTCCAGGCTCATTTACGCGTTCTCCTCTACCTCCACTGCCCAAAGTTCTAATGGCTATCAGAAATGACCGGGCCCAAGTCATTCTAGTGCCTCTGGATTGGGCCAATAGAGTGTGGTACCCCAACCATCTGGCCATGAGCATCTGTCCTCCAATTAGACTGCCTCTTGCACCTGAGCCTGTACAAGCTACACCTCTGTGCTTGGAGATTGTGTGGCTACAGTTGACGGCCTTCGATCTCCCTCTCCCCAAGAATAATATTTTTGGCTGCCAAATGTCCCTCTACTAAGACTATCTATGCAGGATGCTAGAAGACGTTTGTTGTTTTGTGGTGTTCTCAGAACATCCAAACATTACAGGCCCAGTTATTTGATGTCCTACATGTCTCTAACCCAGTAAGGCCTTGCCGTGGCAACAGTTAATGGTTATTTGTGAGTCTTATCAACCTTTCTTAGTTTGCCTGATCAGCTATCTTTGTCACCTGTTGTGATGCTGTTTTTGAAAGGGCCGATCCATATGTTTCTGTCAAAACCCTTTGTGATGCCCAAGTGAGACCTCAATCTGATTCAAACATTCTTGCTGTGCATTCCAATCAAGCCTATGCACAGATGCCCCAAGAGATTGCTCACCTTGCAAAGTGAGTTCCTTATTGCCATCACGTCAGCTCGTTGTCAACGAGCTGCAAGCACTTTCTGTCTGGCAGCCGTACACCACCACCTTCCCAGATTAATTGATGCCAAGTTCCTCCCAGAAGTTGTAACTTCTGTCTTTGCTCCTCATCTGTCCCGGAGGAAGAAAGACACCGTCACCTATACCAAAAAGAGCCTCGAGTTTCTACATCGATCGCACAAAAGTTCACCAGGCGGACAATCCGCTCTTTGTGGGGCAAAAAAGAGTAGTGCAGAAGCTGACAATTTCCAGATGTAATTTTCTTTGTATAAAGATCTGCTAAGGTCGGAGTATAAAGCAACCTCTGGAAGGCCTGTGGCTCATTCAATGTAAGCTAAAGCCGATAGCACAAGAATACCTGATTTAGACCAATACCAGGCTGTGACATGGTCGTCAGTTCACACATTCACGAAGCACCAAGACCGGTCTGGCAAGAAGGGAGAGTAGTTGGCCTAATGGCTTGGGCGATCGACTTCGAATCTGGGGAACTGGGTTTGAGTCTCGGCAATGATGCTGAACATCCTGTGATTCTGCGCAAATCACGTAATCTCCCCGTGCCTAACCAAAAAAGATTGTGTCTCCTCATGTAACGTAACTGTTGCTAGGTAAACGCTCTGATACCCGATTCGGTTCAAGTTCGAGCTATATGAAACTCGCAAAAAAATAAAAGAAGGGTGATTTGCTTGTTCAGTTTTGCAGGATTTCTTGGTTTGAGCAATTTCTCACACTCCTGCGGAAGTACTGTTTTGGTATTTTTTCTCAAGGTGCAGAATCTGCGGTTAGAAGTGTGCATCAGGAAAACAAGTTACTTATCTAAGGTAATTCCTTCTCCGGTGGATACTCTGACTGCAGATTCCTCACCAGCGCTTTCTCCATTCTGTTGTTTTGATTCTTTGGTCCACACTAAAGTTCCCCATTGGAGAACTGCTCATTTGCATAATCTGATTACTAGGGCTCTGCTGTATCTGATGATGCAGACAAATAGGCAAAATAAACTGATGTTGAATCATGGAGGTGGTGGTTACATTATGGTCCCAACATCACATCCGGGTGGGGTGGACCTGATGCTGAGCCGCACAATGCCATATGCCTGTGCGCAAGGGAATTGCTGAGAGAAATAATCTCCGGATCCAGTATAGGACCTTGGGGTATTCACCAGGTGAGGAATCTGCGGTCCGATTGCGTATTCACCAGAGCCTTTATAAAGGTAAGTAACTTGTTGTTCTGTGCCGATATCTTGATTTGATTTCCAAGTTATAATGATTTTTAATTGCCTGTCACGATGCTTTGAGATTGTTTAAACATTTTGTTTGATGGGGATTCTATGATGAGGTCAACTAGACCATAAACTGGAGGTGAAGTTACCTTAGCCTATACCTTCGTGCTGGTTGATAAATTCTTCTCTGTTAAAACCTCTGACATTGATCCCTATTTAGAAAGTGACCATAATCCACACATTCTTTTTGGCTAAAAGTACAGTTGATTTAAAACCACCGAAGCCAAGCATAAGAGATGATCTTTGATATCAACCGCATCTTAGTAAGCACAATTCTCTCGTAGAGGTTGGCGGCATTCTGAGTTTGAAAGAAAAATTGAACTTCACGCTTTAAGATCATCATACTGTACATTTCTAAGAAAAACTATTAGACTGCCTTAAGACCGAATTGGCAAGTGAAAACAGAAACTAAACTTGGACCAAACCTGATTTTGTAGGATAAGCCCAATTCATCAATTCTTGTACTTTAAAAATGCAGATTCATAATCTTTCCAAAGAAGCTAACAAGATCTGGACTGATGTAGGTTTATGACCAGGTACTCTAGTGTGCTGGCAGTGTCTGAAACAGAAGAAACCATTAAATCTATGAATCTTTGTGGCCGCAGGTGTCAGTGGGGTGCGCATTGCGCTGCAGAGATTTTCAGAGTGATGGCACCAGTAATGAGCAGACTACTGTAGTGAATAGACGTGGCATGAAGCCTAAAGACTGGGAAGGAATACTTTTGGTCCCAGTCTTTAAAATCTGTGTAAGGGCTTCTCTGGATAATTACTCTCCTTTTAGCAATGTTTTCTCCTACAAACAATTTGTTTCTGAAGATTATCTTTACAATGTTGTCCATGGAACAATTTACTTCTATTACAGCTACGATCAAGTCAGGTTCTCCCCTGCACCACATTCCTCAAAATATTTAGAAGTAGTCGAGGTCCGTTCTTGCACAACCTCTGTTGAAGTTTACAATAATTCTCTTGGATACCATCCGAGTGGAAACTGGCATTAATTGTCTCACTTCTGAACTAGAGAATTGCAGATCAGTCTTTTCTTGCCAATTTTTGGCACACCTCGCTTCTCACTTTAGGAGTCAAGATCTTGGAGAACTATGTCTATTTGTTGCAGTGGGCATATCTGAAGCCTTGATGGAAGGCTGCTGATGTGTTTTTGGGAGGAAGGAGAAGGAGGTGGTCGCAAGGAATGTGGACGTTGCGACGGACGCGGGGCAGAAATGTGCAGGGGGAGTAGGGTGTGAGTGAGAACAGCTCAGCGTTCCGGCGCCTTTGGGGCACAGAGTGCTGGGGAGTTGGGAGTCAAATTGAGCCCAGGCCCCGCCTCATTCAGCCCTCCACACTGTCCCACATTGGCATTGGAGGCTGCCACTGTGGTCTGCAGTCCTCTGCAAGTGGCATAAATGGTGTGGCGGCAGCAATAGGCTACAGACGCTCTGCGCAGCATGGAAGTGGCCAGCGTTAGGCTGGTGCAGCCTGTGCCCACACAAAGTTCTGTATGGGTGGGTACAAGACTGCCTCGCTCCGGCACTTATTGGAAACACTGTAGTCCTGAAATCAATCAAGACTGAATTCGATAGCAAACAAGTAAGTGGCTGGGGCAGCAAATGGATTGAAAGGACTTATAAAATTGGCAAGAGTTTAAAACCTTAAGAGGTCCTGCAAATCACCTGGCCCTGGGAGCCCAGCAGGTCAAACAATCTTTTGAAATAAAGCATTAACCAAATCGCAGCCTCAACCCACGTCTGATCTTGCTTGTAAATTCACTAATTTCTTCTTTAAACTATTCAATTGCCACCAAATATTACAATAAATCAGCAAATAAGCCCTAGTCATTTCTCCATTATAGAGAGAAAAGGGCAGTCTGGGGCCACAGGCCGGAAGGATTTTACTGGGGTGCTATTGCCTCCATGAATAAGTTGCACCGTGCTGGGCTACCCATGGCCCACAGGCGGCTCGAAGGAGGCAAGTGTCTCTGGTTCAAAATAACATAATCAGTCCCTCCTTGCTGTCCAGTCCACGCCAGCAGCAAGGCAAGGCCTTCAAGTACAGAAGTTCGCCAGCCTTGCCAGGAGACCTAGCACTCTGGGGGTAACCTTGCAAGGTGCCTAAGCAGGAATCGTGAAACAGTCACCAACAGGGAATATCAATTAGGTCCGGAGAAACGAGGTGGTTCTCAGGCTGGAGAAGAAAAAAAGTCAGAGAACAATGACAAGACTTCCCAGTGAGGACTCTGTAATTAGGCAAAATCACAACTGCATCCAAAACAAGCACTGGCATAGCCAATAGGTCTCGCTTTCGGGATTTTATAAGTTTTTAGTTATGTTTTATATTATTGTATGTGAAAGTTTTAATAAGTGTTAAAACTTTCACATACAATAATATAAAACATAACTAAAAAGTGAGAGCGGGGGTGCAGAGAGTAGAGGCAGGGTGCTGTGGCAGAGCTAAGCAGGCATAAGGTATTGGAAACGAGATGAGAGCGGGGGAGGTGTGGGGGGCAGAGAGTAGAGACAGGGAGCAGGGTGCTTTGGCATAGAGCGGGACAGGCAGAGGGCACCGGAAGCATGGGGTGAGGCCAGCAGAGACAGGGATGGGCAGCGGTGGGGTTAGAGCTGAGGGAGGTAACGGAGAGTGACAGTAAAGGATGAAATGTTATGAAGCTAAAATAACAGGAATAAATGATCTCTCCTGATGTGCGGCTGGTACAACATTTTATTTTCTGAACTGCCTCGTTCCAAATTACAATAAGCAGGAAGTCCAGAGAGAAGAGCAACATTGCAAACGGATGAAAATAAGAGCTGTATCTATTTTTGAAGCATTGAAAGCGAGAAAAGGCCAGATTGTGCAGACAGTAGGACGCTGAAAACAAAAGCAAAGGAAGAAAGAAAACCGAATGTGCTATCACTCTAAGATTTTGGACAGAAGACAGGAAGGAATGCGGTGAAACCGAGAATGGATGAAGGACAGGGGTTACAAAACCAGAGAGTGGGGAGAAAAAAAGATCTTAGTTTTAGAGAGATGGAGAGAGCGAGTTCACATCCCAGCCTCGAAAGAGCTAAGGCTATCATGACAGAGGATGTTCCGAGAGAATTGAATTAAATGTAGACTTCAGACAGCAGGCCCGGGAGAAGGACATTCAGCATTTCTTCGGATGCTATGGCAGGCTCCTGGAGGTGGATAACGGGTTCGTTGAGGAAAATGAAAGCAGACCCAAATCACAGAAATGCTACACTTTTTTCGTGTTTTCCCATAAAACGTTCTCGTGCCAAAGTAAAGCTTTTGAAGCCCACACTTTGAAATTTTGAGGCGATAAGCTGTCTTGTCGGAGGTACGATGCGAGCCTCGTCAAGAGACTCCCCAAGCTGTTTTTCAGCGCACACAGAGATCGCGCAATTTTTTAATACATGCGGAGTACGTCGTCCCGATTTACAGTAAGCTTCATATGCTGTAATGAGGTTTACACGTTTTACCGGAGCTCTGAGACCACCGGCACATACAGTAAGCATGATCTGTTCACCAGAAAAAGACAGGCGCGCGCACCTTGGGCTGCAAGTTAATTGGTTTTAAGAAGTCATTGTTTTATGAAGTAGAACAGCAAGCTGGAAAGAAACGGGATAAATTAGCATATGGGATTACTTGGCGGGATTTACAAGGCACACCAGACTGCCTACAATAAATGCAGCCTATGAGCCTTTGTGCTGCCGACCAATACTGGCTGCATCCGCTCTTCTGCCTTTTTGTTTTCAGGTTTTTTTTTTTTAACGCCATTGCCTAATTAAATGCTAATGTTCCCCTTTGTTTGTTCCAAGCCTGGTTAACTCCAGGTAGGAGGTAATTGATGTCTGCTGAAGGCTCCTGAGCTCTTCAGAAAGACAGAAGCAGTGCGTTGCTGAATGAGCTTAAATCGGAGCAGAGAAAGAGTTGCTAAAAGAAATCTGTTCCGTCTTGGAATTTTAGAGGGTGAGACGGAGGAAAGCGAACCAATCCAATTTCACGCCGGCATTTGGAGTTGTATGCGCGTGCGCCGTGAAAGTGCATCGCGATCCACTTAATGACCTGGAACAGGAGGAAAGACAGATGGCGGCTGCGCGCGTGCATACTTGCGTGCACGCAAGCTTGAGGCCACCAAAATGCCTGTGGTAGCACTTTGAAAACCCGCTTTCTAAATGTCTTGCAGCGCATGCGCTGGCTCAGGCGAGACCTAAAAAGGGCTACAAAATAACGGACGTTTTAACTCTGAAAAATATTAAAGAGAACTACTTTACTACTAGCCCTCACCTACCATCAGCAACCCTGGTAACTACAGCACGGAGAAAAAGCATCCTCAGTCAAGAAATATACAAGAGGCGTTCAACGCAGGCTGAAATTTACCAAGTCCAGCACCAGTAAAGACTGGCACAACACGGGTGGAAGTTCACAAAATCAGCTCAATGGCAGCATTCTTATCTTTAAATCTCTCCATCCTCAGTAACTGGGTATGTCCCAGTCCAAGATCCGCCCCAGACAATCCCACGGGACTCCCGAAAGTTCCAGAAGCACAGGGCCAACCCTTGATCAAACTCACGCAATCAAACATGAACCCAGCATAATGCAGATTCACATTTGAAGCCAAGCCCCTCTTTAGTCCAATAAAGAGGCCTAAGCAAGCGGCGACCACGCGAAACCAGGAGTGATAACTGTTTCAAGTACAAAAACAGTAGGAGAAGCAGCTCCTGAAACAGCAAACTCTGAGGTCTCAGCTGGTGCATTGAGGGGGGGGGGGGGCACTCCTATCTACTATGGATGCAATGTCATCTGCAATCTGTCATCAAGCAGACAAATGGGAACTTTGGGTACCTCCTTAACATTTTGTGGGTATCGACAAACAACAGCAAGCTCTCAATGAGCTAATACAGAGAGCCCAAAATTACACTTGTACTCAGCACATCACATGTACGTATGAAAATCTAGGGGACAGGCTTCTGGTCCTACCTACGGTCCTTAACGACATATTGCTGAAAGTAAGGTCACAAGCAGTAAGACCACTTGAAAGGCTGCAGGTCCCAGAATATGATGTAAAAGATCCAGCAGACATGACCAGCCCGCAAGCAATTAAGGACCCTCCAGCGCTGGCCACTTCCTCTAGGCCCCAGCAAGCCAACGGCCTATACACATCAGTGACGCAAGTCCCTCACAACAAGTCACAATAGACACAAGTAGAAAGTCTCCAGATCCTGAGGTTTGGGCTTCAGTAGCACCAGAGACCCCCAGTCAAAAATAGTTCCCTTTGGAAACCACTACATAATTATTAATTGAACATCCAGACACCCAATCAGAAAGCATGGACACTCCCAATCTTAAATGAGTCGAAGGTTGCATGAACAATTCGATCTTAAGATTTCAAAAATATTTAATTAAAAATTCAATTAATGTATCAAATAAATTGTTTGCAATAATCACATCAAACAATTCATGACCAGTTAAAAATCAGACAATCCTACAAACAACTTGGACACAATAATTGAAAGAGAAAACATACGAGACAATCACATTTGTCAATGGTTTGGACTAATTTGTGGGAATCAAAAGAAACAGCACATAGTGGAAACCAATTCCTCATCTAATGTCATTCTGTTACACATTCAGTACAACATTTTTGTCAATTATTTTGTCCATGCTGTTTGTAGGATTGTCTTTTTTGTATTAGTTTTTTTTTTTATCGTGAAAAACGAGAAGAGCAGCAATGGAGGGAAGCCGGTGGATAAAACTACATTACTATACTGTAGACGGCAATATCATAAAAACTGCTTGAGAGCAAAATTAAGTTACCAAGAGGAACTGTGGTATAAGCCCTTATGGTACAGCAAGCAGCCAAATAGCAAAAGGTTATGGCAAGTGGTAAACGGGTTAATATCTGGGAAGGCTAGAAATCAAAATGCAGGAATTGAGGTGGTATGCTGAGAAACCCATATCTGTGCAATGTACACTGAGCCAGTAACAGACGGAGAGGGGTAAAGTCCCCCTTAAAAAACTGAATCTTGGGAATCCCAAAAGGCAAAGCCACTGTCCGCAACTCACGACACACAATTGATAGATTGAATGCAGAACAGATCAAAACATTCACCCCCAGTCAAGAGATCTGGGTTAAATCCACAACTTAGGCCAACCAGGTGAACCTGGTGAAGTCCGAAAATTTCTTCATATACCACCAGAACGTGAACATTGAACATTTAGCAAATATTTTGAAGAAACTGAAGACCGGAGGGGCCGCTAGACCGAACGGTCTCCCAAATGCTTGCTTCAAATGTGACTTAAATTATTGGGCCCAATATTTAGCACTTCTCTTCAACTGTCTGTCGCTCCAACATCATCCCAAATTTATGGAAAGGTAACCTCTTTCAACCCAGCTACAAGAATGGAAACCCAGCCTTACTAACCAACTATAGGCTCACAGCTCTAATCTACATAGAAGCTAAACTATATGCGTCCTGTCGACTGCAACACTTACAAGCATGGGCAAATGCAAAAACCTGATACCACGAATACAAACAGGCATGGGGACCCTAATGAATTTAGCAGTGCTACACATCCTAGTAGAGAAGGCTAAAAGGATCACAAACCTGGTTGTTTGTGTTTTGTATACTTCAAGTCTGCTTTTGATCTGGTTTCCCGTGGTCGTCTATGGGCGAAACTTGAAGAATGGGATATCCTGAGAGCAATCACTTCATTGTACACAGAAACCTGGGTGCAAGTCAAAATAGGTGATGGCAGCCAAGTCGGGGAAAAAAATCGCCACGATGAACGGTCGCAAATGGGGATGTGTACCAGCCCAAAGTCTGTTCCACTTATACCTTGTAGCGGCCCTTCCATAGAATAACAGCCATCCCCCCCATCCTGGCTTCAGAGAAATTAGGATGCCTTCAATACGCAAATGATATTGTTCTCTTGAGTGAAACGCCAGTGGTTCTGCAACACAGCATAAATGGCCTAAAAAACGACATGGACTAGCAAGAGCTAAAGCTAAATTTAAACAGAACAAAAGTTGTTCGGCTAGTTGATTCCAAATTTAAGTCATTCACTGGTTCTTAGAAGGAAATAGGTCAAAGATGTTACCACATGAAAATATATTTGCATCCATTTGGAACACCAAATGACCTTCAAACAACACTTGGCCCCTATGCAGGCTAAAGCAGTCGTTGATTTATGGGTTCAAACTACGAAAAAAGAAATTGAGCTGTCAGTCTTTAGCCATCTAATTACCATTATGTCCTCCCAGCTAATGCCAACAGTGGTTATGGCACGGAAATCATGCATGATTTGAGAAATAGTCGGACTCAACAAGATCCAAACAGAAGTATGCAAAATGGTGTTTCCATTCCAAAAACAGCTTCACCAACTCAGCTACTCCTAGAGTTTGGCTTAAACAATCAATCTCTTCAAAGCAAGAGTGCTTTTGTCAAACTGTACTGGAGATAATGCGCTTCTGAGAGGGGATCCCTTAACGCTCCATGTTGGCTTGAAATTGAGGAACAGCAGCACAGAAATCTGGCTCATTGGGGAAAATACTTAAGCCAGGCTATTGAGGTGCTAGGCATGCAACGTGCTCGGGCTTCGAATATGGGAAAATCCACTCTTAACTGAGTAATCCATGCCTCAGCTCAATTCCTGTCCAATCTAATAGACAAAAATTCCTTCGCTAAAAGACGACCTGCCTGGACAGTGAAACTCATAAACATTTAAGAACTCAGGAGTACCTTTCAATGTATTTTTCCCACGCCTCAAAGGAGCAGTTTGTTGCATTGATTCCGGATCATAGACACTAACGTTTTCATTCCATCTTGGAAAAAATAGTCGCAAAACCAAAATTGCCGGCTTTGTGGATCTAAGCAAGAGCCGTTAAAATATATATTCTTTCTGTGCCTGGTACCTATGGCACAAAATAAGAAACTGTTGAAACCAATTTTTGTAAATCTGCAGATTTGCTCCCGTAGGCAAGCAGTAATTACTTGGCTAAGTGGATCCTCCATACCCCTTGCCTGCAATAATCTAAAAATCCTAAAACCGCTTTAAAAGAATTGGACTGGTGAATGAGTTAGGTTACATCAATAACAGGAGCTTCCAAGCAAGCGTCACCCTCACTCTATAATCTGCTCAAGAGGACAAAACAAGTAAATGCCTAAAATAGTTTCTTCAAAAGATTTGTGGCTACGAAGGAGCAAGGTCAGGCGACCTTTAAGCTCATTTGTCCGATTATTACCTGCATTTCACCAGTGCACGAACAAGGTCAGTCTACTCCCTGGAGCTCTTAATAGCACAAGCCACTGCACGTTACAAACCTGCTTTAAGAGGTCAACAGTCGAAAATACCTAAAAGGTTTCTTCAAAAGTACTGTCCATGAAGGAGAATGGCCAAGCTACTTTTCAGAATGCTTGTTTGCACAAGTCACTTGCACTCTGCAACCTAATTCAAGGGGTCTATATTAGCTCTAACTAACTGCTTGCTATAAAACACGTAACAAGAGGTCATCCCAAATAACAAAACTAGCCTTTATAAATCTCTCGAAGGCCCCAAAGATGTAACCAGACCCTGAAGGCTTGAACATTTCTACATACATCAAACTAAAATGATTACGTTTTTAAACTGCTCATTTTTTTGCTTGTCACGAAAAGGTTTTTCTATGCGTTTACTTCTCAGTGATAAAGGAGTGTATTAGAAAGGGCTGTGCAAATAGCGGCAATTTTTAATGCATAACTATCTTGTCAAAGAAAAGGCGTTTTCAAGGACTTTTTTTTTTTTTGTACTTTAAATGAATGTATTGGGAATGGCTTATTAAAACTATGCTAGACATGGTTTTTGACTACCTTGTTAAAAGGTTTTTAAGGACTTCTTTTGCACTTTAAACAAATGTATCAGAATGATTTTTAGAACTATATTAGAAATGCTTCTTTCACTGCTGGTAAAAGAGCGGCAATTTTTTAATCTACTGTTATCTTGTAACGGAATAGGTTTTCAAGGTTTTTGGCTTTTGTATTTTAAAGGAACATATCAAATTGCTTTTTGTAACTGTTTTTATTCATTACGCAAACAAACTTGACTGTCAATTCTCTGCTTTGTTTTTTTTTTGGGGGGGGGGGGGGAACATCTCCATATTTTCAAGCAGGTACAGTGTGGCTTTCATCCCTCTCACAGCACTGAACCCGCTTTGTTAGCAGTTCTAGATAAATTGAGGCTGTCAGCTGATAGGGTGGACCCGGTAGCTTTAGTTCCTTTGGATATGTCAGCAGCATTTGTCACAGTTTCCCACTCCACTCTTCTTGCGAGGTTCAGGGAGATTGGTATTGGTGCAAGAGGCTTTCAATGGAATAGATCCCTTTTAGAAGATAGACATCATGCGGTTTATCTTTCCCCTTCTAAGTCTTCTTTCAGATTTCTTGGGCCAAGGAGGAGCTGCAGGGATCTGCCCTTAGTCCCACCCTCGTTAATATATATATGTACATCCATTGGCTACTTTCATCGGGTCTTTTGGTGCAACCTGTAGGAATTATGCAGACAACAATTAATTATTGCCCTGGATAAGACTAGGGCTGCCGTACTTGCAGCATTTATTTGTTGTATGTCAGTGGTATCTTCTTCGCTCTATTCCAATGATCTGAGGTTTAATATTGACCAGTCGTAGGTTTTGTGGGTGGCTCAGTTTTGGTTGGTTAGACCTTCTCTCCACGTTCTGGCCCCTATTGAATCTTATTTGCCTCTCTCAGCGGAGTTTGTGAAAAATATAGTGAAAAATATTTGTTTCTGTTGGGACGAGAATCTGGCGCTGATGAAGAACTCCATTTATCTGACGTCTTCCTTTTTCCTCCTCTTGAGGATTCGCAGGAATACTGTGCTACTGCTGCCATCATCGCTAGTTGTTCAGGCAACTATTCTCAGCTGTCTCGATTATTGTAATTCTCTTTTCTTAGGCACCACATAGACTGTGCTGAATACATTTCAGCGTATTCCAAATTTGGCGATCAAGCAAGCTCTTGGCCTCCCCTGGTATGCTTCATCTTGATCTGCACTGTGTACGTTACACTGGCTTCCAGTACCTAAAGAAATATCTTTAAATCTTTGTTTTGTACACCGTGCTATTCATAGCCCTGGTTCATGCTATCTGAGGCATTTTAAGATCTATATTCCGAATAGGTCTATTTGCTCTATGGATACCTTTCTTTTTACCGTTTCCAAATTTGCCCGTGCTCGTGTGGGAGGAAGCTAAAGAACAAATAAAGGGTCTTGGCTCCAATCGGTAAGGCTGAGTCTCAAATAACAAACCAACAAAATTGCTAATACTGATAATAATTCGAACATTCCTTCCCAGGTGTAAAGAAGCAATTCTGTAACACCAAAAGCCGGATTTTGCTAATTTTAATATAACAACCTTTTCATTTTTGCTAAATTCAAATTAATTACTGATTTTGAAAATGCAGCACAACTTTATCAAGACAATAAAAAACATTTTAAATACAACTACTCATCATAGGATTTTTCCCTTGTATTTCAGTGATTTTGGTCCTGAAGAGAGCCCCCCCCCCCCCCCCCCAAGAAGCGGGCTCGAAACGCGTCAACTTGTTTTTTGTTGCTTGATGCCAGACAATCTTGTGGTGTTTAATTTGGGTTGCCTTGCTGTGCAATGTAAATTAGATATAAAAGGATCAAAGAGTATTGTTCTCCATCTTTAGTAGTGCACAGTAGGGAGTTTTGTATTTAAACTTTGACGATGTTTGGTAGCTGCCCCTGGTGTTGTTTAAATTGTTGAAAGTAGGCTTTGAGGCCAGGTTGCAGTTGTGCTGTATGGACGGTTGCTGATCAGTGTGGGTTATAATTGTTGGGAGAATGGGATATGTGAGTGGAATGTGGGAATGTTAAGGAGTCATGTTGTATGATGAGTAGTTGTATTTAAAATGTTTTTTATTGTCTTGTTTTGATAGAGTTGTGCTGCATTTTGAATTTAGCAAAAATGAAAAGGTTGTTAAATTAAAATAAGCAAAATCCGGCTTTTGGTGTTCCAGAATTGCTTCTTTACACCTGGGAAGGAATGTTCGAATTATTATCAGTATTGGCAATTTTGTTGGTTCGTATGGGAGGAAGGGCTTTTCGGTGGTGGTGGTGGCGGCGGCGGCGAGGTTATGGAATACTCTGCCCATTACTACGCGGAAAACCATTCTTCATTTTCCAAAGGTTTTGTAAGCTTAGTTGTACAGTTTATAATCTTTCTTCCAGATGGGATTTTTAGGATTGAGCTGATTCACTTTCATGTGAGTTTTGTGTTTTTAGGTTTAGGTTGATATAGTAGCTGTAGTTTTCTCTCGGTGCCAGGACACCTTTTTGGTATTTGTTCTTATAAACTTCTCACATAACATCTTTTTTAAAACAAATTTTATTAAGCTTTCTCCAGTATAACCCATTGATGTTTGCTTCATATTGTTTTACTTATTGCAACTTACATTAACAGTATTATGTTCTGTAAAATTATGTCGGTGTCTTAGAAATGGGATCTGTAGCTGGCAAAGGTATGCACCCTGTCCAAGTAGAGACCAGTCAGGCTAAGTCACATACTGTCCCTAAATTAACCTGTGCTCACTCTCTGGTAGCTTGGCACAGAACATCCTGGCTTAATTTAAGAGGCAATGTGTAAAGTATTTGTTCAATACTTGTTGAAGTAAAACTGTGAAAACAGCACACAAAAACAGTCCACACCTCGTTAGAGTAATAGAGCTTGATTTATTGAACAAAACAGGACCAAAATTACCACAATCCAATAAATCGAACCAAAGTTATGAATTGTTTTTAAAAGATCTTGAAATCTAGTGCGTAAAAGTCAATAGCGCTTAGGGGTTACTTGAGTTTGTAGTGAGCAGGGTCAAATCTGAAAATCAAGTTGACTGCAATTGAGCACGAGTCAGATACAGAAGCCATTTAGGCCCTCCTGAAACAGTACCTTCACAAGGAGCAAGTGTCAATATCGTGGAGAGGCTGCGAGGAGCAGAGGAGGCAATAACTTAGTCATTTCGAAGGAATGTGGATTATGCGTCTACTCTGAGTCACGCACTTGATTCCCACGTTGTTGTCGAGCTTCGTGCGTTGAAGGTGATACGTCGTTGTCGAGCCGCACTTTTGAGCCGCACTTTTGAATCCCACATCGTCGTCGAACACCTTGTGATGCGTTGTCGTTGGCCTGCAGTCGGGGTCCTGCATCGTTATCAAGCAGCTCTGTTAACGCTCTGGAGTCCTGAAATCGGCATGGCATTAAAGGCAAATATGTAGGTTCTGACCAGCGCTAAGTAGGCGATGCATGGGATTTGCAGAACAAAGGAAAACCCACTTCCATGAGCCCAGAACTGGATTGGTACCACTTGGCAGGGTGGGGCTCACAGCTGGCAGAGTCCAGGTGCTGGATGAAGAGTTGCAGATAGTCTTAAAGTCCTTGAGACTTCAGAATTGGAGGCAAGCGCTTTGAGTTACTCAAGGTAAATCAGAAAAAAAAGAAAGTCCTGTATTTTGCTGACAATTGCTATAAATTGTGATGGAGGTATAAAGAAGTAGAGTTCTGAGTTGTCTTTGGATTTACTTATCTTGGATTAATTGATCAAGAATTGAACTAGAGATCGTTATTGCAAACCTAAGGAGCAGTGGTGAAAACCTTAAGAGGTGGCCTGCTGACGTTCAACCATCAGTTGGAGAAAATATCCTTTCAGACCCTTTTAATGGTATAAATTCCTAAAATAATTCATAAAATGTCTTCAATTTGGGCTCAATCGCATCCCACCTGGCTAGATAAATTAAAGGAGACTATGATTAAAAAGGCGGTCTGTACCTGTTAATGTCGGAGTAATCCAGGATTCTATTTAACATGTGATCCAAAGAAAAAAGGGCTGGGAGAAATAATCTGCTTGCATAATTCACTTCTAACTTAAAGTAAACAACTACACTACAACATTTAAATAACTGGGGCGAGAATTTAGGCCTAGGTGAACTTGTCAACAAATGTGCAATACCATATCCCTTATCTAGGAGGGCTGATTATAGGACACTGATTATGTGAACTCCAAGAAGTCATCTCTAATGTATGTGGTTCAAGTACTTGTACATGAATTCCCTAGGTACTAACTTTTCTGTGGACCTGGAGGTTAGAAGGTTTGTATGCTGTTTTGAGTTGATCAGCTCCATCTAATGGGCATTGTGTGGGTCATGACACATGTTATTGTCTTCCCAGTGATAAAGTAAGCTTTGCACAATAATCAAGAGAGCCCAAAGCACATAATTTTTCAGTGTGATTGAAGGTCTCATTTTCTATTGGGATACATTAGAAAATTGCAGGATGACAATGTTGCAATTGTAGGGATTCTCAAACCAGGTGCAGCTAGAGAGTTGACTCTTACTATGTCAAGATTATTAGGCTTGTTATGTCATTACATTTTTTAAATGTTGACCGTGCGCATATTTCCTGAAGGGTTTCTCTATGAACCAAATAAACTATTTTTTAAACTTCGCTTATAAGGGCATACCCAACGGATGATTCCAGACACAAAACCCCACCCTCTCCCTGCATTCTACTGACAGGACCCAGTCGCTCACTGCTTTTGTCTAAATATACCACAAATATGGCTGAACTAAACCCATACCACCACAGATTTGATTTGAAACATACTTTAGTGTTGAAGAGGCTTGATTATTATACACCAGTTTTGCATAAAGATGTTTGGATGTCTTACACACAGGTGACTCAGATCTGTATTTAGCCATTTTTAATCCATTTTGTGAGCGTTACTGTCCATTTCACTAATCCATGCATAGTGCACTTTATAAGTGTTGCTTTATTATAATCTTCAGCGACCACAGCATGGCCAGCTGCATAGTTTCACTTTATTTGAGTTATTGTTGAAAAACAACTTTCTCGTTTACATCGGTTTTGCTGTACACTTTGCTGAAGATTGAGTTTGTTGCAAAACCCTTAAATTGCTAAAGAAAAATGTTTACTTTTGGAGATGCCATGATGTTTAATGAAATGAGTTGTTCTCTTTTGATAAACTATGTGATCCTTTTAGTTTAGTATGCTTAGCCAGTTCTTAAAATGCATTAATGCCCTACAGAGGAGATCATGAAACTGAAAAATTATTATTATGACAGGTGCTGAAAGAATATCTCGATAACGTCCAGCTGGGTCATATCCTGGATCGTGAAAGCGGTTGGGATAGTGTTCAGGATTGGATGGATGTACTCAGTGGAGGGGAGAAACAGAGGATGGCAGTGAGTCTTTTACATGTTTCCTCGCCTGTTATATTTCGGTGTTCAGGCTTTGTATGAAAACACTTGCATTTGAATCTAGATTGTATCATGTGTTTCGGATGTTCAGATTTTAAAGGCTCCACAAAGTTATTTAACTCCTATTACGCCCACCTCCACTTGTCTTCATTTCTTGTGCTGATTTTCACATCTTAATAATTCAACATCGGGCTGTATTTTTTAACACCTATACCATGTTCATTTATGGGGATCCTTGTCGATTAGATTGTATTTACATGTCTCTATTTGTGTTGCCTTTATATTTGTCTACAAATTCAAAATGTTTTAATTGTCATTTTTAGAAAACTTCACCTTGTAGTTCTTTCTCCAATTTGAGAAGAACACTCTGCCTATTCTATTTGTTTGTATACCACATTCATTTTGTGAAACTCTCCAGGTGAACCTGAGGTTTGTTATGCAGTTTTTGCAGATTTTATTATGATGTTCAGTGTTCAATAGAACTCCTCTTTGTGACTGCCTATATTTTATGTACTCTATTCTTACCATTGGCTATTGAAGAAAATTCCAAAATTAGCTTTTTAACCATGGATACTAACTAAACTGCTAAGATTTAATTTTTAGGAGACCTCACATGGATGCCGCAGTTAGTGAACAAGCATGGTGGTAGTTTCAAATGCCTAGAGCTGTTCAATAAGAAGAGGCACTGTAATACTCATGCTTTTTTCTACTATTTTCACAATACTATGCGTGATACAATACGTAGGCTACTAATGACTATTCGCACTAGCCCTTGAATAATGCTTTCAATTTTTAGGCTACTAGGACCATTGACCGGAGAAGCAAGGAGAACGGCTCTGCACCCGTTACACTGCTGACAAACATTCCGAATTCTAAAAAAAATGATAGAATGCTCAGGAAATTGACAAGGAATTGAATACCTAATTAACAGATTAACTGTGCAGGAGCAAGCTATTATTTAATAAATGGATGTCAAGACTAGACTATTAACTCATCACTCTCGTATTACAAGAAATAAACTTAGTTAATCTACTAAACGTTTCCACAGGAAAAAGAAGACTGTGAAGCAAACAGTATTTGCTCCAGGATGCACCTAACTGCAAAACTGGCATGGCACAAAAGCAGTCCTTACAAGAGAAGCAGTCTCAGCATTGAATTTTCTACCACCTGATCCAAGTATGCTCACTCTAACATGCACCTTTAGAAAGAACCTAAATCCTGACTGCCCCAGTAACTGTCCTCCCTTATCCAGTGTACACAGACTTAACTGTCTAATATTCTGTGTTCAATAGCTTTGCCAAATATTACTAATTTCTTTTACCGTTTTCCAAGGCTTAGAGATACTCCATTATAAGCATTAGTATGTAGCATTATGACTTTTATAACTCCAGTTATCCTTGTTAATACAACACTGTTTCCTGTAATGACTTAACGCCTCCGGGTCGACTAGTGCTAGACAAATGCACTTAACAAATAAACCCTACATAAAATTCCAGCCATGGCACAAGTTGATTCGGTTTACCCCAGATAAGTCCTAAGGCAAGATCAATTCTAAGATCACACATCTGATTAAGCCAAACAGTTGTTCTCTTCCTGACGAGACCCATTAGCAAATGCCTGAACGGGACAAAACGTTGACAGACCGAAATATACTAAGACAGTATCTTGATCCAAATACACAAGCGCTCCGGAGGATTTAACTGACTTTTCTTGTGCTCTTCATTTAAGTTTAGTACATCTCAGACATTTAGTTCAACGGTCTCTTATTTCTAAACATATTAATACTTCCTTCAGTAAGCACTGTTCTACCTGCACTTTTTAAGTTTTATCATATCTTGTGATAAGAGACTATGCAAATACATTTGTGTGATGTTTCACATCATCCTCATCTGTAACAAGGTCATTTCATTAAAATTCAAATGAGACTTTTTTAGAAAAGCATTCAAATAATGAATCTCATAGGATAATTGTTCATTTGTTTTGTGTTATTTGGTGATAAGGATTAGTCCTTATCTCTACACTATTCCTTTAACCAATGATGGGTATCTTGTCAATCATATCTGCTCCTGTGAGATGAGCATCCCTCTTTGGATCGCGAGAGTTTTGGTTTAGATGTGAAACATTTTTGCAATAATGATCTTAGTAATTGCTTCAGGTTTTCTGTTTTTAATGGGCTTGAACAGAAAAATATGCTTAGATTGACCTTCCAAGACCCTCGACCTTCTCCCTAATGAGTGCTTCGACATGCTTCTATTTCATTATAAATTGGTAAAATCCCAGTATTGTCATGTTTGGTTTTACCATACAAATGTGTGGCTGACAGGAATGGGTTATGGGATTAAGATCAATTTGGTAAACTGTTTACTTTGCAGATTTCTACATTTGGCATTTATTTGAGGGTGAACAAGTGGTAGCATGTCTCACTCAACCTCCGTTATCTGCCCATGCTGCCAGTTTCCAATAGACTAAGTCAAGACGTTGTATGTTGTGCACAGAACCCATCATAGCCAGTTGAATAATATTTTTACGAATATATTCAACCACTACATTGCTTTCAGCTGACCAACATCTTAAGTATGCCTATCCTAATCGTTTAAAAAAAAGTTTTAAGTAGTGATTATTCCCAGACACCGTTGGAACACTTTGTCCACCTCAATCCGGGATATTGAAGATGTGCTGTCCTTTAGTAAAACGTATTGAGTGCATACATTCATTGCAACCTTACTTCATTTAAAAAAAACTGGATTACTTGTTATTTACATATGTGTCCAACATATATATTCACATATTATTTGTGAAGTTGTCCAAAAATAACCACCGAAGGATAAATATTCAATTATCGGGGGACATCTTTTATCCCTCAGAGTTAAGACCTTAGTGTTCAGTCCTTTTGAAGAGAGCCTTATGACTTGGCTTCTCTCTTCATAGACACTGGCATGCAGGGTTCCCCTTTTGCTTTCTGGCCACCACTCAACACCAGGAGGCTATATTAAATGCCAGCCATTTGCTTTATCACAGCAATTAACACAACATGCCAAGAAGACTGTGCATCTACAGTTGTCTTTTGTTTTCATCTTCCGAATGACTTTGAGTGGATGTTAAAGATTGGACTGCTCGAAAAACCTCTCCACTGTAGCTCGTTCATCAGCGCCCTCCTTCCTATCAAAGAATCCAGTGATAGAGAAAAATCGGTGAAGTCTCTGTGGCGTTAGTTCTTTTCTCATGAAATCATGCTTCTATTGTTATCTAAATTCTATCTCATCAATTGTTTCAGCTCAATACTTTTCTGAATCCATTTTAATTAATAGTTCATTGAATAAAGTATCCTGTTTTGTGTACCATTCACTGTATCTTGGTCTCAAAGGTCATTTTAGCTCTAGAGGGAACATAGTGTTTCAACAAAGATGCAATTTGCTAGAGAGTTGATGATGCCCATGGCCTTGGAGGAGATGTTGGTGTTGAGATGCACATGCTTCTTCACTATGTAAATGTAGATGGCATAGCTCTCCTCCCTGCTCTTCTTGCGCTTCTTCCCATCCTTCTTGGGTGGCTTCGGCAGTGCTTACTTGGAGCACTTGTTGAGACCCTCTGCAGACTTGGCTGGTTCAGGCAAGATCAACACTGAAGATCACTTTAAAACTATGACTCCAAATAGTAAATGTACACATTCACACGTCTGGGCATACCTGTCCGAAATAGGGCAACATAATACAGTGAACAAAAAATGGTGGATGGAATGCTTGAATTAATCTCAGATGTAACTGGAACCAAGCCATACCTGGCTGATAAGCCTGTAAGAACCCACCACTCTAGTAAGGGTAGGAATACCACATTCAAGATAATCCCTGCTTACCCTCTTGGTAGCTTGGCAGAGCAGTAAGGCTTATCCCAGCGGCAATGTGTAAAGCATTTGCGCAACACACTCCTACACTAGTGACAAACTAGGCACACCACAAAAAGAGACACTCCACACAAGGTTATATAAAAAATATCCTTTATTATGCATAAACACATTGGACCACAATCGCATAAACCACTGTTCTGCAAGGCACTTGTCATGACGTACCACAGATCATAAAATCACCTTGCCAATTAGGCAATTGTCATAACCTTATAAGGTAGGGCAATCAGGTAAATACTTATAGGGTGCACACGTTACAAAACCACGATCACTGCTCATTTAAGGCAAATCCTGAAGTCAGGCCTGTTATCCTGACAAATGCAAGACGTACATGACATAAATCATCACATCAGGGAATGAAAGGCAGTGGTACCATCCAAAAATCATCCTCACAGTTGTCAATACTGGCATGGTTTACAAAAGATTTCCCATCCCAACCTAGAGTGCAGCGCATCTGCACTCGCAATCGGTATAATATGGTAGATTACATTGCATTCACCAACTAAACTGAGGCACAGGAAATTCTGTGCTCCTAATCCTCGTTTTGCGGTAATGTGAAGAAAGGGGAACTGCGACAAGTTTCTCCAAGCGACCGTGGCCCTCTGTTGAGGTTCCAATCTGGGTCGCACCACTTCAACTGCCCCCCAGGTATGTGCCACTCAGGCAGCTGCCCGCGATTGTGTGGAGCAGCTCCTTGAAATGAAATGAAAGGAAGGTTTATATAGCGCAACTGTCACTCCTGACGGAGCCTCCTGGCGCTTATTGATAACAACACTGACTGATTACTGTGCAATCTAAATGAAGGCAAGGGAGGCGGTATCTGATAGACCAAAGATCCAGGTCTTAATGGCTCGTCTAAACAGATCTTCCTGTTGGATTGCCCTCAGTTCCTTTGGCATATGATTCCAAGCTTTTGCTCCCAGTATCGTGGCTGACTTCCCTCCTTTTGATGACAGTTTAAACCTACTTATTGTTAACAAATTGGCCGAGCTTGATCGTAATGTTCTAGACGCGATGTAAGGTTTAAATCTGGCGGAGAGATAGGCCGGCCCGACTCCTCGTACAGCTCTAAAAGTTGTCAATAAAAGTTTGAAAAGAATTCTTTTTGGAATTGAGAGCCAATGCAAAATCTTCAAAGCCCCAGAGGCCGAAGATTTGTGAGGGAGTCCCAAAGCCAATCTAGCAGCTGCATGTTGGACCACCTGAAGCCTTCTCAGGGAGGATTTATTGGTCCCTACAAGAAGGCTATTACAGTAGTCCAACCGTGACAGTATTAGGGCCACTGTTACCGTTTTCCTTGCTGCTGATGGAATCAGATTAAAGAATTTTTTCAGTGTACGAATGTAACCAAAACAGATCCCAGTTAGTTTTAGGACATGTGGCTTAAAAGAAAGTGATGAGTCAAACAAAACTCCCAGATTTCTTGCAACCTCCACAGTTGATGGAGGGGCTGCGATATTCTCTGGCCACCAGTCTTTGGGTTGAAACGTGTTGTTTTTGCCTATGGGAAGAATCTCTGTTTTATCGGTGTTGCAACAAAGATGGTTGTTAGACATCCATTTGATGATCGCTGACAAACAGGCTTTAAAATTCTCTTCTGCTGATGTTGATCCATCCTCCAATGACAGAATGAGCTGGGTATCGTCGGCATAAGATGTCGTCTCAATTCCGAAGGAAGAGATCAATGAGATCAGTGGCGCCATGTATATGTTAAACAACAGGGGGCTGATAGAGGCCCCCTGTGGGACACCCGTGGGGACAGTGCGTTCAGATGACACACAGGATCCCAGGGAGATGATCTGTCTCCTGTTAGACAGGAATGATGATATCCAGTCCAATGCTCGATTTGTGATGCCGCCTGATCTTAATCTGGCAATCAGGATATCATGGGAGATGGTATCAAACGCGGCAGACAAATCCAAAAGAATCAAGACTGCCTTCCTGCCGCTGTCCAAGATGAATTTCAGGGTGTCAGATATCTCGAGTAGGGCTGATTCTGTCGAGTGTTTGGGACGATAACCCGACTGTCGAGGATGGAGGATAGTTGCAGATTCAGTAAAGCTGGCAAGTTGCTAACATACTATTTTCTCAGTGATCTTACCCAGGATAGGGAGGAGAGAGATAGGCCTATAGTTGGATAAAACTTTTTTAGCGGTTTGACAACTGCAAATTTCCAATCTCTGGGAACAATACCCAAGGCAAGGGAAGAGTTGACTATACCATTGATGACTGGGTTGACCACATCGATTATACGATGTAGAAAAGTTGGGGGGCATACATCCAAGGGTGAGCCTGATTTACAGGCTAAAATGGCCTCTTTTGTTTGAGCTAATGTGGCCATTTGAAATGATGAAAGAACTGGTGAATTAGGGTTGGAGTTTGATTCTCTTATATCAGTAAGATCTTCTGATATAAAGGTCTTAAAGTTCCTTTGAATGTTTAACTTTTTCTTCAAAAAAACATGCAATATCATTGCAAAGTGCCGCAGACGCCGGTATGGTGGAATACAGGGCTTTAGGATCAATAAAGGATTTTACAATTTTAAATATTTTTTTTGATTGTTCTTGGCTATAGTGATTTTATTGCAAAAGTATTCCCTTTTTGCAGTATTAATGGCCAACTTATAGTTCTTATAGTTCTTCCTAAAAGCTTTAAAGATAAGCCGGCTAGATGGTTCATATTTCCTCCTCCACTTACGCTCCAGTTGCTTACTGTGAAAATGGAGATCCGCTAGTTCCTTGGTAAACCAGGGGTCATTGTGGATCTTCCTTTTAGATTTTTTACTGCCTCCCCTAGAAGATTCCAGTTTATTCCCAATGGATGTGATCCATTTGGACAGTCTAACTGAGTCCTCTTCTGGTTTCCCTATGAGTTCAGGTACTGTGTCTTGAGCTATAGCTGTCCAGAGAGGATCAGAGGCTAATGAGAGCCATTTCCGCTTAAAAGCGTAGATGCGATCACTGTCATTTATGCTTGTACTAACGTTCTGGGGAATGGAAAAGACGAAAGGTATAAAACTGTGGTCCGTCCAAATCTGTGGCAGTAAATTGCTTATCTGTAGAGACTTTAAGTTAGTACAAACGGTGTCAAGCGTATGTCCTCCACAGTGAGATGGACCTTGGACCATCTGTTGAAGTCCCAAAATAGAAATAATTTCAAGAAAAGATGATACTCCCGGGCTATTTTCACATTCCAGATGGAGATTAATGTCCCCGAGAAGGGTAAAATTTGAGTACCTAAGTACTGCCTCACTAAGGGCGTCTCCCAGGGATTCCAAGATTATATTGTTATTACCTGGCGGCCGATATAGCAGTACCCCAGAGAATGAGAAGGAGTTGCCCATGGCACAACAAAAGCCCATGTTTTCTGCTCCTTTTAGGCCTTGGAGGGTAAAAGTCTTCACCTGCATATTCTCCCTATGTATGATGGCGACTCCCCCTCCCCTGCCCTCCTCTCTGTCAAGCCTACACAAAGTGAAGTCTGGTGGCAGGGCGATCACTATATCTGGGTTGCAGTCTTTGCTCAACCAGGTTTCAGTGATGAATAGAAGGTCCAATTTATTCTCTACAATCAACTCATTTATGTCCAGGGCATGCTTCCTTAAGGAGCGAGCATTTATTAAGCCCCCAAGGATGGATACCGAGTGGGTGTTTATAATATCTGAGTCAGTCGTTATATGGGGATTAACAACATTTATTAGGGTCTGGCATTTCAGGCAGCTTATCGGACCCATAATATCGTTCACCTCTAACATGTGACCGCATTGTTTACCAATGTTAAGTTCCTCCAGATGCCGAGTCGTCAAAATCTGATTTAAGGGGCATCGGGCAGCATGGCTGGCGCTGGACGCGTGACGGTCGCGGACGGGCGCAGACGGGCTTGCCTTAGGCGTGCCTTTGGCGCGCCGCCGGCGCGTCCGCTGCGCGTGAGCGCCATAGCCTGATTATATAGCGTGCAGGACAGAATATGTCGAATGATTAGACCGTCATCTCCTCAAGATGGCGGTGTAAAGTGTCCCACAAGAAGTGGGTAAAACGAGTATAGCGTGAATGCTCCCTCCACACAACTAGCACCAGCTGTGGTGGACTGGGGAGTGAACGCAAAGGACAAATTGACACAGGCAAGATTTTACAGGTGTTCGAGGCATGTGGGCTGCTGAATTCATATCTGTGCATAGATCGCCGCCTAGTGTTAGGTCCGGATGTTTGCACGTTGTTGTCCTGGAAGAGTCTTCGAAGTATCCTGAGATAGGTGACTCCTCCCCTGGACTACAGTGCGCATGGGCATCCTCTCCATCCTCAGATTGTTTTTTTCCGCCATTGGGTTCGGATGTGCTTATCTTGACTCAAGTTAGGAAAATCTAGTTTCAGGCCAAAAGGCCTTTAGTTTTCGACGGTACTGTTCCCGATCGGTATCGACAGTCTACAGGCTAGTTTAGAGATTTTAACAACTTTTCGGATCCATTAAATCCGACCATCGACCGACCTTCGACGATGGAATCGAGGACCCCATTCAAGCGGTGTTCTGTTTGCCACGCCAAATACCCCCATATCGACGTCCACCCGGTGTGTAACAAATGGCTCTCACCGGATCATGACGAATCGAAATGCATGGCCTGTGCCCGATTCCGATCCAAGAAGACCCTACGGAATCGACGAGCCGCGCGACTGGAAGCGCAGCAAGCGGCACCGGCCCCGACCAACATCTTCAGCACCGAGGACGAAGATGTCGAAAGCGTGGAAAATACACCCTCCAGCCCCACTTCCGAACACGGTTCCCGATCAGAAGATATCGATGAAGAGCTTTTTCACAGCGAAGAAGCCGACTATGAGGTAGGAGACTACAACAAGGCCTTGGGGGCCGAAGAAGGTAGCTCCGGCGAGGAGCAAGGCCTACCCGTCCAAATGGAGGATATCCCAGTGAATCAGTCCACGGCTCCGGTCGAGGGATCGCCTTCGGGCCTTACCCAAGACCAATCCCGCAGTTCCTCGGCCCCGACCTCTGGCCCGGCCACGGACGTTCAGCGAGAGCCATTGTTACCTAAAAAGACTGGTTTCCCTACCACGAAACCGAAACCAATCATCGCACCGGTTCAACAGAAACCGAAAGTGAAACTGACACTGGTCGGCTCGAGGACCACCACACCTTCGACGCCAGCCAAACCCGTCGGCTCCGACCGCACCAAAAGGGACTTCGGTGCCGAACTCGCTGCAGCCGATGTCGGCGCCAACCCAAAAAGAAAATCCATCGGTACCGTCAAAGCGCCAAGGCCCCCGGCACCGAAGCAATCGGCACCAGCCATCAAGGTGAAAATGGCCACTGCATTGCTATCCACCTCGAAGGCACCTACTAAGGTACATTCATCGACGCCGTCGACAGCTACTACCCCTCCTCGGCTCGATGACCCGGTGACTTCGAAGAAGTCCACACCTGCCTCGACGGAACCTCTCGGCGCCAAAGAACCGTCAGCGTTCCAAGTGCAACAAGTGGCAGCGTCCCTGCAACGCATCAGGGAAAAGGCAGCCCTCCAGACCTCGTCGGGCTCCGAACCGAAACGGGCACAGAAGGCACCTTCGGCACCGGCCAACATCACCTTTGGTTTGCCGCCATCCACGGCGCCGAAGATGTTCGAAATCAGAACCCGCGTTACCCAGACAAGGTCCCCATCTACCGAACACTCGACTACTGGGACATCGCCGTCCCACTTCATCGACGCCGACACCGGCAGGCTTATGCTCCGAAAGCGGAAGATCACTTCAGGGCACGCTTTGGACTCTTATAGGATCCCGCTAAAACAAAAAATGCCGGCGGAATCGGAACCAGTTCTTTATGAACGCATCCACACCTCTTACACAGATCCATCATTCTCTCCAACGCACTCCGACACGGATGCAGTGGAGGACTACATGGGTGACGACGCCACATACCCCGAAGACATGGACCCTGAGGGCCAGCAAGACCCTGATCAGGTCTGGGATGACCCCGTAGAGCCAGGTGCCGCTCTGGATACACAGGACACACAACTTTATGGCGCAAAAACGTCCCCCACAGAGGACACTGCTGCATTCAACGCCCTCATTGAACGGGCCGCAGCCAATCATGGAGTGCAACTCCACTCAGACACTATCGAGGATGATTTCTTGGTGGACACTTTCACATCCTCCGAGAGGACTGTGAAAACTCTGCCCATGTTAAAAGGTGTCCTCAAGCCAGCAAAGGACATTTTCAAAGAGACCACCAGGGCACGGGTAATAAACCCCAGGATCGAGAAGAAATACAAACCCGCACCTGGGGACCCCACGTACATTAGGAGCCAATTGCCTCTGGACTCCATTGTGGTTGCCAATTCTCGCAAACGGGCACAGTCGCAGACAACGGGTGATGCTCCTCCCCCGGACAAAGAGTCCAAGGTTCTAGAGACCTCCGGCAAACGGATTGCAGCCCAGGCAGCAAACATATGGCGCATCGCCAATACACAGGCCCTCCTAGCTCGCTACGACCGCTCACACTATGACACGCTAGAGTCCCTACTCCAACACCTGCCAGACGAGTACAAAGAGGCAGCGGATCTCCTCATCAGGGAGGGACAACTGCTCACAAACGCATCCATCAAGTGTGCACTAGATGCTGCAGACACTGCTGCAAGGGCAATAAACACCAGCGTCATGCTACGACGACACACCTGGTTACGAATCTCCGGATTCAAACCTGAGGTCCAAAATAACATCCTCAATCAACCGGTCAACCCCGACTACTTATTTGGACCGGAGGTTGACGCCACCTTAGAAAAGATAAAAAAAGACACGGACACTGCGAAGTCAATGGGGGCTTTGCAAACGCAGACATTTCGTAGTGGCTCCTTTCGTCGCCCCGGAAATAGAGGTGCAGGTAGAGGACAGGGGGCACAGCAAACCTACAATGAAGGGGGCACACAGAGTTCCTACGATAAAAACACCCGAGGTGGATATCGTGGCTCCAGCACCAAGGGCAGAGGACGCGGTTACGGAAATACCAGGTCCTCCCCTAAGAACAAACAGTGACGCCCTCTCCCTACCCCCCCGACCACATAACACCTGTCGGGGGGAGACTCCAGCGGTTCCTGTCCACATGGAATTCCATCACCACAGACAGGTGGGTCAAAGATGTTATCCAACACGGTTACTGTCTCGAACTAACCTCCACTCCACCCACCATACCTCCACGGCACCGTCCTATGTCCTCAGAGCACTTAGCGTTATTACAGCAGGAAGCTCTAAGTATGCTGCAAAAAGGCGCAATAGAGGTCGTGCCCGTACACCAGCAGGGAACAGGGGTGTACTCTCTGTACTTCTTAATACCAAAAAAGGACGGGTCACTCAGACCTATCCTAGACCTGAGACCCCTCAACCAATACATTCTCTCAGAGCATTTTCACATGCTCACCCTGCAGCAGGTTCTCCCGCTCCTCATACAGGGAGATTTCCTAGCCACGCTAGACCTCAAAGATGCGTATTTCCACATACCCATACACCCATCACACAGAAAATATCTCCGGTTCACCATTCAGGGTCAGCACTATCAATTCAAAGTCCTCCCCTTCGGAGTGACAACAGCACCCAGAGTTTTCACAAAGTGCCTAGCCACCGTGGCTGCACATCTACGGAGGCAACACGTTCACGTCTACCCCTACCTGGACGACTGGCTTGTTCAGGTAAAGTCAGCCCAGCAATGTGCCAGCCACATGTCCCGCACCATTCAGCTTCTTCACAGTCTGGGATTCTCACTAAATTACCCAAAATCACATCTCCAACCCGCACACGTACAACAGTACCTAGGCGCGACCATAGACACTCTGGCAGCCACAGCTCAGCCAAATTTAGTGAGGATCAACAGCATCCAAATGCTGATTTCCAAGTTCAAGCCCCAACTCTCCCTTCCTGCGCGAGTGTTCATGCAGTTGATAGGCATGATGGCCTCCTGCATTTTCATAGTCCCACACGCGAGACTACATATGCGCCCGCTTCAAGAGTGCTTAGCACGTCAATGGAATCAGGCTCACGGGCAATTAAAAGACCTAGTGTTGGTGAGCGGTCGGGCATACAACTTTCTGCATTGGTGGAATCCACAAAACCTTTGCAAGGGCCGACCGTTCCAAGAGCCTGTTCCACAAATAATACTGACAGCGGACGCGTCTCTCCAGGGATGGGGAGCTCATGTACTCAATTACACAGTGCAGGGACCATGGACAACACAACAAAAGAAGATGCACATCAACCTTCTGGAACTGTTGGCAATCTTCCTAGCCATGAAGGCATTCAAAGTACATCTGTGCAACAAGGTCGTGTTGATCCGGACGGACAACATGACTGCCATGTACTACATACAGAAACAGGGGGGAACACACTCTCCACAGTTGTCTCATCTGGCTCAGAGCATGTGGAAGTGGGCCATTCAGAGGAACATATTCCTCATGGCGGAACACCTCCCAGGCAAGGACAACCAGATGGCGGATCTGCTCAGCAGACACAGCCACCAGATGCACAAGTGGGAGTTACACCCATCAGTACTCCAACCGTACTTCCAGCAGTGGGGTCATCCAGAGATAGACCTATTCGCGACAAGCGAAAACGCAAAATGCCAAAGCTTTGCCGCCAGGTTCCCACATCCACAGTCGCAGGGCAATGCGATATGGATGAACTGGTCCGGCAGATTTGCGTACGCTTTTCCCCCAGCGCCATTGATACCGCTGGTGGCACGCAAACTGCGACAGCACTCAATGACACTCATCCTGGTTGCTCCAACATGGGCACGCCAGCCATGGTACACAACCTTTCTGGAACTTTCCGTGGTGCCGCATCAAAGGCTGCGGATCAAACCCGCGCTTTTGAGGCAGAACCATGGAGAAATTAAGCACCCAGATCCGCAACAGCTGAACCTGGCAATCTGGCTCCTGAAGTCCTAGAGTTTGGCTACCTAAACCTGCCACCTGACTGTATGGAGATCATTAAGGAGGCCAGGAGACCCACTACCAGAGCTTGCTATGCAGCTAAATGGAAGAGGTTTGTCATTTATTGCAACAACAATGACAATAACCCGCAGGACGCATCCATTCAAAATATAATCTGTTACCTCTTACACCTATACCGATGCAATCTGGCATACACCTCAATACATATCCATTTGACCGCAATAGCAGCCTATCTCCAGAACAGGCAGCACCTCTCTTTATTCAGAGTGCCTGCCATCAAAGCTTTCTTGGAGGGACTTAAACGAGTAATTCCCCCAAGACACCCACCAGCACCGGTGTGGAACCTCAACTTGGTCCTCACCCGACTGATGGGTCCACCCTTCGAACCTCTCCACTCATGTGAGATTCAATTCCTCACCTGGAAAGTAGCTTTCCTAGTGGCAATCACTTCGTTAAGAAGAGTTAGTGAACTCCAGGCACTAACCATTCAAGAGCCATTCATACAGGTTCACGCAAACAGGGTCGTACTACGTACCAACCCCAAATTCATGCCTAAAGTAATATCGCAGTTCCACATGAATCAAACTATTGAACTGCCTGTCTTCTTTCAAAATCCACAGAATGTAGCAGAGAGAATGCTCCATACACTAGATATAAAGAGAGCCCTCATGTACTATATAGACAGAACTAAGGTCTTCAGGAAGATAAAACAACTTTTCGTTGCCTTTTCTCCACAGCACAAGGGCAACGCCATTTCCAAAGCAGGTATAGCCAGATGGATCGTTAAATGTATTCAAATTTGCTATCAAAAGGCTAAACGCACATTAACGATTCCCCCACGAGCCCACTCAACACGTAAGTTAGGGGCATCCATGGCTTTCCTGGGAAACATTCCTTTACAGGAAATATGTAGAGCAGCCACATGGTCCACTATACATACATTTACCAAACACTACTGTGTAGATGTACACTCTAAACAGCAGGCAGCTGTAGGACAGGCTGTTCTCAAAACTCTTTTTCAGACCGCTGCAGCTGGCACTGGTAGCCGCCGCTAATAGGAGGTACTGCTATGTATTCTATGCACAGATATGAATTCAGCAGCCCACATGCCTCGAACTGAATATGCTACTTACCAGTATGCATCTGTTCTTGGCATGTAGGGCTGCTGACATTCATATCGCCCACCCTCCTCCCCGGCGCCTGTAGCAGCTGCAGCTCTCAGAATTACTGTATAGCATGGTCATCACTTTCTGTATCTACTCCATCACTGCCACAATGGCGAAAAACAATCTGAGGATGGAGAGGATGCCCATGCGCACTGTAGTCCAGGGGAGAAGTCACCTATCTCAGGATACTTCGAAGACTCTTCCAGGACAACAACGTGCAAACATCCGGACCCAACACTAGGCGGCGATCTATGCACCGATATGAATGTCAGCAGCCCTACATGCCAAGAACAGATGCATACTGGTAAGTAGCATATTAAATATTTCGGCAATCACAGTGCGATTTCTACCGCTTAATAAAGGCAATTTTTATATCAGTTAAAATAAAGAATACTAAGCCGCAAAATAAGGGGATACAGTGAATTTTAAAATAAATTATGTTCAGCGCAAAAAAGCGAGCCTTATTTGAGTTACAGCAGTCTCAGCACACAAGTTATCATCCTTACACCAATGCAGCGTTTTTGCTTACAAAGAAAAATACCTAGGGGCCTTCTTGCAGGCTCTCCCGGTACTCCTCAACAAGATACAATGCCCCCCTCGGTATGCAGAAAAACCACAGGAGTTTTACCCATAAACCCAACTGAGATCTGGGTGAGTACAGTATAAATGCAACAATATCTCAGCAGGATATAATGTAATTACTTAAATCTGTATGTACACGACATTACAGTTTAGCGAACAAAAGAGGAGACTTCAAAATAGTTCAATCCATGCGCCCGTAGGCGTCGTATATTATATACGAAGATCAGTAAATATACAGAACAGTTGTAACAGCACTGTAGGGTATAAATAGCCAGGCAACCCTAGTGATATGTGCACAAAGTGCTCGTGACAGTGAAGTAACGGCGCAAGTGACAACGTGAAAAATACCACAGCAGAAGGCGCAAAAGAGTATACAATATGTACAGATTAAAAGGTTCAAACATCAACTTATTCAATGGTACAGTTCGTGATTTCCTTTATGTTAATAAACAAGGGGTCAGAGTACGCCTAAGGAGTTCGAGCTGGTGGGCAGTGGTCGACGGCGTTTCGATCCTCTCAGATTAGGATCATCTTCAGGACCTGGGTTGCCTATTTGTGGAGTGCTCTGTAAATAGAAATAGGTATCAGGGCGGCTAGAAGGGGGGGAAAAAGGTAGAGAAACGGGGAGGATAAGGGGGTAGGGGGAGGCAAACTGGAAAATTCAAATGGGTCTACTTGAAGCGCATTGAATAAAGCGCTGGCGTAGGAGATGAAGCAACGCCGATGAAGAGGCAGGCGGTGGAATAGAGAGCAATTATTGGAAGGAATCCATCGCGCAGTCTATGGGAGGCAAGAAATAGGAAAATGACCATGGGGAAGGAAAATGCACTAAGCAGAAGGCAGAGAGTGCACCACGAGAGCGGCGGAATGGACCATGGACTCACCGCTGTTGAAAGGAATCCGGGGAGAAAGCGAGGACGTGCGGTTTGTTCGTCAATCAAGGTTTACTGGAACGGGCCTAATAAAGTGGGTGAAAATGAACGGGAAGGGAAATTGGAAACACCCCACTGATTAACGGAAAGTTAACGGGACGGGGCAACCGCGTGAGCAGTGACTTACCCAGTAGATGAGCCAAGGGCATCAAGTTAATTCAGGAGTCAGGAGTAAATCCAAAGTATCGGAGAAGCCACAGTCGTGTGCTAGTCGCGGTCAGTGCCAGTAGTCAAAGACGCGAAGCCTTCTATAAGACGGGACCGCTAGTGATACGGGAAGGCCGTTCATTGGGTAATGGAGGAAGGGGGGGCGGAACTGTTGCTGGGGACGCTATCAGTGCGGGTGGACGGCAAGGAAAGGGAAGAGTTACGCTAAATCAGATCAGGCAGGCGGTGTAACCAGGGACGCGCAGGATCAAGGCGAGACGGACACAGCAACCCTAGTGCAAATGGATAACACGCTGTAATTCGGTGAACCAGGGCCTTAACACCATTGATGAGTGGAATAGCACTATCCATCACTCCACCTGAGGTTCCAGTCACCCTGCCTACATGATTGTGTGCTTCTCCATGCTGTACTTTTTCCCTTGCCCTAAGTTAGCCTGCTGACAGTGTTTGATCTTTGATAATTGTTTGGACCAGAATCACCCCTTGAACATCTCCTTGCTAATCCTTTAGAGTGTTGTATTTGTTATGTATACCCATATATGGGATTGTGGTCTTCTTGTGTGCATGTTTTAATTTTTGCACCCTGCAGTTCCTCAAAATCTGCGTGGTACCTTTAAGACCCTACTTTACCATGTACACATCCCTTACCCTTGTTACATAATTTTGTGCCAATTACCTCTTCCCAATTACATGGTTTTTATTTGTTTAACTCCATTGTTCCCAGCCACGCGTCCCTGGTTACACCGCCTGCCTGATCAGATTTAGCGTAACTCTTCCCTTTCCTTGCCGTCCACCCGCACTGATAGCGTCCCCAGCAACAGTTCCGCCCCCCCCTTCCTCCATTACCCAATGAACGGCCTTCCCGTATCACTAGCAGTCCCGTCTTATAGAAGGCTTCGCGTCTTTGACTACTGGCACTGACCGCGACTAGCACACGACTGTGGCTTCTCCGATACTTTGGATTTACTCCTGACTCCTGAATTAACTTGATGCCCTTGGCTCATCTACTGGGTAAGTCACTGCTCACGCGGTTGCCCCGTCCCGTTAACTTTCCGTTAATCAGTGGGGTGTTTCTAATTTCCCTTCCCGTTCATTTTCACCCACTTTATTAGGCCCGTTCCAGTAAACCTTGATTGACGAACAAACCGCACGTCCTCGCTTTCTCCCCGGATTCCTTTCAACAGCGGTGAGTCCATGGTCCATTCCGCCGCTCTCGTGGTGCACTCTCTGCCTTCTGCTTAGTGCATTTTCCTTCCCCATGGTCATTTTCCTATTTCTTGCCTCCCATAGACTGCGCGATGGATTCCTTCCAATAATTGCTCTCTATTCCACCGCCTGCCTCTTCATCTGCGTTGCTTCATCTCCTACGCCAGCGCTTTATTCAATGCGCTTCAGGTAGACCCATTTGAATTTTCCAGTCTGCCTCCCCCTACCCCCTTATCCTCCCCGTTTCTCTACCTTTTTCCCCCCCTTCTAGCCGCCCTGATACCTATTTTTATTTACAGAGCACTCCACAAATAGGCAACCCAGGTCCTGAAGATGATCCTAATCTGAGAGGATCGAAACGCCGTCGACCACTGCCCACCAGCTCGAACTCCTTAGGCGTACTCTGACCCCTGGTTCATTAACATAAAGGAAATCACGAACTGTACCATTGAATAAGTTGATGTTTGAACCTTTTAATCTGTACATATTGTATACTCTTTTGCGCCTTCTGCTGTGGTATTTTTCACGTTGTCACTTGCGCCGTTACTTCACTGTCACGAGCACTTTGTGCACATATCACTAGGGTTGCCTGGCTATTTATACCCTACAGTGCTGTTACAACTGTTCTGTATATTTACTGATCTTCGTATATAATATGACGCCTACGGGCGCATGGATTGAACTATTTTGAAGTCTCCTCTCTTTTGTTCGCTAAACTGTAATGTCATGTACATACAGATTTAAGTAATTACATTATATCCTGCTGAGATATTGTTGCATTTATACTCCCCTCGGTATGCAGGCATAAAAGAAAGGGGGAGGGGCACACAAGCCCTGCTGCCGATAAGGAGACCTTGCTGGGTCCCCCGTAGGCAGAACTCACCAGAGGGGGCTGCCTGCAACCATGCAGTGCAGCTCCCATCATCCGGTGCTCGTCGGTCCTCGGAATCTGAGGGTGTTAATGCTGGAGACTTCTTCTGATCTCAAGCGGCCTCTCCTGCAGTCCGCGTAGCTGCACCACATAGACAAGGCACGGCTGCAGCTCCGTGAAGTCTGCCTTTGCAGAGGGGCAGAGCTGCGGTGTGCAGCCGTCCTCCTCCGGCTGCTCCTTTGGTTTTGCTTGCTCGGTTGCCAGGCAATGCAACCGATTTCACCTTTCCCTGGTCTCCTGCGCTACAACGTATCTTGGCTCAGCCCCAAACTCAGGCACACGGTAAGCCGGCAGCGCTCACAACGACTAGTTCCCGGGGGAGTGCAAGGCTGCTTCCCCGGTAGTTAAGGACACAAGCAGCATTCCAGGGGTTTGACCAAAAGGTGAAGTACTCCACCATGTGCTCCAGCTTGCAAAGACCAGGGGCAAAACAGCACTCCTGGGAGAGCAAGCACTGGGGACACACCAGCAGGGTGCAGACAGGTCAGCCAGCACAAGTGTCCCAGAACACAGTGGCAGTCTTTATTTCAGCACAACGGGCAGCAGGTCTGCACTCCTGAGTAATCAAGTCCCAAGGTGGTTCCTCCTGGCAGTCCAGCATTGCCCTGGTAGCATATAGAGCCAACAGCTTACAAGACCCACCAGTGTCTAAAAATATGGGGTCACAGTCCCTGTACTTATAGTCCAAAAGTTCTTGTTCTGGGGGCACTTCAGACAACTTTCAGAAGTGCACAACACCCCCCATTCATTTCCAAGCCCTGGCTCCAGACACACTACAGGGGGGCGGAGACCGCATTGTGACAGGCACAGCCCTATTCAGGTGCAGGTGCAATTCCCCCTACCACTCTAAATGCAGACCAGGCCTATTCAGTTGCAAGGGAAACTCCTCCCACCACTCTAAATGCAGCCAAGGTCTATTCAGCGCAGCGCTGACTAACCCAGGAAAGGCAGGACACACCTCAATCCCCCTTTTGACTGTCTAGAGTGAATGAACATTTCCTTCTCCTGTCAGTCTAAACCAGGCGGCGACTACACAACCAGGCAGGGCACAAAGAATCATAAGCACACGGAAATGCCCACTTCTAAAAGTTGCATTTCCAAAATAGTAATAACAAATCCGCTTTCACCAATCAGGATTTATCACTACTGTTCCAAACACGGCCACGCTACCCCTTTCGTATCAGAAATTACCACTGAAGCAGGAGAGAGGAGTTGGAGAGGAGTTGGCCTAACTGCTAGGGCGCTCGACCTCGGACCTGGGGAACTGGGTTAGAGTCTCGGTAATGACGTTGAACTTCCTGTGATTCTGGGCAAATCACTTAATCTCCCCGTGCCTAACAAAAAATGAATGTGTGTCCTCATGTAACATAAAGCGCTCTGATACCTGATTGGATTTCGGGTCAAGTTCGCGCTATATAAAACTCTGCAAAAAAAAAAGCACATATTGGGAAATTCCCAACGCAAACCAATGAGAGGGCAGCCTCACAGAAGCGAGAAACCAGATGGGCTGTCACTACCCTGACATGCCACACACCTAAGGCACATTTCCTACCTTTTGTCTACACAGCACCCTGCCCATAGGGCTACTTAGAGCCTACATTAGGGGTTACCTATGTGTAGTAAAAAGAGAGTTACAGACATGGCAAACACTTGATAAGTGCCACGTCACTGCATAAGTAAACTGCGCTGACAGGCCCTGTAGAGGCCTGAAACAGGTTTGAAAGGCTACTTCTGTCGGTGGCGCAAGCAGCGCTGCAGGCTGACTAGTAACATTTAATTTACAGGCCCTGGCTATATGGGATACCACTGTACAAGGGACTTACAGGTAAATTAAATATGCCAAACAGGTGTAGATTTACAGGAGAGCGCACTTGCACTTTAGCACTGATCAGCAGAGGCAAAGTGCCCAGAGTCATAAAACCAACAATAACAGGTAAATATACAGTAGGAAGGCAAAAGTTTGGGGATAACCCTGCAAAAAGGGCCAGTTCCAACACTATCTATGTGGTGCCACAGAAAGATCCGATACATCCCACTGGCATCTTCAGACACCAGTACACTGAAGATGTCATACTCTTTATCACAAGCTGACATATCTCTACCATCCATCCTGTATAGACTGCCTTCAATGACTTAGTCTTTTCACATTCTAATTTTTTAAAATGCTAATTTATTGTTTTTGAGCTATAACCGTGCTACACCTCATAAGATGTTTTTCTCCAAGATCACGTGTGTGTATATATAGTACATGACATATAACTCTTAGATTAAGTTATAGTCAGTCATTAATTATTTATAATACTTTGTACTGGACACCTTTGTCATTTGTTTATACTAAAATTGGCCTTTTGGTCACTGGTTGAACAAAAAAAAGGGACTGTGAAAAATGTATTGATGTGCCATGTTGAAGTGAAGTGTTGTGCGTTGGTGGAGAATGGCTTACTTGGATTTGTAACTTTTATCATTTCTTCTAATTACATACATTACTTTACATTTTAGGTTGCCGTAGTTTCGTCAACAATAATTGTTTCATAACTAATTGTTTTCCCAACACATTTTCTGCTAACTTATTTTCTGTTGTTCTCGGTCTCTCATTGCTCTTACCTCTTCGATATCTTTCCATTTCATTGTTGAAGTATCTGGTCTTAAATCCTGGCTCTTAATAAATTTTCACACTCCTATAAGTCGTTTTGTCTCCACTTTTCTGCTTTTCAGTTTTTATACGTTGAAAGGTTATTTTCTACCTGCCTGAGATGCCCATACCATTTGTAGCCTGCCAGCATCAATGTTGTTCTGTCCAGTTTTTTAAACACTTGCATTTATGTAATGATCTTTATATCTGTGCTGACTATTAATGCTCTGAATTGTGTTTTGATTTTAGATGGCAAGGCTTTTCTACCATAAACCTCAGTTTGCCATTTTGGATGAATGTACAAGTGCAGTCAGTGTTGATGTGGAAGGATACATTTACAGCCACTGCAGGAAGGTACGTGTCAAATATTTGCTCTAATGCCTCTTGTCCTGTGTGCATTTTTTATGGCGACAACGTATTGATATTGAATTAGGGATGGTGGTGAAACCTTTTCTCTATAACCCCTAAACCAGACTTGATGGAGAAAAACACAGTCCAAAACTAGGTTTCAACTTCATTCATTGAGGACCACAACCACAATGCAACTACATAAAAATCTTTTTTGTAGTCAGTGGTCAGCTGGAAAACCTGACATAGTTGCAGACCAGACAGACGGTTCCACATCACAGCATTCTTTTAAAGAAGACTTTTTACCCCATTATCAACTTACAATCAGTTGAAGAGTATGCATATTTTCAGGAAAAAGGAACATTAGAATAACGTCCTAAACTAAACCAGGAATTTTCACACATTTATTGGAACTCCATCCAAAGGATAGTCCACTGTGGTATTAGTGGAGATTGGGTCCACCTGATGGGCCTTTTGCACTGTTTCTTATTGAATTTTTTTTAAAAACTGTTTCTAGTACGTTTTTTCCATTGGAGCAGCACATTCCAAATTACAGCAACAACATACTGCCTTGTTCTTATAGAGTCCACATACATCGCTGGTACAAATATGAGCTTCATTTTTACAGTTCCTTGGAAACCCTGTTGGGCCACCTCAATGGCCGGACACCTTTGACGACCACAATCCTCCCCTTGTACACCTCTCCCTCCATCGCTTCAGGCTCCGTGGGAGGCTCTCATATTTCACCCCAAACCAAAGGTTTTTTTTACATGGGCTCCAAACTGTCTAACTTTTTCGGGCACACCTTTGCAGAATAGACCACCCTCTCCGCTTCCATACACCACCTTATTCCCTCAACCCATTGGTTCAGTGTGGGAGGGACCGGGCTACCCCATCCCTTTGCGATATCTTGCTTCGTCAGGGCAAAACTCTGTGCTCAGAAAAGGAGTTGTTTCATGGGAAGATCTAGATCATTGGGTATACTGATTATAAGAAAATGGGGGATGCGGGTGATCTGTGTCCTCCGAGCAGAAGCAAACTTTGTCACCTTCCTCCAAAATACTTGCATGTATGAACAGCTCCAGATGGTGAGGAAGAAAGAGCCCTCTCACTTCCCACACCTCGAAACAATTGGGAGTGTAGGCCCTGCCCATCTTAAACAGCCATAGTCTGTGATATTAGACCCTGTGGAGACCCTTTAACTATAAAAGCCTCAGGCTAGTTTTTATTGCCGCCTCCCTCTGGGGCAACAGGGCTGCCTCCCAGTCCACGTCCTCCATTGAGCCTAGTTCAGCCTCTCGTTTCTCCAGGAGGACCCGAAGATTGTCTGTCCTATTATTTATGAGCATATGGTATGTAACTGAGATTACCTTAGACGTCATCTCAGACAGCAATCTACTTTCCACAGGGCTATATTCCAGCGCATCCCATGTTACCCCTACAGCAGGTAGCGCATCCTGGACTTGTAGTAATCGGAACAGTTATGAATCTCTAAATTCATACTCCTCCTGTAGGTCTTGAAAGGATTCCATACCCTCCCTTCCGACTAAGTCCCCAAGGGTTGAAATGCACATGAGGTCCATTTGCAGCCCACCGGTGAGCTGCCCAAACTCCCCTGATCGACCGCCCACCCCAGGAGAGTCCCTTTAGTTGACTTTCCCCTCGAACACGCATCGGCTGTAGTCTTGTCTCCGGCCAAAAAGAGATGACCTTGTTGCGCTCGGCAAAGAAGGTCCACCGGAGCCTCCGTAAATATGAAATTTTCTTTCCATTACGTGTCAAGTCATCGCTGGGTGCCTTGCACTATTTATTAATTGCTTGCAGCTGGACCACCCAATAATAAGCTATGACCGCTCTGAAGTCTGGCTATGCTATACCACCATTGTAAACCAATCTACATAGGGTGCAGAGAGCAATATGAGGGGTGCCACCATCCCACAAAAAGGAGCACACCACTTCATCCACCGTTGTAAACAAAAGTCTCCTCCACTAGCCAAGGGGAATTCTGGAGTACGTACAAGAATTTAGGCAACACAATATTTTGAAGAGTGGCCTGCCCCATAATCGAGATGAGAAAGCATCTCTGGTAATACACTTCTTCTCAGAATTTCTGATATGTTAGCTCCTTGCTCCGCTCCATGAATTTAACTTGGTCTCACGTTATCTCAGTTCCCAAGTAGTAGAAGCCACCCCTGGGGGTTATCTTCGCTATTAGGGGCCACCTACCAGTCTTATTCAGGATTGACATATCCCAATTAAATTTGTAGCCTGCGTAACTTTCAAAGGCTCTGAATAATGACAGCACTAAGGACAGCGAGGCTGTTGGTTTTGTCAGATACAATAAGATGTACACCGCATATAAAGACACTTTTTCAGACTCTGGTGTAACCTCAGGAAAGCCCACTGGGTTTGCTTGCAGCCTCAGTCACGTCGCCAGTGGCTACAAACAAAATGCGAAGAGGAGTGGCAACATGGAGCAACCCTGCCGCGTCCCTGTCCAGGCTGGAACTCCCCCAAAGTCACCCCATTGAACCGAACACTTGCCACCGGGTGACTATTCAGTAGAAGTACTCAACCACAATAATTGGGGCCAAAGCCAAGCCTCTGCATGACCAGGAATTTGCACTGCCAGCTAATTGAATCAGAGGCCTTCTCTGCGTCCAAAGCGAATAAGGCCATTGTTTCTTGTAGAGGCTGGAGGCGAGACAACCAATTATACAGGCACCCCGCGTTTTGCCTGGTGACTCTGCCTAGCATGAGGCCCATTTAGTCACTGTGTACTAGAGGGGATGACCTTCATTAGATTAAGTACTAGTATTTAAGCGAGGCGCTTGACCTCAGTTTTTAGAAGCAAGATTGTCTTATAGGAAGCTCACCTTTTGTGGGGGCTTTCCCTGTTTGGCAAAGTATATAATAGTAGGTCTGGGGTTAGCTTGCCCACCTCTCACCTCCGCAAGCATTTCCGGTAAGTGAAGCTCCACAACTGACACGGTACATTTATAAAACTCTGCGGGAATGTTGTTAGAACCCGGCGCCTTCCTGATTGCATGCGGCTCACTGCTTCACTGAGCTCTTTCCGGGTAATATCTTGCTCTAGATGGGTCCTGTCATCATCCCGTAGACTAGGGAGGGGCAATTCCTCCAAGGAGGCCTTAACGTTGCCGCCCTGTGAAGCCGAGCTTCTCTCACTATATAGGTCCCGATAATATTGAGCAAAGCACTCCACGATCGCCCAATCTGTTGAGATGCTAAAACGGTCAGGTGCCCCTAGCCCGCGAATCCATCTACTTGCAGCTTCCATCTTGCTGGGCCACGCTAGCAGGCAGCTTGCTTTGTCACCTACCTCATATAGCTTCCACTGTGTTGCTAGAAGCTGTTAATTCGCTAAGTCATGGGTAAGAGCATGGTATTCCTCGCAGGGGGCATTCAGACGGCCCAAGATCACCTGGGATATGTCCTTTTCATATTTGTCCTCTGCCTCATAGACTTTATTCTCTAGCGTTGAGACCCTCCACCCTGCGTCGTTTTTTTTCAAGCTATAATGTTCATGGCCCTGTCACGCAGCACTGTCTCCCAGAGCACTTCAGGTGAGTCTACAGTGCTGACATTTTCATCAAAGTAAAATGAGGATCCCCTATGGATTTCTGATACTACCTTGTTATCTTGTAAAGTCCAACTGGACAACCTCCAGGTGTCCCTCCACCCCCACACCCCCCCAGTGCCCCACATCCAACCACACCCACAACGTGGCCTGTCGGAAATACCTCTGGCATATATTTGGTCTTGTTTGCCGCTGGCCACTCTACTGCCAGCAATAGGACATGATCAAGGCAGAAGAAGGACCCATGAGCCCTTGAAAAATAAAAAAGAGGTGCACCTTCTCCTGGGGATGTCTGGCCCTCCACACATCCAGGAGTCCCAGGCCAAGGTAAATTGAGACATGGAGTGTGTGTGTGAGGGCTGCGAGGTAGAGCTGTCAATAGTGTGTTCTATGACTGCATTAAAGGCATCCCTGATATTATCCATGTAGGCTTCTGTGTCTGTCAAGATGCCACTCCGATCCTCCAGTACTGGTTGAAGGAGGCGGGGCGTAAACACTCAGTATAAGCAATAATTTCCTACCTTGAGAGCACTACACCCCTGCAAATATACTTGCTGATGTCCTGTCTGTCCTGGACCCGGGAGACTGGATGGTAGCATTGGATTTGTAAAACTCTTACTTCCACATCCTTGTCCTGCCTGACCACAGACATTACCTGCGGTTCACTGTAGGCCACAGGCGCTTTCAGTTCACTGTGCTCCCCTTTGTCCTTACCAGGTCCCCTCGGGTGTTCATTAAGGTGATGGCAGTGGTTGCAGCTCATCTACGGAGATCAGGGTGTCTGTCTTCCCCGATCTCGACTACTGGCTGTTGAAGGCGGGCTCGATCCAGGCAGTCGCCTCCCACCTCCAGAGTACAGCGAATCTTCACTTGCTGCAGTCCATATCAACATGCCAATGTCACACCTGACCCCTTCTCACACATTCCCTTTCATTCCCTTTCATCAGGGCTGTTCGGTACACAGTGCATTTTCTGGCTTATCGTCCTGAACGGCGAGTTCAGGATATTCAGGCTATGATACTGATGTTTCAGCCTCCATCCTGGATTTCGGCGAGACTGACTCTGGGGCTACTGCACCTCATGGCCTCCTGCATCCTGCTGGTGAAACATGCCCACAGGTATATGCGGGCTCTGCAGTGACACCTGCTGTTCCAGGGGGCGCAGCATCAGGGAGATTCTCCGACAGGGTCCAGATGTCAGAGGGCAGTGCAAAAGATCTGTAGTGGTTAACAAACAGCGATTGGGTCAGCGGCAGACCCCTCTTCCTTTCCCAGCCAGATCTGACCGTAGTGACTGTGCTGGGGTGGCAATCTGGGAGAGGTAGTCTCCAGCGGAATCTAGACTCCAATAGGTTGATGGGGAGTTCCGGGCTATCTGACTGGCATTGATAGCCTTTCTAACCTCAATCAAGGGAAGGCTAGTACTGGTGTTCATGGATAACACCACTGCCATGTGGTACTGCAACAAACAGAGCTGGATGAGATCGTGGACGCTTTGTCAAGAGGCCCTGCGTCTTTGGACATGGCTGGAACGTCTGGGTATTTCACTGGAGTTTCAACACTTGGATCTCTGAACGCCAGAGTGGACAAACTCTGCTGAAGATGCCTCCTGGATCACAAATGGCATCTCCATCAGGAGGTGGTGCAAGGTATCTTTCAGCAGGGGGGATAATCTTGGTTGTATCTGTTTGCCACTGCCAAGAACGCACAATATCAGCAGTTATGCTGAGAGTTTCAAAGAGGGCTGTCACAGGGAGACACTTTTCGTCTTGAGTGGCGCTCAGGCCTCCTATACGCCTTTCTGTCCATCACACTCCTGCCCTGAGTTCTCAAGTAGATCAGGAACAGTTGAGCCCAAGTCATCCTTGAGGTCCGGAGTGGGTTTGGAGAGTCAGGTATCCAAAGCTGTGGAACATGACCGTTGGTCATCCAATTAGGTTGCCCCTTCAGGAGTATCTTCAGTAGCAGCAACAGGAGTGTTCTACACCTGAAACTGTCAACGCGCTATCTTCATTGCGTGGAAATTGAGCAGCGACAGACAACAGTTTTCGAACTTCAGCCCGAAGTCTAATGTCCTCTTGGCAGCTAGGGGTCTCTCCACCAAGACTATATACGCCGGCCGTTGGGGAAAGTTTGTGGCATGGTGTGCAGAAAAACAAGTTTACCACCTTTCTGCTCCCTTTTCTCAGGTCCTTCTATTCATTCTTGCTCTTGCCCAGTAGAGCTTTGCTTTGGGCATTTTGGCATTCCTGTGGTGCCGGATCAACCATCCCTTTTCAAGTCCCCTATTGTACATAGGTTTCAAAAAAGGTCTCCAACACTTGTTTCCACCTTCGTCGTGCCTCAGTGGTAACTGACATTTCGGGTGTGCGCTCCTTTACAGCTGCTACACAATTGTCCTATTAGGCTCCTTCACATCAAGACTGCCTTTCTAGTGACATTAAGATCTTTCCAGAGGGTCAGTGAGCTCCAGGCTTTGTAATCTAAGCCTCTGTACATCAGCATCTTCCCAAACCAGCTGGTCCTATGCACTTGAGCTTCTTTTCTTCCAAAAGTGGCCACTCCCTTTCATGTAGGACAGTCCATCACCCTGCCTACCCGTTATGCTCTGCCTCATCCCTCTAAGGAAGAGAAGAGACTTCACCAGTTGGACCCTAAAATAGGCTTGTTGTTCTACATTGACCGCATGTTGGTAATGGCCCATTCTCAGGGCCACCCCCAAACATTTTGCCTTCCTCCTCCCCTTTTTGCTGAAATTGTTTTGGTTGGCTTTAGGAATCTAGGCACTTAACCAGTGCTAAAGTTCATGTGCGCTATGCTTAAAACATAACATTGACTTATCCACAATTGACATACTTAATTTACGGATATGTCCCTTGCCAAGTGCACTACATGTGTACAGGGCCTATAAATTAAATCCTACTAGTGGGCCTGCAGCACTGATTGTGCCACCCACTCCAGTAGCCATTTAAACATGTTTCAGGCCTGCCTCTGCAGAGCCTCTGTGTGCAATTTTAAACTGCTTTATCGACCTGGCAAGTTAACCTACTTACCAGGCCCAAACCTTCCTTTTTTATTACATGTAAGCTACCCCTAAGGTAGGTCCTGGACAGCCCATGGGCAGGGTGCAGTGAATATAAAAGGTAGGACATGTACTTTTTAGTTTTATATATCCTGGTAGTGAAATACTCCTTAAATTCCTTTTTTTCACTACTGCGAGGCCTGTCTATACCATAGGATAACGTTGGGATCGTCTTATTACATTTTATAAGTGTAGTTTCCAATTGGGAAGAGATAGATCCCCACATTTGGGGTCTCTGGAATCACAATTTGAAAACACAACTTTTTGTGAAGTTGGATTTTAAATTGTAATTCTGAAAATTGCACTTTTAAAAAGTTGACATTTTCCTACTGTACCCATTTGGTGCCTTCTGCCTGTCCCTGAAAACACTTCTGGGTTGGGTGACTGGTGGCTTTGTACATTCCCTCTAGACAGCCATACACAATGGGAACTTGGGTGTTACTAATGTGCCATCCACATCCTGATTGGCCATCCTGGACTGGATGGGAAGGAGGAGATGACACCTGGAAGGTCTGTGTCCTGTCCCCACGCAAAGGGTTGCATACTCCTCTGTAGTGAGTTTGGAGCCAGGGCAGTAAAGAAAGGGACTTGTGCACTTAAAAGACATCTTTTTGAATTCTCCCCCACTTCAAAGGTCCAACTGGCTAGAAGTACTGGGCCTCTGACACCACCGACTCTGGGCGTTTGCGGAACTAAGGACATTCTACCAGGAAAGACTGCTGTGCTGCTTGAGAGGACTGCCATTCTGATGAACTGCTTTATTGTGTTTGCCTGCTGCCCTCTTGCCTGGGAGTGAGGACTGGGCCTGCATCTCTAGCTCCCAGAACCCAAGTATCTCCAAAGGCTTGTCGGCTTGCCTCTTGTTTTCTGAAGTCTCAGCATAGCAAAGGCATCTCTCTTCAACCTGCAAACAGTCCTTGGACTCGGTCTGCTGTTAGTCCTGCTCTTCCAAGTGGTGCCAATCCAGCCCTGGGCCGTTGGAAGTGAGCGTAAAGTGCTACATCTGCCGGAACCCATGCATCAAAACTGTTGCGCCTATCTGAATCAGCACATCTACACAGTTGCAAGAACCAGACCGCTGCATCACATTTGGAACAGCCGCATTGCCTCCGTAACCATTGCTCCAACTCCGTAACTGCCGCCACTGGGTGCAGAAGATCAATGCATCGTCTCTACAATGTGGAAACACCTGACGCATCACATTTGTAACTGCTGCACCTCAGAACTGATGCACCGCTCACAGGACCAACTTATCACTGGCGTATCATGGAAAAATCCAGCGCATCACCCCAACTGTGTTGGGATCTCGGACTCATCTCATTGTTTGAAACCAGGCTCAAGGTACTTTTGCTCAGCGTGCCTTGTGTGGGTCCTGTATTCCAGCCCAGGCTCCATCGCGGTCAGCATGAACTCTTGACTTTGTCCCGGCCCAGCGTTACAAATTAACTCTCTAAGAGCTGACTGCTTCTATGCACAATTTTTGCATTTAATCTTTAACAGATTCATATCTCAAATTCTACTAATAGAATTTTTGTCTTTTTGGTCTTGTTTTATTTATAAAAATTAATCTCTATATATTTCTTTTACCGGTTTCAGGTAATTTTGTGGTGTTTTACTGTTTTACTGTTTGATATAATGCACAAAACCTTTAGACACAGCCTCTTAATTTAAGCCTGACTGCTCTATGCCAAGCTACATGAGGGTGAGCACAGGTTAACCTATAGTATGTATCTGACTTATCCTCACTAAGACTGCAATTCCTGCTTGGACAGGGTGCATACCTCTACCAACTAGAAACCTAATTTCTAACACCACACACAAGAATTCCAGTTGGACAAACAACTCTTCATGGGGTATGTCGGAGCCCAGAAACGGAAGGTGGTACATAACAGGCCATCTCTCGATGGATCGTGCTCTGTATCAAAATCTTGTACGCATTGGCCAAGAAGCAACCCCCCAAGAGTTTGTGTGCTGGTTCCAGCAGAACTGAGACTGCGACCACTACGTTAGCATGCGGAGTCCCGGTACTGAACATCTGCCAGATAGAAACATGGGCATCTCTGCACACATTTACTAAGCACTCTTGCCTGAACAGTCTGGCAAATGTTTGCAAGGACTAGTCTTTTCTTTTTTTTCTATGTTCCAGACTGGATCCTATTTGTTACAAAATTGAGTGAGTTTTTAAAATGTGCACCTAGTGCGAACTACAAACCTCCTTGATGTACCTATTACTTTATTTTAATCACCAGTGTGATCTCTATGAAGGTTCTCTTGTAGCACTTAAACACTGCCGTTCAGGTCAGAGTTCATCTTCCCAGGCTTTCCCATGGAGCGAGAGGCTGGGATAAAGTAATTAAGCTTTGTATATAAACTGCAACCTGTGCCAGACTCTTTCATAAGCACTATGTTTCTACATGATGTCTAGCCCAACACCATTGAATACTCTCATGTTCTTCCCAAGATACCATTAATCCTGCACATGATATCCAAATCATCCAGCACACACTGAACATGGCACTCACAGCAGACAACGAACCATAGATAACAGAGTAAGGACACCACAGATTTTATAGAGCTTATTTCTATGAGACGCCTCATCTCATAGAAATAAAATGAAAATATCTGAGCCCCTTGTATCATCTGCTGATGCTTGACATTGGGCACCCCACAGTGTTTTATATAAGGGATAAAGTCCCCCCTGCCGTACATGAGTAGGGTATTGCAAGTTACAGAGGAGTTACATAACCATTTGGCGGGATGAGGGAAAAGGCTGTGTTCCTTTATAAGGTTATGGAACTCCCGAGGTAACTTGCAATATTCTTCTCATGTATGGCAGGGGGCACTTTATCTCATATAATACATGGTCACAACATCATCTTTCCCACAAACCACTTTAAACCTTGGTGCGTAGCTCTTACATATAAAAGAGCAATCATGTTTGAAACATGAAGAACACAAATAGAACCTCTAGTGCAAAATTAACCCCATCACAAACCTGTTATATATTTTTTGCAAGACTATATTAGAGCTAGTTCAAAACAAGTCTGTTTTTTTTATAAACTGCAGTAGCTCACAATCTGTAGAAACATGCAGAAATACTCTAACTGTTGTATAATTATCTAAGAAATGCAAAAAATAATATTGTTCTTTCTGGTAGTCACTGTAAGCTACAAAAATAGAGCAGAAGAATGAAAAGCAATATTTCATTTTGGTTGCTTTAAACCGCTATTACTCCATTGGCCTGACCTGCCTTTCACCTGGGCGGCTAGCTCTGGCAGCAAGCATTGTGGTGTCAGAGCTTGACTGCAATAACTTAATACAGTTGAGTTCTGACATCTTGTCTTTATAATCGGTAACTAGGTGTCACAAATTGCCGATTATAAAGGAGTTGGAGACAGGTGTTCATACAGGGCTTGTTATATGGTTATATATATCGGCCACCACTCAATGAGCTGGCTAGCAGTGCATGGTGTGCTAGAAAACTAAACAAAGGACACTCCAGTGAGCTCGGATTGCAGAGTCCACTGGTGTAAAAAAAGAAGTAGGACAGAAAAATGTCAAACATGCCAAGATGGCACGCCTTTCCCAGCCATGTGACCACATTAGCCCCAACAAATGCATACTATTTCACATTATCAAGGACTCTGAGCTAAATTAACAATCCAGTTGATACTCTGTTATACTTTTTCGTGGCTCCAGGGTTTCCACTGTTATCAAACCTTTCTCCCATTTGTGAAAAACTAAAATATAGAAAAAGAAATCAGTAAAGGACTATCCTTGTATAGATAAACTCATCCAAAACGTATTGAAGGTGTGCAACGGTCTTAATTGCAGCAACCCAGTAGAAAGGCCCACACGTTTCAATCTGGTGTATAGGTCATGGAGCTTTGTCAAGACTGTTTAATTACTTGTCCAGTCAGTGCATTAATTTAAAAAAACTAAAGCAAACCGTATGCATCCAGTGATACCAGCATACTAACAAAGTTGGCGAGATTCTGTTCATGCATTAAGAAATGTTTTGTTGATGTGGAAGCAAAAAGGTACGAGGGGAACTCGTCTGTGGATAAGATAATATTTTGATAATACGGAGGTTTGCTCAGTATTTTAAAAAATACCCCACTGGGTTGTCCGAAAAGTCATCATGAGGAAGAGTGAATTGAGTATTTCTTAGCCAAGTATGAAGTGAATACATTAAATATGAGCTGAAAGTTGTGATTCATAGATCTAGACTTCAGATGGATCCTTTTCACTGCAGATTCCTCACCTTGTGAAAGTCCCTAGGTGCCAGACTTGAACTAGAAGCTTCTGCAGTAGCTCCGGTTTACCTGCAGGTGGTGTTGTATGCTTCTGTCATGACGTCATTTCACCTCTGGAGAGGACCACACTGAGCCACATATTGGTGCCACCCCTGCACTCTGTCATCAGGTTCTCTTTTTCTTTGCCCTTCATTACATTTTCCGTGCCCTTCATGAGGTGATTACTTTCTCCAATTTATCAAACTCTTTAATGTTTTCTAACTTAACTTTTGACACTGCAGGGATGTCGTCCCCTACAAATACACTGTTAAAACCATGTCACGTATGTTGCAAGAAACTTTCTATAACAGAGCTGCACAATGTTTGTCTTTGGTGTCTCTGCACCTGACTCCAAGCACCAGGTTTCGAGACTGGTCCTGCTGCCATTGATCATCTTTGAATAATCCTAAAATGTAGGCAAGCAAAAAGGTGAAGAGTAAATACCAAAAGCTCAAAGAGTTCTTCGCCTCCTCAATGTTCAAGCTTCACTCAGACGTCCAGTAGTCAGTGCTCTAAAGGCCCGACTCGAGCTTCTATGGCCGACTCTGACCGATTATGCTTCTGGAGCTGCATCTTTTTTATCCCTAGACATTGTCTATTTAGCAACTAATTCCGGTCTTGAAGACAGCCATGCTCTTCAAGTTGTGTCCAGATTACCCTTGTGCACCTTACTGCTCCATCTATTCATCAGGGTCTCAAGTTGAGCACTGACTTTTTTGCCGCAGGCCATGCCAGTTGTTCATTTGTCAGCACCACCCTTGACTCTAGAAGCTCCAGGCACTCTGACAGAAATTGCAGATTCGGAATCAACTTCATCTAGGGGAGAGTCCCTTGTTGTGTTACACCATAAATAAAGCTCAACCTCAAGATGAGAGACTCTCCTCCTGTCGCTTGTCTTAAAGGCAGAGTTTCCAAAGGCTTTTCGATGCTTTCATGGTCTTGAGAATGATCCCATCAATAAATATGATAATTAGGAGTCATACCATTTGCTCCCCACTCATTCCACTGAAGCTGGCTTATATCTTGACCAAGAAAAGGTCAATGACTTAAACATGTCACCTATGGCAGACTTGAATTAACCTTATGTACCCCTACAAAGAGAATGCTTCTTTTACTCTGGTGGTATGCAGAGCCGCAGGGGTGCTAGACTTACAGCTACGTACATATGAGTTCAAGGGGAACCTCTGACAGACGCATTGCAGCCCTTCGATCTCATTTTCATATACCTTATTACCATTCAATGAAGCTTTCACTAAGATTCTTATAGAGGCCTGGATCAAGCCTGGCTCAACTCCGCCAGCGAGTTTTCTAATTTCCAGGTGATACAACTTTCTTGACACAGCACCTTAATTTTGAAGGCCTTAAAATTCAGACCTCTGTGAGCAATCAGTTATTTTTGCATTGCTTCACTGAGCGTATAATTAAAGAAAAATAGACCATATGATCAAAAATACTTATTATTTTCTTTTGAATCAGCTAGCCCTGCTTGCCGATCCTTTAATGTTGTTTGCCTCTTGGTTGCTCCACCCAGGCCCTCTAGGAAATGATGTGTGACTTTACCTGCTTTGCCCCAGGACCTCTGAATTACCCTTGCAGAGGCAATACAGAATGACCAGGCATGGTCAAATATATTTGGCATATGGCCTGGATATCCCCAGTTGTGCCACTCTGGCTATGGGTACTTGAGTTGGCATCAGACCCCACTCTTGGATGTGTGCCCTTTGGTTTTTCAGATATGTTCAAGCCTCACTTATGGAAATGCTTTTTGATATAGAATGATGGTTTGTCAAGAAAGCAGATTCTACTTTGTAACTTTTCAAGCCAGGTAGCGCTGCTGGTGTTTCCTTGGTGTTCCTTTTCCCCACCTGCCAATTTCACCAACAGTATTGGAACTTTCATTGTTATTTGAGGAGCTTTGCCTATCGTCACAGGCAATCCTCACAATCTGTCAGTTGGTTGAATCTTTTCGTGATTTACGGGACCGTGGTAGTTATGGGGGAAGAGCATACCAAGAGCAATACTAGTCCTCTTACTCACTCTGCTCCACTGCTGCCAGGCCCTTTAATTTAACCCTTCATGTAACTGTACGCGCTAGAAGGGCTTGAACTCATTGTTATTTGTATCACTGGCACTCATCACATTCCAATCAATGGGTATGTTATATAGTTCAACAAGTTTATGCCCTCCCCCTTTTCGTGCACCCCGCAAAGTGTCCCTGCAATTAAGACTTCTGCAGATAACTTTTGTGCTTTGGCCCCGCCAAGGCCCAACTGGTTGATCCTCTTGGAGTTTACTTTATGTATATGATGAGCTGTGAACAAATGCAATGCTTCATGATCTTGACCAGGTACTTAATGCAGAGGTGCTTTGGTTGCCCCAGATTTCCAGGCTGCCATTGAACCTCCCCCCCCCCCCCCTTTTTTTTCCCCTAGAGATCCTTAAATGACACCCCCTTGTTGAAGAGAGGCATTAGTGATTTTGAGCCAGATTGGATGCACTCTATCGATAGTGTTCATAGGCATGGAGCAGCAAATATTGGGACTGCAAGATGGCTCAACTGCTATGGACAATTCTTTTTGCAGCTATTTTTGTCAAGGTGAATACATGCCTTCAAACTCGATTTATGTTTGAGACAGAGGTTTGAACGGCATTGTAGCTGTAATATCCAGCTATCATATTTTTCATGCATAGTACAAAGTATTACCATTGATTCATTTAGTTGGGATTTACTGAGGATAGGAAAATGTTCAATTCATGTCCAACTCTCTGTCTTTGGGTGGTTATTTGCTGATTAGACTTGGTTCTTGAGATAAAATGTGTTTTAGTCCTTCTTATGCTCTTATTGTTAGGTGTAACCCAAGTTAGGCATAATTCAACCTATGGGGATTGTCTGTTGGTGACTTTCTCTTTTGTGTGCTTGGTAAGGCTGCTGTTGCTATTAAAAAGTTGCTGCTGTCGCTGTTTAACCAGCTGACTGCTTTCCAGATAGACCATTTGCTGGCAACTGATCACTTTCCTCAAGACCGTATTACAGATTCAGGGTTACAAGATAAATCGTGACAAGCAATTGGGAGAAGGTTTCTCCTCTCTAAGACTAAGCTGCATAAATGTGTCCTTTAATGCCAAAAAGCACCTTCCGGCATGGGCTGACAGCTGCAGCGATGAACGTACTAATTATTTAAACTCTATTGTGATTGACCGTCCACCCTGTAGCTCTTCAACTAGGGATCATGCTATGCATAAATTACAGCCTGAGCAAAGCAAAACAAGTGACAAATGATGTAAGCACTCCTTTGCTCCTGCTTATGGCCTGACATCATGGTACACACCTAGTCTACGCATTGAAAAAGAAAAGATAGCAAAAGTAGCCAGATCAATCAGCAGTGGATCTCAAGGTGTAGAACAATGCAAGGCCGAACTACAGACCCAATGCAAGAAGCTAGTCTGGGAAACCAAGCAGGTGGCACATGATCAAAACCTGGATCTTTGTGTTTAAAACAGCAATACCTGCTAATAGCTGTTTTTTAGGTCTCGTCTAGCATTGCAGCACGCATGCGCTGCTCGTTCTGCGAGACTTCTTGTGGATGAGGAGATTTCAGAAGGGGACTTGAAGCCCGCCCCTCATTTTCATGCTAAACGGTGGCCTGCCATTGGAAATGAGTTTTTTTTTTGTTGACGCCCTTTCCCCTTTTCATCCGGCCCATCCGGAGAGGATCGTCTGCTTTTCGGCTGTCGTGAAGCAATTTCTTATCTCAAGGAGTCGTGTTCACACTCCTCTGAGCTTTTGTGTAAACAGGTCCATGATTGTTATCTCGCTGCATTTGCTGTTCAGGTGAAGATTGAGATCAAAGGTCCGACATGGTTCCCTGAGGGCGCGTGTTTACTTTCCTTTAGCTACATCTGTCCCCATCTGCCACGTCCTCTTCCTCCTGCCCACTTCCCTAGCGATCTGCTACCTGCTTGCGCAGACATATGCTTCAGGGGCAGGTCACAACAGGAGTTGCGATTGTATGTTCAGGCAGATTTGTGCACTCAGGTGGCAACGCTTCCTCTCTCCTCCTCCCACAGCATTCGCTGCTCTGCTCGACCTCCTCCCTCCGCTCCACCTTGGCCACTCTGATGCACATGTGTTTCTCTTCAAAGAGCCCGCGGTCTCACACACCTTCAGGGAGAGACCAAGACAAGCCTACAAGCCGCCCCCCACTGTCCCTACCATCAGCCGAACTTGTGTCTCTATTTAGTGCCCTAGACAGCGCTTCTCGCACCCTGGTATGTCTGTTAAGCACTAACGTCGGCCACACTGTTATTTGCAAGGCATCATAGTAACTCCAGTAACTGGCCTCGGAATGATGAAAGGCGGAGTGCCGCCGCACTACCAGTCACCTCACACCGTGGGCCCGTGTGCCTGCAAGCTGCGCCCCACTGTCTCTACCATCAGCTGGACTCGTGTCTCTATTCCCGCCATGCTGCCCTTTGTGTTATTGACTCAGGTGCGTGTATTTTTAAAAGCTGTTTTCTGTCATTTCCGCTCGTTCACGCCGTTTTGTAGCGCTATGCAGTGGAGCCAGCTCCAGCCAACGCACACACGGACACTGCCGGGCGTGCACGGCTCTCGGGTCTTGATTCACGTGCACACATGTCTGTGTGCTGTATGCCTCTGTGTGTCTGAATGTGTGCTGTGTGTATCTGTGAAATGTGTATCTGTATGTGTGTGTTGTAAGTCTGTATGTGTTTTGTGTCTGTATGTGTGCTTGTGTTGTGTGTCTGTATGTGTCTCTGTAGGTGTGTGTGTTTGAAAATGAGTGCGAGTGTGTCTGTGTATATGTGTAAACACCTTACTAGGCTCCACCAGTGCGTTTGAATCGATTCAGCTGCACAACGTCTTGGAGGCATGAACAACGGCTTGTAGGCACACGCGGCTGCAGCGTGTTGGTGAATGGCTAGGGCGGTTTATCCTAGGGATACTAATATGCCACACAACACTGCACCGAGGACAAAGAACAAGCAGGAAATGTGGCCAGCCCGGCCCCAGTAATAAAATCGGTCCCCCACTAGCTTCATAAACGGCAACAACCATGCCGGCCACCGGTAAAACAGTCCGGCCTTGCTGGAAACTCATGAACTGTCACCCTTCCATGTCCAGCTGCCTGCCACTTTCTGAGACAGAGCAGAGCTGAAGAGGGCGGACCTTGGGATCTACTAAAACAAGCATTTGCAATGCAATAGGCCGCGCATTTATGCGAGTTTGAGCTATTGTCATTGCAAATAACAATGTCTTTTATTTTTGTTTTTGTTTTAAAAACATAAATTAAAGGCGTTGTCATTTACAATGCCAATAGCTTAAAACTTTGGTAACTGCGAGACCTATTGCTTTGCAGTAGTCGTGTGTGTGTGTGTGTGTGTGTGGTTTTTGTCTCCATGCCACGCCCTTTGTGTACAGTCCTCTTCCTTCCGTGACTTCTTTGCTGGTAGTGTGTTTTTCATCGACAAATTAATCGTCCAACTGCACCCTTTTCTCAGTGAAGGGGCCAGTATTAGGGCACCGAAAAGAAAGGCCTTCGAGCAGGTTCGCAAGGGGGGATACCTCCAGACCAGGCAGCTATAGTGTGTCCCCAGAGGAGCAGTCGAGCATTCGATTAATGTGATAAAAAATAAAAAACATTAATAAAAGCTAGGACCATTTACAATACAAAACTCGCACTAGTACAAATACAATGCAATAGATTTCGCAATTACAACAAAGTGAGCTATTGCCGTTTTTGCATTACACCATTTGATTAATGCTTCACGAAGGGGGGAAAAAACCTGACATTTACAATGCCAATAGCTCAAAATAATGTAATTGCAAGACCTATTGCATTGTAAATGCTTGTTTTGGAAGTGAGTAATTTAGCTCACAGTGCAGTCTAATCCACTGAGGCACAATCAACTAGATAGCCTGACATGTGAAACGTACATTTTGGCCCTGTATAGCAATACCATCAACGCTCTAAACTTGCCATCGGCATGGCCCAAGCAAGCACCATCACTGCCATATTCAATAAACTCAGACAAGCCATTCTCTTGACAAAGCTCCATCCAGACCAAGTCTGCAGTAATACAAAAGATCATAATTGAAGCAACAGCGCCCTGGGGCCAACTGGCTTGCCCGCAGCAGTCTTCAAAACAGAACCCTCAATTCTGGAATACAGGAGTGAGCAGTTTGTTTGACAAAGTCCTGCTAACCGGTCTGTTGCCCTTGTCCTGGCAGGGCTCAAACATCGTCCTAGTTCATAAAAATGGGAGTAGGGACAACCCTGCGAATTATCGATTGATAGCCCTGCTTGATGTGGATACCAAATTATTGGCTCCGTTAGTTCCACAAGACCTGCAGAATTGGGTCTCGCAGACAAATATCCCATGGTTTCAGACGGGGGTCTGAAAGAACACTGGGACCACTGACAATCTCATAGCGCTGGCTCACTTAATCCACTCAACTTTGATCAATAACCGAGCCTTGCACACCTGCTCTATAGATTATGAAAAAATTATTTGACAGCATGGACAGTTCCAGGCTATGACAGAAATGTTGTACTTTGGGCCTTCCGATAAAAACACTGATTGCCATTATTGCCCTCTATTCAAATAGTTGGGTGGAAGTCAAACTCAGCAAGGATGAAACTTTATCAAATTGAGTATCGATCAAGAAAGTGCTAGAGCAGGAGTGTGTCCTAGCCCCTACTCTTTTCCGTGTATTTACTGCTGATATTGAACAGGCCCTGATGAATTCAATATCATGCCCTCCGAGACCTGATAACCAACTGTTACATATTATGCCGTACACCGACGACAGTTTTGTTGGATTTTTCAGCCGTTAGTTTGCAAGCTGCACTAAATATTCTGGCTGTTGGTACCAACATGCTACAAATCAACCCAGAAAAAACATTAGGAAAAAGTGGGAGCATTTAAAACAGTGTTTGTTTAAGTTTATAACCTAGATTGTATGATACTGTCAATAACTTGGAGTTCTCATAACTACACTATTCAAGGAGAAAGGAATTTAATGGTGATCAGGCCATTGACTGCGATATGATTCTTGCATTGGATTTGATTTGAAATTGTGGTCATGATTGATCAAATTTGTATCTGTTTGTTATGAACTGCTTTCATGTGCTGCTTGTTACAATGTTGAAATAGATGGTTTTGTGGTTTGGGTGATGAGGAAATCAATGTTTTGTGGGAAATAGCCATTCTTCTCTTTCAAATAGTGTATATACATATTAATGTTAATGTTTGGAAAGGGGAGGTGCAATACCTCTGAATTTGTGTCAGAAAGTAGAGTACTCTTATCAGGTTTCGTTTGCATCGGAGGCCTGATATATGAATTAAGGGGAACCATTATGCTGCATTCGAATTAAGGAGAAGTTTCAGGCAATGAAATGTCCCAGTTAATTTGGGAGATTTTGAGGGAACTGGTGTATAGTAAGTATAGAAAAGCAGTTTTGTGGTTTCATAATAACTGGCTAGTTCCACATGATGAACTATGGTTTCTTTGAAGTTAGAGATCTGTCTCCTAATATACAAAAGCGTGTTTGTGTCTTTTATGCCAGTGTTGCAAGCACCTGCTTTGGTGTTTGACCCTCTTACAAAAATGTGTGAGGGCTCACTTCCTTTTTGTGAGATTTTGAAATATGCACTTTCTAATGTGAATCTGTGTCGAGTTTTTAACTCCACTGTGTTGCACTTAACCCTATGTGGAGAAGTTCACAGTGTAGTAATACTCTATTACAGGTATATACTATTTTGACCACAGATGTGAACCAAGTGCTAGAAATATAGCCAGTGAATCTTTATTTCGATCAAAAAGTCCTAGAAATATAGCTAAATGACTAGTTTGATATGAAAATGATATTCTTTCTTAATTTTATTTAAGATGAATCTAATAAAGGAAATTTTATTTTGCGATAAACAAGAACTCTACGGGGTCGATTCACAAGTGAGTATGGGATGTAGTATTACATTCTCTTACACGCCTTTGTGAATCTGCACGATAATACCCAACTCTCTTTAAGTAGTGGTGCAAAGAGGGTAGTGTCCTTTTTGTTTGTTCCAATTGTATATGAATATTCCATGAAAATTGCCATTTTATGTTTTGGAGCAAATTCACAAGGTCATGTAAAAGAATACTCCAGCAATACTACTACTTGTTCTCATAAACTCATTTACATCTGGTGGATTCATTTGACTTGAGTCAGAGTAATGTCACCATGTATCTTTCATATTTGTTTTTGCGTGTAGGTTGGCATTACGCTGTTTACCGTGTCTCACAGAAAATCCCTATGGAAGCATCACGAGGTATAGTATGGCATTTTTTTTAGAATCTGTACACAATTGAGTGTTTCTATAGCTTAGTTTTAATCGTAGTTTTTGAATTTTCAGTCTTTTAAACTCTGTATGCGTACCCTGTGTGAGATAGTTTATTATTGAAAAAACTTGTTCAGATAGTCCTCTTTGTTCAATAATGTTTATCCTTGTTTTACCATCTGCTTGGTGTTTTTTTTCAACAGGTTTGTGATCTATTTGTCGTGTTAACATTTTCAAAACTAGAGCTCCATAAAATATCTGTAGTGTAGATATTTCTGATGCCCCTGCATGCGCAGTAAACCGATGGGTAATGTCTGGCAAATGCTTAAAATTATCAGTAAATCAACTGTGAATTTTGTTTTAAGTGTAGAAGAATCACCATTCACCGCTGTATCTACTATGTCTGAGAGACTTTACGAGCCTTTAAAGCTTTTTATGGAATGTAATTATAAAAGAGGAAGAATCTTGCAAAGTGCATAGATTTCACTCCAAACCTAAATCGGATACTTCTGCTGCGATAATTGAAGCTCCTCCAAGAAATTAGGCTGACATCCCATTGGGAATTCAAGAAACTTTTCAATCTCTTGGAGTATATATACCTAGTGGGAGAAATGTTCAAATAGTTTAGTAAGCAAATGACACACACGTGCAGTCCCTGGGCATGCTCACAACTATTCTTGAATTCCTATTAAGGCCCATCCTGTTTGCAGAGGTCATCTCTAGGGTTTCAAGAGGACATTCAAAATCCTCTTTTGGTGGCAGTTCAACTAGTTCTTTAGAATGAAATGCCTGGGACATTAATTCTTTGTGCTTGGCTCATTATTGGGTCCCAAAACACTTATTGCACCATGACTAATACTAGTCCTTTACCACCTGATTCACTGTCTGACCAATTGACTTTCACAAAGTGTCTGGCATTCCAAGGAGCTCTGTGTGCTGCAATGTTTATATCAATGTTTATGTTTGATAATGTTTATGTCCTTAGATCCATTGGAGCTATAAGCAAGTTTATTGTAATTTATGCAGCCAATGAGGATTATTTGGACAGTGCTGTACATTTATAGTAATCTGGAAAATGCTGGATCTGCACAGATATGCTTTCACAGTGGCCCTAATTATAGATCATGTTTCACTAAATTATTTCTGACAAGATGACCTCTCCTACAGTACAGTATTTTGCTTCAAATGTCGTCACTTTAAAACTTTACATTGTCAGTGAGCCTAAACATAGTGTTAGACTATGGAAAAGGCTCACTGGTAAGAGGCACCAAGACCAGTCACATGCCAAAGCACAGAATGAAGCAATGCAACTTCGTGTGCTTATTTGGCTAAAAATAAAAAGTGATCCTAATTATGGCCCAGGCAGAGGGGCTCTGAGTTTGTGCATGATTCATGTTCATGCAACCCACTGAGGGCAGAGCCACTTATGTGCATTGAGTCTTGACGACATGATTTGTTACAAGTTCTGAAGCCAGACATAACCATGATTTATCTGACCCAGCGACAGCAAAGAATGGCATTCCCCCACTGAATGCTAGATTCTTTAAATTGTGTAGTGAGCATTACATAACATTTTGTACAAGTTTGCTGAAAGAAAGATTGATAATTGGTCATCCATCTTCTAGTTTGACTATGCAAGTAAAAAACTTCAAGATAAAATAAGATTTTTTTATGAAGTGCATTTTTGCATTTTTTATTTATGACAAGATGCAGAATAATCTACAACTACACTTTTTTTGCAAATCAAGGAAATACACGGGGAAAAAATTGATACATTTTTTTTTAAAAAACTGGGTTTCAAGTTAAAGATTTACAAATGAGGTTTAAGATATAGTACAGCACTTCTCTTTGTCTCGGGAGCATTGTCAACTCTATGGTGCGAAGATCAAGGAAACAAGACCCCTTGGTTTCCTAAAAAAGTGAAAAACTTTCACAACAAACAATTACATGAAAGATTTGATCCGCACACAGTAAAATATAAAAAGAGCAGTTCCATCCAATGATCGTAATTTTATATAGTCCTTCATTCTTTTATTCTTGGAGTTATAATTTCTTTCTTCTTAGTAGTCAACGCGTTTCGTCCTATTTAAGGACTTCTTCAGGGCTCATATGGTGTCTTTAGGGTAGTTTGTGGTCTCGTCTTGCTTTCGTCCCCTCTACCTCGTGTTATTCTTTCTGTGTCATCATCCCGAGTTCCGTGACTATGTAAATATTTTTAGAAAAGCGATCCTTCAATGAGCTCAAGTCATGGTTGACTCAACATTCGTAAAATCCGTCCGGGTAGGCTGTCCCTCTGTCATCACATAACACCTGCTGGCCGTGTTATTGTAAAAGGAAACAACCATCCACCATTTTAAGATTATTTCCTCTTTTGTGTCTGCCTTTGCTGGACAACCTCCAAACAAGAAAACAAAAGTGAGCACACTGTGGCAATGGGATGCCTTCCAAATACCTTATATGTATACCTCTGCTCCTGACACACTAAAAATGCTCATCCTCACCCAAAGAAAAAAAAGCAGAAGAAAATATGAAAATGAAAACAATTCCTGGGTCGGCAGTGCAAAATGCGAGTGACTATTTGGTGTTGCTGCTTCCTTAATAAATCATAGGTGTCTGTGAAATTTCTCTCAAACTTTTTATTTCTATACACCTCACAGGGGTTTCAGTAATACACAGGTAAAAACATTCTCCCCCACTCTCACTAATATTAGCAGGAGCACAAAGATGTGTTTCACCCTAGGAAAGGTGACTTAGTCTTTAATTGATGGTTTTAGAACCTTCCCTCTAGCTAATTCCACTGACAGTCACTTTTGTTGCTGAAAGACCTCTAACAGAATGTACTCTGACAGTATTGGCACCAGTACCTGTAGTTCTGGTTGAATACATGTACTTGCAGATACCTTATCTTTTATTATTCCCCAGGTGCCTCTGCGGAGGTCTGGTTTTAAGCCCTGTTGTCGCTGCGATGAGCAATTGTCCATCACAGATCCGCACAATGAAAGTCTCTGGTGCTTCTGAATTGGCGTATGACATCTCATCGTGTGACCTCTGCCAGCAGATGCACCTGAAGTCCATCAAGGAGTATAGAGCCAAGATTGCTCTCCCTGACCAGGGGATGTGAGTGGCGCCACATGAAGAGGTAATGGTCAAGAGCCAGGTCCATGCCACTTTCAAGGTAGACACTGTCCACCAGATCTTCCAAGAACAAGAGGAGGCACAGAAGAAGATAAAACAATATTTTTCTCCTCAAAGGTCCAAATCCAAGTCTGTTTTAGCCCAGTCTCTGCCGTCATAGTTAGTGGAGCCTCCCTAGACGCACTGCTTTCATGGAGATCCCCTCCCCCCACTCCTCCACCTCAGCTGGCATGCAAGCCCTCTTTCCCAGAGTATCCGGTGCCAAGGAAGAATCTGTCAGCATTCATACATACCATGATGAATAGGCCCCTCTGGAGCACCATAGGACCAGTCGTGGACCCATACACCCTCATTGTGGGGATGCCCTTGGCACAATAGGGATTTTATCCAGCTTGTGCCCATCATTTGGGTGCCTTCCATGTCCACTGGATTTGAGTCTGGTGCTGTTGGAAACTTCGCTCCAGTCGTAGCTGGCCCTACTCGGAGTCAACACCGGCGTTTGACTATGCACAGCAAAATGGCCTGACCACATGTGCAGCTTCACCTTCAGTATTGATGGCGGTGGTGCCATCAGCGTTGACAGGGACATGGCAGTCTTCACCTAATCTCTGTTTGAGATCAAAGTTCATCGCTCCAAAAGAGAGGCATTCCTCCTTTTAGAGGAAGGGCAATACGTCACAACATACCACGGCATGGGGACTGATTCAAATGTGTAATCACAAGACTACCTGCAGTGGGGCAAAAACCTTACGAATATCCTACAAGCGGCATCCTGTGCTTTAAAACTTTTGCTTTCATCAAGGTTCTTGGTGACCCTTTGCAAAGCCATACTGTCCCCTGACAATTGGTAGAGGCATTGCTTGCTGGTACAGACCAGCACTCTGGGAGTTGGCATTCCTAATCCTTTCTGGAAAGCTCCTCCTCATCCTGAATCGACCCTGGAACTTTCCCTACACAGCTTCTGGTAGGGAGTCCAAGCACTGGCACTTATAGGACAAAAAGGCTTTTTTGGCGGGCTGCTTCGCCCTTCACTCCCTTAACACCACCTATCTCTTGGGTAGACATGCATATGCTTTCTGGGGCATGGCAGCCAAGGTGGTTCCAAATTTACCGGACGATCTGAAGGATTATTTTGCAAAAGTAGTTAGAGATGGTCAGGATGCCTCTAGGTGCTTAGTGCTGGATGACCTAGACACTACAGACAGCCTAGCAAGATCATTGGGTAGTTCTATTACTCTAAGATGCCATTCATTGCTGCGGTCCACAGGGTTTTCCACTACTGTTCCGAACACTGTTGGACGTGCCTTTTGGATGGAGCGAGTCTATTTGGGCAGATGTGCGGTGCTGGAGCTCTTCAACCCTTAAAGAAATCAACCTCTTTCTCTATGAGTTCCCATAGTAAATTGCAGCCCTTTATGCCAGGAACCCCTTGTATGCACAAAACAAGTGAAAGGTAAAGGCCCGGACAGACAGCTCCCTCCCTTGTGGTACTGGGGAGGAGGGGTAGAAGGGAAGTGGCAGTAGTTGCTGGGAAGGAAGACAGGAACACAACATGCCAGTGGAAGGAAGGGTGTCCAAATTTTTTGTACTAGCCTGGAAAGCCATCACTTAAGAAACTGGGCCCTGCAAAGTGTTAAAAAGGGTTAGAACTTATTAGTCCCCGAGCATCCCCTCGGGATATTCTCCCCATCCCTTTCACATTCCAGAAGAACACCTGCCGATCCTGCATAAGGAAGTAGAGCTCTTGCTGCAGAAAGGGACAGTAGAACGGATGCCAGACCAAAAACAGGTCATGGACGCTACTCTTGGTTCTTCGTAGTTTCCAAAAAGGAAGGCAGTCTGCGCCAATACTCGATATCAGGGTGCTGAATTGGTTCCTCAGAAAGGATAAGTGCAGATGCTGTCCATGGCTCCGGTTGTATTTGCTCTGTACCTGGAGGACTGGATAGTGCTAGACTTTCAGGATGTATACTTTGATATTCCGATCCTGCAGAGCCAAAGCAAGTACTTGCAGGTTGTGGTAAGTACTAGCCAGTATTCTGTTATCTTTACAAAGTTAATGCCAGTGGTAGCAGCCCGTCTTAGAAGGTCAGGGATAGTGGTATTTCCCTATCTGGAAGACTGGCTGATAAAGCCAGTTCATTTGAGCTGATGTTCCATTATTTGTAGTGGACAGCTTCCTGTTGTCCAACTTTAGGTTTTCAATCATTCTCCCCAATTCTCATCTGGAGCCATTGTAGTGCCTTCTGTTCATCAGAGGGGTAATGGATAGCATCACACTTGGAGCTTTCCCTACTCTGAGAAGGATACATGACATTCTGGACAGGATTCCAATATTGATAATGTAAACTTAAGTCCCATTCCTGAAGGTCCGTTGTTTTCTTGGTCTGTTGGCTTCCTGCATCCTCCTGGTCATTCAGGCACTCTGGAAAGTGAGGGCTCAGCAGTGGTGCCTTCACAGGGAGTTGTTCCAAGGGAATCTGAAAGAAATTATGATCTCCAAGGACGGTTCAGCAGAGTTGAGCTGGCGGGAAAGAGAGGAGAACCTCTTGCAAGGAAGGCCTTTCTGCTCCCATCTAGCAGTGGCCATGGTTGTAACAGACGCTTCCACCCTACAGCAAATATCGCATTTGGAGGACCTGAGGAGTTGGGTCTTGAGCTTTGTTCGTGAGTGTCCTAGCTCTGGGACACTCCCGCGCCGCACGGCCACCAGCTGCTGCGTGTGCCTCCCCTTCCTCTGTGCCTCACTGCCCGACTGCCGCCTCGTGACCACGCCCCCTCCTTCGAGCGGCGTGGTCCGTGATCGGCGCTTTTAATTTGTACTGGTATTGTTTTCATTGCTGTTTCCCCCGCTGTATTGCCTGTCTCTCCCTGCCTGTCGCCGCCCTCCGTCTTCCCTCCCCGCTTCCCGCCACCACCGCCGACCCCGCCCCTTTTTTCCTTCTGTTCCCTCCCCGCTCCCGCCTCCCAGCTGCTCCGCCCACCCGCGCACTTGGCCACTTGGCCATATATGGCGACCGTGCGACGCAGGTGAGTGTGTCCTAGCTCTGGGACACTCCCGCGCCGCGCCGCACGGCCACCAGCTGCTGCGTGTGCCTCCCCTTCCTCTGTGCCCGACTGCCGCCTCGTGACCACGCCCCCTCCTTCGAGCGGCGTGGTCCGTGATCGGCGCTCCTCTCCCTGTGCCCCAGGTCTTTTTCTGTGCGTAACTGTTTAATTGGCTTTCTCTGTGTTTAATTGTTAATTTGTACTGGTATTGTTTTCATTGCTGTTTCCCCCGCTGTATTGCCTGTCTCTCCCTGCCTGTCGCCGCCCTCCGTCTTCGCTCCCCGCTCCCCGCTCCCCGCCACCACCACCGCCGACCCTGCCCCTTTTTTCCTTCTGTTCCCTCCCCGCTCCCGCCTCCCAGCTGCTCCGCCCACCCGCGCACTTGGCCATATATGGCGACCGTGCGACGCAGGTGAGTGTGTCCTAGCTCTGGGACACTCCCGCGCCCCACGGCCACCAGCTGCTGCGTGTGCCTCCCCTTCCTCTGTGCCTCACTGCCCGACTGCCGCCTCGTGACCACACCCCCTCCTTCGAGCAGCGTGGTCCGTGATCGGCGCTCCTCTCCCTGTGCCCCTGGTCTTTTTCTGTGCGTAATTGTTTAATTGGCTTTCTCTGTGTTTAATTGTTAATTTGTACTGGTATTGTTTTCATTGCTGTTTCCCCCGCTGTATTGCCTGTCTCTCCCTGCCTGTCGCCGCCCTCTGTCTTCCCTCCCCGCTTCCCGCCACCACCGCCGACCCCGCCCCTTTTTTCCTTCTGTTCCCTCCCCGCTCCCGCCTCCCAGCTGCTCCGCCCACCCGCGCACTTCGCCATATATGGCGACCGTGCGAACGCGCAGCGGTCACGCGCAGCGGGCGCGCCGATTGTGCGCCGAAGGCGCGCCAAAGGTAAGCCCGTCTACGCCCGTCCGCGCCTGGACCGCGCCCAGTGCCAGGACCCCTAGCCCTCGAGGACCCCGACCGACCCGCCTGACGTACACCGCCGCCACCCTCATCGCACTAAACACCGGCAGGACCCAGGGATGCTACCGAGCTACTCCGAAGCACACCCACGGACCCTTCAGCTGCCTCGCCTGCCAGTTCACCTGCATCCGGACCTGCCCGGCACCAGCACCTGCCAAGCCGAACACCAGCAGCAACCACCTCAAGTGCATCCTGCTCAACACCCGCTCCGTCCACAGACACGCCATCGAACTCTGGAACCTCCTAGACGCCACAGCCCCTGACGTTGCCTTCATCACGGAGACCTGGATGAACGCCTCCTCAGCGCCCGACATCGCCATCGCCATCCCAGAAGGCTACAAGATCACCCGGAGGGACCGCAACGCCAACCAGGTGGGAGGAGGCATCGCCATCATCCACAAGAACACCATCCGCATCACGACCAGCACCGACAACACCCCACCCTCCGCCGAACACCTGCATTTCCAGATTCACACCGACCCGAAGACCACCCTCAGAGGCACCTTGATCTACCGACCTCCGGGACCACGCACTCAATTCAGCGAGGACATCGCCGACTTCGTCAGCCCGCACGCCCTGCCCTCCGCTGACTACATCCTCCTGGGGGACTTCAACTTCCACCTGGAGAACAACAACGACTGCAATACCAGCACCCTGCTCGACAACCTCGCCAACCTTGGACTCAAGCAGCTGGTGTCCACACCCACCCACCTCGCCGGACACACACTCGACGCCATCTTCTCATCCAGCAAAGACATCGCCTTCAGCCACGCCACAGAACTCCACTGGACGGACCACAGATGCATCCACTTCACCTTCAGTAGAACGACGATCCACCACCACCAGCAACAGGTTGCCCGAAGAAGCTGGAACAAGATCACAGCCGACCAGCTCGCCGCTTGCCTGAGCCAGCACCCTCCGGCCAGCTCAGCGAACCCCAGCCAGGCCGCCGACAACCTCTCGAAGTGGATCAGCAAATGCGCAGACGAACTCGCCCCTCTGAGGATCCCGCCCAGCAGACCCGGCAATAAGAGAGCCCCATGGCTCACCGACAAACTCAAGAGCTCCAAGAAGAACTGCCGAGCCCTTGAGAAAGCCTGGAGAAAGGAACCCACGCCGGACAACAGGACCACCCTCAAGCTCGCCACCCGGAAACACCACCAATTGATCCGCACCGCCAAGAAAACTGCATTCAAGGACCGGCTGGACAACAACGCACACAACTGCAAGGAACTCTTCAACATCGTGAAAGAGCTCTCCAACCCCAACGCCGGAAACAACGACACCCCATCGCAAGACCTCTGCAACTCCCTCGCCTCCTACTTCCACAACAAGATCACGGACATACACAACAGCTTCAGCACTCAACCGACGCACGCCACGACCGCAGCAACGCCACCCACCACCACCCTCCGCGCCTGGACCCCGGTCAACACCGAAGACACCGTCCACATGATGAACTCCGTCCACTCCGGATCTCCGACCGACCCCTGCCCTCACCACGTCTTCAACAAAGCCGACGCTGTCATCGCACCCCACCTGCGGGACATCATCAACACCTCATTCGACACCGCCACCTTCCCCGAGAGCTGGAAGCACGCCGAACTCAGCGCTCTACTCAAGAAACCTACAGCAGACCCCACCGAACTCAAGAATTACCGCCCCATCTCTCTACTCCCGTTTCCAGCCAAAGTCATCGAAAAGACCGTCAACAAACAGCTGGCCGCCTTCCTCGAGACGAACGGATCCCTCGACACATCGCAGTCCGGATTCCGTGCCAACCACAGCACCGAAACCGCCCTCATCGCCGCCACTGACGACATCCGAGCCCTGATGGACAACGGAGAAACAGCGGCCCTCATCCTCCTAGACCTCTCCGCGGCCTTCGACACGGTCTGCCACCGCACCCTAGTGCAGCGCCTCAGCAACGTCGGAATCCAGGAGAAGGCACTGGAATGGATCGTCTCCTTCCTCGACGGAAGAACACAAAGAGTCCGCCTACCACCGTACAAGTCAGAGGCCACCGAAGTCATCTGCGGCGTCCCTCAAGGATCCTCGCTGAGCCCTACTCTCTTCAACGTCTACATGAGCCCCCTCGCGGCCATCGCACGCCAACACAACCTCAACATAATCTCCTACGCCGACGACACCCAGCTGATCCTCTCCCTGACCAACGACCCCGCCGCCGCCAGAGCCAACCTGCACGAAGGGATGAAAGAGGTAGCCGAGTGGATGACGATGAGCCGCCTGAAACTGAACTCAGATAAGACGGAGGTCCTCATCCTGGGCTCCTCGCCCTCCGCCTGGGACGACTCCTGGTGGCCCCCCGCCCTGGGCACCGCACCCAAACCGACGGACCACGCACGCAACCTGGGTTTCATCCTGGACTCCTCCCTCTCCATGACCAGGCAAGTCAACGCCGTCTCCTCGTCGTGCTTCAACATCCTGCGCATGCTTCGGAAGATCTTCTGGTGGATCCCCACAGAGACCAGGAAGACCGTCACCCAGGCCCTCGTCACCAGCCGACTGGACTACGGCAGCGCACTCTACGCCGGAACCACCGCCAAGATCCAGAAGAGACTCCAGCGCATCCAGAACGCCTCAGCCAGACTCATCCTCGACATCCCACGACACAGCCACATCTCCGGACACCTAAGAGACCTGCACTGGCTCCCGGTCAACAAGAGAATCACCTTCCGCCTCCTTACCCACGCACACAAAGCTCTCCACGATCAAGGCCCGAGCTACCTCAACAACCGCATCAACTTCTACGCTCCCAAACGCCACCTCCGATCTGCCAGCCACGCCCTCGCCGCCGTCCCACGCATCCGCAGAGCCACTACATGAGGAAGGTCCTTCTCCTACCTGGCCGCCAAGACCTGGAACTCCCTCCCGGCCGACCTGCGCCTGACCCAAGACCACCCCTCCTTCAGGAAGAAGCTCAAGACCTGGCTGTTCGAGCAGTAGCGGCACCCCCCCCCCCCAGCGCCTTGAGACCCTACGGGTAGGTAGTGCGCTCTATAAATGTCTTGATTGATTGATTGATTGTTGAGAGGCTCTGAGAAGCCTGGCCTGGGCCCACCATCTGTGTGTGGTGGCTAACCATCTGGCAGGTCTGCTGAACACCAGGGTCTAGAGTATCAGTGATCATCGTCTCACTGACCACAAGTGATTTCTTCAGCCGCTTATGGTACAAGACCCCTTTATCTTTTCAAGAACACTTTACGTAGACCTCTTTACCACATAAGACAATGCCCACTGCCTGAAGTTCAGAGCCCTCCAGAATCCATCACAGGAAGCCTTGGGGATGCTTTTCACTTTGTGTGCAATTTTCCCCATACCCTTGATTCCTTGGGTTCTGAGAGATTCTTCACAACCTGGCTCAAGTCCTTCTTATTGTCCCTGACTGACCATGAGGGGCGTGGTATACAGAACTTCTGTACTTGTTAATTTCGGCTCAACTTTGTTTTTCACTCAGAATGGATCTGCTGGCCCAGTGGGGGGAGGGGGGTGGGGGGGGGGGGGTAGGTCCTACACCACTGTCCTCACAGCCTACACCTTCATGCATGGTGATTAATTGGAGAAATCTGAGTGCCTTTCAGCTACAGCTGAAGTAATGGATGTGATCCTTTCAGCACTTCACCCTTGCACAAAATCCATTTGCTATGTGAGATGGAACAAGTTTGTTTCCTGGTATGGCAAGAGGTGCAACAAGGCTGTTCAGTCGCTGTGGTCAAGGGATAACTCTCAGCACTGACTGCTTTTCTCTGTTTACCAGATGAACCCTCCCTGTTGAAGTCTTCAGTGTTGATTACAATTCTGAAAGATTTGACAAACATGTGTCTGCCAACCACCATAATAATGCCTCTGTATTGACCTTAATTTGGTTCTGACATTTCTCGTGTGCACTCACTTTGAGCCCATGCACAGTTGAAGCTTTTGACATTAAAGACTGTTTTCCTTGTTGTCATCTATTCGGCTTGCAAAGTCATTGAGTTCCAGGCCTTGTCTGCGTGAGCCCGGTTTATGTGTTTCTACAATTCAATATGATGTTGTGACCTAAATCTGCTTTCCTCGCAAAGGTGGTGTCTGATTTCCATCAGGGACAATTCATCACCCTATCATTCTTTTTCCCTCCACTGCATCCCACCAAGGAGGAGGGGAGATTTCTCATGTATGACTCCAAGAGTACAGCTTCTGCATCAGCCACACATCAGAAGACCAATTGTTTATTGGCTACACTAGTTGTAAAAAAGGAAAGGCAGTGCAGAAGCGATCTGTGTCCCTGGTTTACTTTATGCATCAAGATTATCTATGTTCTAGCGAAGAAAGACACTCCTGAAGAAATCAGGCCTCATTCCACCAAGGCTGAGTCCTCCACCTCAGCTCTGGTTAGAGGAGCTCCTGTGACTTAAACCTGCAAGGCAATTACATGATCCTCTCTCCATACTTTCGCCAACACTATTGCTTTGATTCAGAAATTAGGAGAGATGGTCCCTTTGCCTTGTCTGTCCTTCACAGCTTTCAGATTTAATAATCCAGTCCCACCACACTAGGGGAGTATTGCTTTGGAGTCTATTCAAAGGTTTCCATCAGATCAAAAGGTTACTCACCTTCGGTAACAATTTTTCTGGTGGTTATTCTAACTGCAGAATGCTCACCACCCCCACTCCGCCTCCTCCCGTTTATCAAAGCAAATCCTGTGCAAGTTTTAACAGGCAACACAACTGCTGTGTCGTACTCCAACAAACAGGGTGGTGTGGGGGTCATTTGTGCTGTTTTAACTCTGTAGTGCCGGCTGGACTTTCAGGGAATTTCCTTGACAACCATCTGGAAGAGTCCTTGAACGCCAGGGTAGACCAGCTCAGAAGACTGAAGCTAGCTTACCACAAGTGGCGTGTGCACCCAGAGAGATAGTTTAAGGCATCTTCAATCATGTTTGGCTTGCTTTGGATAGATTTTTTTCACTGCTGCAGAGAACACTCATTGTCAAGCATGTTTTGCTTTAGAGTTTCTGCCGCAAAGTTTTCTCCAGGATGCATTCAACCTTCTGTGGGACTCCAATCTCCTGTATGCATTCCAACCTCTTCTATTTGCTTGTTCGAGTTCTGTAGAAGGTAAGGCGGGACCGGGTTCAGCGGATTCTTATAATCCCCGACTTGGCTTGGACAATCTGGTACTGCTGAGTCAGAGCATCTGCCCCATGTTTTGCCTACTTCTTCGGGAGCGGGAGGGCCTGCTTTCCCAACAACATGGCAGGATTTTACATATGACCCTGCAACTCCTTGTGTGGAAACTGAGCGGAACCAGCTGAGGAGGTTGTCTACCCGAGGAAGTAGTGGATGCCCTCTCGGCTGCTCGCAATCTATCCACAAATCGATCTATTCTAGATGTTGGGCTGTTTGTGGCCTTTTGCGAGGACTGTCCAGTCAATCTGCTGCAGACTACGCTTTCTGAAGTACTTCAGATTTTCCTTCTTGGGCATGACTAGGTCTTTCTGTGGGCACCATTAAAGGTTATTTGTTAGCCCTCTCAGCATTTCTGTTTGCCTGATCTCACCCTCTGTTTGTCACTACTTGTATTACATATTTAAAAAAACGTACATATATGTTTTCTCTTGCTCCTTGTGTGATGACAAATGGTGACCCAAATTTGGGTCTGTCTTATTTTTATAATGCGCATGCCTTTCGAGCCTATGCACAGTTGCTGTTTAAGGTTATTGATCCTTAAGTCAGTCTTCCTCATTGTAATTACTTCAGTAATCTGTGTCAGTGAACTACAGGCACTGCTGGTGCATCCACCATATACCACCTTGTTTCTGGTCAGAGTTTTGCTTTGGACTATGGCATCCTGTCTGCTTAAGGTGGTTGAGGAGAAGCTTCACTGGTTGGACCCGTAGAGAGCCCTTTCTTTTTATGTTCATCAAACTAAGGAGCACCGAATAGACGATAAACATTTTGTGTGGTTCTCTGGTGCAGAGCAGGGTAGAAAAGTACAAAAATGGACCTTGTCAAGATGGATCCTTCTCTGTATAAAAATGTGCCATGCCCTGGTAAAACAGAGCCATATAAGGGCATTTGGGTTCATTCTAACATCTAAGGCTGCCATTATGGCTTTGGCCAGGGTCGTTCCAGTGCTGGACATGTGCCAGGTGGCTTTGTGGGTATCTGTCCACACTATCAACCAGGCATTATTAACTCACAAGCCCGCTCCGTTGTACTGCATTTTCTAGGGTAAAGTCCACTCCTCAGGCCATCCACCTTTTTGTGAGATAGTGCTCGGTGTCTATTCAAATGGTGAGGAATTTGTAGTTCGAAGTATCCATCAGAAGGTGCACTCTTTCTGGTGGGTACTCCATCTAACCGCGAATTATTCATTGCTCACCCTATTTCCTAATCTGTTACTAACGCTCCTCCTGTAAGGACATGAAAAGCTTTGTGTGTTAACCAAGGTAACATGCAGGGGTATGCTCTTTATTCTTTGTGCTGTCACTTTTGGACACCCCTATCGGTGTGCGGGAGCTATTTCTGGAAAAAGTTTACTGATTCAGTCTGGTGCTTGAGGGAATTAAAAAGATAACAAATCTGTAGTAAGGTCGAATTTTCACTAGAAAGAGCATTACTGAAGAAAAGTAACTTTCTTATCTGGGTCATGCTCAAGGCACTATAACAAAAAATCTTAAGAGAATGACCTGCAAAAATTGCTAGATAGAAATTATTTAGAGTTCTGAATGAGAAACCCAAACATGTATAGATCCTACAAAGGTGCCAGAAATTGATCCGCATGGTATCTACTACACCAGCTAGTCCACCTAGACCAGTGAGAGTAATAGTCATTTGTAGTTCTGGATCTCCGGATTCTTCCCAATATGAAGTAACTTTAGTCTAAAGTTCTAGGCGTTCATAGGACTTTCTCAAACTCTGCAGGGTTCCAAATGAAGACACCGCTGTAGAGTAGTCCTCATTTGTCAGCGAATCTGACACCTGACAGAAGAACTGGTTGAGAACCCAGAGATCTTGAGTAGTGTTGGGATCCTCTCTTGGCTTGTGGAAGGAAAGCTACTCTGACTGAGGCCAAAATTCTGGAAACAATATCTTGGGCCTTAGCAAGCACAGTAAGAATCAACTGAATATTTCCAAAGTCTAATCTAATGGAACGGGGTTGGTCACTCTTGCTTCGAGAATCTGAGTGTTCTGTCTCTGTGGACAGGTCTGTAGGCACCAAGGACATCTTAATCTAGTTAAGGACACCACTGCCATTTAATGAAATGTTAGCTATCTAGGGCACCAATCTCCTTCTACATTGAACATCCATTCAATTTAACTTACCCAGAAATTAAGTTGGTCTTGCAAATATCCTAAATTGTTAATCCAGGTGTGAAAGTACCATTGGACATGAGTTGGTCAATTTTTCAATCTACTACATATACCATCTCGAGAATCTTTCTTTCCCTAATCTGATAATCCTGAATGAACCTGTTAAACTCTCTGGAGCTCTGTCATTTCATACTCCAGTTTTTGCCATTTCTAAGCTCTTCAGATAACCGGTTTTACTCTCGCTTATCCAAATGAGATTCTGTTTATTGCCCTCTGCAGGATGGCAGTCTGAGTTTCTTTCGAACTCTTGAGCTACAGATCAGACCAGTTACTAGCAGTGACCCCTAAACTCACTGAGCCATATTCCCAGCATAGATTAGCCCTTCTTAAAGGTCAGTGCTAGCAAGTCCTTCAGGAGATAATGGCTGCACAGACTATAGAGTATTGCTTCAATTGACTGTTCGAGAAGGCCAAAAACTGTCGTAGGTTATTGTGGAGAACCTTTGACAGGAGAGTGAACCAATCCTTTGTACACTGCACCATTTTGATGATGTGATTAAGGAGGCTGACCTCATCCGGATCTCTTATCCTAGAAACATGGGCACCTCTAACGTGTAATATGTTGCTTTTAACACCCTGAATGCATACTTAAGTTGCCTGAAATCTGGTCACACTTAGAACACCTTCTGGAGTTTGACGGTGTATGTTTTTGAAGTTGAATGATATGCAGTTATAAATAGTTTCAATAATTGCATAACAACACAGATGGATTTGTGCTAAGATGGTACTTCTTCAGAGCCAAAATCTAGTTGCTATTTAGAAAGAAAAAATCAGTTTGAGCAAGATGAGACTGAACCTAGTTTATAGCCAGTAGGTAATCCAGACACCTGTCAAGAATTTTAGTTTCTTCTACAGAGTTTCTACAGAATTTGCTGTGGAGATATATCCCTGTGTTCTCTACTGTGCTGACAAATGACTACCCTGATATTTCAGATCTGAAGAATCCGACCTGTTGAAATTAATGTTTCTTTTTAGGTTGGGTTTGTGAGTTCTTACTTGATGAATGTATTGCAGGTGTTGTGTGTGTGTGTGTGTGGGGGGGGGGGGCGGTTTTGGAAGAGACATCCCCACACCTCTTTCCTCTTCCCCGCCTAAGAGCTGCACTCCCTTGACAACTTCCCCTCAAAACCATTCTGTCCTTTTGTATATAAATTTTAAACCTGTATGCCTAGATTTTCTTTAGGCCCGTTCGAACTTTAATCTTAAATTCCCTCTATGCACCACTACCTCTCTATAATACTACCTTTTCCTCTCTGCTTGTGTTTCCCATAACCCTTACCTCTTTACAAATGTTTTGTCCACTGTCCAACCCCAACTTTTTCCCCCTTTTCTGTCCGAGGCCCCTTAAAAATGGAAGACACTATAGCAGAATCATTTTTGTCTGACATCTTTTCCTGTTCTTTTTACTATTTCAATAAATTTTACTTCCAATTTCTAATGTTTGTTTTAGAAATTGTTGAAAGTTGTCTTCCCTTTTTTTTGTTGATTCGCACCCTTTCCGATGCAGAACTTTGTCCTGGTCTATTGGGGAAAAACTTCTTGCAAATTTTAATAATTATATTTATTGGTATCTTGATTATTTATCAGATTGATCTTTATTCAGAGTGTTTGTCAAGTAAGCATTTGGTGGGTAGATTTTTAGTCCATGGTTCCATCTCCAAAAGGTGAACGACTAGAGAACTGCTACGCTTGCACGTGGTGTAGAATTCTTTTCACTGCAATCTGACATTAATCTGTTTTTAGTTTCATTTTTTGATGTGCAGCGCATTTTCTGATATCCTTAACTGGTAAAACATTTCAGTAGGCCATCTGAGAAAAGACAAGACGTTTAATACCTTTAGGAAGTGCCCAATATTTATGTCCCAGAGCCCTTCGCTCCATCTCTGCCGCTCTGATCAATCAACTTTTCTTCAAGAGGATGCAACTGGGAGGCAGATGTCTAGATGGTCATGTGGGCAGAACACCCTTAATCTCAACCTGAAAGCTGAACACAGCTATTTGAAGTTCAGGAAACTCATGAACACTGAACTCTGCAAACGTACTTTAATTAAATTCAGCACAGGGGTCATAATATAATTCTCGGTTATCTGACCCTATTGGATTCTAAACGGTCCTATCTAACCTGCTGCTTGAACTTACCGTTTCAGCACACTTGAGTAAGTAACTGAAATGAGACATGCAGCGCTTTTCAAAACCCTCAGTAAATAAATAAACATGTAATACAGCCATTGTAGTAATCTGTGTGTAACCTGAAGGTCACAAATTAGAATCTTGGCAGCTCTCTGGGCTGTTGACCCTTTGTGGTTGGTGGAAAAATACCCTTTAGTTGGCTTAATGCAACACCTGTTATTACAGCACTTTTAAACGTATAGAAAACAACTATATACTCCACCACTTATTGTTTTAAATGTAACTTAAATGAGCGTCACCCTAAAAAAAGCCAGTATTTAGAGCAGTCCAAAAAATGTTAGAAACAATGCTCGCCTTCTCAGCTCTGCTGTTTACGAACAAAAATGGTTTAGGTATAGTATAATCATTTAGCTCACATATAATATAATATACATTTTTTTTATTTGTTCAGGATTGTGGGCCAGCTAAAGAGTACCTGTAGTGTTGTTAATGTTTCTTCTCACGGAGTATACAAGCCTTGGAAATTTTGTATACATTTGGGCGAAGCAGTTTTAATAATTGCTATATTTTACTTTTCTGTCCCCTCGCAGTACTATTTGCACATGGATGGAAGAGGCAACTATGAATTCAAGCTGATCACCGATGACACGATTGAGTTTGGCTCTTAACCTTTGCACCAATGCCACTTGATGCAATAGATCAACTCCATCAGTGCAGTCAACGCTTAGAATCTGAAATACATTGTAAATTAATCATACAAAACTTGTTTTTTAATATTTTGACTAAATATAGTATAATTCAGAACAATTCAAGTTCTGTAAATGGTTTAATTTGTAGAATATTGTTAATTTGTGTATATGTTGGATTCTTTATTCTTTCTGTACTAAGGATGTCTTTATTTTTGTTGTCAGAAAACTGCCTAAATTAAGTTGGACTCCAATCACTGTTACTAGATTCACTTTTAAACATGAACTATTTAGGTCATCGAGTTTGAATTGAGTGAACCCATCTGTGCTTAGGGTTGACATCTACTCCTGTGAGTGGGTCTGCACTTTTTTTGTCTGTCCAATGTCTTTGAATACTGGCACTTAAAGCAGAGAGCTGACTTGAGAACAGGGGGGAGTTTAACTCCCGCCCGTTTTCCTGTCCACTGAGCGCTAGACTGATTATTTATTTACTGTCCCATATCTTTCCAAAGTGGCAGATGTTTCAGCTCCCTCCATTCCTTGAATCGCGTTTTGCTGCTTCCAGCAAGATGGGTCTTCTTTTGTAGAAGAAATTGAAACGTATTCCTTACATTCTTAAGAATGGTATGCAGCACAGTTGTACAAGTGGACTCCAGTGGCCACGGGAAGTATCTCCATGAGTCGCTTTTTTTGTGGTGGTACGCGAGGAAATATCAACGTGTGTATGTTGTTCAACTCATTCTGCAGTATTCCCATAGTGGAGAATGTCTTTCTTCTGCTGACTACTTGACTAGGTCGGTCTTAGCAATTCCTCCGTCCCAATTGAATAGCATAATTATTTTTTTTTTAAAAAAACACTTGCTCTTGGTAGTGGGTATACTGAGGAGTTCAGATATTTGTGATGTCTTCTTACCATGACTGGGGACTTTGTAGGTGGCAGCTCCGAGGAAGAACCAGAAGACCTTTCTGCACAGTCATTCCTATGCTTGACCTGTGCAGTGCTTCTGCTCATTAGGGTGATAAACATTCTGTAGTGAGCCAGACAACCTGACTGTTGGCAGGCTACATCCTTTATTGTGTTCAGTCCCCCGCCCTTGCAGTAACTGCAAACCATTCTCTTATATGCATGGAGAGATCAAGTCCTATACAGTGGCTTATGAAATAGCCATTCACAATAGAAACCATTTTGTATCCAGTGATCCTAAGTGATTTTAATATTGCTATTGTTGCATTTGATGTCACTTGTGACCTTCATTGGAAAAAGGGTACGCTAGCAAGATTTCTGTGTACATAAATTTCATGTGATTTAAGACACATTTGTGGTACAGCCACCTGCAAAATAACCAAAATTCAATTGCCTGGGAAGGACTGACCCATTTGTATTTCCACCAAGCCTACTTGAAATATTTTTATGATTGTTGTAATGAAATGAACACATCTTGAAACAAATTTCGATAATTTTACTAATATTTCTATTCTGTTGAATTGAAAAACATTTCTACAATATAGTAAACCATACACTGGAGGTATGGTGGTAATCGTGTGGTGTCCACACACGATATAACATAGAAATGCACTACATGATGGCATGCACTGAATATGCAATAAATTTGTCCTCTGAATCTTTTAAGCTCAGTATCCGTTTTCTTTATTGTGAACAGGAGAGTCACCTGCAGAATGTTTGGCACCTAATTCAAAAACTTGAACAATAGCCGGATTAAATTTGGCATGAAATACTGAAATGTGGTTGGCTGTTTTCCAAACAATCATCTTTGAAGCATTCTACATGTATGTTGCAAATATTTTGAGATTGTGATCAGTTTGAAGAAATTCACGTCAGAAGGCTCTGCAGCAGCTCATTCGGTTTTCTAGACTTCACTCTGTGCTTAAAAATAAATTTTGGGCTCAACAGGTTTGCAGTTCGAATTTGGACTATAGCAGTAGCTTTGCACCTACTCTTGAGGCACACATTTCTCCACATTCCATGATATTACTCTTATTTCTGTTTCTTCTACCACCTTCCCTTCATCTTGTGTCAATCTCTTTCCTCTCTGCCACCTCAGCCCATCTCATCCTTCCAACGTTTTCCCTGACTTCCTCCAACATGGCATCAGTATTGCTCGCTTATCTCCACATGTCGTGCCTTTCACCATGTCAGCTGTTATGGGTGGGTGCATGAGCTACCAATTGCAGAGTCATTTTGCATGCTCTTCTTTAGCAGCATCACAACATGGCTTTAGTAACTGTGTGTGGGATTGGACATATTCCAAAAGAAGCTGTGGCACTATAAAACTGCTAGGTCAGCTTGAAGAGTGGAATTAAATATAGCATAGTAGTACTTGTTTTTTGGCCGTTGTAAAAGTGCTGAGAATGCAGACAGATTAGATTACTGCTGCCCATTGCAGGGCTGGCCAGGAGATTTAAATGTCTTTGAAGAAATGAACTTCATGCTCAACAGTTGCATGGAACATAGCAAGACATCACTTTTCATCTGGGAAAAGTAGAATGGTGGATAAAGTCAAAAGAATGTTTATGAATGTTGTGAGTACATCGGTGGTTGCTGAGAAAGATTGGAGAAAAGAGGTCAAATGGAATGTGATTTTCAAGTTTGCCGCATACCCTGAAAGGTAATGAGCTTTACTTGTTTGGCCCAATCCCTGGATGCAGCAGACAACATCCTCTGGAAACATTACCTCCCAGTTATTTCCTTGCTGTGATAAATTAGCAATCCCATTGAGGTCCGACCCCCCCCCCCCCACCTGCATTATTTTTATTTAACAGCATTCTTATTCAACACATTATTGGTTGAAATCAATGAAATGTTTCTTTACTGCAATAAGTGTTTGCGCCAACAAGGCACCATCCTCAAAAAGCAGTATCCCTATCTCACCTATTTTCGATATGTACAGTGCAGTACTCATTTTTATTAAATGCTTATTTCCAGCTTCAGTGCGCATGTAAATAACTTTTTGGTATGTTAGACTGCTTGAAAAACCACGAGGCAGTCGTAATCTCTGAGGTAGTAGAGCTTGTTCTTTTATAGATTGTTAACATATTCTATGGGAGGTGTCCTGCCACACCCCAAATAAGATGGTGCACACACTACAGTAAAGTGTTACGATTCTGTAATTTATTCTAGAAAACAAAGAACAAACAAAAAAAGAAAGATAGCTCTCTTATCCTAGTCTTCCAGCTAATATTGGGAGTATGGGCAGTAGGCCATATTGTTCCCAAAAATTTAAATATATCATTTAAACTGGATTTTATGCTCTCCCTGTGACAGATGAACCAAATTAACCTTCTGAGCCTGGTGCATTGAGTTCTCCTTAGATTAATGTCATAACCCTCAGCGACTTTTATATAGTCAGGCAGTTTCTTAGGGATACTATCAATTCCTATTTTTCACCTGTTTACTTCGACGGAATTGCAAGTGGTGAATGAGTCACAGTACAAAATACCTCCTTAACTTTGTTATTCCACTCACACTATCCATAAATTAAGGAAAGTTTGTACTATTTTTAACCACACAATTATTTGTAATGGTATGGACAGTGTGTTGTATAAACTGTGATCAAGGTTGTGCAGTTGGTGTAAATAGAGTTGCGATCTGTAGCAGCATTCTGTGATACAGGGGTAAACCTCTTATGGATTATTGCTTGTCAAGAGACTGGACTCCACAATGTAGATGTAGAAACTGGAGCATGTGGAGATCTTGGTCAATGTCCAAAGAATCAAGGAAAAGGCTTGTGGTGAAATATATCTGCTTTATAAGCAAATGATCAATCCTCGCTCTTTTATAATGCTGCTTTTTACAGGCTGATTCATCCTTGTAAAAGCCTGCTGGATCCTTGCTGCACAGGTGATGTGGAGAACTGCAGTGCTGATTTGTGATCCGTTGGCACTGTCTTGGTACGTACTGTGGCATGAGCTTCATCACTTGTGCTAGCCAATGTCATGCCTCATGCAAATTGGTAAATTTGCTGCTTCTGCATGTTCCACTATCCTCTTTAGACATATGACCAGTTAGACCATATTTACTTTGCTAGGGCTAGCATTGCAGGTAAACTGGCTAGGCTGATATCAGCAGTTGCCAGGTGCAGTGAGTGTTTTGAGAGAGCCCATCCAACATCAAAATGAGGCCACAACAGGTGCCTGATGCCTGCGGCAGCGAATTCAGATCCATACAACGATCCCGGTGAGGCGGGGGGCATATTCCAAGAGGCCAGCATAGTGCGCATCCGCTGCAAGTTGGTTAATGGCAGCGATGCGCTCCTTTCTTTTGTGATCTCCCTCTGCCTGCCCCCTCGTAGCTGCATCTGCCGCGCACATCTGAATCACCAGTGACCTTGCACAGCACGCATTTGGCCCATCAGTGCTTTTGCCGGCGTTCACACAGTTCTAAAAAACAAAACCGGGTTTTGGCTCAAAAACTCAGCTGAACTGAGCCCAATATACTAGAAAAACAGAACAAAAAGTTCAAGCTAAGACTCACTCAACCTAATACTTAAATAACTCCTAACAAGAAATGAAACATGAGAGGAGGGTTTTATAAATTTCCTTATTATTTGACGGAAATGATTTTAATTAATTTCACATTTTCAAAATGATTTTGCGCTAAAACATTGCTTCATTGCGCTTAGATCATATATACAAATCCCTATCTAACATAACATATAATACATCTGCATATTATTAATGATCCCCTGGGTGACTAAAACAAACATACAAACACTCATCAGACACTCATGGCCATTATACTCATGCATACACTAAAGAATACACACACTATAAAGAACTGGGTCCTTGTGGCAACCTTTTTTCTCTAATAAATTGATTACAACTCAATTTAAACATCAAGAAACATTTCAGTTTTTTTTGTTGACAAAATGAAGTTACAGGTTATTTTTGAAACACACAAGAAGAACAGAAATATCTTATAAACGGTGCGACACAAGGACCAAACTGGTCGACGCGTTTCGAACCACTAATTTAAGGGTTCTCCTCAGGACCAACCAATCTCTGCAATAAACAATAAAGAATAAATTTTAGGTATAGAACTGTGACTCAGAATTCCTACAATGCACCACATAGGCCTCACATCACCCACCTTGGAGTTGGAGATCTATCTGCCTGAAATCTATCCAAATCGTTTCAATTGATGAGGAACCTAAACAAGAAACCATTTGCATTATCGTTTCTCACTTGACTATAACAGGCAATACATGCAGCACAGGACGAACACCAGACATTTGGACAAAACAATGGTACTTGCTCCACTTACCGGATCGGGGGAACGTGCCCTCTTTTCCGGCTAACAATGATTGTTTGATACTGGCTTTTCTACAATAAAGGAAAGGGGCTACGATTACTAACGTCATCCATGTTCAGACGCCGAAACCAAAACTGCCTTGCGAAGTGGGACACTTACTTAAGTGCGTTCGTGAGACCATTTCAATCGGGCTGCCCGCGCCGGGATCTAAAAGTAAACAAGGCGGTATGAGTCGTCGCAAATTCAACTTCAAAATCCATACTTAAATCCTCTAAGCTTCCCTGGCACTAGTGTTCTTTCTTATTCCGCCTGCGAGCTTACCGGGAGTTCACCTTTCGTCGCTCCATGTACGTGTCAATCCATTAGTGAGGAACACTTGGCAGTATGGGAAAAGATGACGATTCATACCAGCAAACAGAAACCAGGGGATCGCTGGTAGATGTAGTTAAACTTAACAGCCTTCCAGGTGTATTTAGAAAACGTGGCATGGATTTGAAAAAGTGCTGAGAACACTAAAGGTTATAGGCTCTTCAATCGAACAATAGTAAAGACGCGTGATTGTCCACACAAAACGCCAGGTGGCTGCTGGGCAATGTGGTTCGAGGGTGTTTATCGTATTTGTTCGAGTTTACGCAGAAACAATTTCTAGCGTGTTAAACACGAAAGGCATTCCAAAAAAAGGGGGTCAGAGTTGCTGTAAATCCATCGGCAGTGTAAACAAACAGTTGTTAGAAACATATTCAGTTGACAGGAAAAATCCGTACATTGTTTGTTACATTGGAACAGCAGGACGAACAGGAAAAACAGTGGTGACAACTGAACGGTGTTGTTCTAAAATTAGACAATTGGTCTGAATATCTCCGCTACTTCATTCAGGCCGTTAATCGCCGTGTTAAATTTCATAATGAGTAGTGCCTCACGTTGGCTTAATTGGCCTTCCAAATCACCTCCACGCGGGTCTCTTTCAATCTTGGACAAAACCGTCCATTTCAAATCATCCTCACTGTGCGTCATTGTGGCCCAATGACTGACTAATGGGGCATTTTCCACTCGTCGTCTAATCCTAGATTTATGCTGGATAATGCGTTGTCGGACCTCCTGGGTTGTCTTCCCAATATACAACTTTGGGCAAGGACAAGTTATTGCATAGACCACATTCTTTGTTTTACAATTGCTGAACGTGTTATGCTTCCAGTGGGTGGTATTGAAAGAAAAGACATCACCCTCTATGGTCTGCTCGCAACAAATGCATGTTCCACATTTGTGGTGACCAACAACTGGCGGTAGATTCAGCATGCTCCTTAATGTCTGCTGTTCTTGTTTTGGTAGAGCAGCCCGGACTACGTAGTTGGCTACACTTTTCTCCTTTTTATACGCAAACATTGGAGGGGTAGAAAATTCTTCATGGAGGTCCTTAATCAGATGCCAATTGCCTAGGATGAGTTTACGGAGTTTGTGGCTGTTAGGGCAGAATGTTGTTACACAGACTGGTCTATTGCCCTTATTCCTAGTTTTTTGCTCCAACAATGTCTCTCTAGGTGTCCACCAAGCTCTCTTCAAAGAGTGTTTGAGTAATTTCTTGGGGTATCCCCTCTCAAGAAGGCGATCTCTTAATTTGTTGGCATGCGTGAAGTATTCCTCTTTTTTTGTGCAGTTCCTGCGAATACGCAAGAACTGACCATAAGGTAGATTTTGTCTCAGACTGCGAGGGTGGTTGCTCGTATAATGTAGTGCCTTATTCCGGTCTGTCTGTTTTCTGAATAGTGTGGTTTCTAGCTCTCCATCAGAAGCCACTACCTTCACATCCAAAAAAGTAATCGATTCGTTTGACGAAACACTACTAAATTTGATGTCATTAGATCTTTCATTGAGCCAACCAACAAACTCGTTCAGTACTTCCTGTGTGCCAGTCCAAATAAGGAAAATGTCATCAATATAGCGCATATAGTTGGAAATGTTTGCAACAAATGGGTTGTTGTTGTATATGAAATTGTTTTCATATAAACCCATAAAAAGCACAGCCAACTCCGGGGCGAAAGGACATCCCATCGCCACGCCTCTTGTTTGGTAAAAAAACTGTGAATCAAAAGAAAAATAATTTTTGGATAATGCAAACTTGGCCAGAGACAAAAGAAATTCCGTTGGAACTTGTACTGGTCGCTCTCTTTGACCTAAAAACCACTCTCAATATTGATTTTTTTCTAAAGCCATTTATCAATCAAGTTCCGGCCCATTTGAAAGACACCACTGCCTTCCTTAACAGAATAGCATCCGTGCAGTTCAACAAAACTAAACAACTGATGGTTTCAATGGACGTGGTGTCACTCTATACCCAGATTCCTCAGGATCAAGCTTTGGAGGCTTTAGAGTGGTTTTTAGGTCAAAGAGCGACCAGTACAAGTTCCAACGGAATTTCTTTTGTCTCTGGCCAAGTTTGCATTATCCAAAAATTATTTTTCTTTTGATTCACAGTTTTTTTACCAAACAAGAGGCGTGGCGATGGGATGTCCTTTCGCCCCGGAGTTGGCTGTGCTTTTTATGGGTTTATATGAAAACAATTTCATATACAACAACAACCCATTTGTTGCAAACATTTCCAACTATATGCGCTATATTGATGACATTTTCCTTATTTGGACTGGCACACAGGAAGTACTGAACGAGTTTGTTGGTTGGCTCAATGAAAGATCTAATGACATCAAATTTAGTAGTGTTTCGTCAAACGAATCGATTACTTTTTTGGATGTGAAGGTAGTGGCTTCTGATGGAGAGCTAGAAACCACACTATTCAGAAAACAGACAGACCGGAATAAGGCACTACATTATACGAGCAACCACCCTCGCAGTCTGAGACAAAATCTACCTTATGGTCAGTTCTTGCGTATTCGCAGGAACTGCACAAAAAAAGAGGAATACTTCACGCATGCCAACAAATTAAGAGATCGCCTTCTTGAGAGGGGATACCCCAAGAAATTACTCAAACACTCTTTGAAGAGAGCTTGGTGGACACCTAGAGAGACATTGTTGGAGCAAAAAACTAGGAAGAAGGGCAATAGACCAGTCTGTGTAACAACATTCTGCCCTAACAGCCACAAACTCCGGAAACTCATCCTAGGCAATTGGCATCTGATTAAGGACCTCCATGAAGAATTTTCTACCCCTCCAATGTTTGCGTATAAAAAGGAGAAAAGTGTAGCCAACTACGTAGTCCGGGCTGCTCTACCAAAACAAGAACAGCAGACATTAAGGAGCATGCTGAATCTACCGCCAGTTGTTGGTCACCACAAATGTGGAACATGCATTTGTTGTGAGCAGACCATAGAGGGTGATGTCTTTTCTTTCAATACCACCCACTGGAAGCATAACACGTTCAGCAATTGTAAAACAAAGAATGTGGTCTATGCAATAACTTGTCCTTGCCCAAAGTTGTATATTGGGAAGACAACCCAGGAGGTCCGACAACGCATTATCCAGCATAAATCTAGGATTAGACGACGAGTGGAAAATGCCCCATTAGTCAGTCATTGGGCCACAATGACGCACAGTGAGGATGATTTGAAATGGACGGTTTTGTCCAAGATTGAAAGAGACCCGCGTGGAGGTGATTTGGAAGGCCAATTAAGCCAACGTGAGGCACTACTCATTATGAAATTTAACACGGCGATTAACGGCCTGAATGAAGTAGCGGAGATATTCAGACCAATTGTCTAATTTTAGAACAACACCGTTCAGTTGTCACCACTGTTTTTCCTGTTCGTCCTGCTGTTCCAATGTAACAAACAATGTACGGATTTTTCCTGTCAACTGAATATGTTTCTAACAACTGTTTGTTTACACTGCCGATGGATTTACAGCAACTCTGACCCCCTTTTTTTGGAATGCCTTTCGTGTTTAACACGCTAGAAATTGTTTCTGCGTAAACTCGAACAAATACGATAAACACCCTCGAACCACATTGCCCAGCAGCCACCTGGCGTTTTGTGTGGACAATCACGCGTCTTTACTATTGTTCGATTGAAGAGCCTATAACCTTTAGTGTTCTCAGCACTTTTTCAAATCCATGCCACGTTTTCTAAATACACCTGGAAGGCTGTTAAGTTTAACTACATCTACCAGCGATCCCCTGGTTTCTGTTTGCTGGTATGAATCGTCATCTTTTCCCATACTGCCAAGTGTTCCTCACTAATGGATTGACACGTACATGGAGCGACGAAAGGTGAACTCCCGGTAAGCTCGCAGGCGGAATAAGAAAGAACACTAGTGCCAGGGAAGCTTAGAGGATTTAAGTATGGATTTTGAAGTTGAATTTGCGACGACTCATACCGCCTTGTTTACTTTTAGATCCCGGCGCGGGCAGCCCGATTGAAATGGTCTCACGAACGCACTTAAGTAAGTGTCCCACTTCGCAAGGCAGTTTTGGTTTCGGCGTCTGAACATGGATGACGTTAGTAATCGTAGCCCCTTTCCTTTATTGTAGAAAAGCCAGTATCAAACAATCATTGTTAGCCGGAAAAGAGGGCACGTTCCCCCGATCCGGTAAGTGGAGCAAGTACCATTGTTTTGTCCAAATGTCTGGTGTTCGTCCTGTGCTGCATGTATTGCCTGTTATAGTCAAGTGAGAAACGATAATGCAAATGGTTTCTTGTTTAGGTTCCTCATCAATTGAAACGATTTGGATAGATTTCAGGCAGATAGATCTCCAACTCCAAGGTGGGTGATGTGAGGCCTATGTGGTGCATTGTAGGAATTCTGAGTCACAGTTCTATACCTAAAATTTATTCTTTATTGTTTATTGCAGAGATTGGTTGGTCCTGAGGAGAACCCTTAAATTAGTGGTTCGAAACGCGTCGACCAGTTTGGTCCTTGTGTCGCACCGTTTATAAGATATTTCTGTTCTTGTGTGTTTCAAAAATAACCTGTAACTTCATTTTGTCAACAAAAAAAACTGAAATGTTTCTTGATGTTTAAATTGAGTTGTAATCAATTTATTAGAGAAAAAAGGTTGCCACAAGGACCCATTTCTTTATAGTGTGTGTATTCTTTAGTGTATGCATGAGTATAATGGCCATGAGTGTCTGATGAGTGTTTGTATGTTTGTTTTAGTCACCCAGGGGATCATTAATAATATGCAGATGTATTATATGTTATGTTAGATAGGGATTTGTATATATGATCTAAGCGCAATGAAGCAATGTTTTAGCGCAAAATCATTTTGAAAATGTGAAATTAATTAAAATCATTTCCGTCAAATAATAAGGAAATTTATAAAACCCTCCTCTCATGTTTCATTTCTTGTTAGGAGTTATTTAAGTATTAGGTTGAGTGAGTCTTAGCTTGAACTTTTTGTTCTGTTTTTCTAGTTCACACAGTTCTAGGCAGGGGAGGCCGAGGCGAGTTGCCCGGGGGTCAGTGAAAGACAAGTTGCTGGGCGTGTAAACAGCTGTCGTCCCTGATGCCCGTGTTTACCTTGATGGTTTGGCCCCCCAAGTGTCTACAGCTGCCAGTGACCGATTTTAGGGGCCTATCCCCCATCCCCCCTTGCCGTGGGGCACGGACAGTTGTGAGAGATCGTCAGGGGCCCGCACATTGCTATATGGATCCTAACCGGCTGGCGTTGTTAAGTACTGTGGGGGGTCGTGCTTTAGCCCACCCAGAGTACCCCTGTCCGTTTGGAAGCATACCTCGGGCATTACAATGGATCGCATCAAGGGTTCTGGGTCCCGCGGGACGAAACTGGTCCAAACCAACAAACTGGACCTCTATACAGTTTCCAAAGACGCTCAGCGGGACTGACTGTCCGAAGATGCCGCCAGAGGGAGCCCAGGGGAAGAGGAACTGGAGCCCTCGCTTAAGGATGTCATGGAGGCCATTACTGGAGTCAAAACTTCCTTCGACACTGTGGCGATTGACGTTAATCTTATATGGGCCGATCTGGGGAAACTCAACGAAAAAGTAAAGCAGGTAAAAATAACGACCTCCAGTCTCGTTGATGACCTCACTCAGCTGCAAAGAGAGGTCCGCGAGCTCCAGGACTCTCGCGGATCTCAAGTTGGATGACTGCGTAGGTCGACTTCGGCGCAACAATCTTCGCATCCTTGGAATTCTGGAGAAAGCTGAGGGGCAATCCCCAGACCTATTTATCGAGGACCTTATTCTCAAACACTTGCAACCCAAAGGCCTTAGTAAATTTTTCGTTATTGAACGTGCTCACAGGGTCCCGGGCGGCTGCCCCAAACCGGGCGCTCCCCCCGTGGCCCATGCTGGCTCGGGTCTTAAACTTTCGTGACAGATGTGATCCTCGAGAACTCCAGAGCAGGGGCCCCCCTTCGTTACGAAAATGCTGACATTTCCTTCTTTTCGGACTTCACGCAGAGAGTGCAGAAGCAAAGGCGGTCATTCCTTTCTATGAAGCGCGACCTGAGAGAGAGGGGCCTGAAATATTCAATGCTGTTCCCGGCGCGCCTCCAGGTCGAGGCGGAGGGAAGAGCGTGGTTCTTCGACCAACCTGAAGCAGTGGCAGAGTGGATTGAATATCGAGGAGCAGAGTCCGACGGATCGCGGCGCCAGGGAACATGCAGACATTTGACCTTCTTGAGATAAAGACTCGGAGAACGGCAGGCTGAAACTGAGTAACCGGGAACATAGATGTGGGGCGGGAAGGGTGGGGTACAGGTGTCTGATTGCAGGGGCTGCAGATCCCATATGGTCTTAAGCCACTCGCCTACTAGGGGCACTACAGGTAACATGGTTGGGGGCAGGGACACGGAGCACACTATTTCCCCCTCTTTCGTTCTTTGAATTCCTATCTAGGGCGACAGGCACTCTTCAAGTTTTCTATGGGCAGTTCTAAGCCCAGAGTGCAGGGCAGCGGGGTGGGGGGGTCGTTGGGTTGGGGTGTTTTTGTTTGTTATTTTGGTATCACATTTGTTACATCGGTGTGGTATATGATTACATCCTCAGAAGAATAACTGGTGGGGTAAATGTCGAGGGTTTCTGGTTTTGCGATCTGCATGACAAGCGTGATGGGGATAAAAACGTTAAAATCTTGAGCTGGAATGTTAACGGGTTAGGGGACAAAATCAAACGCAGTGCTGTTCTTCAGTACATTAAGAGGCATGCTCCAGATGTAGTTCTGCTCCAGGAAACACATCTGATTGGGAACCTATGTAAGGCAATGCACAGGGAGGGATATAAGATGGTTGCACATTCTGGATTAACCTCGGGTTCCAGGGGGGTAGGTATCGTGACGAGAAACTCATTTCCACTAGTGGTGAATTCCACATGGGCGGATGATCGGGGCAGATACATTGGTTCTCCGGGATGTGGGAGGGCCTGGTTATTACCTTCATGTCTATCTAAGTCCCCCCAGGCTTGCAGGCCACTATGTTTGCAGACTTCGGTGCGGTCCTGCTCACCATTCCGGAAGGGCTCTTGGTAATGGGGGGTGATTTCAATGCGGGGGTCTCAGGCGCATTGGATAGGTATTCCCCCCTCCCTCCCTCCCCCCCGGGAGGTGAAATCATCAGCTCGTTGGTTACCAGATTTCCTTGAGGCAATGGGGCTGGTTGATGGATGGGAGAGTATACCATCCAGACCAGATACAACACACCTTTCACTCTGGGGCACACCACAGTCTCTCCCGTTTAGACTATTGTCTCGTTCCAGCTGCACAAGCCACCTACATAAAGGAAATCAAATACTTAGCTAGGGGTATCTCCGATCACTCGCCCCTCTGGGTCCATCTGCTCATAAGTCCGGGTGCTGTGGGAAAGTTGGCTCCCATTAACCCTTGGTACTTACGCAACCCTAAGATCCGTAAAGACCTTATTAAGACCATTGACGAATATTTCTCTGACAATATGGGGTCTGTGTCCTCTTCCCAGACCTTATGGGAAGCATTTAAGACTGTGATTCGGGGACAGGCATTGTCACTAATATCTGGCTCCAAAAGAGACAAGCAGAAGGAAGTACTTGAGCTCGAGGCCGATATATAAAGGCTAGAGAGCGACCTGGAATCACGCCGGAGAAGCTCAATCTGCTGAACCTGAAACAACATGACTATAGAACTCTAGTCTCTGATAAGGCCATGGCCCTGAGCAGGGAGCAGCAGGGTAGACTTTATGATCTGGGAGATCAGGCCGGGAATCTCATAGCGTGGCTGGACAGAAAGGAATGGTCGGGTCGGCTGGTCCCGGAGCTTAGAGTAGAGGGCGGCATCTCGATCACGGAGCATCAGGAAATCATAGATAGGTTTGCTGGTCATTTTCAAACAGTTTATACGTCAAGAAGTAGACTCTCAGGACTTACTGCGAGATATTAAGCTCCCCAGTCTCTCTCTGGAAGATCGAGAATATATAGACAGGCCTCTTACAACCGACGAGGTTGCGCAAGCAATCCGTTCTTTAAATTTGGGGAAAGCTCTGGGCCCAAACAGACTCCCCATTGAACTTTACAAACTTAGGCCAGATAAACTTGCCCCCCCATTTGAAAGCAATGTTCGAAGAATCTGGTGAAGTGGGCATGCTGCCCCGGGAGCAGAGAATAGCCACCATCGTCCCCATACATAAGGAAGGGAAGGCTAAAACAGACTGCCTCGTATAGGCCCATCGCTCTTCTAAACGCAGAACCTAAGATATTAGCCAAACTATTAGCTAACCGCCTGGTGAAGGTGATCAGTGGCCTAGTGCATCCAGATCAATCTGGTTTCATGCCCCATAGAAATACAGCCTCAACTTACGCAGAGTTCATGGGGTGGTGGATAGAGCTCACACCCTTCGAGATCCAGCTGTGATTGTGACCATGGCCTTTGATACAATTGAGTGGCCCTATTTATGGGCAGTCTTGGCGAAGTTGGGCTTTGGTCCGAAATATATCCAGTGGGTGCGTCTTCTATATTCCAAACCGCTGGCCCAAGTGGTGGTGAATAACAAAGTTTCAGCCACTTTTTGCTTAGTCGGGGAACTCGCTAGGGTTGCCCACTGTCCCCCCTTCTTTTCTCCCTGGCCTTGGAACCCCCTTGCTGCTTGGATCCGTTGGGATCCAATGATAAGGGGTCTGCGGTGGTCCCCCGCGTGGGAGGACCGCATATCCTTATACGCAGACGACATACTGCTCTACTTGGCCTCTCCTAAGAAATCTCTTACAGTAGTGTTAGACATCCTTAAAATCTTCAGCAGATTCTCTGGACTCTCCATCAATTGGGGGAAAATCCCTACTATTTATTTTGAGTGGGGACCCTCCCGTTCCACCCCGAACTGTCAAATACAAATCAACACGACCGGATTTAAATATTTGGGAATTTTGTATCTCATTCGACCCCTCGGTCCGCTATGCCCAAAATCTTCTTCCCCCCTCTTCGAAGACTCAAAAGTGATATTGCCAATTGGAAGACACTTCCCATCTCACTCCTGTGCAGGGCCACCCTATTCAAAATGATGGCCTTACCACGATTCCTTTATACCCTACAAAACACCTTGGATTTAGTTCCAGCTCATGACTTCAGGGAGATCGATGGCCTGCAAAGGGACCTATTATGGTACGGCAGGCCCCGAATCGCCCTGAACAAACTAACGCAAAACTGGTACGATGGAGGCATTAGCCTCCCGGATATCAAGAAATACTATTGGGCATCCCAACTGGCAGCCATCAATCATTGTACGTACGGTCGTGCAGACGACCTGGGCTACGCCATGGACAGATGGCTCCTTCCGGGGGGCAATTACGGTAGAGCATTGTATTCCCGACCTAAACGATTTGTGTTGACAGGCCCCATGAAACATTCCATTCAAATTTGGCATGACGCTACCAACTCACTTGGTTGGAGACATAAATTAACTTTGACCACCCCTCTTTGGGATTCAGAGAAACTGGGGGATCTGTGGAAAACGAAGGGCTTCGATAAGTGGGATCTGATCGGTATTTCAGCTATTAAGGATATTTGGGAAGAGGAGGAGTTAAGGCCTTCATTACGCTTCAGAGCGAATATGAGCTTGCAGACACTGAATATTTTCGTTATGCAGAGGTTTTGCACTCACTCCAATCTTAGTTGCGTAGGGGATCCGATCCCCTGGAGGCCTCTCCCCTGGAGGACAGAGTTTTAGACGGTCACCTCCCCAAAAAAAACAATCTCATTAATATACAAAAAGTTAATCACATGGCAGACCCTCTACAGACACTGCGGGATAAGTGGACACATGATGGGATAGAGCTAGACGAAGAGGATTGGCAAGTTGTAGTGTCCTCCCCTAAAGAGGTGGCTATTCCGGCACGGTTGCGACTGGTTCAGCTTAAGATCCTTCATAGTATCTACATAACGGGGCCCCGGTTAGTACACATGGGGTGATCTGACACAGGCAAATGCAAAAGGGGATGCGGCCTTACCGGAACATTCATGCACACCATTTGAGAATGCACACATCAGCTCTTACTGGCTCCAAATCCATGACACAATCAGTGAGGTATTACGCGTCTCCCTCTGCCCAGAGGCAAGACGATGTCTTATTAAAATTTGGGAGCCAATGGATTTGAACACTTCTCAGACACAATGGGCCACACTAGGGTTCATGGTGGCCAAAAGAAACATCGTCCAACTGTGGGGGGCAGCACAACCGCCCACTTTAGAAACCTGGGAGAAGAACCTTGATTGGTGTAAGTTTAGAGAAAAAACTGTATATTTGGCAAGGGGGTGTCCTAGGAAATGGTCCCGTATCTGGAACCCGTGGAATGTTTATAGAGGAGAGATCTGTACACCGCCTCAAAGTATTGAGCATGATGACCCTATATCCCCATAATGTTCCTCTCTATGGTGAAGTCCATGTATCCATCCACCCATGCATACTGTAATGTATAACCTGCACGACCCTCTGCATTGTATTACTTACAGATGTATGTTTAATAAAAAGATTTATAAAAATGAGGCCACAACAAGGCACTGAAATTAAAATCAATGTCATTGTTTAATCTGCAGCATCTGTGAGGGAAATTAGGCTGGCATGTGGGCTCATTACACTGCTGCCTAAAACAGAGCAGGATTACGCTTCATCTGCAGATTACAAAACCGCTGAATTAAAAATTGACTGTCATTGCACATATGTATTTTATGTACTGTGGCCATAGTGATGCGGAGTTATACGTTCCATGACATGAGGTATTTAGAGAACACAAAGGTGGTGCCAATCCCTACGAATAACTACACATCTGAAACTCCATCCATTGAAGACCCTGGGTGTGAGGAGATAATTGACAGAGTAATGGAGGAAGCGAAGCAAGAGGCGTAATGCTCTGTCTGAGCTTCCACAATACTGAAAATCCAGCCATTGACAGAATAAAGTGAGACAAAGTTTCCTGGCTAGATACCCTACCAGTTGCTTTTACGTAGGTTGGCTAAACTCAAGCTATAGATTCCAGCACCAACATCGAACCAAAGTTCTCCAAAACCCTATTCGAACAGCGCTCCTCTGAAATTATCTTACAGTCAATCGTCTAACAGCCATGGTAAATGCAAGAGCTGCCTTTCAGTGAGAAGGGAGACTGCAGCTAGTAACCCCTCACTAGATGCAGTCACCCTACTTTCCTGAAAGACTGCCCTTGCATTTACCATGGCTGTGATTCACACATTAAAGTTGCCACAGATGTTTTTTTTTTTTTTTGTTGCTTTTATATAGCGCGAACTTGACCCGAATCCAATCGGGTATCAGAGCGCTTTACATAGCACAAGTTACGTTACATTAGGACACACATTCATTCTTTGTTAGGCACGGGGAGATTAAGTGATTTGCCCAGAATCACAGGATGTACAACGGTCACCAATGTCAATACACGTGACTAATGGAGTGAATTACATTGAAACATGGTCATAAAGGCGAAGGAGCAATAAATAAATCAATGACAGAACAATCGCCATCTTTAATGTGCTTTGCCGTAGCTGCTTATATAATGTCTGCTTAGCTTGTCCAAAGGAGGGGCACCTAGAGACAACATATAATCAGATCATAAAGATTGTGCTCTTTAAATCGGCAATATTACAAGCTGGGGGTCAATTACTGTATTCTATAAATATGTAAACTTAGCCATCAATAGGAAAGGCTTTTAGGTGTAGTGTAAGGGGGTTGTTTTTAGGATTGCTTTAATAACATTTATATTGAGCACAAGGAATTATTTTATGCTTGGAATCAAATTGTGTTGTGTTAATAGAAATATTTTCTAAAATTTGCATGGTATAAGCTGATAATAAAATGTTGCTAGAAGCAAGAATGGCTGTTTGCTTTAAAAATACAATCTACCCGTAAAATATTTGCAACTTGAAAATTACTGTCACAGACAGTTTTGCCAACCTAGCGGGCAAATTTTAAGGACAACATAAAATACAATTCTCAAATGCATTATTTAGTTGAACTTATTTGATGTATGCCAATACTTTAAAAAAAATAAAAAAAAATAATGGAGAAGCAGACTCAAGCTTTTATGGGCAGTTAGTTGCCCCTTTCTTAAAGAAAATCACAAAAGTACATCCAAGTGCCCATGAAGTTTTACTACTTTCTGAAATCCACAAGAATTCATAGAAGTATGCCTAGAAATCTGCAACAGTTGCAGGTTTTCCAGACACACTCCAATCAAACCTTAGTGAATTCCATTTCTGCATGAAGAAACATACAACCATGTATTTGCTTATTTGAAAATCGGCTGAGGAAGTGCAATTTCCGGTGTTAAAATAGTTTTTTAGGTCGAGACTAGCGGCAGCACGCATGCGCTGCTCGCTCTGCTGAAAGGGAATGTGAACTTCTAAAGTTCAAAAGACAGGGTTGGCTTTTTTTTTTATTAGAAGAGTGATTTGAGCGGTCTAGTGATTCAGAAACTGCTTTTAGAAAAAGAAACCTTGATAAGGTGACACTATAAATAGCATAATGCTGGAAAACTGCAGATTCCTCTCCTTAGAATATTCCAGAGACTTTAGACTGGATCTGAAAAATCTTGAGCAGTCCCTCTGCGCGCCAGTAGATGATGTGAATTGGCTCCACACTGTCCATATCGGAAGTGACATCACAGAGCTGATATAAGCGGCACGCTTCCCTTAGTTCCCTTCAGTCAAAAGCCAACTGTGGATCCAGAGAATTACCTCTATCAATTTTTTCAAGCTTTGCTTCCAGTGTGCTAGGGACACGTCTTCCAACAAATCCACATGGTTCAAACCATGTGGAAAATGTCACTGAGAGATGTCAGTCTCTGACCAACACAACGCTTGTTTTGCTTGTGGTTCTTGGGGTTGAAACACGACCTGCTCCAACTGCAAGTTCATGAATCTGAAGACGATTTGCAAGCAGACATTGAAGTTCTTGGTGGCTTGGCAGAAGGCTCTGCACCGATCTCAGTCCTGCTTCTGTGGAAGATCTGGAGGCTGTTCTTGTAGGCAAAAGTCTTCACGATCGAAGACTTCTTCCTCTAGGTCTGATAAGTCTAAGAAGCACAAGAAGTTAAAGCATTTCTTTGGGTTCCTCTTCTATACACTGTACTTCTAGGCCTGCTCCCGCACACCACCTGTGGAGCCAGCACCCAGGCCTACTCCATTTGTTACTTTAATTCCTTGGCACCGGAGTGATGCCAGCCCAACTTGACGCCATCTTTGGGCCACCAGTCCCCTCCCTCTGGCACCCCTTCAGGCCCCATGGAGCTGAGAGGTCCCCCTGCTAGTTTACCTGCTGACAGTCTCCCCCACCCCTCTACGCAAACAGGGCACTCTGAATTTGCCTCTGGACCGGGGCCAGTGCTGCCACGGGTGCCTTTCACCCTGGCTCCTTCCATTCCAGTGCCGCCCCTTACTCTGCCTTCACTGCTGGACAGTGAACCCATTGTTATAACTGACTCCAAACCAGCTCTTCCCCAGTGCCTTCCGACATTAATACTGATGTTGTCCTGGCCCCACTTGCCCCTGGACCCCCCCCTTGATCTACATCTCCCTGAAGTGGGAGATGAGGGGGAAGTGCTTGGTCCCCTAGAGAAGGGAGCTTAAGCCCACAGAAAACATGTACGAAGAGCTGGGTGATTCTAGTGGCCTGGACACGTCACTGGACTGTGGAATGCTTTCCCCTCCAGGTCCTCTGTCCAGTGATGTGCAGGGTGGCAGAGGTCCTGGACCTTCAGGTGCCTGCTGTCGTGGTCAAGATCAACGTCTCAACAGAGGTGCCTCACCCAGGAGCCTGTTTGGCTGAACCACTTATCCCCTTAAAGCTTTACCAATGTCCTCCTGGGGTCTGGGCTAAACTTTGTACATGGCAGCCTGTGCATCTCATGATTGCCTGTCGCTGGAGGCCCAGTCTTTCTCTCCCTCCACCTCTCCCCAAGAAAGTGGTTGTGCAGGCCTCCATGCAAAAGGTAAATCCTAATGTGTTCCCTTGCACTCCAATGGACAGAATCGAAGAGGCTGGACACTTTTGAAAAGCGTATTTTCTGTTACAGCAGCTTAGATTTGCGGATGGTAAACACCTTATGCCTCAGGCTGATACCCCAATGCATTGTGAGACACGTTTGCACAGTTGCTTCTCATGTTTCCCAAGGAGAGCCTGGCTATCCTCACCAATAAACCTACTGTGTTGCTGCATCGTCAGCCTTGGTTAGGGTCCACTGGGTGCTCGGGGATCTCCAGACATCCCTGAACAACATGCCTTTTGATGTTTCCTGCCTATGTGACCCTAAAGCTGACACAAGACTCTAGCGCTTTTGGGAGAGTCAGGTCACCACCAGATCTCTCAGGCCTTCCTTATCTGCCCGGCCCTGACAGTAGTTTTTTTGCCCTTACTGCAGCCATGGCTAGGGCACATAAGGGCAGATCATCCGCATACCTGCTAGTACCTCAATCTACTCCGTCCTTTCTTGGGAGGGTTTGTGGATCTTTAAGAGGACATGGCAGGACCCTGGGACCTATCCAGTCACCCACTCCTCCAGCTGCACAGCCTGTAAGTAAGCCTCTTTAGTGCACCCTCCCGCCAGCACAACCATCCCATTGGCAGCAGGATCAGGCGCTACTTGCGCCAATGGTCTGTTATAACCAACTAATGGGTGTTGCACATTGTGCAAAACGGGCACGCCCTCCCATTTGTGGAAACCCCTCTTCCGTCAACACCTTCCCAGGAATGGCTGATGCAGGACCAACCCTCCTTGCTCTGTAAGGAAGTCAGTAGCGGCTGGTATCCTGTGAAAGTGGTGAGCATGGGGAGATAGTAACAAAACAAAAAAAGTACCTGCTGCTTGCCGCTCTTCTGCTAGTGCACAGGCTGAGGCTATCAGACTCCACTGGGCCAATCCGGACACTGTTATCATTCTAGTAAAGCTATTACCCAGCATGAGAGAAGTGCTAGGTTTGGCCGTAGCGGGCTGGTTTTGTGCCCCAGTGGGGACTGGGACTCTGTGCCTGCTGTTCTCCACCTGGCAACTCTGGTTGGAGAGATGTCAGTGCGCATGTTTGTTTGGCTGTCCTAAAACAGCCGGACAAATCGGAATGCACACTGACAGCAGTGCTTTGGTAAATATGGCCCAACCCCAAAACTGCTCCGTGAAGAAATATAAAACTGTTTTATTATCACTTTATTTTTCACGTTTTTCTCTGCTGGCTGGGGGCAACACTCCTCCGCCATAACGGAGGTGCCCCGCTGCAGGAAGTACAGACTGTTTTGGCCATCCAGTGTGTCTGCACTGGAAGTAGGGCGTGCTTGTTATTCCCACTACTTTCTGGTGCCCAAAAAAAGGAGGCCTCTGTCCTATACCAGACCTGCATCTTCTCAATTTCTTCCTGAGAAAATAGAAACTCAAGATACTCACAAGTTCTGTATGCAGTGGACACCAGATGGTGGCGGTGGACTTGCAGGATGTGTATTTTCATATCCCGATCCTGCCGGCCCACAGACTTTACTTGCGGTTCACAGTGGGCCACAGGCATTTCTGGGTCATTGTGCTCCTTTTCGGCCTTACCAGTGCCCCTCTGATGTTCACAAAAGTGATGATGGTGGTTTCAGCCCATCTATGGGGGTCGACATTCCACTCTTCCCTCTACCTCAATGTCTGGCTACTGAAGGCTTGCTCGCCCTAGGCAGTACTCACCCCTTCAGACTATGGCTGATCTTCTGTATTCACTAGGGTTCACTAGCAATGTGCAGTCACACCTGATTCCCTTGCAGATGCTCCCTTTCGTTGGAGCCATTCTGGACACAGTGCAGTTCAACGCCTATCCTCAGAGTCCAGGGTAGTTAGGCTATGATTCTGACATTTTAGCCTCTATGCTGGATTTCGGTGAGACTGACTGGGAGGCTGCTGGGTCTCATCGCCTCCTCCAACCTGTTGGTGAAGCATTCCTGATTGCACATGTGAGCTCTGTAGTGGACATGAAGTCCCAGTGGGTCCAGCATCTGGGAAATCTCTCAGACCTGGTCCAGGTACTGGCTGGGACTGCACAAGATCAGCAGTGGTGGCTTACAAACTATGATTGACCCAGCAGCAGACCCCTTCCCCAACCGGAGCGGACAGTGGTGACTGATACCTCACTTATGGGGTGGGGTAATCACCTGGAAAAGATGGAGATCAATGGACTCCCATCTCCACATCAATTCCGGGAGCTGAGGGTGATTAACGTTGAATTGAAAGCCTTCCTCCCATCCATCAAGAGATGGGTGGATTAGATGTTAATGAACACCGCTATATGGTACTTCAACAAACAGATGGGTGTGGCTGTGGACCCTGTGCCAGGAGGCCCTGCGCCTCTGGACATGGCTGGATCGCCAGGACATATTCCTGGTGGTCCAGTAATTGGCAGGCTCACTGAAATCCAGGAACCCAAATGACAACTACATCTGGAAGTGGCTCAATGTCTCTTCCTCTTATGCTGAATATCTTGGCTCAGTCTGTTCACCCCCTGCCGAGAACATGCAATATCAGCACTTTGCGAGTTGGAGTTTTCAAAGTGTATCTTGCCCAGAGATACATTCTGTCTTGAGTGAAATTTCTGGACTCTTGTACGCCTTACTGCCTATACCACTTGTCAAATCTCAGCACAATTCTAACATAACGGGAAGCCTGTCTATGAATGGAGCCACTCTCCGGTTTTGGGGCCAGCCTAAAACGAAGACAAAAGGTACCAGTTAGAGGCAAGGCTGGGATTCAAGTAATTCCAAGATGGCCACCAGATTAATCCTGCGCTCTGGTCTGTTTTATAGTGTTGCAGACCGAGAGACTGCCAAGGAATGTTCAGCGCGCTCACACTCAGCATAGAGCACTTCACCTGAGCAGATTCAATGTTCAACACTGTTTTTAGTGTTCGTCGCGAACGTTACTCAGGGTAGGGTTGACGATTTCCAGGCGTCGTTAATTTATGTCACGCTGCTGTTCCTTAAAGGAAGTTTCACAAGACGAGTAGTGTCTTGTACCAGAGTCTGACATTTCCCTCAGTGTTTTAGAGCTGGAGTTTGTGGTGTAGCGGTCTAGCGGTTTTACGCTCGCTGTCTGACGTCACAGGACGTCCGGCGATGGCCATTTCCCGGCGAGTATGAGCGCCAAATTCAACGAGGACAGAGCTCCGCTCCGGCGCTCCTGTGTAAGGAATAAACGCAGTACACCACAACCTCGTGTACGCGTGGTTCTTTCTGTGAGGGGCTGTAACACTTACTTCATTACAATGGCGATGAGGTGGTGAAGGGTGACGCACACACACCCTGGACCCGAGCCCATTGGAACCGAGAGAACCCGGCAGAAGCCACCACGGGCACAACGCAGGAGCGCGGCAGAGAGGCGGAGGACGTGCCGGCCGTCAAAGGGCCAATCGGAGCAACCCAGTACAGGGGTAAGGAGGTACAGGACTTAGCCAGGCGGGCATTGACCAGCACCCTGGAGGTAATCAGCGGCAGTCCCAGTCAGGGGGAAGAAGAGAGGAGCAGCGACGTTGGAGAGGAGGAGACGTTGGGCACGCCCACACGGAGAGGTAGATGCGCCGGCAGAGGGAAGAAGATGACCTCTCAGACGTGCGCCTTAACAAACCCGGTGCCTTTCTTGGCCAAACCAGGGGAGACCGAGATGACGTGGGAGGACTGGAAAAGATATTTCCTCAACTACCTCGCAGCCCTGGAAGAGGAGGGTGACACTCCGTACACGAGCTCGCGGCGGAAGAAGATTCTCCTCCATCATTTGGGCCCAGCAGGGCAACGAGTGTAGCAAGACCTGGTGAAGGAAGACAGGACGGCAGCAGGCGACGACGTGTTCCAACACGCGCTAGATGACCTGGACACCCATTATCGCCCGGTGGTGTGCACGGCAATAGACGAGTATAACTTCTACCATCGGAAACAGAATAAAGGAGAATCCGTCGATGAATACGTGGCGGCCCTACAGAAACTGGCTCTAACGTGCAAGTTCTGTACCCTGCAGGAGGACCTAATAAGGGACCAAATCATCATGCACACGGTGAACACCGCCATCCAAGAAAAACTGTGGACGAATGGAGACGCACCACTGAAAACCGTCGTAGCCCTTGTGAAGAAAGCAGAACTAACCAGGAGGTGCGCAGAAGCGGCCAAGCGCGAACACCACCCGGAGCAGGCGGTATGCAAGGTAGAAGACCGGAAACCACCAGACAGCAAACAACCGGCGTGGCAACAGGGCACACGGACCCACCGAAAGTTCAATGCCAGGACGACGAGAACACAAGGGCAAAGACAATGGAACAAGACGGCCTGTTACAGGTGCGGCAGCGGCACCCATGCAGCCAGCGACAACGGTTGCCCGGCATTTGGCGCCAAATGCTCGTATTGCGGACTCATAGGCCACTACGAGAAAGTGTGCAGGAGGAAGTCTCCGAGACAAGAGGTGAAGTACGTAGCCCAAGGGGCGCGCGAAGAAGAAGAAGAAGTAGATAGAGAAGAGGACGATGAAATCCTGATAGTAGAGGAACAAGTATTGGGTATAGAGAGCGCGGCGGACAAGAAGCCCAAGTGTGAAATGATGATAGGAGGCATAAGAGTCACCATGGTAGCGGACTCAGGGTCGCCATACACAATCGTACAAAGGAGGATATGGGAGGAAGACTTCGAACCAAGCACAGCGTACTACTTGAGGCCCACTGACATTCACCCGGTGACGTTCAAGGGGGAACCAATACCCATGGTGGGGTATTGCCCGCTAACCTTCGAATTCCGAGGACGTACGTGTGAGGGAAAGCTGTACGTGGTGGAGAAGGGACCGTCGGTGTTGGGCTGGAGAGACCAAGGAGCCTTAGGCATAAAGCTGAACCCAGGAGGGCACATGCATGTCCTTATGACCGACGACGGGCAAGACCCGGAGGCCCAGCGATGGAAGGATGAATTCCCGGAAGTGTTTAAGGACTCCATTGGCCGTATGGCGAAGTTCACACACAAGATTCAACTCAGAGCAGGAGCCCAGCCATTGTCGCACAAGGTGCGCAACATCCCATTCTGCACAAGGGTGGCAGTGCAAGAAGAACTACAAAGGTTGGAGGACAACGGCGTGATAGAGGCGATCGACAACGCAGAATGGTTGGCCCCCTTAGTAGTGGCACAGAAACCCAACGGGAAGGTGAGGCTGTGTGTCGACCTAAGGGAACTGAACAAGAACATTGTGGTGGACAAGTTCCCGCTTCCCAGGATCAACGAGATGCTGGCAAAAACCCAAGGTGCGCAGTGGTTCTCCACCGTAGATTTGACGTCCGCCTACCACCAGATCGCTCTGCACCGATCGTGCAACCACCGGACGTCGTTCATCACGCCGTTCGGGTGCTACAAGTTCCTAAGGATGCCGTTCGGTCTCGCATCGGCAGCAGCAGTCTTCCAAAAGTTGATGCACAAGTTGTTCCACAAGAAGACAGGCATCCAATACTTTCAGGATGACATCTTGGTAATGGGAGCCTCCCGAGAAGAGCATAACAAGAGGTTAGCGGAAGTCCTGACAGTACTGAAGCAGAACGGGCTCACTGCCCAATGGGACAAATGCAAGTTCGGCTTGAACACAGTCACGTACCTAGGGCACGAGATAAGCCGGCACGGCATCGAACCCAAAGTCCAACGTCGCAGCAATCAAGGAAGCTCCCACCCCATTGAACAAAGAAGATGTACGGACCTTTCTGGGGATGGCGGAGTTTTATAGCAAATTTGTCCCCCATTTCGCGTCCAGGACCCATCATTTGAGGTTGCTCCTCAAAAACAAATCCACGTTCCTATGGACTGGAGAGCATCAACGAGAATTCGAGGAAGTGAAAAGGAACATCGGCGAGGCGGTGCCCATTCATGGATATGACCCCGAAGCTCCCACCATGTTGACTACGGACGCCAGTGACCGCGGGCTGGGGGCTGTGCTGACGCAAAGGACTGCTGATGGGGCGATAACCACGATTAGTTTTGCGTCACGAGCGCTAGCCCCGAGCGAGAGCAAATTCAGCGTCATCGAAAAGGAGATGTTGGCGGCGGTGTGGGCGATGGAGAGATTCCGGCAATTCCTGTGGGGCGGAAGGTTTCTGCTTCGCACGGACCACAAGCCGTTGGTGAAGGCCCTCACGTCATGCGGGCATGAGCATGCCACGCCACACATCGCGAAGATGACGCTCAGATTACTAGACTACGTCTATGATGTAGAATATCTCCCAGGACACAAGAACAAAGTGGCGGACTTCCTGAGTAGAGCAGCGTCCAAGGAGGCCTCGGAAGTTCAAGACGAAGGTGGATGGGAGGAGTACGCCGTAGCGTTCACTGGAGACCATGAAAGAGCAATCAGTGCCCAAGAATGGGAAGAGGAATATGGAAAGGACGAGAAGCTGAGTGCCATAAAAGCATACGTAACAAACGGATGGCCGGAGAAGAGATTGCTAGGAGAAGAGCTCAAACAGTATTGGGAAGTAAGGGAAGAACTGTCCGTAGGAGACAAGCCATGGTTCCTGTTGCGCGGCAACAAGGTGGTTCCTCCGACCTCATTGAGACAACGCATAGTGGCCATCACCCATGAGGGTCATCTAGGAATAGTAAAGACCAAGGGGAGAGCCAAGGAGGACTACTGGTGGCCGGGGATGGACATGGCAGTAGAATGCCACGTAAGAGGATGTGAGCAATGCAGCAACGCAGACAAGACTCAAAAAATGTTGAGGCCACCCCTGGGCAGATATGCTTGCCCGGAGAATCCATGGGAAGAGATCTCCATTGATGTCCTGGGACCCATAACGGATACCAACGACATCCAGAAATACATCACTGTAGTGGTGGATCGCTACTCAAAGTGGCCGGAAGTCCATGTAGCGGACAACGCGGAAACAGAGACAATCCTGGAGTTCTTGGCAGAGGTCTTCATAAGGGAAGGCATCCCCAAAGGGATCCTGAGCTACAACGGCCCGCAATTTACATCTAGCAAATGGGAAACCTTCATGGTCCGGAATGGCATCACAGTTCGACACACCCCCATATACCACCCTGCCGGGAATGGCGCGGCGGAAAGGTTCAACAGGGTGATCATGGGTTCAGTACAAGCCACGATCAGTCAAGGAAACAACTGGGAGAAGGAGTTGAAGCGGCTGATGTGGGCCTATCGGATAACCCCCACTTCAACTGGGTACAGTCCGTTCCGAGTACTAAGAGGGCGGGAGCCGTTCACAAAAGACAACGTAGCCTGGAAACGTCTCACGGTGCAGAGCCATTGGTCCCCAGCAGTAGTGCGCAAGAACCTGGAGAAGGCACAGGCAGTGTACACCGAACACTATGACAGGAAGCACAACACAAAAGAAGTCGCACTGGAGAAAGGGGAATGGGTAAGAGTCAAGCTACCCATCCAGAAGAAGAAAGGAGACAGCAAGTTCACACCCCCCTTCCAAGTGTTGGAACCGTACTCAAGGTCAGCACTTCTCAGTGACGGAAAGGTATGGTCGCAGAACCGCATGGCGAGATGCATGCCCACGGAAGGGAAGAGGACACAGGGGGTGTCGACCCCTACAGGGACACCCAGCGGAAGGAAGAGCCCGGTGGCAGATCGGGAGAGTCCCCAGGGAGGAGTAGAAAGGAATCCCCAGGTGGGAACAGGACACGGAACCAGCGAGGAGAAGAGTGGTCTGGAAGAGGACGCCCAAGAGGGGACAGAGAATGATGAGTGGGGAGAAGCAGGAGAGGAAAGCAGTGAAGGGGCACCAGGCCTAAGGAGCGTGACAACCACTCCGAAGGCCGGTGAACCCAGTAAGTGGACACGACGAGGAAGAAGAATCATACTGCCCCGAAGGTTCGGGGAGTTCAGCATGGACAACAAGTAAGACTGTATATTTTCCATGGGGGTTGTAAGTTTGGGTTGTGTTGCAAAAGGGGGAGATGTGGTGTAGCGGTCTAGCGGTTTTACGCCTGACGTCACAGGACGTCCGGCAGCGGCCATTTCCCGGCGAGTATGAGCGCCGAATTCAACGAGGACAGAGCTCCGCTCCGGCGCTCCTGTGTAAGGAATAAACGCAGTACACCACAACCTCGTGTACGCGTGGTTCTTTCTGTGAGGGGCTGTAACACTTACTTCATTACAGAGTTTTCAGTCAAGAGGCGGTGCAGTATCTTTTCTTTTCCATAGATTCCCGTCCCCTTCGATAGTCCGCACAAGCAGAAAATATCGGCTCAGGCAGAAAAGTGTAGCCCTTTCGTTTATATTTAAATAAAGAGAGTTACAAGAAAAGCTGGAATTATCGAGCGGCCAAGTGTTGGAAGATTATACATTCCTACCGGAGTTCCTGAAGTAAAGTTCTTCGTTCTACTGCAGTTAAAAGAGCAGAAAGCACACAAGTACCCTACAAAAAAAGAGAAAAAACTGCGAATACTTTATATCTGTTATTGTGTTTAAAGAACTTGCATAACAATAGTGCTTACAATTGAAAATACAAGTTAATAGTTTTCATGTAATAACAGAAGTCTTCTGTTGATATTTAGAAAGAAATACAGTAGTGTCTTTTTGTGTGAAATGATGTAGTGTAAAATGCTTGTGTTATGTTATTGGATATGGAGTCTGAAAAGAAAAGTGAATTAATGTAAAACGTTCTCTTAAAGTTTTTTTTCCCCATTCCTGTGAAGCACCACAGGCGAGAGAATAACACCTTATACTAGATGTGAAAAGATTCACAGTAGCGGACACCGAAGATAGAATAGCTGTCTCTTTACACCCCATCCCCTTTCCCCTCTCGGGGCCTAACTGTTATTTTTAGAAATATTGGATGACAGTGGGGATTAGAGAGGGGGGGTGGGAAAAGTTGACATTCTGCCCCCCACGCCGATCTGGTGAGGCTGCTGACACCACTCCTGCCCAGAGTTCTCAAGCAGATCAAAACCGTCCCAATCCATGTCATTCTAGTGGCTCAGGATTAGGCACAGGGAGTTGGGTATTCCTACATAAGCATGAGCTTAGGCTTCCCCCTCCAGGAGGATCTCCTGTCACAGTAACAGAGCAGTGTACTGCACCTAAATTTACATACATACCCTCCACCATCATGTGTGGGGATTGAGCGGAGAAAATTGAGGATTTTTAATCTTCCTTCCGAGGTCTGTGATGTCATCTTGGCAGCCAGGTGTCTATCCACTAATACTGTATACACCTGCCATTGGGATAAGTGTGTGGCTTATTTTCCTCACACCCGGTAAACCCCCTTTCTGCCCGCTGTCAGTTGTGGTGGTGTTTGTCTTTAGCCTGGTAAGGCCTTGCCCTATGCACTTATAAGGTTTACCTGTCTGCCTTTCTGGGTTTCCTGTGGCTACCAGATCAGCCCTCTATGTTCAAGTCACCTGTTGTGACCCGTTTTCTGAATGGTTTGCAACACTTGTTACCTTATACCCCTTTCATGATGCCTCAATTTGGTCCTCGCAATTCTCATGTGTGCCCCAGCCGAGCCCCTACACAGCTTTTCTCTGCGGCTCTTAAACATGAAGACATTCTTCCTAGTGGCCATTACATTGGCCAGAAGGTTCAGGGAGCTTCTGTCGATTCACCTTTTGTAAACCAGCTTTTTCCCTGATAAACTATTCCTTCGGACATGTGCCTCCTTCAGGCTGAAGGATTTTGTCCTTTTTCATGTCTGCTGGAGTATCAAGTGTGCCTACCTTCATCTCATCCTTCCAAGAGGAGTAGAGACTCCATCATTTGAACCTAAAGAGAGCTCTGTCATTCTACCTTGATTGCCCAAAGACCATCGGATGGATGATCAGCTCTTCATTGGGTTCACTGGAGTGAAAAAGGCCAAAGCTGTGCAGAAACTGGCCATCACTCGATGGATTGTACTCTGCATTAAGATGTGCTATGGAGTATCTAAGAAGCAGTCTCCTGATGCTTTGTGGGACTATTACACCAGGGCCAAGGCTGCTGCTACTATGTTGGTGTGTAGAGTACCAGTTCTGGACATCTTCCAAGCCGCTAAATGGGCGTCACTCCACACATTCACAAAGCGCTGCTGCTTAGGCAGCCTGGTCTGTCGAGATGGTAATTTCGCCCTCTCAGTCCTCCAGGACTTTGGTTTGAGCCAGTTTGCAGACCCACCTCTGTGGAGGGATTGCTTGGGTGTCTATTCTTAGGTGAGGAATCTGCAGTTAGAAATCTCTACCAGAAAAATAACTTACTTACCTTTGGTAGCGACTTTTCTGGTTGGGACTCTAAGTGAAGATTCCTCACTGATCCTCCCCACTTTGTGAATTTGGATATCCAAATTACAGATCCTATTAGATACTGGACAAAGCATTGTTTTTTACATGGCTCTGCGTTTCTGGTACAGAAATAGTCATGACTGATGTCAGCATGCCGGGTTGTCGCTTATATAGGCACTGCAATGTCACTTCTTATGCAGAGTTCGCCGATTCTTAGCCTATTGGCGCCACCTTCTGGTGTGCAGAGGTACTGCTCTAAATTTTCTGGATCCAGTCTGACACCTGGGGAATATTCTAAGGTGAGGAATCTGCAGTTTCCCAGCATTCTGCTATCCGTGGTGTCTCCTTATCAATGTTTCTTTTTCTAAAGGCGTTGTTCCTGAATCACTAGACTTCTAAAATCACTCCTCTAATTTTAAAAAAGGCTACCCGTTCTTTTGAACTTCTGGCTGGTATCAAACAATCCTTGACTGGGAAAGGTTTTAGACAAATGTCTACATTTAACTCTACAGTTCTGCATAAGTAAATTATCTCCTAGCCCCCTTACCTGTATAATTTCGGATAGGGCCAAAGTACAGACACAGCTGCTCTCCAAATCTTGGATGATATTAACAGCATGTTAGATGATATGTCTTGTTTTGCTGGACATTTTAGTGTCTTTCAGAACATCAGAGAATGCTGTAGATCTTTGAATCATGAATAGCCTTTAAGAGACGGTCCTACTATCTTCTTGGACTATATGAAAGACATCTAGTTGTAGATTCCTCCCTCAAATAGTCCCCAGGCGGCAGACTGGATCCGGAGATTTTTGAGCAGTACCCCTGTGTGCCAGTAGGTGGTGGTGTTCAGCTCTGCATCGCTGCCATCTGCGTCGGGAGTGATGTGCGCGGTACCTATATAGGTGCCACCTCAGCACGCTGACGTCAGCTCTTTTATTTCCACTCCAGTCAGAGCAGATATCTGAAAAATACGAGCAGTCCATTTTTAACTGACCTTTTCTCAACTTTTTGTTGATACTTAGTTTTATATTGTCATCTCTTGGTGTGCTAAGGATGTTCCCTAAGAAACATGGGTTTCAGAGCACATGGTGGCTGTCACAGACAGAGGCCGCTGACATCCCACACTTGGTTTGTCTTTGGTGCTGGAAGCAGGAGCATGATTCCAAGACCTGCGAGGACTGCTGCACCATACACCCGAAGGGTCAGAGGCACCGTTCCCTCAAGCTCATCACTACTGAACATTGAACGACCCTGTGACGCTTGCTATTTCGGTCACGCAGGAGGTTCCAGGACCAGCCTTGGAGCCGCTCCAGATTGTCGCCTCAATCCAAGTCATCTGTTAAACCACATAATATGTCAGAGGTCTTTAATTTCACCATGACCGTTCAAGTCCTCTGAAGAGGCACAACAAATCGGCACTCTAAGCTTCACTCCTCTGAGGAGCCTTTGCCAGGGTCTTCTCCGCTCCTCCCTGGATATCCCAGAGCTGAATCAACCCCTGCCAAATTCAGAGTTTTATGAGGCCACTTACCTCATATTTGAGTAGACCGACCCCTCTGGAGCACCTTTGGGCCCACTGGTTTGGGAGGGTTCCCCACTGGGTTCCTGCCAGCGGATTTGATCTCTATGCCAGTCGAGCCCCTTGGATCAGGTGCTGGATCCGATGCAGCAGCGCCTGCAAGACCGCAACCTTGGCCAGTGCCCACTCCAGTACTGACACTCCTGGCTCTGCCATCCCCATTTCCATACCCGGCACGGAGCCGGGTGTGTTTTTTTCGGGCCTGGTCCAAGACCTGCAAATGGGGCTCCGGTGCACATGACAATTGCCCGCCGCCATCTGTTTTCTTCTGGAGACCCCAGTTTCTTCACCCAGCACCCCACGCTGGAGAGCTTGGTGGTCCAAGCCTCCATTTCTTGAGTCAACCCTGGTGCGTGCTCTACCACTCCACTGGATGAGGAATCCAAGAGTCTGGATACCTTTGGAAAGAGTATGTTCTCTTTCGCCAGCCTAGCACTGCAGTCCGTGTACACCAATGCCTCTTGAGGGGGATACACCCATATGATCTGATATTCGGTTGAGCAAGTGCTGCCTATGGTATCGGAGGAGGCTGAGCCATACTGCCACAAGCAATTGCAGATGACCGAGATCTAGTGAAGTTCACCATCAGATGTGGATTAGATATGACCGACTTGCTGGACTGAGCGATTTTATCATCGGTGGCCCTTAAGCACCACTGCTTGTTGGGAACCACTGGCTCTTCAGGGGATGTCAAAGCTTCACTCATGGACATTCCCTTTGATGGCTCTCTCAATTTTCGTGAGAAGGTGCACTCAGCGTTTGAGCGCTTTGAGGATTAAGGATAAGAGAGCATTGGCCCGTCTTGCGGCCTGTCCATGGCCCCTCGCCAACCCCAGTCAGCCTTCCTCTCCATGCGTGGCTACGAACGGGGCTACTAACAGCATTTATTCCTGCCCTGCTACCAAAGACTTTTCAGCGTTTTCACGGCGGAGGATGCTGTTCACACAGACCATGTGGGACCACTAGCCAGAGGTCGGCCCAGTTCACCACTCCCTAGACAGTCACAGCCTTTGGTATGCCCTCACACCAACATAGGCTCCTTGGGAGGGGGGGGGGGGAGGGGGCAGGATACCTCAATGTAGGAAAATTCTCCTTTTTACTCTTATCACCCCCATTTATTTGACTAATGCCTGTGGTTACTGACTCTGAAAGTGCCCTTTGGCTCTGCCAACCAGGCCCAGGGCTCTGTCCTTAAAAGGTATATGGTAATTGGTGTAAGTATAATTGGCCAAGACAACCTACCTATAAGTCCCTAGAATATGGTAGGACATGTAGGTTTAGAGACGCCAGTGGACTTAATGCACTTAAGTATGCACTGCTATGGTGTCATTTCAAACCCAGGTCTGCCTTGCAGGCTGGTTTTAAAATAAGACTGTCAGAATTTCACTTAGGAATTAAAAGTACTTTTAAAGTCCAATCCTACCTTTTTATTACATATACATCACCTCTAAGGGCTGCTATAGGTGCCCCAATGGTATAGTGCCTTGTTATAAAAACAGAGACATTTTAAAATGTTTTATATTCCCTGGTGGGGAGGGAAACAGCCAGAGTCATGTTTCCCCATGGTAGTGCTGCTAGCTTTAAAGGCTAACGTTGGAAGGCTTTATTACCCTTCATTAAAGTCTAACTTCTAATTGGAGTTAGCTAGCAATGTTATTCAAAGTATCAAAATAATAGTTACAATAAATTCAACAACTTGCCAAGATCTGCTTTATTGTAATTATTGCAGGAAAGTAGTTTTAGTACTATCCTGAAGTGATCTAAAACTGCTCTGTTACAGCCTCTTCTGATTGGCCAGATTTTACATATAGTTCTTAGCAGAGTACTGCATCCTCTTTCTGCACACCCCTCCACATATGTCACCCACTTATGACCGGCTGACGGAGGACCATCCCTCCTTGCGTGGTCTGGAAGTGTTGGCTCTCTTGGCCAATGGAGTCATCCTGAGGGTGCCAGCACCTGAAGTAGGCCTCTGTCCTATCGTAGAACTGCACCTTCTCAATTTGTTCCTGAAAAAGGAGAGGTTCAAGATGCTCACACTAGCTCAGGCCCTATTTGACCTGTTTCTCTAGACACTGGAGACTGTAGGGTGGCATAGGTCCTGCAGAACGCGTATTTCCACATCCCTGTCTTGCTTGCCCACTCCACATTTGCAGAGGTTGGCGTTCCAATCTTTTGGCTTTTGAAGGCAGGCTCACAAAAAGGCAATAGTCTCGCACCACCAGACTATAGCAGACCTCTTGCACTAGCTGGAGTTCACAATCCATCTACCAAATTCACACCTGACTCTTCCTCGTATGCTACCTTTCATTGGAGTAGTTCTGAGTGCTGTGTAGGTTTGTTCATATCCCTCGAGTGGCGAGTCCAGGATAGTCATTGATACCAATATTTCAGCCTCTATTCTGGATTCAGTGAGACTGACTCTGAAGCTATCAGGTCTCATGGCCTCCTGCATGCTGCTAAAACCTGCCCGTTGTCATATGCGGGCTCTGCAGTGGAACATGAAGTTCGAGTGGGCACCGCATCAGCGTAATCTCTCAGACATGGTTCGGACTTTAGAGGGAACCTCAAAAGACCTGCAGTGGTGGCTGACAAACCGCAATTGGGTCAGTGGCATGCTCTTCTGCCTTCCCCAACCAGATTGTACATAGTGGCAAATGCATCATTCCTGGGCTGGGGCGGCCATCTGGGAACGGTGGAGATCAGAGGCCTCTGATCTCCTACGTAGTCTGGGCTCCGCATCATCCTGTTGCAGCTTCGGGTGATCTGATTGGCATTGAAAGCCTTTCTCTCCTTAAGAGGAAGGCTGGTGCAGGTGTTCAGGGACACCACCACCACCATGTGGTACTGCAACAAACCGGGCGGGGTAGGGTTGTGGCTCTATGTTTCTGGATATGGCTGGAACATCCGGACATTTCCCTGATGGTTCAACACCTGGCAGGCTCTCTGAATGCCAGGGCGAATGAGCTCAGCCATCCACGCCTAGTAGTTCACAAATAGCTTCTCCATTTTGAGGCAGTGCAAGTTCTTATAAGAGCGGAGAGAGACGTGGTTACATCTGTCCATCACTGCCGAGAATATGCCATGTCGGCAGTTCTGCACGTTGGAGTTTCCAAAGCAGCTCTCACTCCAAGACGCTTTGTGTCTTGAGTGGAGCTCCAGCCTCCTGTATGCCTTTCATCCGAGCGTTGGTCCTTAGGTCAGGCTGCCTCTTTTGGAGGATCTTCTGTCACAGCAACAGAGGAGGGTTCTGCAGCTGAACCTACACACCCTCCGTCCGTTGGCGTGGAGATTGAGCGGTGACAGCAGACCGCATTAGATCTTTTTCAGAAACATCAACCCGCTCTCCTCACCCCTCTCTCGCCTTATTTGTTCTCTCTTTAAACACTATAAATATAAGAATAATGCGTTGGAGTAAATATACAAGAAAATTAATGTTGTAAGGAAAAAATCAATTTATCCCTCCCCTAGATTATAAATAATAGCCAATGACTTTTTGTGAATTTACGAAACCAACACCAAAAGTAGTTCAAAAAGTTTTTATATGAAATTTTCAAGACAATACATACACACATATCTACACAAATTTATACAACTAACAACCCAAATAAATCTGTACATATGAACACCTCCCTCTTTACCCTATTGGTTATTGGGGATACCAAAATATTTTATCACTAGCATTCCGTTTTGCGAAGATATCCCTAAGGAACAAAAGAATACAAATTGAGGGGAAATCTCTACCCTCTTTTGTTTCAATTATTTTATATGCTAATTTCTTTCAACAAACTTTCAATTTGTATGGGGCTTCTCCAATTTGTGGAGTTTGGTCTCTCTTTGGCACAGCAGGTCTCTGCTCTCAGACTGTTTAGGGTTTTATAGTTGCTGGAGCAACCTTCTTTGATCTACAACACATGTTTTTCTCCCAGGCCATTCTTCATGCTTCAGTGGGATTTAAACCTGGTCTTTTGATGTGCCCTTTGAGCTGTAGCACAACTGCTCAGTAACCATTTACTAACCATCATGACGGCTGTCCTCATGGCCATTACATTGGCCAGGAAGGTCAGCATACTGCAGACTATCTCTGCATACACTTGTACCACCTTCTAACCAGGCAAACTGGTTTTTCGAATACATGCTTCCTTCTGAAGTTAGTGATACTCTTTCCTGTTGGTCAAAACATTACCTTACCTACCTTCTTTACTCTGCCCCATCCTTCTAAAGGAAAGGAGAGACTACTCTTCCTTGACCCAAAAAGAGCATTGTCATTCTACCAGTTTCAGGTGGATGATCAACTCTTCGTAGAGTATGTAGGAGCCAAGAAAGGGAAGGCTCTGCAGGAATTGATTATCGCAGGGTGGATTTTGCGCTGCATAAAGATTTGATTTGCATTGATCAAGCAGCAACCCCCCTGAGGGTTTTCAGGCTCATTCCACCAGAGTCAGGGCTGCAACCAGTGCATTAACTTACGGAGTTCCTGTCCTGGACATCAGGCAGTAACATGGGCATCTCTGCACACGTTTACCAAGCACTACTTCCTGGATAGTCCGGTCTTTCGTGATGGGCACTTTGCCCATTTGGTCCTGCAGGACTTTTCGGGCTAAATTCTGTTTCGCAGATCCACCTACAGTGAGTTGTTGCTTGGTTATCTATTCTAAATTAAGAAATATGTGGCTAGAAGTCTTTATCAGATGAGCAAGTTACTTAGCTTTGGTAACACCTTATCTGGAAAGACTATTTAGCCGCATATTCCTTACCGACTCTCCCATCCTTGCCACTCTGCGTACTGTTTACAGTGTAAACGTCGCCCTTTTTAAGGGCCTTAGATATGCACACATGTTTATCAGTGTTTCTTTTGGTTCTGTGATTCTAATGTGGAAAGTCGTGAAAAGAAACTGACGGAAGTGAACCAGAGTCACAACTTTATAGGCACCATGCACGTCACTTCCATGGTGGATGACACTCAGCAGAGCAACGCCACTTGCAGCGCGCAGAGGTAGTGGTCCAAAGTCTGACGCCTGGGAAATATTCTTAGGAAGGAAGCTGCGGCAATATAGAGTTTCTACCAGATAAGGTGTTACTGAAGGGAAGTAACTTGAACTTCTTCATCAATCAAAAACAGGTGTTCAGATAGGAGGATGTTCATCCAATGCAGTGGTGCTACCGTGTCAAGTGCTGCAAGGTTTGATACTAGCACCATCATGATTCATTTTTTACAGGGAGCCCTCAAAAATCCAGATGGATGAAAGGGGTGTAGTCATTCATCAGTATGAAATGAAACCCAGATTAACCTGAATATCTCCTTGGTTAAGGATGTACAAACACTACAATCGTGCCTGCAGGGGTTTCCTCACTGGATGTCTGCCAACCTTCACAAACTGAATAAGGATGTATTTTATTCTTTCAGGGTTCAATCATCTAAAGATACTTAAATCATTAAGCAATGGTTGGATGCTCTCAGCTTTACTGATATCTCTCCCACACTATCTAATTGCTAGGTATTCTGTTAGATCCTCACCTAACTAAAACTGCCATGTCGAATGGGGCAAACAAAAGCCACAGTCAAAATGTCAAACACTTCCTTCAACTTACCAACTGTAGACCAGTTATACAATTATTAGTCCTCTCCAGAATTGAGTATGGATACTCAGTCCTAGCGGGGATGCATGCATACTCCCTAGCTCCCATCAAAACAGTGATTCACAATAGAGCCTGGCTCATCTTTGCCTCTAACATTATGAGCTGCCACTTCCTGTCCTCGGAAGCCTTCCCTAGCTTTCTATCAAAGCAACAATTTAACTGAAAAGTGCATGAATCGCCCACAAAATTCTACAGCTCAATAAACCTGATAGTTTGCTCTCCAAACAGAAGCTATGAAATCTTGAAAAACCTGCAGAACCTTAAGCTAGATAGCATACACTCCAAACAAGAGGAATAACACAAGATTTCTGAAGATTGTCTGCCTTATTATGGTACTCTCTGCCAATAAACATCTGAGACTCCAAATCATTTGTAATCTTCAGAAGAAAAAGAAAATCTACTTATTTGATCTTTACCGGAACTAAACAAACAAGTTACCTATTTTCTGTGTGCTATTTTTCTGGCAGATACTTCATCTAACTGCAGATTCCTCATCTTTGGAATATTCCCAGGAACCAGACCAGTTCCAGAACCTTTTTACACAGGATTGCTGCAGCACCCCGGTAGGTGGCGTTGCGTGGCTCGGCATTGTATGCGAAGCCCCAAAACAAATCAGAGTACCCCTATGTAGCTCTCTAGCTTGGGACCTTTTTAGATGTGAAAAGAGGCCATGCCACATAATCGGGTGTCAGGAGATCAGTGAGGAATCTGTGGTTAGATAGATTATCCACCAGAAATAGTGTCACTGAAGGTAAGTAACTTGTTCTGATAAATACTGCTAACGGCCGATTCTTCACCTTTAGAATAGATATCAAAGCAATATCTCCCAAGGTGGAGGATCTTTGGAATGGTTCTGACAAAAAGTCATGCTGGACCTTACAGGTGAAATATCCCATCAAACCCAGCTGTCAAGCAGGTAGGGCTTTGTAAACGTGTGCAAGGATGCCCATGTTGAAGCCTGACAAATGTTGAGAACAGGCACTGTATGTGCCAACGCAGTGGTAGCTGCCTTGGCTCTGGTGGAATGCATCCTCATTCCTTCCAGTAACTGGTTCTTGGCCAGTGAACAGCAGATCTTTATGCAGAGGATTACTTACCTTGACAAACACACAAAAAGCTGATCATCCACCCAATGGTTTTTGGTGTAATTTCTTGGGTTCCAGCCTAAGGAGTCGCACCTCCTCTTTTGAGAGGGAGGCAGAGCAAAACACATTGGGAAAGTGATGGATTGCCCATCACGAAAACGGCGTCACAAATTTTGGGGAAAAAACTGTCTTGGTCCTCAACACCAGTTTGTTTGAAAATTGGTAGTATATGGCTGCTGCACTAAAAGAACCTGAAGCTCACTCGCACTATGAACTAATGTAATCGCAACGAGGAACACAATCTTCAGAATCTGAATACTCAATGAGCAGCTGTGCATTGCCTCAAAGGGTGTACACACAAGGAATTTCATGACTATAATGAGATCCCACTGTGGCATCACAAAGAGTTTAGGTGGCAACCTATGTATTGACCCTTTTATTGACCCTTTTAGAAACCCATTAGAACAGGTGATTTGTACAAAGACAGCTGGTCTGGCAAATGAAATAGTCTGAAAGGACCATCAATCTTTAATGGCGCCCACAGCAAGCTGGACCAAAGACAAAACAAACAATAAGACATCCAACAGTGAGGCCTGTACCAGGTCTGGTTGTGGACACTCCAGGCCCAAATTTTGTACCAGCTCCTATTGTAAATAGGCTTAGTAAAGGAATGCTGTTCAGCAAGGATAACATCCACATACTCAGTGGGAAGATCTAAGGCTGCCAACTGCTGCAGCTCAATCTAAACGTATGGCAGTGCAGATTGTACGGGCCCTGATACAGAAGCCTTCCCTACTACTCTGACAGATGATCGTTGTGAAATGGAAGCCTAATTTCCTTATTTTCTTACTTCCAATTTCCTTACTTTCTTACCTGACAAAGGTCATGAAATCCCATCTTAACATCATACTGACCAAGTATTTGAAAGTCAATGAGATTCTGGACCGGTCACAAAACGGGTTCTGGCCTAAGCACAGTACGGAATCCGCATTGTTGGCAGTCACAGAGCAGCTTAGGGCATCGCTTGATGAGGGCAACACATCGGTACTGGTTTTACTCGATCCGAGTGCAGCCTTCGACACGGTCTCCCATGAGATTCTGCTCCAACGACTCAGGGAGATCGGAGTCAGTGGCATGGCTTGGGCCGGATTCTCGTCTTTTCTAACCGATCGTTCCTTTCAGATCCACCCCCCTCCCTACCTGTCCAGTACTTACCTCCTCAGCAGTGGTGTCCCCCAAGGCTCTGCTCTGAGCCCCACGTGGTTTAACGTGTACGTCCACCCTCTAGCCCTCATGGCTAAAGCCAGGAAGATTAATATGATCTCATATGTGGACGACACGCAACTGCTATTCACTTTCACCAATAACCCAGTCCAAGACCAACTGAAATTCCATGATGATGTCCTGGCCATCTCTGACTGGATGGCGGAAAATTATCTCCAACTCAATTCTTCAAAAACGGAGGTGCATTTGGTTGGCCGGGACCCCCACAAATGGGACTACCAGTGGTGGTCCGCTGCACTGGGTACCCCACCCCCAGCGAAAAAGCGCAGTCAAGAATCTCGTGGTCTTGATGGTCAACTCCCTCTCCTTCGAGCTGCACGCCAAAATCGTGGCAGGTACCTGTTTTGGCCACCTATGCGGTCTGAAACCCATTCTGGGTTTTTTTTACGCCCCCACCCGACAAGTGATCATTCATTCAGTGGTCCTGTCACGTCTTGACTATTGTAACGGACTGCTACTGGGCATAAACAAAACTGTTACGAAGAGACTTCAAAGGGCACAGAATGCGGCTGCCCGCACTCTTTTCGCCCTTCCTAAGCACAGTCATACGTCCCATCTCCTGTACTGCCAACACTGGCTGCTGATCAAACAGAGAATTCTGTTCAAAACTCTCTGTACCACCCACAAGGTCCTTTATGGCCAGGGCCCCCAGATACTGCAGGGGCTCTGCACGCCATATGTGCCAACGTGAGCTCTGCGCTCCGCAGATCTGCATCTGGTCTGCACTCCTAGGGTGCGCAGGAGCAGAGCGGGTGGGGGGGGGGGGCGCTCGTTTAAGTCCCTGGCCCCAGCCCTATGGAACTCTATTCCAATCATGGCGCACAGCATACAAGATCATTGGGCATTTCGAAAACAGTTCAAAGCCTGGCTGTTTTCAACCATCTAACACATGAGGTGCCCGTATGCTGCACTCCTCTTCCATGGGGTTTTTAGCAACCGTGTTCCATCTGGCTAGCAAACGCCCTCCAAGGTCACCCGTTCGCGAGCGCTGGAACGCCCCGTTGCAGCCATGCGCTCTACAAGCACTTGGTAACATAACATAGGGGGCAAATGCTCATATCCAGAAGCTCCAGGTATTGCATTCTCCTGGCCTAATCACCTGAATGATTTGGGCAATGTTGTTCCTGATCTTCAGAACTCAAGGCAGGAGAGACAGAGGTGGAAAGGTGTGCAGGAGTACCGTGCTCCACTCTAACCTAAATGCATCTCCTAGAGAGAGTGATCTTGGGAACGCCAATGTACAAAGTGCGCATAATTCTCAATGGTGGCAGAAAGATCCAGTCAGGGTTCTCCTCACTGTCAGAAGATGCCCTGGCCCACCTCAGGGTGAACCTGCTGTTCATGATGGTAGGTGCCATCAGCTGAGCTCGTTCAACCTGGTGTTTTAAAAAAAATAATCTTTTATCAAGTATAACATTTCAGTCTAGCAGGTCCGGATATTCATCAGGTTCAAATGAAAGTCTAAAGTATTTCAGATACAATGTAATAACAGAGAAACACATTTGTGCAGTAACACAGTATCACCTATCTAGAAAAGATTTCACTGTCTCCTTTCTGTTCAACCATTCTTACGCAAGGTATCATCCTCCCCCTTTGTCTGTGGTCATCATGGTTTTACTGTAACAATCAGTCTATCAATCAGCATTTGTGTAGCACAGCACTTTCACCCCTAGGGTTATCTGGGCGCAGTGGATGCAACATCTTTATCGAAGAACCAGAGCAGAAAGAGGAAAAATAAAGTTCAGAAATGAGCAGGGAGGAAAAGTAAAGGTCAGAAACTAGCAGAAAGAGGAAAAATAAAGGTCAGAAAGAGGCAAGTGAACAAACCGAAATGAACAGAAAGAGCAAAAATAAAGGTCGGAAACAGTAACACAGGCCCATATCACCAGCCGACTATACTACGGCATCGCACTCTATGCCGGCACCTCCACTGAACGAATGCAAAGACTACAGTGGATCCAGAGTTTGGCGGCCAGGATGATTTTCAACCTGCCCAAAAGAACCCATATTACCCAGCACCTGAAGGACCTTCACTGGCTCCCTGTTCAGAAGAGATGCCATTTCAAGCTCCTGATCCACTCCTAGAAAGCCCTCCATAACCAAGGACCTGCCTACATGAACCACCACCTACACTTCCACTAGCCCCACAGGAACCTACGCTCAGCACACCTTGCCCTCGCAGAGATTCTGCGTATTTGTTGCAGCTGCACATGGGGACGCTCCTTCTCCCACCTTGCTGCCAGAACATGGAACACCCTACCCCTCCACCTCCAAACTGCAACATCACTGTCCAAGTTCAGGAATGGGCTCAAGCCCTGGCTGTTCGACTGAGACCAGCAGTAAGTGCCTGGAGATCCTCTGGGGTTAAAAGCAGCACTCTACAAATATGACCTGATTGATTGAAACCAGCAGAAAGAGGATAAATAACAGACCGAAACAAGTAGAAAGAGGCAACATAGAGGTTGGAAATGAGCAGAGAGGAGTAAAATAGAGGTCCGAAACAAGCAGAAATGCAAAATAGAGGTCAGAAATGAGCAGAAAGAACCAAAATAATAGGCAAAACGAGCAGAGAGAGGAAAAATAGAGGACAAGAAAAGAAACACGAGCAGAAAGCAAGCAGAAAACTAGCAGAGGAGGTCCAAACCTAAGGCAGCAGAGGGTAGCAGACTGCAGGAAAGCTGGACAGAAGAACTGTCACAGTGGGACCTCGCACGAGGACCTGCTCAATGGGGTCACACTGCAGCCTCCATTAAATGGGTCCTGGGAGGAAGGCGGGGCAAAATAAACGTCCAGAAACTAGCAGAAAGAGGGAAAAATAAAGGTCAGAAGTGAGCTGTAATAGGAAAAATGAAAGGTCAGAAACAAGCAGAAAGAGGAAAATAAAGGCCAGCGATTAGTAGAAAGAGTCAAAATATAGGTTAGAAGAGAGCAGAAAAAGGCAGAGGCACAAACCGAAGGCAGCAAAGGGTAGCAGACTGCGGCCAAGCTGGACAGGAGATCTGTCGCACGAGGACATACCCCAGTCAAGTGAATATTCCCTGTGGGCATGCCCAACATCAACATGCAATCCATGAGCTTCATCATCGCATAGCTTTCTGCTAACTGGGCCCCTCCATTAATCAGGTCTCTCAATACTAGTATTGAGACCTATTCAGGCTGTCATACAGACAGAGGGTTATGGGAACACCCCATGTGCTTTAGGCTCCCTCTTGTGGAAATGGCCACACCATGGTATGGTGTTGTGTGAGTTCCCTTCATCTCGAATGCCAGGGGATTCAGGTATCTAAAATTCATACAAACGGGCCCCATGTATCATCAAACTAAGAGAGTTTATCTTGGTATTTATAGATGTGCCTCCCGTATCTAGCTAATCGGAAGAGTTTTCTCAACCATTCTTGTGGCATGGCAATAGTCTGTAAGTGCCAGTGCCCCCAGGTACATATTTTCGCAATCATCAAGGCCGTCGACATCCACCTCGTCCAATGTGAAGTACTATCATCTAAGTCTAAGACATCATGTAGAGTGGTTTGCTTAGCCGATTCAGTAAAACTACTGTTAAGGCTAGTGTAAAATGGGCCATATGTCTGTCCAGTACTGAGGTAATTTTGTGCAGGTCCACAGAATGCACAGAAGATCACATGCTGGCACCGTACATCTCCAACATGTAAAGTGAGGTAAGAGGTAGGCTTTTCTCAATTTGTACGGGGACCAATACCGGTCATGCAGTACCTTCAAATGAGAGTACTTGAACTGGGCCTGCCTCAGAGTTCTATCATGGTAGTCCAGTATATCTGTCCAGTTGTCCATGTATTCTACATTCAGTCTGGCCTGCCAGTATTTTGAGCCTCTCGTCTACTGCTGTTTGAATATAGAGAGTCAATGAGAATCTGAAACAGGTTGGAGATTGCCCTCCTGGAGACTTCACATGTTAGAATATATTTGTGGAGAAGTGACTCTGGGAGGTCCCTGGGTCTGGTTCCAGTTTGGTCCTCAGACAATTCCACAGTTTGCTGTAGGGCCAGTGATGTGATTCCAGCAGAGCAAATTCTGTACAAAGGTTTTCAAAGAATGTAAATATGTTTTCATCAAAGAGGTTGCCTATTGTGGTACTTCCCCCTATCTGCCCATTTTGGCCAGGTGATTATGGTATGGCCTTTTGTAAGGGCCACATTGACCCAGGTTGGGGTCTCTCAGTGGAGAAAGCTATCCATACCTAGTAGTTTGTCAGGGAGCATGTAGAGGAGTAGGCCCTATTACTGTAAAGCATGCCTAGACCAGGCGAGGCCTGCATCCCGGAGTATTCCACGGACACCCAAGCGCGGGTCATTTGTCATCAGTGGCCAGAAAATACCCCAATTGGGAGATGTGTTGAGCAAGATAGAAGATGTACATGTCTGGCAGTCACAATCCTCCCGCGCATGTGTCCGCATAGAGTTTTGCAGGTTTAACCTAGGTTTCCTGCTTGCCCAAATGAAGGTTTTTATTCGTTTGTCTAGCACCAGTCAACCCAGTCCTTTTGAAGCGGGGAAGGGGGAATCAGGTAGGCAACATTAAGGTACCCCTGGGGCACAGATCTTGCCAGTAGCCCTCCCCTGCGACATCAGTATCCAAATTGCTTTAGTGTGCCTGTAGTCTAATACTTTGTAATAAACAATTAAAAATTACTGATTTCTAGATATAACTATTTTTGCAGCACAATTGTTTTTTCCAAGTTTAGGTTTGGTCTTTAGCATACTTGTTTCTTGATTTGTTCTAAGTAGGTGAGTTCCTAGTTTAGTTATTCAAACTATATTAATTCAGTGACTATCCAATTTTATTTTGACTTCTATCACTCTGATTCACAGACAGAATAAATCCTCTTTCTTACTGCGGATCATTACCAAAATTGTACCAAGTCAAATCAATTTGTTTTATGCATCCTGGGAGTATACACCTTTTCTATTCCCTTATAAATAGACATCGCTCTTTAATCTTTTTTTTTTTTAAAGTGTGATAGCACTGAATTACCCCATCATCATCTTCTCTCTATGTCACATGTTTGCATGTCACTTGTAGAGCACGGACACCTCAAGATTTTATGAAGGCGCACATATGTATTTAAGATTTTCTACTTCTTAATATTTTTAGCTCATCAGGGGTCATCTTTATACTTCCAAATTTATTATGGTGGTCCTGAGGATGGTCTTGTGTACTTGTGACACGTGAGACCGAAACGTCGACGCCAAGTCCAACTCTGTTTACGTGAATCCTTTGGGTCATCACCACTTTATTGTTTAGTCATTATGGTGGGCTATTTTGACATTTATTAAAGTGGTCTTTTTGGACATTAACGTGTGGTTTTCTCATTCTGATTTTGAAATGAATCCGGCAAGCTTAATGTCCTTTTGGAATTTTCTGATTTGTACCCCAAATATCAAATATTTTGAAATGCAAGAATTATCTACTTTTATGTGTGCTTTCTTTCAGGATTAATTTCATCAAATGTGCACAACTGTATTCACCATTCACTTGCCAACTGTAACTTGTGGGACAGATAACTTGTTCAATTTATTTTTCAAAATTTCAGTGTGTAAATAATTTCTTTGTTGACCTTTATAGTTCAAATCCATGCTCACAAGGGATTACTGGGTTGCCCTTTTTCTGGCTTATTTTTAGTGGCACACAGCCACGCTGCTGTAGGCAAGATCAGACATTTCCTCTAAGTGAGGCATATTATTACATCCAACAGATGGGTCCTACAGATCATTCAATAGGGCTATGCACTTCCATTCCTTTACTGACACGTTTTATCTTCTGCCCACATCAAATCAGCTTTCAGAGGAGCAACTGTCCCTCTTCTTGCAAGCCCTACCGTCTAAAGGGGCCATCTCGAGTGCACCGGACATGGATTTGGAGACTGATTGTTACACAAACTATTTCTTTGTATCGAAAAAGGATGGAGATACTTGCCCTGTTTTAGATCACCCTCTGAACAGCTTCTTGCAGAAGGACAAATTATAAATACTCACATTGACACAGGTTCTGCCTGCCCTGCAACTGGGTGACGCAAAGCCCACTGTAATGATTGGTATTGTATACAGTAAGTCTTCAGAAACAGACAGCTAAACGTTATCCGTAGGCGAAACCTAAAAGTGTATTACAGACCTAATGAGATGAATAAGTGGTGACATGAAAGGCTGTGGAGAATGACACATGGTAACCTAGTGACTCCTGTCACTATTCTGTTTCACCCCTGCTTGATCTGCTCCAAAACAACCGCCAAAAACCTAAACCCACCCCTGAGTACAAAACAGATAGTGGGAGATAGAACAACAGTCCCCTGCACACGCTAACAATGTATCAATAACAGTGTGACAAAAGCTTGAGTCTTTGCTGGAACATGCGCTTCAGTTTATTCACAACAGCCTTAGCCAACACATGTTTCGTTGTGCTTACGGTTGTGCACAGCGACTTCTTCAGGGATATACTCAATGCATGAAGATCCTTAAATCCGATTGTATTTCTGTCCAGAATGGGATTCAATAGGGTCCAATGTTAGACACACAGTTAAGACTGCATATATCTTGTGTCCAGAAATAATCCCTCCTATTCACAGTATATGTATCCTGGATGTGTTTCCCAATGAGGAGTCCCTTAAACGAGGATTTAGTAATAGTGCAAGTTTATTCAGGAATTAATAAATAAATAAAATCTGTGGTGCATTGCACCCTATCGATGCAGGTTGTGTTAAAGAAAATACCCGGCAGCCATATCCTTGCCGGTATAAATATGGGACCTTTGCCTCTGTGATGAACGTGTACAGAGGCAAAGGCGTGTGGATTTTATTTATCTGTGCTGATTTGGAGCTACCAGGTCGGAAATGACTGTAGACAACCTATTGCCCAATATTCCTGTAAAAATCTTTGAATATGAATTATTCATTGAGATTTGCCCTATTTTTGGGAAGATAAATATATTGGTTTTACCCAGGAGCAAGGGACAGGATCCAGGAAGTCAGGACTTTATACCCAAGCTCAACCAGGAAAGAAATTTGCCCTTAAAGCAGATGCGTCGCTTGAAGACAGATCAGATGTGGTTTAAGGGTGTGAAGCTCTTCCTTAATTAATTTGCAGTTGCTTAATGCTTTTATACCATTGATGTTCTTGATATCCCTCTTAGCCACCATGTTACCCAGAGTCACCCATTGGGTCCGTGCCTCATCGAGATCAGTGGGCCCCCAAACGTTCAGGAGGCAACACCGCGCCTCCGGCTGTACCACAATGCCCGTCACCTCCCCCATAACTGCATGGACTCTCCTCCAGAACTCCACAATGACCCCACATTCCCAAATGATGTGCAGGAAAGTACCCACCATACCACATCCCCTTCTGCACAGGCCATCCTCCGAGAATCCCATGTGGACCAGCCGTGGCCCCGTAACATACACCCGGTGCAGTATTTTGAGCTGCACCAGCCTCAGACGCGACGGGATCGCAACCTCCTTAGGCGAAGAAACCGCTGACTGCCAGTCCTCATTATCCAACTCGAGGCCATCCCTGGTCCACTGTTCTCTCAGCCCCAATAGCAAGTCTGCCCGGACGTTTATCAACTTCTTATATATGAGCGAAATCGTGCTCTCGGGCATATGACCATCAAGGACTCGGTCCTCAAGGGGAGAGGACTCCGGCACCTTCTCACCCTCCACTAGGACTGATCGGAGGGCGTGACGCAGCTGGATATACCTAAAATACTCTGAAGGCCCTAGCTCAAACTCAGTCTGCAACTCCTCGAAAGACTTCACCCTCCCCTTATGCAGCACATCCCCCACCTTGGATATCCCTATCAGATCCCACTTATCAAAGCCCTTCGTATGCCAGAGTCTTCCCAACCGTTCCGATTCAAACAATGGGGTAGCGAGGGTTAGCCTGTCCTTCCAGCCCAGCGAGTCGGTCGCCATCTTCCATACGCGCACCGCCACACCTGTGGGCCCCGTGAGGGACGAGTCTAGGGACCGCGAATACAACGCCCTGTAGTAGTTGCCGCCGCGCAGCAGCCACCTATCCATGGCATACCCAGGGCTGAGGGCAGGGCCGTAAAACCCATGGTTGATCGCGCTCAACTGCGTGGCCCAGTAGTACCGTCGGATGTCTGGGAGCGCAATGCCCCCATCGTACCATGGGAGCGTCAACTTTGAAATAGCTATTCGCGGCCGCCCATCCCACAGCAACGTCCTTTGGAGGCCTTCGACCTCCCGAAAGTATTTAGCCGGTACCCAGTCCAAGGTGTTCTGGAGGGCGTAGAGGAAGCGGGGAAGAGACATCATTTTGAACAGGGCCGCACGCCCAACAAGGGAGAGCGGCAGCCTCCGCCAACCCTCAACATCTCGCCTCAAGCGTGCCAAGGGGGGGAGCAGGTTCCTCTCATAGCGCACAGCAGGATCCATGGATATAAAAATCCCCAAATACACAAAACCTTGCTGGGCAACCTGTATCGAACATGTTCTAGGGATCGGTGGGACCTCGCCACTAAGAACGTACAAGTACGATTTGCCCCAATTAATCACAAGCCCCGAGTTCCTACCGAACGATGCGAGTACGTCACAGACCACTATAAGTGACTTCTTAGGTGAGGCAAGATACAGCAGGATATCATCGGCATAAAGTGAAATACGGTCCTCGTGATCAGGCGACCACCGAAGGCCCCGTATATCCGGGTGCCAACGTATCCACGCAGCCAACGGTTCAAGGGCGAGGGCGAACAACAGAGGCGACAGGGGGCAGCCCTGCCGAGTACCCCTTCCAAGCTGAAACGGAGCAGATGCCCGACCATTCACCACGACCTTCGCTAGTGGCCCCTCGTACAGCAACCGGACCCAACTCACAAACCCGCGACCGAAACCAAACTTGGCCAGCACGGCCCATAAGTATGCCCACTCCACCGTGTCAAAGGCCATCGTGGCATCGAGAGATGCCACAACAGCCGGTTCACGCAGCGTGCCCGCCCTGGCGATGACGCCATGAAGACGCCTAAGGTTCAATGCTGTGTTTCGGTGCGGGATAAAGCCAGATTGATCCGGGTGGACCAGATCGCCAAGTACTCTAATCAGACGGGTTGCCAGGAGTTTGGCCAGAATTTTCGGCTCAGCGTTGAGGAGTGAAATGGGCCGATAGGAGGCGCATCTATCTCGGGGCTTACCCTCTTTGTGTATGACCACGATCGACGCCAGCCGCTGATCCAACGGAAGGATCCCATCTCCCCGCGCCTCCAAAAACATGGCGCGCAGGTGAGGGGCGACCCTATCCGGGAACAGTTTGTACAGATCGATCGGCAGTCCGTTCGGTCCAGAGGCCTTACCCGAATTCAATGCGCGAATCGCCCCCGCCACCTCGTCAACCGTGATGTCGCGATCCAAATCGTCCCTATCTATGTCAGAGAGGCAGGGCAACTCGATATCACGAAGGAGATCAGACGAGTCCTCGGGCGGCCTGTCCGACACAGAGGAATAAACCCTATGAAAATACTCCGCGAAACACTCCACAATCCCTTCTGGTTCCACAATCACCTCTCCCCCCTCTCCAATCAACTCTGGCACCACTCTATTGACCCGTTCCTTCCTGTCCAGCCACGCCAGGAGTTTCCCTGCCTTATCTCCAACATCATACAGACGGCCCTGTTGTTCCCTGCTGAGGGTCTTGGCGGCGTCCGTCACCAGGTCCCTATACTCCGCCTGCTTCAAGCAAAGCTCATGCAATGAGGACTCTGTGACCTCCTCCTCCATATCCCCTTCAAGGGCCGCAATCTCCTCCTCTACTCGCCGCACTTCGCAATCCCTCCGATTCTTGGCAGTCACCACCAGGGAAAGGGCCTCCCCCCGAAGCACGGTCTTAAAAGCTTCCCACAGCGAGATCGCCGAGTCCACGGATCCCAGATTGTCCTTAAAGTAATTATCTATCTTCTTTACCAGGGCGCTGCGCATCTTGGGGTCTCGGAAATACCAAGGGTTAATGGGGGCCACCCTCCCTCCTCCCTCCCGACCGAGATCCAGCCGGATCCACACTGGCGAGTGATCAGAGATACCACGTGCCATGTGCCTCGCCTCGGATATCAACGAGGCATGTGCGGCCAAAGTGAGCAGGTAGTCAATCCTGGAGAGGCTACCATGCGCCCCGGAGTGAAACGTGTATTGACTCTGTGTGGGGTGCCGGAGCCTCCAGCAGTCTATCAGGCCAAACGTGTCTAGGAGGTCTGGAAGCCATTTCTGAGCCCCCCCTGTGTCCCTGGGCGGGTATCTATCCAGCAGGCCGGAACCCACAGCGTTGAAATCCCCTCCCACTACCAGCATGCCCCCCGGGAGAGTCAGCAAAGCCCTGCCCAACTCAGCAAATGTGGCGGCCTGCAGGGCCGGCGGGACATAAACCGAAACCAAAACCAAAGTCCTTCCTTCCCACCGCCCCGCCACCGCCACAAACCTCCCCCTATCGTCAACAATGGTGGAGTCCACCTCAAAAGGCAGCGATGCTCTAACGAGGATGCCCACCCCCCTGGACCCAGAAGAGAATCCCGAGTGTGCAATGAATTTATACCCCTTCCTATTCAGGGCATAGCACGTATTGCCTATGAGGTGCGTCTCCTGCAGCAGTACAACGTCTGACATTGAGCGTTTCAGAAATTGCAAAACAATCCCCCTCTTAATGCGATCCCCCAAACCATTAACATTCCAGCTTATAACACTTAGGCCTCTACCCCCCATCCTCAAACGGAAAGAGGCCCACCCCACACCCGAGGCGCCACCATGGAACAGCCCTGAGGATAATCATCATGCCTTGCAGAAATAAACCCCCCAACAACAAACTCAAACTCCCCATAACTCCCCCCACCCTGCACCCCTGCTGCAGCTTAAAAAGCCCCCCCAACTTGCAGTGTGCCTGTCGCCCTACAAAAACAAAAATCTACAAAAAGTACCCCAAGGGAGGAAAAGAGCACCCCTCGTCCTCCCGCAACCCTCCACAGTTACTGCACTCTATTCAAATCTACAAATATGGTCAAATCAAGTCAGGCCGGCTTTGAGGTATCAGCCCTGTCCATCCCGGCCACTGTCTCCATGCTCAGCTGTGTCGTCCCCGGTCCGTCGCCGGGGCAAAGCGTCCAGCCATTCATCGGCCATAACAGGAGAGTCAAAAAAGAATGTCCGATCTTCATGCACCACCCGTAGTCTGGCGGGGAAAAGCATGGCATACTTTAGGTCCCGCTCCCGAAGCCTTCGCTTCACCCCCAGGAAGCTCTGTCGCTGTCTCTGCACCTGCTGGGTAAAGTCCGGGTAAAAATTCACCGACGCATTCTGGAAGGGGACTGGGCCCGTCACCCTCGAAGCTTGCAGGATAGCGTCCCGATCTCGGAAATGAAAGAGCCGGGCGACAATCGGCCGCGGCGGGGCACCCGCCTTGGGCCGTCCGCCTGGCACCCTATGGGCTCTTTCCACCGCAAAAAACTTCCCAAGGCCCTTAGGCTTCAGATGGTTGAGGACCAAATCTTCCACAAGCAGGTCCGCCGAAGCCTCATCCGAGGACTCCGGGACCCCGATTACGCGCACGTTGTTGCGCCTGGACCGGCTCTCGAAGTCCTCCAGCCGGCGGGCGGCGAGGTCACTCTCGGCCCTCAGCTTCCGGACCTCGTTCTGCAGGTCCGCGACCTCATCAGCGAGGCCCGTGGTCTTGTGGTCCAGGTCCTTAACGCGCTCGTTTGTCTTGCCCAGGTCCGAGCGGATCAAGTTGACATCCACCAGGATGGCATCCACCTTATGCGCCAGGGCCTCGAATTGCCTCCCCATCGAGGTCTGCATCCCATCAAGCGCGCCCATGACATCCTGCAGGGAGAGCTCCGGGGTCCCAGGCGAGTCCTCCTTCTGGGCATCCGGCGCCTGGCTCGATCCACTCGGCGATGTCTTCAGGAGGGCGTAGCGGTCCATACTATTGACTTGGGAGTACGTTCCCCGCCTGGTGGACTTAGTCTTCAGCCTATCTCCTTCTGCCTTGCCCGACATAATGGACTCCAAGCAGTCCAATGCAGTGAGGACCGTCCCCTCTCAGAGAGAGGTATAAAGAGTGAGCAGGTCCGCCTTGTTCTTCCAAAATAGCCCACCGAGCGTCCCTGGGGTTATAGAACCACCCAGAGCACTACAGTGTCCGGGCAGACAAAGGGAACGAAACCGAAAGTGAAAGAGCGAGGGCCTCCGTCCGGTAGTTCACACCTCACCAGGCCGTTGTTGATCAACTAGGAGTCGGGCATCCTGCCAACTCTAGCCCCTGGCATCTCCGGGAGTTAGGCCGCAATCTTTCGCCAGTCATAAGTCCGGTTCCCGGTGGGCGATCCGGTCGCGGGTAGCATCAATCGCCTCCCTGACAACTCAGCAACACGGTGCCATGCATACCATCAGGATTTGAGTCAGGATAGTCGACGGAGGGCGCGAGGGTCTCGGGAGCTCTAAGCTCACGCGGCCATCTTGGTCAAGCGCTAGGCTCCTCTCGATGGTCATATTCTTGACCAACCTTGACGTCACCTGCACTGCTTCGCCTTTTTTTTTTTGTTGATGATTCCTCCTCCCTCTGCTCATCCTTCTCATTCATTCCCGCTTTTTCTCCCATTTTTGACCTGGTATGCTTTTACACCATTGTGTACCAAACAGCTAATCCACCAATCTCCTCAGCAACACCTACAATCCCCTCTCTTCTATACCACCCTTTCCCAAACAACCCTCTTTCCGCCTTTTATGCCCAACCTTTGGGCCATTGCCGTAAAACCCCCTTCAGACCTAACCCTTACCAATTGGTTCAATACCTAGAACGCCCCCCGCCCCCCGCCCCGGGCTGTGCCAAAAACAGTCAACAGACACATCACACCTTTTATAACAATGACCTTCATATTTACCTTCGTGAGCCATCCAAATGTAGGTGTGGGGACAAAGAAAAAGAAGGGCAAACAATATAAGGGAATAAAAGATTTAAAAACCAAAGGAGACCAACAGAAGACAATTTCAATGAGTATACCCAACCTCAACCAACACAACAAAATAGGAAAAAGAAAAGGGAGTTTCAGGTTCAATACCTACATATGAAATAGCCATTAAGCAAAAACCTTTTTCTAGTTGAAAACAAATGATTTAACAACTAGTTTGGTCAGCTGCCACTCTTTTAACAACTTCGCGACATCTGATAGAGACTTCTAGCTGCAGATTCCTTTCCTTTGAATTTCCTAAGAGTCAGACTGGATCCGAGCAGTACCCCTATGTGCCTTCGGGTGGCTCTGTTCGGCTACTCGTGACCGCGCCGCCATCATTGGCATTGGTTGTGATGTCGCAGCACCTATATAGGGGCCACCTAGGTGCACAGGCGTCCGTTCCTTTTCACTTTTTCCACACCAGAAGCTCAGAGCCATGAAGTGAACTGACATGTGTGTGTCACAACTAGGGCCCTGAGGGAGCAAACCTAGTCCTATAAAATGAGTCAGCAGAGCATGGAGGCATGGATGGGTCTGAAAGGAATCTGCAGCTAGATATTGTCTCTACCAGATAATGTGTTACCAAAGGTAAGTAACCTGTTTATCTGATAGAGACGTCTAGCTGCAGATTCCTTATTTTTTAATAGATACCCAAGCCATACCAACCTAGCGGTAGGCTGCAGACGTATTTGCTAGACTAAAAAGTCCTGCAGGACCAAATGGGTGAAATGCCTGTCCCTACAGACCTGACTGTTTCAGGCAGTAGTGCTCAGCAAATGTGTGCAGAGATGCCCATGTTGCTGCTGTGCAGATATCAAGAACTGGAACACCACGAGCCAATGCCGTGTTTGCAGCCTTATCCCTGGTGGAATGAGCTTGTAAACCCTCAAGGGGCTGCTTCCTAGCCAGGCTGTAACAGATTTTAATGGCTCCTACGTAACCCACAAGGAGTTGGCCGACCACCCAGAACTCTTTGAGTGGTCAAGGTAGAATGACAATGCTCTCTTTGGGTCCATACGGTGGAGACTCTCTTCTTTCTTAGAGCGATGCTGGGGAGCAAAAAAGGTCTACAGCATGACCCATTGACCCTGATATGGGGTCACCACATTTGGAAGGAATGAGGCACGGGTGCAAAGCACCGCCTTATCCAAGAATCTCATCCACTAGTGAGCCTTACATGACAAAGCCTGCAATTCACTCACCCTCCGAGCAAATGTTATCTCCACTATGAAGGTTGTCTTGATGGTAAGCAGCTAGAGGGGACAATTGTGTAAAGGCTCAAAGGGCGCACACAAGAGATATGTGAGAACCAAGTTGAGAATCCACTGTGGCATGATAAAGGGCTTAGGTGGAAACATATATACAGGCCATTTAGAAACCTATTTACAATAGGGGATTTGAACAAGGAGGGTTGGTCCGGCAGCCGCAAGGAAGCTGACAGAGCAGAAAGATAACCATTGAGAGTACCCAAAGCAGAGCCCTGCTGGGCAAGGCTAGGAATAAAAAGAATAATATTAGATAGAGAAGCAGAAAAAGGATCAATAGATCTTTTGTTCAATATTTTACCAATTTTTGCCAACTGCAAAAGTATACCGTCTTAGTGGAGGGCCACCTGGCCACCAAAACAACATTAAATATTCCGGGAGCAAGGTCAAAAGCTGTCAACTGTCACTGCTTGATCTCCACGCTAGAAGACATAAAGTTGACATACTGAAGTGGAAGAACCTCCCTTGCTGCTGCGACAGAAGATCCTCTCAAAGGGGCAGCCTGATCGAAGGATCCATGCTCATTCGAAAAAGCTCTGGATACCAGAGTCTCTGTGCCAAGTCTAGAGCCACAAGAATGACTTGGGCCCAGTCACTTTTCTTGAGAACTCTGGGGAGAAGTGCCATGGGTAGAAAGGGGTACAGGAGGCCTGAGCTCCGCTCGCGATGAAAAGCGGCGCCAAGTGATAGATGCCTGGGAAACTCCAGGGCACAAAACTGCTGACATTGCGCGTTCTCTTCAGAGGTGAACAGATCTAACCAAGGCTCTCCGCACTGCTGAAAGAGACTTTGCACCACCTCCAACTGGAGATGCCATTCGTGATCTGCTAGACATCGACAGCTGAGTTCATTTGCCCTGGCGTTCAGAGAACCTGCTAGGTGTTGAACCACCGGGCTTATGCCCTGCTGTTCAGCCATGTCCAGAGATGCAGGGTCTCTTAACAAAGGGTCCACGACCCCACCCTGCCCTGCTTGTTGCAGTACCACATGGCAGTGGTGTTGTCCGTGAACACCTGGACTAACTTCCCCTTGACAGAGGGAAGAAATGCTTTCAATTCTAGCTGGATCATCCGAAGCTCCAACTAATTATTGTGGAGCCACGACTCGGAAAGGAGACCATTGTCCCCTAATCTCCACCTCTCCCAGATGGCATCCCCATACCAGGAGTGATGCATCTGTCACTACTGTGAGATCTGGTTGAGGAAGGGAGAGGGTCCTGCCTCTGACCCAATCGCGGTCTGTCAACTACTACTGCCGGTCTTTTGCAGTTCCCTCTGAGATCTGGACCACATCGGAGAGAGTCCCCTGATGCTGGGGACCACTGGAACTTTAGGTTCCACTGCAGAGCCCACATACGCCATCTGGTGTGAATTACCAACAGGATGCAGGAAGTCATGAGTCCCAGCAGCCTCAGAGTCATTCTCACTGAAATCCAGGATAGAGGCTGAAACATCAGTATCATAAACTGAATATCCTGGACTCTCAATTGGAGAGTCTGAGGAGTCAGGTGTGACTTTGGTACATTTATAGTGAACCACCGCGAATACAGGGGGTCCGCCGTAGTCTGGAAGTGGGAGACGACAGCCCGGGGCAAAGTTGCCTTTAGCAGTCAGTCGTCGAGGCATGAGAAGGGTGACACTATGGACCTCCAGCGGAGGAGATATGTTGACTTGGCTTTTTCAGTGGGTTTACCCCCAGACTTTCTCCAAAGCCGAGTTGGTTTTCTCACCAAAAAAAGAGTCCTGTCAAAGGGTATGTCCAAGAGGTTGGCCTGGACATCATCTGTGAAGCCAGATGATCTTAGCCAGGTGTGGCACAGTAAGGCCATCGTCGATTAAACTGCTCTACCCAGCAAGTGAGTCGAATATAGGCCACACCTAATGGTGAACTTTGCTGCATCTCTCCCATCTTTTACTCCTCTGATACCTGTGGCAGCACTTGTGCAACTGTTTCCCAAAGAGTGTGCAAGAAACGGCCCAATAAGCATGCAGTGTTCACCGACTGCAATGCCAGGCTGGTGAAAGAAAATATCTTCCCAAGTGCATCCAGCCTCTTGGATTCCCTATCATGAGGGGCAGAAGGCAACATGCCATGGGACATTGAACCCTGAACCACTTAGCTCCCAGGGGTGAGGTGTTGGCTGAGGAAACTTGGATCGCCCAGTGTAGAGCGATGGCGGCGTGCTATTGTCCTGTTTACAGGGGCCCCTGTGCTAGGTTTGGAACACGTACCTAGAAGGACATCTGTCAGTGCTTCATTAAAGAGCAAAAGGGGTTCGGATGAAGAAGACCCAGGCTGAAGCAATTCGGTCAAGAGACCTGCACCGAGGTTAGCTCCAGGTCAAGGACCTCTGCAGCCCTCCTCACCACTATGGCGTAGGTGGAGAGAGCATGTCAGTATCTGGATATGTGTCTAGTCCACTGGCTTCTCCAAGGTCCTCATACTAGTCCAATTGTTCACAAGGGGCCAACTCATGTTCCAAAGGTTTCCGGGACCCCTCCCAATCCTCTCCCATGCTTGAAACATCTTCAACATGAACAGGGAACGCTGTAGAACCTCTGGTCTCCGTCGGTGCTGAAGTCGACATTGATCAGACTCTGAGTGGTCGGGTATCAGAATGAGGCTGGCGGTGTCGGTGGTGTCAGAGGCACCGACTTTGGAGCCGACACTGGGGAAGGTCACAGCATGACCAGACCTGACCCATATCCGGAATTGAATCCATGAGGTCTCTTCCCAACCTGCTGGGCCCAATGGTGCACTGGAAGGCTCGGCCCAATCAAATACGTCACACATGGCCTCGTAGAAGTCTTTAATCTGAGTGGAAGATGCTCCGGCTCCCAGAAAAGGGGGTAGGTGCAGAGTCGAACCAGTCAACGATTCCGTGGAACCATGCCTAGAGCAACGATGCTCCTTACCCATCTCATCAACGGACGACAGACAAGGTGATGTCGAAGTCCGTTTGGACTCCTTCTTCTTCTTATTCCTCTTGCCCAAGTGTACCGAGGACCTTAAATTGCGAAGAAGAGAACTTGGGGCTCCTGGAGTGGTCCCGCGACCTTCTCTTCCTCAATTCGGATTGTGATCTCTTGAGGAGTTGCGCTAGTCGGGGTTGATTGGCGGGCTGCAAGTAACTTCATGGACCACTCCTGCAAGGCCTTCGGCACCATGGCCTGGCAATCCAAACACGACTTTGAGTTGTGGTCGCGCTCGAGACACCACAAGCAGATGGGGTTGGTTACCGACATGGAGCGGTGACAGGTGCCACACGGTTTGAACTTTATACGTCTAGAGATCCTCCCTTGACACACAAGAAAAAATCTCTCAACAAAATGTCGGAAAAAGGTTAGGAATCTGCAGCTAGATATTGTCTCCACCAGATAATGCGTTACTGAAGATAAGTAACTTGTTCAATTGACCTAACTCTTGAGGTTATGGATGTTGTTTTTGCGGCATGGTGCACTCTTAAAATGTCTATTTACACTGGGAGATGGTACAAAGTTGTGGCTTGGTGTGGAGCCCACAACATAGGCCTGTTCCATGCCAAACTGTTGGATTTTTTATTGCTGTTTTGTTTGGACCAGCAAGTAATTGCTGTGGGCACAATGAAAGGTTAGTTGTCAGCCCTTCCTGCCTTACACCACCAGAGACTATTGGTTGGACCCTAAAAGAGCTTTGAGTTTTTACATCTCCTGTACGAAGGACCATCTGGTGAATGATTAGCCTTTTGTCAGGTTCTCTGAAGCAAGGAAAGGTAAGATGGTGCAGAAAAGGACTTTGTCAAGGTGGATGAGCCTCTGCATTAAGCCCTATTATGCATTGGTCAAGAAATAGTAACCTGAAGGTCCGAGGACTTTTTCAACCATACCCAAGGCTGCTACCACAGTGCTGGCACATGGTTTGCCTGTTTTTGATATCTTTCAGGCTATGAAATGGGCTTTAGTGCATATGTGCCCTTGGCACTAGGATTTTTTTGATCTGAACAGATTCCACAGACCTTCCAGCTTGGGAGGTACTGCATTTGGTATCTTTTCTAAAGGTGAGGAATCTACGGTTAAAAGTATTCATCAGAAAAACAAGTTACTTACCTTCGGTAATGCTTTTTGTTGGATACCCTATCTGCAGACTCCTCCCTCCCCTCCTACCTCCCCATTCACAGGATTGGTCTCTTCTTCCATCTAAAAAGGTACCAAATTACAGATTTGCACACTGGGATATCTGATTGGTTTTGTGCACCATGTTTAAGTAGATGGACATGGACAAAGCCAAGAAAGAAACTGTTGTTAGCTCAAGGGGCTGATGCCTTCATGCGTCCCTACGCAGCCCACAAGAACGCCACCCGCAGACACCATCACCTCATCAGATCCGCCAAAAGGGCCTCCTTCAAAGACCGCCTAGACAACAATGCACACAACAGCAAAGAGCTCTTCAACATCGTGAAGGAACTCTCCAACCCAAGGTCCAACGCCATCGACATCCCACCCTCGCAAGACCTGCGCTTTCCTTGCCACCTTCTTCCATCGCAAGATCGCAGACATCCACGACAGCTTCAACGTCACAACCGCCCAACAACCACTGAGACCTCCGTCCCCACGGCCACCATCCACACCGATCCCCTGCTCTCCTGGACCAACCTAAACGACGACGACACCATCAATATCATGATCACCATCCACTCCAGTTCTCCATCAGACCCATGCCCACACCACATCTTCAATAAAGCCAGCACCTCTATCCCACCCCATCTCCAGAAAGCCATCAACATCTCCTTTGAGACCGCGACCTTCGTGGAGAGCTGGAAGCACGGCCAGATCAACGCCTTACTCAAAAAACCCAAGGCGGACACCAAGGACCTCAAGAACTTCTGGCCCATCTCCCTGCTCCCGTTCCTGGCGAAGGTCATCGAGAAGACCGTCAACAGACAACTGACCCATTACCTCGAGGAGAACAGCATCCTGGACCCGTCCCAGTCTGGGTTCCGCAGCAACCACAGCACCGAAACTGCCCTCATCGCCACCACTGATGACATCAGGGCCCTGCTGGACAACGGGGAAACCGCGGCCCTCATCTTCCTGGACCTGTCAGCCGCCTTCGACACTGTAAGCCACCGCACCCTACGCACACGCCTCCACGACGCTGGGATCCGTGACAAGGCTCTGGACTGGACAACCTCCTTCGTCTCCAGGAGAACCCAGAGCGTCTGCCTCCCCCCTTTCCGCTCCGAAGCCACAGAGATCAACCCCGGGGCTCATCCCTCAGCCCGACATTGTTCAACATCTACATGGCACCACTCGCCCACGTCGCCCGACTACACAACCTCAACATCATCTCCTACGCCTACGACACCCAGCTGATCCTCTCCCTCACCAAGGACCCCCTCACTGCCAAAACCAACCTCCAAGAAGTAATGAAAGCCGTCGCCAAGTGGATGAAGAACAGCCGTCTGAAGCTAAACTCGGACAAGACGGAAGTCCTCATCCTTGGCTCCACCCCTCGGCCTGGGACGACTCCTGGTGGCCAACCGCACTGGGAACAGCACCGACACCCACCGACCACGCACGCAACCTGGGGTTCATCCTCGACTCTACTTTCTCCATGACAAAACAGGTCAACGCCATCTCGTCCTCCTGCTGCAACACCCTCTGCATGCTCCGCAAGATCTACAGGTGGATCCCCACCGATACAAGAAGAACGGTCACCCAGGCCCCCGTCAGCAGCAGGTTGGACTACGGAACCACCCTCTACGCAGGAGCCTCGGCCAAACTCCTGAAACGACTTCAACGCATTCAAAACGCCTCTGCACGCCTGATCCTCGACATCCTTTGCCGCAGCCACATCACACCCCACCTGGAAGACCTGCACTGGCTCCCCGTCAACAAGAGGATCACCTTCAAACTCCTCACCCACGCACACAAGGCACGCCACAACACCAGACCAGCATACCTCAACAGACGACTCACCTTCTACACCCCCAACCGCCAGCTCTGCTCCGCCGACCTCGCCCTCGCCACCGTCTCCGGCATCCAAAGAGTGACCTCCCGTGGCAGATCGTTCTCCCACCTCGCCACCAAGACCTGGAACACCCTCCCCATCCTCCTATGGCAGGCCCAGGACCTGCTATCCTTCAGAAGACTCCTCAAGACCTGGCTATTCGAGCAGTAGTTCCCCCCTTCCCCAGCGCCTTGAGACTCTCATGAGTGAGTAGTGCACTTTACAAATGTTCTGATTGATTGATTGCACCAACACCTATGGGATGGAATTCGAGTCACTGCAATGCTGCCCAGCACCACGAACTGGCAACTGGGAGCACTGTTATGAAAGCTTTCTGAATTCTATTTGGTGCCTGGGAATATTTTAAAGATGAGCAATGCGCTGTTAGATAGAATGTGCACCAGAAAAAGCATTACTGAAAGTAAGTAAGTTATTCTTCAGTTGCTTCATATGTTTTCCAAATGCACAGCACATATTTTCTCTCCTTTGGGCGTCCAAACCCAAGGAAAACCATACACGTCCAGTATCTCCACACTTAAGTTGTCCAGAAGAATAAGAGATAGCTTCCTATGTAATTCCCTGTAGACCCACTCTCAAGTTGCTAAATATCTGAGAACCATCTTGTTCAGTGTATTCTACCAGCCAGCCAGTCCATCTGGGACCAAGAGATTCCTTAGGTAATACAGTCTAGGGCCAGGTTTATGAACACTTTGTGCTGGTGCAAAGTCACCAAAAAGTGATGCACAGAGACGCAAATTGTTGATTTGTTACTAACTTTCCAGCACAAAGCTTTATTTGCAATGTCAAGTTTCCAAAACATAATGCAAAGTAGTGCTATGCGCTACTTTGCTTTACTTTGCATCAAGGGTGCACCTCATGGGTGGTACGTGGGAATTCACACTCTAGCACTCACGGTTTTTGAGGCAAAGCCCTAACTAATAATGTTTGAAGACAGGGCTTTGTGTCAAAAAATAGATTTCCAAGAGTCAGGCAAAAGTAGGAGAAAAGTTGTGTTTACTGCACTGTACAGCACACATACAGAGTGGCAAATTTTTTCAAGTTAGTCTAGGCATAGCATTTTGTACTTGAAGAGTAGCGGTCAAGTATAAAACTGATCTTAAACTAAACATCATGCCCACATTTTTGTATGTATGGGGAAGAATGAAGTTCAAGACCACCACATTGTGCGCCAGTCCTTGGGAAGAAAGCATCAGTGTCATACCTTACTAGATATTGGCCTGTCCTGCTCGATAGCTGTCACGCGATGCAGCACAGCAACTTTGTTTGCTGTGCTATATTGTGTGACATATTAGTACATCTGCCCATAGTTTGTATAGTTTGCTATAGTCCTGAGTTTTTATGTCCATCCTCAGATTAACAAAGTACCACAAACCGCAATCTGTGATCTGTGCTAAGATTACATAATTGATTGTAGAGATAACATTCTCTAGGAAACACCACACTCTTAGTATTGTCACACCCCATACATTCATGGCAATGTTTCCTTGGTTAGGAATTATGTTTGGCAATTTGAGGAAATCAACAGACTATATAGAGCAAATTGGAAAAAAACGAAAATAAATACATATTTTTCAATGTAATTTCAGGCTGTAATGAAATACTGACACACGGTTTGCACCAATCTATAGCCCTACATTTGCACCCAAAAATACATCCAGGTCTGGATTTATTAACACTTAGTACTCGTGCAAATGCACAAAAAGAGACACAACCCTGCTCAAAGTGTTGATTTATTGACTTTACAAAGCAAAACGTGTTTTGCATTGGAAAGTTCCCTAAGTGTAACGCAAAGTAGTTTAATGGGCTGCTTTACGTTACTTTGCTTCAAGGGAGGTGGGCAGCCTGTGCATGGTACATGAGTGTTTCCAAGCTACAGCCCATGGTGTTTGAGGCAAAGGCCCTATCTACTAACAATGGTAGACAGGCTTGTGCCAAAAAGTATGCCTCCTTGATGTGGGCACAAAGTAGGACACATTTTTATTTTCTATAAACTTTTCACATTGTGCATATTTGCTACTCTGAACTGCACACCTACAAAGTGGGAAACGTTTTAATATTATTTTAAGCATAGACACAAATGTACTAAAATGTGGCACAGCACTATGTTGCATCAGAAAGAGAGAGCAGAACAGGGCCATATCTAAAGAGATATGGCTCTGTTTCTGTCCCTTCTCCACCTGCATCCCGAGCTGGTGCACTTTCATCCCAAAGTCAAGATATGCAATCAGATCTCTGGAGTCAGGACCAAGGGAGAACTTACAGCATTCCCTCAGGTCATTGCGGCAGAAATCATCAAGACAGCCAATGCTATAAAATCAGGCTCCCTACTGGACATTATGCGGAAAGGTGGGGGAAGTCCTAGCCTTAGCTCTCACAGATTTCTACAACCTATCTCTGAATAGCGGCTCGCATCCTCCATCAACTGAACAGTCCTTACCAGCCAAACAGAACACCTAGATCAACCAACCTGTACCATCTCTCTATCCCTGGATTGAAAAGGACCATCTGTGGAGGGCATTCCTTTGCCTTTATTTCCCCCAAGCTCTTGAACGATTTGCCTCTCACCATCAGATCAAATAACAAACTTCTTAGCTTTAGAAAACAACTGAAATCCTACTTATTTGATTAGGACTCCTTCTCTGAGCTGAATCTACCCAGCGCTTGGAAGCCCGTCGGGTAGCCTTGCGCTTATTAAATCTCCCTGAATTGAATTGAATTGAATTGTTGAACAGTACAGCACACATGCAAAGTTGGAAGTTTGAAAATGTTTCTGCAATGTTTCATTTGCCTCGCAGAGACATGTTTTCTTTTTAGGAAGACGCATAGGATGAAGGAAGCTGGTTCCAATTCTCCTGGCTTACACTGCAACTGTAGTTATGCTAAATTACCTGCCTTTCACCTTTGCTTCTGGTACTGGCAACAGGCATTATGATGTTAGAAGTCAACTGCAACAACTTATTATATTTTAGCAACTACATAATTTCTTTATTACAGGTGACTAGAGACAGTAAAACTTTTGCATTTATAAAGCAGACGATGATGAGGGAAATGTACTTATTTACTTAATTTTCCCTTGTGGTCGTCTGTCGAATCCACCCAACCCGGCCCACCGCTATTATCTGCACAGGCTGGGTCTTACAATACTCCTTGTACAGGAGAAGTCTTGACCTCCCCTCTGTTCTTTCTTGCAGTGCCCCTTTTGCAGTTTGGAGGTGGTACTGCAGAGTCTAGTACACGATCTGCCACAGGGCTCAAATTTGGTGGCAAGACGCGCCCAGTGACAGTACAGATGTCTTGTCTACGAGGCAGACGGTTTTGATTGTGATTTCTGTTGGCAGTGTTCCTAGTGCAGGAGTAATTGTGGCATGTTTGCAGAAGCCTTCATTGACACACGATGCAGCCTGTAAAACAATCCTTAATGGTGTCAGGGGGTTACCTGAGTAACTGATTAGAAAGGTGCTGCAAAGCATTTGTGGCGGCCCTGAATTCAGCTTCTGGAAAGGATTCCCCCCGGAGAAGCAAGGCCTTCTGGTGCCAGTCTGACTTTATTTTGAGTGTGATGTGTCATTTGAAGCAGAGATTTTTTTCTGAATAGACTGCACTGCAAGTGCTTGAAACACATTTGAATATTGCCTTGCACTTAAAGTGAAGTTTTGACATTAATGGGGGGCATATTTACATGGAAATAGTGGAGTGCGACGCTGCAGCAAATTTCACATCGCAGCGCTCCAAAACGCAGGCATGCACTATATTTATAACAATACGGCGCGCCCGAGTTTTCCCCAGCGCTGTCTTTAAAAATAGCTGCCTAGAGCCAACACAGACACCCTTGCAGCTTAGTGCAAGGGTGCCTGCCTTGCAGGGAAAGATTGTTTATGTAGCACACATAGAAATAGCAAATTGTTTATGTTTGTTCATGTGCAGGAAGGGACACCTTCATGCACATAAACAATCATTAACGGCGTTTTGCTTTTTCTATGTGTGCTGTAGAATGCAGCACACATAGAAAAAGCAAAAACAAGAGGAAATAAAAGTGTTTCTCCTTGTTACTTCCTTCTAATGCCTGCTCTTGCATGGCGCTAGTTTTTGACGTGGCCACAGATTCACACCTCCTTATAAATCTGGGCCATCATCAAAAACCAATGGGTGTTGTAGTGGAACTCTCACAGCAACACCCATTGCACGCCCCTTTCTCTCAGATACCTGTGTGAGAGGGTAACACATTTACAAAGCACCGTAAAATGACAAAAAGTGGCTTGGCGCCACTATGTAAATATGGTGCAGGGTATTGCACCACCGGACTGTGGGTAAAAGTGATGTTCCGGTGGCACAATCCCCCTTGTAAATATGCCCCAATGCTTACCACTGGTGTGCAACTGCCGACAGGGAGGAGGGTCCTACTATTATGATCAAAAATCGTAGAACACTTAACACTCTTATCATAGAGTAATGTTTTGTGCCTTATCGTTTGAGTGCAACTGGACTACTCTCTTACCATTTTTCTGAGTTCTTCATAATTCTTAGAAATCATGTTTTTTGCAGTTATACATCTTGCCTCTAGGTGGAGATGTTAGACCAGAATTCAGAATAAGGATCCACGGTGGAGCACATATTTTAACTGAGACTTTCGCATTCACTTTTTTACATTTTTGATGAATTTGAATACGCTTATACACTTTTACTGAATCTTTATTTCACGTTCTTGTTTTTCTGGAACGAGCACCTCTTTAGTTGGCCAATGTTTATCCAACCTTGAATGCCTAGGTTTTTTCTTTCTTTCTAAGACTCGTGAAACCGTGTTGCATTGGTCGATGCTGTTTATACGCTATTGAGTCTTTCCTTACTTCGTCTGGATGAGTGACATACGAGACGATTCACGGCCAAAAGCAAAATTCCATTTTGCCTGGCGACCTGGGAATGTATGCATCATTTCTAATCATGTCGTCTGACCGTCCAACACAGTGTAGAAATCGTCTTAACTGGTCACAAAAGCAAATAACTTCAACAAATAGTAACCAGATCAGGGTGACAGCTATGGTTGAAGGGAATGAAGATATTTTTATGTTTTGCCTGTGGTAGGATGTGTTGTACTATTCACCAGTTAAGTGGTGTTCTATGTTTTTCTACTGAAGGGGGGGAGGGAGTTGTTCACAGTGCCATGGTGTCTATACCTGTACACTCAGGTGATTGTGGGTAGAACAATTAAGCTCTATAAAGTGGCTGTTGCATGATTTATTTATAAAGTTTTATATAGCGCAAACTTGACCCAAGAGGGTATCAGAGCGCTTTACATTTAAGATTGTTGCTTTAAAAGTTACATCAGATACAGGAGCATAGTAAGGTACAGTACACATAAACAATGTTTCAAGAATTCGTAGGAGGGAGGGGAAGAAGGAGTAATAGCGGGGAGACAAGGAGGAACTGTGCCCATTGTCCGGCTGGGTAGGTGATGGTCAAGGGGGAAACCAGGGCCAATCTCCTCATTAGCTGTCTCGCAGCTCCACCGGGCATGAGCCATGTTGCTCAGGTCTCAACGTTCAGGAAAACCAGTTTTTTATTCTATTTGATTTGAGAAGGTTATATAGCGCTGTCTCGACCCGGAGGTCTCAGAGCACGTAACCAGGGGATCGTTGCATTACAAGGTACATCAAAAAGGATTATGTAGCGCTGGCTAGACCCGGAGGTATTAGAGCGCCATAACAGAGGAACATTGCGTTACAAATTACATCAGTTACAATAGCGTAATAAGGTGCAGTAAACAAACAACAAGGTTGAGAGAATTTGTAGGAAAGGACGGGAGGAAGGAGCCATAGCAGGAAGACTAGGAAGAACTGTGTCCAATGTCCAGCTGGGTAGGTGACGGTCGAGGGGGAAACCAGGGCCATTCTCCTCATTAGTTGTCTAGCAACTCCACCGGGCATCAGCCATGTTGCTCAGGTCTCAACGTTCGGGGAAAACAGTTTTGAATAGGTACATAGGCTATGAGAATAGAGGTAAAAGAAGGAGGTGGGGGGGAGGGAGTAAAAAACAAGCCAGAGAAGGAGCTGGGGCTACCATATAGGCCGATAGGGGATGTGATCAAGGTCTGTTCGGAGTCCGGTGGTAAGGAAAACTGTGGCAGCCATCTTGGGGTCAGGGGGGGAGCTATGATGTTGCCGATTACCATTCTTGTAAGGTAAGCTGTTGGTTCTTAAAATAGGAAGAAGTCAAAATGGAATTTGGAATTGTGGGTAAAATGTGGAACTCAGCTGGCTTGTCTAAAGGGCAATTTCAGGTATTTGATGAGGTCTTTGGTTCATTTTCTAATTTTAATAAGATTGCATGAATTCTTTAGGTTCTTGTGGTGATGGTTCATTTAATTTATGAATGTTTATCATTGCTGTGTTTATATCTTTAAGTCCATGTTGTATGTAATTATATCAACTGTATTTTCTACCTGTTGGGATTTATGTAACATTACATTTGACTGGAAAATCAGTACAATTGTGGTAAAAAAAAATGATATGGTAGGCGATCTCACCAGTGGCTTTCTTGCTGAAAGAGAGCAGGTTTACTGGAGAGTTTGAATCCCCTGCTCCTATAATGGCTGATGACTCTAGGAGAATTTGCTTTAGGTGATAAAATCATGGTGGTGACTTTAAAAGATCTGCTGAAATGCCTTGCAGAAAGTTCGCGGTCCTGGTTTGTGCTCTATCTGGATTCCTGCTGACTCTAGTCTTTCTTCTGTTTTTTCTCTAGTTCTACTTGTTCCATCCCTTCTGGACGATGGGTGCAGTTGACCTTCTTTTCTCATGGCTGGTTTGTCTGCACTTGACTGGGAGATGCTTTGACTTTTTTGACATGAGGCACCTGCATTCCTTTCAGATCACAAAGTCTTGTTAAGGCTGGTCTTCTCTTTGGGCAGCGTCCCTTGTCAAGAATACTTTCCCTAAACCATGGGTCTGGGTTATGGGGTCCAGTTTCTCTCTTTTTCTTGGCCGTGGCCCTTAATTACATAAACCCACGATAATGGGAATGTGGATCCTGTTTGACAGAGTGTGCGTGCGGGATTGCTTCTACGCCTACATTGAGGTGGAGGTACTTTGTTAGCCCTTTTATATCTGTTTTAAGTATCCTCAGATGGGGATCACAGCCCTCACCTTGTAGGAGTGCATCCAATGAAGCGAATGAAGAAGAAGCAGACAAACTAGGACCAGTAACTGGCAGATCCATGTTAGATTGTCATGACATATTATTAGCTCATGTACAATGAAATCAAAAGTCAGATACATGGAACTTATTCTGAAAGTCTGACAGGAATCCAGCCCTTCTGGAACTAACTTGGACACCTTGTTCTGATACGACAGAGGATCTGGTAAATCATTCAGCAATTGACTCTTCCTCCCAGTCTACTCAAATAATCATGCACAACCTGATTATTTGGCAGATCTTTTCATCTGAATTGTCTCCCTCTGACAGTTCATAACTAAGTGAGAAGAAAACTGTTATGAGCATCTGGTTATTAAGTTGACTACTCGAGGTTGAGATACAAAGGGAGAAACCTGCTTCTGAACACACCTATTTAATCAGACAGCCTACTAGTTTTTATATTAAGTGGCAAAAAGAGATTTTAGCTAAACGAATAATCCGTGGCTTAATGCAGTTCGTTATGATAGGTCACAAAATGAAGCTCACTCATTTATATTTCACTGAATGCAGAGTCCACAACACATATAATATCTTTATACAGATCAGAGTCCTTAAAATGATGCTGGTGGTTTCTCGGGTACTCATTAAAAACAGTTCATTCATTAAAACATTAGGGACGATTTCAAAGACTAGGACCCTTTCAGTTATATATAGATATAGCTGTTATAGTTCCTTAATTTCAGCTGCGTAAAATATTTTGCTGTGCAAATCTATTGTATTTTATATGTGCTACAAATTCCGTCTTCTTTCTATATATTGGAAAACCGAGGATCCATTTCCTCAGAGGAAGCATGACACCAAGGGCCAGATCTAGTTTTGGTGAGCCGCACTCAGGCGTGCCGGGTCAGTGGCCTTCTCTCGTTTTACAAAATCCCTCCCTCCCTCCTGCCAGGCAGGGTTTTCTAAAGCCCTCACTGGAGTAGTTGGTGCAGGGTTTGGAGTGAAGACTTTGGGCCTCATTCCTGAGCACTTTTGTGTTGCAGGAAGGTCACTTTTTTGGAGCTCTGGTGGCGCAATGTGCCCAGATGTTTTTACAAGGCCACGTAAAGCCACTTTACATGGCTTTTCATGGCCTTGTAAATATGTGCCCCTTTCCCGCAGAAAACTATGTGAAAGGGGCGTCCCATGGGTGTTGCTGTGGGTGTTCCCAACACCCATGGGATCTGCAGCATTCCCAGATTTACGAGAAATCGTAAACCTGGGAGTGCGTTAGAATCTAACACCAACTCTGAGGCGCAACGAGGAAAAAATGTTTTCATTTCTCCTCGTATTTTCCTTTTTCTATGTGTGCTGCATTCTGCAGCACACATAGAAAGTGGAAATCACCTGAATTGATTGATTTTGTTTAGCAGGAAAGTGTCCCTTCCTGCACAAAATCAATCTGCCCCGCAACGCAAGGCACCCTTGCATCATGGTGCAAGGATGCCTGCGTTTGCGCATGGCAGCCCATTGTGCGCCGGCGGAAGGGAAAATCTGAGCAATGCACAGTATATCATAGATATGGCACATTCCTGCCCTTTAGTTTTGACTAGGGCAGTGCAGCAATATTCCTTGCAGCGCTGCCCTGCATCAAAACCTCATCATGAGGCCTTATGAATTTTGCTGAGTGCACACCATGTTTGTTCTTCTTACTTGGCAAAGAATTCTGAATTCCAAAGATAAACCACTGTAGCATGTGTGGATTGCTGTAAAACTAGAAAATAAATTCCGCTAATGTGTTGTGAGTTCTCTCTCTGTATGCAGTGGCGGCTCCTCCGCTAAGGCGCAGGTGCGTCGCCTCATTGCTTTAGCTGCAAGCTGAATACAAAAAATAAAATTATAAGAACTTTCTTTATTATCATATTGTTTTTTACTATTCAGCTTGCAAGTGAAGCTTGGTGGGACTGGGCTTCACTCGCCACAGGGGGAGGAGTGGTGGCAGCACCTAAAGTGCGCATGATAGTTTGGCATGCTGTCATGGGCCGGCCAAAGCGTCATGCACACTCTCAAGTTCTCCATGCATGGTGTATTACAGTCTGGGTGGAGAACATGCATAGCCTGCCAGGCCCTGTCTGAGCTCCGAACCACGGCGCTCAGACCAATCACAACGCTGCACCGCTTGTGGTTGGTCAGGGGATTCTGGGAGGCTGTGTGCTTCCTGGAGAGATAAGGATGGAGAAAGAAGAGGCTGCGGCCAGTGGTCAGGGCTAAACAGGTAATTGCAGTTTATTTTATTATGCCTCACCACCCCTGGTCGGTAGCAGCCGCTACTGTCTGTGTGTCAGGGCCATTAATTGATTTCTCTTCCCTTGAACAACTTATCTTGCATAACAGCTCACCCTGAACCTACGTATGGAAACCTAGCGATAGTCCCCCTTTCCTAAGTATGATAGAGCGGCCTTCAGCAGGGCAACCGTCACTTTGAACTGGTGTGTTGTGGGTGGATAGGGCACCAGATAAAAGATTTGTTCCAGTGGAGTGAGCTGAGGGTCTGCCAATGGGATCATGGTGCTTCCCTCACCTCTAAATGGGAAATGGAGACCACTAATTTATAGTGCCTCTCCCGCTGTGCCAACCTTATATGACTGACTCGTTAAGTATATAAATTGTGTGGAGTCATTGCGTATCACACAATATAAAGTATCCCTAACAGAACTGACCTGGCCTTTCTGCCACCCTGGCATTTCCCTGGTAGCCTGCCGGCTGAGGGGGCTCCGTTCAGAGCAAATGGAATCCTATGACCTAATCGCTCCCTACCCCCACCCCCATTACCCCGTCCTAGTCGTGGGCTCCTTCATTGTTGTGCTGGTATGAATATTTCTGTCAAGGCTGATTTTCATTTCCAGTCCACTACTGATCTCTAACTATTTACAGGAAGGATATCCCGATTCTTCTCTGAGTTCTTTTTTGCCTCCTAAATGAACTCGCCGTTTGACCTTGGTCATTGCTGCAACCAGAGGGCTTCTCATTGACTTGCAAAGATCTTACAAGGACACTGAGGATACTTTGACTCATGCAGTGCTTTAAATGGGCCGGTACTCACCGGTACTGAGTACCGGCACTTCTTATTTTTTTCACACTTCTCTAGGGCCGTGGAGAGTACCGGTACTCATGGAATTTAGGCGCATTGGCATCTAGTGGTAGTGGCCTGTCTGTTTGACTGCCAAAGCACTTTTATAGCCCTGAGCTGAGCCCCCGCTGAACTATTCAGCGGGGGCTCATTTGCATGATAGCCGGGCGTTCGCCCTCATGCTATGTTGCAAGGAATCGAGGCAGCCCAGTGGGAGCACAATGAATAAAGCCATGGGAGGTTAAAAGGGCATTAATCCCACCTGATTCTTTTGTGTGAATGTCTGTTTGTGTGTGCGTGTTTTTGTGAGAGAAATATTACAAAATAAGGATATGTTAAAATATCACTGTTTGACTTTCAATTTGTATAACTAATTAACCTGATTGGTTTATAGAAAGACATTTCTTGTGTGCGCTGCAACATGTATATAAGTCAATAAACTTCACATGTCTTGCCTTTAACCCTGCTCCTAGCCCCGTCCAATCGCCACATTTAAATGAGTACCTGCGCTATTTTTTCCCATTTAAAGCACTGGACTCATGTATATTTAGGGGAGCATGGAATAGTTTAGTTTAACATTTCAATTGCGGTTCCCTTCCATGTCTTAAGAAACACTGGGGCATATTCACAAAACACATGTCGGAGCGTGGAGCTGCGCCAAATTTGGCAGCACCGTGCTTCGACATTTTCGACATTTTCACCCCACTGTTTTCCCTAGAGCTGGCGCAAAAAAAAGCTGCCTAGCGCCAGCACAGACACTCTGCCACCATGTTGCAAGGGTGCCCGTGTGGCAGGGACGATTATTAATGTGCAGGAAGGCTCCCTTCCTGCACATAAATCAGTTTTGCACCTTTTAAGTGTGCTGAACAATGGAACACACATGTAAAGAGCAAAAAACGACGAGAAATGAATAATTACTCCCCGTTGCGCCATTCTAAAGCCTGGAATTCTGTGGCATTCATTTTTGGCGCTGCCTACACATCCTTGTAAAACTGCGGCAGCATCAAAAGCAATGGGTGTTGTGGTGAACGCCCACAGCAACACGCATTGCACGCCCCTTTGCTGCAGAGGACTGCGGCAGAAAGGGGCATATTTAGAAGGTGACGTTAAGCCACGCACAGTGGCTTAGCACTACCTTATAAATATAGAAAAGGGCGCTGCGCCACCTGAGTGTCAAAAAAGTGATGCGCTGGTGGCACTGAGGGCTTGTATATATGCCCCACTGATTCGCAACAAGCCTCTCAACCAGAACTCAATTTGTGAGTTGTCCATTTGTTTACAAATGTCTTGCTGACCCACATGTAAAAGGCAACCATGTGCTGCAGCTAAAGTAAATGTTTCTTTAATTTTACATCGCTTATGCTCTTATTCCTTAAACCTACCCCTGGGTCTTGATATAGCTTTCCGCGCGTCCTTGCTAGGTATTATACCACCACAGCCAGAGCACTTACAGCAAACCTGAATGTAGGGCACACTGACTGCAGCCAGTCAGATTTTATGCTTGGCCAGATGTGACACCTCTAGGTCGCCGGCATGACTCCCTATGGGTCTGAAACAGCCTTTTATTCTTCAAGGGTAAATAAAATAACAATTTAACACATAACCAGAACACCTGTTAACAGGAGAGCAAGTGAGCAGCAGTGTGAATACTGTAAGGCCCCTATTTCATTTTTAGGATGTCTAATGTAATAGGAAATGTGTAAGTGATCCTGTGGCTGAAATGTTGGCATGTGTGCAAAAAGAGCTCAGATTCACATTGGAGAATTAAGAAAGATTAACATTTCTTTTCCCCATTAACATGCATTGAAAAAGACAATTGTGATGGAAATGAGACTTTTGAGTGTTTCAATAATAGTTGGCAAGGCTTCCAGAGACCCCATTGCTGCTGCCAAGGGAAGACTTGCAGATTTGATTGGTGGATTAGACCCAATTCTCCCAAGGAACAGGACTCGGCATGTAGAAAATGTAGCTTAACCGGATTGTGAAGGTGTGTTATCTTTGCAATGTGTGCGAATGTGACTAGTCTTTGAGACTGTAAAGGAACAGAGGCAGCGGGCGGCATCTCCTGTCAGAGTTGTATAGAAAGGTCAGGGCCTGTTGTTTACACAGACCTGGTGCATAGCCTTCCACTAGGGTAGAGGCTGGAGGGCACCCCGAAAGGTCCTTGCAAACCAGAGCAGAACATGTCCCTCTCGCATCAAGGAATCCCCCCCCCCCGCCCCACGCCTTCCCCACAGACAAGCTGATAAGTGTGTCAGTTTATTCTCTAAAATGCACTCATCACCCGGGTGCTCTGTCTTTTGTTAACATTATAGCAAACAGCGGTTCCTTCCGATTCAATTCACCTGAAGCATTATCATACATGGGGGGCAACCAGTGCTCGCCCAAGTATCACCAAAGGAAAGAGACAAAGGGGCATATCAGCAAGGAACGGCGATGAATAACGCAAAGCGCGCTTAGCGCTTTGTTATTCATCGCCGTCTTTCTCTGGAATTTTTAGCCTTGGTAGCGCATTATCAACAACGTGTTGCTCCAGGTCTATAAAAATTCCAGCGATGTTCCCTGCAAAAGGGCGATAACCTTGCTGATACGACCCTGTGGTCGTAGCCGCATAATCCACCCCTTATGTTAGGGATGGATAAATCAGGATTTTAGCAGACGTTAGTTCTCCAAAAACTAACGTCTGCTAAAAGGCTGGGGCAGCCTTGTAAATATCCCGATGTGCACATCAGCGATATTTGCAAGGCTGTACTGCCCAGTGACGCCCCCTTTGCATCTCATTAGAGATGCAAAGGGAGGCGTCGGGAAAAAGATGCTAACATGCGTTTATGCATGTTAGCACCCTCTTGTAAATAGGGCGATAGTTTTATCTCCGCTTTTTTGGCTTTTAAAGCCAACAAAGAGGAGATAAAGCCCTTGTTAATATGCCCCAAAGAACTTTACAAATAACTACAAGCAATAATAATGTACTAATCAGGAGAGACTATTAATATACAATCATTAGATTTCATTCAGAGCTCGTAGTTGGTGCTGCCATTGAATAATCGTCCAAGCAAGAGGGAGATAAAGTGCATCTGTTGAAAAATCATATTTACAAAAGAAAGAAAGAGCAATCACTCTTTTGGCTGCACCAATAAACATTCCAAAGAGCAGAGACGTCATAATATCCTAGAACTTCACATGAGTACTCTGATAATGGGACCAAAATAATTGCATTCTTTTTGTTTCGACCCCTAAACAAAACAACTTATTTTGGGATCTTCATCCGGACAAAGGTAAATATAGCCCAATGGAAAATATAGAAAATACAACTATTGTCCATACCTACAACAACTAAAAAGGTATAAGTACTTAGGCAGATAGATGAATATCGTACTTTTTTGGAGATGTCAAAAAAGTTAGAGTACTAGAAAAAGGGAAGCAATATCAAAGACTGCAGTGTAAGTCACACAAGTGGAGGCAAATGGTGGCCCTTCACACACCAACACTCACCCAGCGCGACTTGAAAACACAGGTCCATATGTATGGCTACATTTAATTGATTCTATAAACACATTTTCCATAAGGCTGTTGAGATTGAACCGATGGAGGTTATACACCTATGTTTGACTTTGCACCCAAATTTAACGTTGTTTCTTATTGTGATATCAGAGTGTTGCTTATTTTGCACCTCAAAGTGAATGTATACATAAAACAAGCATTTGCACTGCAATAGGTCTCGCATTTACGCGAGTTTGAGCTATTGACATTGCAAATGACAATGCCTTTTATTTTTGTTTTTTGAACATAAAGAAAAGGCATTGTCATTTACAATGCCAATAGCTTAAACTCGTGTAAATGCGAGACCTATTGCATTGCAAATGCTTGTTACACAAACGCTCTGGTTAAAACACTCCGGCTGGCGGCTAGTTCTATGTCTAGTACAGCGACTACAACATGTGAATTACATACCCCCTGTATGCGTTTAGGAAAAATCATGAGCATGTTTAACGTAATTTGTGGTCTTCAGCTAAATTTGCAACATAATTCACAATAGAAAACACTGCGCGATATGCAAATGCAATTGCATGCTGGGAAAAAGAAAGGTGTGGCGGCCTGTTGCATCCGGGTGCACCTACCCTGGTTTGTTCCATCGTTGGTACTATATTTGACATTTGATGTTTACGGAGGATCTCACAGTAACAATTCCGGGGCTAAATCATTTTCAAACAAATGTTGGGTCACTCTTTTCTGTGTAGAAATAACTGGGTAGCAATATGGTTGTTGTCCTTTTGTGAAATGTACCCGGGAAACGGTTCAGTGTACCATGCATCATGGGACTTGTAGTCCTTGTTTTTTTAACTGATTTAACCGGATAGTATGTTACAAAGGACAAATCACAAGTCTCTATATATTGGAAATGACTCTTTACGGGAAGTCTTCGAGTCTGCTGCAGTCTTAATTTTGGTAGCTGCTTGGTTGTCATCAGCCATCCCACAACACCTGCCTGCCCACTGTTTAGTAACAGAAACAATCTACTTGTTGTGGTGCACCAGCAGAGAGCAAGCGCCATGATAGGATGGGACAGAGAGGCACAAAACATACGGACGACGGCGGCCACGTTATGGGGCAGAGCGATTGACATAGCGGGCTGACGGCCGTTTTAGATTGGGCCACAGTAACACTGCCATCATAGATTGGGCAACCATTTTAGATTGGACCACAGAAGTTGAGCATCGGCCAAGAGCAGGCGGCCATGTTGGGTTGTAACGTTGGAACCTTTCCTGGTGCCGTGTGTACTGAGGTTGCAGGGGACGTAAGAGTAATTGAGCAATTCATTAAACTACTCTCCGTCACAGCTGAAGGAGCTGAATGTGTTCCCAGATTTTCAGTTGAATTTACCATTTCAAACATTTTATTATAGCCTTTGCGTGATACTTTTTAATTGCAGCATTGCTCTATGTCTAAAGAGTAAAGATTTCTGTTTGGGGCTTCACAGTCGCTGCATAAGAGTGGCGACTCAATAGCATAAACAGCCTTTATAATAATTATGCATACGACACGCATTTGTGGTTGGCTAGCACACTACCCCGTGGGTGTGCATGGATAGAAGTGTGTGGATGTGTGTGCGAGGGCTTGAGTTGTGCTTTTTATGTGACTTAGCGCTGCAGGTATGGTGTGCAGTGAAGCGAAAGAAATGATTGATAAGACGCTACTGCATGGATGGAGAAGTGTGTGAATGCATACGGCTGGCATATGGTGAGCACTTTCGCGGCCGCTTTGTTGTTCTCAGTGGCTGCGCGGCTCACTGAGAACATCAAAGCGGCCGCAAAAGTGATCAGCAGGCTGCCAAATGGTGCGCGCGCCCGGCGCACATGCACTGTAGTTGGCGGCTTGAAAAGCACTCGTTTGCACTTCCAAATCCCGCTTTCTATAGCTCTCGCCAGAGCAGCGCTAAAGCGCTGGCTCAGGCGAGACCTAAAAAGGGATTTTGTCCTAAATGTGAGGTTGCAGTTTTTATATGATGTGGGCTCTAAAATGTTTGACACACTTGTATTGGTATTGCACCCAGTACATTTTTGCAACTCAATGTAGTGTCAACCAAATGTCATACATATGCACACCTGTGACACCTAAGTTGACATCTTCCTTCCAAAGTTTCTCTTTGTGCTTAGCAGAAGGGCAATTTTGCAACTAAATGCATGTTCGCACCAAAATACTACTTTGCTCCCAACAGTGTGTTTTGAAACAGCTGTTAGCGTTCCACTAATGGTAGTTTGCATTTAGATCTGATTTTACACCTAAATGTGGTTTTGATCCTAACATGATTTGTTTCTAAATGTGTTTCTACACGTCTGCTTATGTTGCATCAAGGGCAATTTTGCACCCTAATGTGATTTTTGCTACTAAAAGGTTTCCATGTTCTTGCTGATGTTCCAGTAATAGGGATTATTCACCCCCAAACTGTCAGCCAAATATGAGGTTGTATTGATGCACATCTTTCGTATGTGACATTTTACAACTGCATTTTCTCTCTGTGCTGAGCCACACCTCATTGCTGCCTATTGCGGCTGTACCCTTTTAGATTTGCTCCTCAAGACCAGTCGCCTTCAAAATTTGCATGTGATCTTTTTGTACCCACCAAAACTAAAACAAAGGGAGCTTCATACCAGATCACACATAACACCTCAGGGACTCTCTGCTTTTTCTTCTTAGTCTCAAAGAACAAAAACACCAGACAAAGAAAGAAAACACACTCCCTCAAGTTACCATAACCAGAAATGGAACCTACACACTGGCTGACCTTGTCTGGGGGGCCACTGGGCCAGCAGGGGCTACACAACCTCAACCGTAGTGGATGGAGTAAATTCCCTCTGATGTCTTAGATTTCGTCTTACTATGGCTCTACAAACTGGGCCAAGTACAACCCCTCCAGGACTTGACTCTCAGTGGTAGCGATGGTGAGCTGTCATAAGCTTTTCCGGGAGGTTGTGCGGGGTTGCTCGAGCTCATTACTCAACAAACACTCAGCCACATAATAAGTGATTGTTGAACCCAGGCCTCTACTTTCAAGCAGAAAAGTACTTCTATTGCACACTGACATTTATTACTATACACAGTAGAATGCACCTGATGCAATTTAGTTTCCTGCTGCTTAGAGTAGGCTTGTGCTTCCTCTGCTTGTGGCCCGGGTGGTTCTAACACTGGTGCAGGCTCATATGTTTTTATTTTTATTTTTTTTATTTTTGAAAGACCTTTATTGAGAGAAAAAACAAATACAAATCAACAAAGAGCCCTGGGGGCTCACACATACGGTACATTACAACTTACTGAAAGCACAGAGGATATATTACAGAAGGACTGAGGTCTAGTTTTAAAAGTTTTCCTTGTAGGATAGACATAAGCAGGATATCGTAGCACAACAAGTCAATACTGGTGTTGGACAATCAGGATAGATAATCTTATAGCAGAAGAAAACACCAGAGTCGCTGCGTGGCACCCAGAAAGGAACGTCTAAACCCCAGGGAAGGAAAAAAGGACAAAGAATAGAAGGCCCATAGAACAAAAAAGAAAAACAAAAAAGAAAGCAACCCCACCCCCCAAGTACCCCCCACCCTGCACCCCTGCAGCTGGCTACGGCCTGTCCCCCCCTAGCAGTGTGCCTGTCGCCCAAGAAAAGGAGTCCCGAAATATAGAAAGTAAGAAAAGGATAGAAGCCTAAGACTCTCATAAAATTGAGAAAGGTGGGGAGGAGCCCACTATTCGTCCCCCAGCTCCGCCATCTCGCACCAATAATAGCAACAGTAGTCTGACACCCAATAATAATAACATGCCCAATATGACGAGAAAACTGGGGTCACAGCAGCAGCGCGCAGGGTAAGTAAGGCAGCAACACCCAACCGAAACATCCAAAATATCAACAAGGAATCTTCAAGCCATGATTGATAAGCGTAAGCCCCCGCAATAGTCTTCTAGCACCACCGATACATGTCCCGGTCACTCAGAGAAAACTAGGTCCCCGGCTGCCCCACTCGCCAGAACGGTGCAAAACATTTATCAACGGAGGAGGGCCAACCCATGATAACAAAAATAATCGACAGGAGTGTATCCGGCCATCGCTTCCCGGACCCCTATGCAACCATACCCAAAGTCCAGCTTCCTCGTCAGTCCAGCACAGTCCCAGGAATGTAGTGACCGGTATCAAGGCAAGAAAAAGACAAACTCAACCCTGACCCCTACGTTCCAGTGCGCCAGCAAAGTGCAGTTGCGGCGTAGCCCCGTAGAGTAGGAAGAGCATCCGATGTGACCACCTAGAGAGATGGCAACAGCCAGTAATCGCCATCCAAAGCAGGACAGTGTTATCCCCAAGAGTGCAGTACGGGCAGGCGTACAGTGATAGCCCACCGAAATTAGGCAACTCACTCCCGGGCAACATGTTCAAAGTAAGCAGAGCAATCTTGTCAGCAGCACCCGCTGGCGGTGGTAGTCCTGGCATCCGACGGCGAACTTCTAGTTTCCGTCCAAATATAGAATGCACTGTGTCCTCCATAGTTGCGACAGTCCGAGCGGCGGTGATGTTAAGTGCACTCACAGTCAGTTCCTCTACGTCTCCCCGGAGAGGCTGCACACGACTGCCGAGTCCTGGGCTCGGCGATCCGCTCCGCGCACAGCCGCCCGTCCGGTCAGCCAAGGAGAGAACGGGCACAGCGTCGTCCAACCGGCGCTCCAGGTCACGGGCGTTGGAACAAAAAGCAGCTCGCATAGCAGCCAAAGCTTCCAGGACGTCGCCGATGCTCACGGGCATAACGTGAGAGGAAGAGATGCCAGCTCCCTGTCCCCGGAATCCGCAAGCGTATGGCGACCCTCGAGCCCAGTCTTTAGCATACATGTCCAGGCGTTGTTTAGTAGGTCAGCTCCCAGAAAGACAGGGCCAAACCACGGGGACAGGGCAGCAACCTCTAGTCCAGCGCCACGCACAGGGACAGCACAGTGACGGTCCAACCAGGCGCCGTGTATAAGCGCCGATCACTCAATACAAATGGCCCCTTCCATTACACTACGTAGCGAGAAATCAAAGAGAAACTTCCAAAAAGGGGGATACATTTGTTGCATCGGTGGTAGTAAAGCAGCGTAGCGGCGAGACTCCAAAAGAAACTGTTGCGCCACTTCTGAGGATCTCGGTGGTTTGTCGCGTCTCGCCGGCGGTTTCAGATTCTCATGTAATGGCCGCTGCTGTTGCCTTCCAGCCGGACGCTGCCGAGAACAAAGGACCGGACCCACTCAGCAGCCGTCTGCAGGAGTTCAGGGCATTTCTTCATTCCCGGTGCAGGAGGAACGACGGGGAGCCTACCATCGGATGCAGCGTCGCCTCCCAGACCCGTTACCGCACAACAGGCACGATTCCGCAATCAGGAGAAGAAGCGGTACGGGAGGGAAGCGGACGAGTCGGCGGAGCCGAGGGCTCAGGCGGCCATCTCTGTTGCAGGCTAGGCTCCTCCCCGCAGGCTCATATGTTGATTACCTCTGTTTCTTTTAAATAAGTGCTCAGAATCAGCAATTTTCTCACGGCTTCTAAACCGCCATTATAGTCCATGTGGTGCTGGTGCTACGGCCGCAGCTGCCTGGCTCTTCTGGTGCTCGCCTGCTCACTCGCTTCTGGATGTAGTGCGGACCTGCAGTCTACCTCAGCCTCCTCAATGGTCTCATTGGTCGATGCAGCTGTGATCAGGGACTGGGGACGTTGAGCGAGCAGGATACTCTTTACAGCTGGTCTGGTGGGCACTTGATGCAGCCCCAGTTTGGGTCTGGGCAGGTGCGGGCACGCATGGCTGGATGTGAGCAGACTTGGGCCTCATTTACGGCATTTTGGCATAGGGCAGCTCAGGAAGGCACCATGCAGTGCTGCCCTAGGCCAAAGTGAAAGGGCAGCGCTGCACCGTATTTAAGCAATACGGTGCATTCCTGTCCTTTCTGCCTGGGCTGGCGCCATTTGGCAGCCTAGCGGCAATGTAGGCACCCTTTCACCATGGTGCAAGGGTGTCTCTGTTGCAGGCAGGATTGTTTTTGTCCACGAACGAGCACCTTACTGCACAAAAACAATCCAAAGAGGCATTTATTTTCCTCTTCCTATCTGTGCTGCAGAATGCAGCACACATGGAAAGAGGTGAAAAATAGGAGAAATAAAAACATATTTCTCCTTGTTACACGTCACCTCGAGGGCATACGGGTCTGATGATTCCCCAGGTTTACATCACTTTGTAAATCTGGGGCAGCGTCATATTCCATGGGTGTTGCATGGTAAAACCCACCACAACGCCCATGACACCCCTCCCGGGCACAGAGATGCGTTCCCTCACTCATGATTTACTGGAAGCCATGCATGGTAGCTTTGCGTGGCTTCATAAACCTTTATGAGAGCCTTGAATCGCGCATGCATCACTTTATGTGGTGCAAATGTGATGCAGCGCTCTCATGAATAAGACCCTGGGTGTCCTTGCACAGGACTCTCTGGTCGAGAGTTGGGTCAAAGCTTCAGGCACGCCGTTGCCTTGAGTACACAGCAACTCTGGGATATGCTGCAACATAGGTAGGTGTGGTAGCTGGTCCGAGGATGTGAATTTGGGTACAGTGGCTCAGGAGATGCTGTGGTCTTCCCAGCTCATCACAGATTGCGCCACTAAAGGGTCAGGCACAGTGGTGTTGACCATGCCACACCTCTGAGATTGGACACAAGAGCTCAAGTCACATTGCACTTCTTTTAATACTTCGGGCACAACAGCACATGTTACGCCAGTCTTCACAATTCCTGCCAGAAATTGCATGGGTGAGTCTGAGGTTCCCTCCCATTGGAACACAGATCACTTGTCACAGCGCTCTTTCTCTACAGAACATCCGCACCGGATCATGCTGCACCTCGCCTCTCCTGGACAGTCGCCCCTCCTGCAGAGATGGGAGATTCCTTCCCTCTCTCAGCAGGCTTTTTGCTATTTCAGGATAGGTAATCAGCTCTTGGAACAAGGGGTAGACTCCATGAAGTCACCTCAGCTCTGGCAATCTGGCTGTTAGGCAGACACTAACCCTGGTTGTGCAACAGTCCTCTGAGTGAGCTGCAGAGCCCTCCCTTCCTTAGTAATTGAGACCGTGAAACCGAAACAAGTGAGTCAGTCACATTTTTACACAGTGAGAGCAGACAGAACAGCTTTACTCTTATTAGGGTTCATCAGTTGGGTATAGGTTGGTTCTAGTGGCACAGTGTGCACTAGATCCATGGCTGGGCAAACCAGTCTTGGGTTGCTTGTGTGATGACCTGGCCTGGCAGTTCAGGCTGGACTGTTCTTATTGGAGCAGTGTCAAGACTGATTGCATATAGCTGTATTCAAATTAAGGAGGCATGGTGTGCAAAATAATAATGGACTGGGATGCGGCCTGGGTAATTACCAGTGGCTGAGATTAATTTAAGCATTCCCTCCATCATTTCTTTGTATGCTTCAGTGCAATTTGTAATGAAGGTGAAGATAACTATACAAGAACCTGAAACTGAACTATACATCTCTGCAAAGCAGCTCCAGCTTAAATATATTAAGAACCCAATGCAAAATTATATTTTGCAAGTTTGTGACTCTTTTTCCTCTAGCAACAAGGCCAGTTTAGACCATGTTTTGCTATCTGGTGTTATTGTGTGATCACCTTGAGGGTCACATTAAAATTTCTGCCTGAAGTGGCTTTAATGTAGCATCAGACCTCCTCCAAAGAGGTGAATATCCATCTCAATATTATTTCATGGAGAAACAAAACATCAAATCTGCCTGTCATACTGAGACCCAGATTTATAAATAAATTACACAACTCAGCGCAGTGAATGACGTTGCAATGCTGCGTTGCATGAACAGGAGAGATTGCAACAGTGCCATATCTACAAAGATGTGCCACTGTTTTGCTCTCTCCATGCTTTGGGGCACTTTATGCTGCAAGGCACCAATACAGACTCCCGTGCACCATAGTGCAAGAGTGTCTGCATTGTGGCTAGCATAGCTTTTGTGCAGGAATGTGTCCCTGCCTGCAAACACTTCTACGCTGAAAGGCAATATCTTCTTTTTATTTGCGCTACAGAATACAGCACACATGCAAAGTGGAATAAAACCAGGAGAAATAAAATTCTTTCTCCTCCTTAGGCACGCCTCATTCAGGCGCAGGGTTTTGGTGCAAATCCATGTCTACAAGCCTTTGTAGATATGGGTTTGCATCAAAATCAATTGGTGAATACACGGGGATGCCCATGCACCACCCATGGAATGCCTCCTTGATGCAAAGTAATGCAAGAGAGTGCATTGCGCTGTGTCGTGTTATTTTGGGTTACAATTCACACAATCTGTTGGATAGTAATTACCAACCCAACCCTTTGCGTCAGTCTGCACAAGAATAATGTGCATTTCATACAATGTATACATTATGCAAAATTGTGTGAGGATATTATTTATAAAACGTATGTGAGATAACTCTCAGAGCTGTAGTGACTGAAACCTCACTTGAGTGTAGCAAGGTTGCCATTGGCCCTGGTGCATTCAAGGAAAATACCCCTTTCTGCTGCTTTTTGGATGGTAAAATAAAACAATAATTAGGGTTCTGTGGGCCTAACACACCTCTCTGCCATTGCACCTGTTGCACTAGAAATATTTAGGTTCAGACTAATACAAAAAACATAGGCCCAAGCACCAAAATCAAAGTGGCCTCTATTGGAGAACAAGTTAGCTAAAAAGCAAGCACTGGCAAAGGCAATGGGTCACACCTATGCAACAGCTATCGGCTTTGCCAATATATTTTAGCCATGTTGTACACCAGCTTGGCAGCTGTTCAGCATGGCTAACAGTTCGAGGCATAAAGGAGTGTGGTGTGGAGTGGAGCGTCATAAAGTAGAGTGTTGTGGAGTAGAGTGGGGTGTTATGGAGTGGCATAGAGAGTCGCGGAGTGGTGTAGAGTAGAGTTGAGTAAAGTGGAGTGGAATGTCATGAAGTCGCATAGAGTAGTGTGGCATAGGATTGTGGAGTGTCATGGAGTGCAAGGTGCAGGGTGTTGTAGGGTTGAGTGGAGTGGCCAAGAGTAATGGGGAGTGGTGTAGAGCGTTTTGCTTAGAGTGGAGTCGAGTGTTGTAGAGTGATGTAGAGTGGAGTAGATTGTCATAGAGAGGAGTGGCAAAGAGTAGAGTAGTGTAGTAGAGTGAAAAGGCATGGAATGGAGTGGTATAGAGTGGCATTGAGTGGAGTGGCATAGAGTAGAGAGGAGGAGTGGAGTAATGTGCCGTAGAACAGAGTGGAGTAAAGTGGCATAGAGGGGGTTGCGTAGAGCATTGTAGAGTGGAGTGGTGTCATAGAGTGGCATAGAGTGGAGTATAGTGTTGTAGAGTGGTGTGACAAAGTGGACTAAAGTGTCATAGAGTTTAATGAAGTAAAACATCATAGAGTGGAGTATTGTAGAGTGGAGTAGAGTGGTCTAGAGTGGTCTAGAGTGAAGTGGGATAAGGTGCAGAGTTGCAGAGTAGATTGGCATAGAGTTCAGTGGCTTTCAGTGCATTGGTTTTGAGCAAAGTGGATTGTCATAGAGTGCAGTGGCATAGTGTAGTGCAGAGTGGAATGGTGCAGTGTAGATTGCAGTGGCGTAGAGTGGAGTGGCCTAGAGTGGAGTGGCGCAAGGTGGAGTAAGAGTGCATTGGCATAGAGTGCAGTGGCATAGAGTAGAGTGACGGGGAGGGATGCCATGTAAATTGCAGTGGCATAAAGTGGTGTGGCGCAGAGTAGATTGTTTCAGAGTGAGTGAATTGTCATATAGTAGAATGGTGCATGGTAGAGTGGAGTATTGCAGTGTAGAGTGCAGTGGCGTAGAGTGCAGTGGCGTAGAGTGCAGTGGCGTAGAGTGCAGTGGCGTAGAGTTCAGTGGGGGTAGAGTTCAGTGGGGGTAGAGTGCAGTGGTGGAGTGCAGTGATGCATAGTAGAGTGCACTGGTGGAGATTGATGCAGAGTAGAGAGGTATTGACTGAAGTGGTGTAGAGTGGAATGATACAGAGTATAGTAGAGCGCAGTGTGGAGTGTCGTAGAGTGGAGTGGCTTACTGTAAGTGGTGCAAAGTAGAGTGTGGTAAAGTGGAGTATGCATGGTGTGGTAGCACACTGCCATTACAGATCACACATATTCAATTGAAATGACTATTACATTTGCAGAAACATACAGTTTTACTGATAAAAGTGTACAGTGCGTCACCTAGTGTATTGATTTGTTTTGATGGTATTTAAATATTTGCTTCCACCCCATAATTCGAAATACCCCCAGTAGCCAGCATTTTTGTCACATATATCCTCTCACTTTGAAGTCAGAGAACGAAAAGTAAACAGTGTCTAACATTCAACCTCTGTCTTTGAATGCATAGCAGATTTGACAAGATAAAAACAAGATTTAAAGGCCTGTTTACAGAAACTGAGCACTTGAAAGGATACTGTAAATAGGTTTGGCCAAGGGAAGGGAAAAACTCAAGCTGGAGAGACTAAAACAAATCAAGCCAGCAAATAGAAAGCAAGAAAATGTGATTTCCAAACCAAAAAGCCAATGGTCAGCAACAGACGGAATGCATTCCCAGGAAGTTTATCAAATGTCTCCAAGATGTCGTTAGCAAACCAGACAGCGGTAGGCTTTAACCTAATAAAATAAAAAAAAGGAAGAGGCCCGGATTTGTATTTCAGGGTACTTTTAGGGGCATAGCTTAGTCAGGAAGACTGGGGTTGGGGATGTGAGCTTTAGATTTTCCAACAATCATGCTGACATATGTTAAAATGAGAATTAAAAATGAGAAGCATGGCATGAGGGGGGCTCCAGAGGAAGGGGAAAGGGAAGGAGTACTCCAAATTCATCATATTGTAAAATAACTAACATGTTTTAAGACCTTCAAAACAGAGACGAGTTAGTGTGTGTGCGCTTTTGTCTGTGTGTGTGTGTGTATGTAAATATCCTATGTGAAATCTGACAGACACCTTACATAGCCTGACTGAAAGCACTTGTACTCAACTATTTATCTGAGAATATATTTATTATGGGGGTGTAATACTTCAAACACCCCCGTGAAATGAAGATGGGGCCCTGGCCACTTTTGAAGACAAGCTGTATAAGTATTTTCCAAGGTATGGGAGATTGAATACATTTGTGTTTGCTGCAAGCAAAGCTTGTGGTAATAGCAGGGGAAACAACGGTAAAATAGTAAAAACAGAAACGCCCCCACTACCATGAAACAGGCCTACAAACACCTAAAAACAGCCATCCCACACACAGAGCTGTCAGACAAGCCCTCTGGCACTGCCAGCTTGCACTATAGGCCAGTCTGGCCCTAGTGACATCTATGCCCCCGACGTCACTGTGCTGACCGGGTGGTCCAGTTCGCCGACGCGTGTGGAGCAAGTCGCATTAAGCTGATAATCTTTTAAGCACAGCACTGAATCCCGTAGGAGGTTTCCCATCAACAGAAAAGCCGATGATGGTGCTGTCATTTCCAGGCACTTGCTGACACAGGATATGCTGTGTCCGGGCATCACCGGATAATCCAGCTATTGATTGGTTTATGCACATACATCTTCTTGGCTATACGTCAGGCTTACTATCACCAGCAAATGATGTTCAGAAGCAGTTCAAAGACTATCCGCTGATGCTCAGTGGAGGTTAGTGAGCTCATCACTTCCGGGAAAGGAGGGAGAAAATCAGAATTGCTGTTGTAACAAGCACTGGGAACGCCAATAGCACCTGAGCGCTGACAAACTCAATGTAAAAATATCTGGTGCTTTGCAAAGCAAATCAGAAAAACTACTGTTTTGCTTATACATTGCATGGATGACATAAATAATGTAGGGGCATATTTACTAATAGTTCATGTTGCTGCACTGCGTTTAATGACCGGGTGAGAGTTGAACAGCGCCATGTTTCCTAGGATGTGGCACTGTTCAGCTGCTTCTCTGTGCAGGCACACTTGGGGCTGCCTAGCGCTAACACAGGCAGCCTTATGACCTGGTGCATGGGAGTCTGCGTTCTGGGCAAGATTCTTTTTGTGCAGGAAAGCCTACCTTCCTGCCCAAAAACAATCCTTGAAGGCATAGTCCTCTTTTTATGTGTGCTGTAGAATGCAGCAAACACAGACAGAGGAAGGAACAATGAGAAAATAAGATATTTCTCCTCATTCCGCCTGTTGGTAAGTGCACCATTTTAGCGCAAACCCAGGTTTACAAGTCTTTGCAAATCTGGGTTTGCCCCAAAATACATGGATGGATTCAGAAGATTGCCCATGCTCTTCCCATGTAATGCCTACCCAACGCAAAATAACTCAAGGCAGCGCTATGCGTTGCTTTACTTTGTATTTACTAAACCACACAAGACACACAAATCAACTTTGCATGGCTTAGTAAATGCCAAAATGGATTTTGCATCAGAGAGAACTTCTTCGTACCCTGTGTTGTCGCTTCCAAACTTAGCATTAAGGTCCCCCATCAGTATGGCTGTGCTCAGTACAGTAGGCCTGAATTGGTAATAGTCAATGATGCTATATACCAAATACCATAAGAATGATCAGTTTACTAATAAACATTATGACAAAGGCAGTAATCGTGACATATAGCATTGTGAAGAGCATACTAAAGCCAATACACTGTTTAGGATGGATTGTTGTTACACTGTGGTAATGACTGTTCATGGGTAGTTTGCTAAATGGAATCTCGCAGACTACAATGGTAGGCAAGGGTCTTTGTTGTCGGTTAACCAGTCTGACAAATCCTTGGGGTGGAAGATTTGCTCAGTGAGAACCTATAATGGGCCCACTTAGGAAGGGTTGTGTATTGTTTTGCCAACTGTAATTTTGTACATCTTTGTAACTTTATGACTGATGGTTACCTTGTGAAAAAGTTTTCTTAATACAGTACCTGAATGGATTATGGTGACAATCCAATGATAAAGGCAATGGGCCTGTTTGATTCATTGGGGAAGGTTGTGTCACATGCTATAGGTCTGATCTGTTTATTTTGAAACGTTGCAACAAAGGTACTAGGGCCGACTTATTTATTAGGAAAAGCATTTGATATTGCCAATAGGCCTGTATGGGTGGATTGGTATTACCCTTTATGGAAGCCTGTACACAAGGATTTTATTATATGGAATCTCGCAGATTCTGGTAGTAGGCAAGAGTTTTGGGGTTAGTTACCGCGTGTGATAAATCTTTACGGTAAATGATATATACTGTGAGCATCCTTGTTAGTCCAAGATAGCCAGCCTGTACAGCAGCAACATGCTGGTCACCCGCTGATATGGTTATTTATATGTAAACTTTTTTTATTGCAAGTACATTTACGCTGCAGCATTTCTTTCTCTTTTCTACATTTATTCCTTCAATTTATCTTGCATCTGCTTGCTGAGTTTGTGTGTGTATTTTAATGTGAATTGGTGAGTAGGTGAATGCAAGAATTAGTTAGATTGTGGGTATGTGTATGCCCAAGGGGAACAATAGGTTTCATAGTGCATGCCTGGTGAGTTATTGAGTGCCAAAACCTACCAGTGACTCAAGAGGCGCTTTCAGTTATAGGAAAAACAAATTGTCATTGCCGGTACATGTTAGTATGTCCTATGCTTTTTTTATCATAATATTGTGTACATCATTTCAGATAATATTGTTTTTAGTATACAAAAGACATCTAAATGAAACAATACAATTGTAAAATACAAAGTACATACTAAAAATGTAAGACCGTGCCTCACCCTAGTCCTAACCCCAATCCTAACACTACTGCAACCCATGGGCTAGCCCTAACCATTAACCTGACCCTACTCTGGCCATACTAACCCAGATCATATCCCAAGCCATATCCCTTGCCTAATACTAACTTTAATACCAAACTTATGAAAAAAACACATTTGATATTTTGACTCCCAATATCAATGTCATGATGATATTGGACTCCTGATATTTTTTATAGGAGGATATTCTACTTTCACCTAATAATTTCTACTTTTGACCCATATAGGATGTATTTACTCGTCACAATCTTCTTGTACTTGCTCTGCCCACCTCACCATCCTCCAGTGTTCACCGTTGCATGGTGTATGCATCTGCCATGTTGGGCCCGTTGCCCAAACAGTGGTTAAATGCATGATTTTGAGTTTCTCGACATTGCAGCATTTTTTTTAATTGGTCTTGTTTCTTTGAAGAAATTATCTCCAATTGTTTGCAACAATTTGTTTTGCAATGGGGCATATCAGCAACAACCGGCGATAATCATCGCTAAGCGCACTTAGCGCTAGGATAATTATTGCCGGCTAGTGTGGATTTTTATCGCTGAGATAGCGTGCTATTAGCAACGCTTATCTCAAAAGTGATAAAAATCCTAGCGCTAACTGCCTAACGTGAGATTATCGCTGGAAACCCAGTGATAATTCTCACGAAATGTGGCGTTAGCTTGTTGATAGGGACTCACAAACTTAGCCATGATATCCTATGGTAAGGTGGATATTATGGCTAAGTCAGTCCTGAAGCAGGCGTAAAGAAAGTAGCGATAACAGGGGTTATCGCTACTTTTCCTGCCGCTATGCTTCATAGCGTGGGGCTTGATGATAGGAGAAATGTTGCTTAGTGACATTTCTCCTGTCATATCAGGTCAGGAACGCCCACTTCGCATCTCGTTAAGAATAGGTGCGCTAATGCAAGGTTTCACGCGTTAGCGTGACCTTGCTAATTAGGCGATAAAATTATCGCCACTTTTCAGCCGAAAACGGCCGCAAAAGCGCCGATAATTTTCTATTGCCACCTTATAAATATGCCCCATAGTGTTTACATGGCATACATTTAGAGCGTGGAAATTGAGGCCCGTGCACAGGAGGGAAAATGTTTGCATTTTGTGCACATTTATTTTTGATTGATGACATTTTCTAGCACTGAAGTGGCGTGGCTTGCATGATGCTATTTAGGACTTCGTTATTCTTTATGCTGTTTTTGTGATCAGGGCACACACCTCATTCTGGAGGATTTGTGGCTGGTCCTGGCCTAACACTGTTCCATCAATGCAATGTGTCTCCATTGGCAGACATGAAGCTTGCCGTGGGACATGAAAATCCTCTTCTCTCATCAGGGAACTAGGAATCTTAATCTGGTTGCTTCTTCTCATGCTGGTAACCTGGCAATAGTACGAGTTTTATGTCAACATGCACCATAGGAACTAAATAATAGTTTTATCGCTCACTATATACTCACTGAAACTCTTTAACTCATAGGCTAAGGTGCATCTGATAAGTAGGAAGGTTGTTTGAAACGTTGCCAATTATTACACCCCTCTGACTAATTTTGTGTCAAGTAAGCAATTAGTACAAAATATAACTAAAGATGCACATGTTTTTCTTAGGAGCCTACCTCCAGGCTTGCTCAATATTAAAGTTTCCCAATCTAGATTCTACCTTATGCCTCTTTCTTCCACCACCCTACACTTCTTGTTTGTTTATCTCACACTTGCTGTCTCTTTTTCAACCCTGCTTTCTCTTGTTGTCAATGTTTCCCTATCTTTATCTTCCTCCTCCTTTTTCCCTTTTCTGCCTTACTCTGTTCTCCTCTAGGTCAAAATCTGATAAGGAAATACAAGTCCTGATTCCCAAACATCAATACCGTGTTCACCATCTCCACTCGCTGGCATAAATTAAGCACTGTTTGTGCCCCACTACCATGCTAAACGAGCCTATTTCGTTTTAAGCCCAAGGTTGTGCAGGGCATAGTTTGTAACTTTTTAGACAATGTACCCGTATATAGCATGCTACAACGCATGCTTTTGCATCGTGTTCCATTACAACGCGGTTGTTACGACTACTGCGTTGTTAGAACGCAATACCTTTACAACGCAAGTCATTAGATCGACTTGCTATAAATGGCGCTCCAACCTTAGGAAGGAATAGTATAATTTACTATTCCAACTCCACCCTGTGCAACAGTAGGGAAGGTGTTGGAATAGTAAATCATACTATTCCTTAGGTTGGAGCGCCATCTAGAGCAAGTCGCTCTAATGTCTTGAGATGTAAAGGGATTGTGTTGTAACGACCGCGTTGAAAAGGTGTAACAACTGTGTTGTAAAGGCTGTTTCACATGTAACCTTTTACTCCACATAGGCCACAGAAAAGATTTCCCCATAGGTGAGAATGAAGGTGGCACAACCCATTCTATCAAAAAGGAGTGGGCTTCCCATTAGAAAACATTTCTTCTTTTTAACGTCTACATCAGCCGCGTTTTTTCTGGTGCAAAGTGCTATTAATACTTTTCAGAAGCTAGGACTTTGCATCAGAAACCATGGGCGGTTGCATGGGAACTCTCATGATATGCCTCCTTGCGGCCAAGCAGCACAAAGTAGTGCATAGCACTACTTTGTCTTAATTCAAGGCTACTTTCCAGTGGAAAATAAGCTTTGGCCTGGATGGCAAATTCCAATTCTACACTTTGCACCAGTGTCCATGCCTTTTGTGATGCAAACCGGATGCAAGGTTTAGTCAATCTGCCTACAAGTGTTGGTATTTGTATGACAGTCTAGCATACCGCAACAAATAATAATCCACATTTGTAAAGCGCAAATAATCACCCGTAAGGGTCTCTAGCAAACAACGCATAATTTCAGAACACAAAAGAGAGGATACAAACCATATCAGAATACATTATAATCTACCACATCCTTTGCTCATTCAATAATATGCAGGCCCATCAAATTTATTTCACACAAACAGGTTTTCATAAAATCCTTCCTTGATATAGGAATGTACTCTCCAATGAAACAAAGGTTCAATCATTGTTGGTTTGCGCTTCACAGTGTATGAGATTATATTGCGAGTCAGACCAGAGTGTAGTGCATAGACACGGAAAATACGGAATATAAACATGTCTGTCTATTGGATGGGACCAAATTTCCACAAGTAGGGAAACAATATCAGTTTTCCTTATTCCCACAATCCGAATTTGCAACTTGTGCGGTTTACAAAAGACTGAAAGAACTGACTTCTATTACCACCAACTGTTTATTTTTTTATGACATGTGAAAAAATAACTTAATGCAAAATATACAAATATATAAAATATTACAAATAAAACATTATTACAATCTACAAAATCATGTTTATACGTACATAAATACTGATTGTCCTAGCTTGAAGTACCCAAAATCCCAAAGAATTAGATTACATGGAAAGCAAAATGTTTGTTTGCAAGACGCCATTTGAATTGAAAGGGGGAGGGGTGCTCTTTAATAACTCACAACCAGTGCATCAGTTATGGTGCTATCGTGAACATATATGTATAAAGAGCCCCTCGCAAATAATTCCTATATGTATTTTTACTTGTTAAAATTCATGCATTACAGTGGAATTGGAAGCACATTTATCAAGCTTTAATGCAGCGCAAAACAGCAAGTCACCTTGCTGTGCTGCACGAAAGGGCAAGAATGCGCCGTATTTACCATTATGCAGCGCATTCCTGTCACAATGTGCTGCCTAGCGCCAATGCAGGCATCCTTGTGCTGCGGTGCAAGGGTTCCTGCGTTGCAGGCAGGATTGTTTTTGTGAGAGAAGGTACACCTTTCTGCACAAAATAAATTCTTAAGAGTCATTTTCCTCTTTCTATGTGTGCTGCAGAATGCAGCACAAAAAAGTGAAGGAAAGAAACGAGGAGAAATAAAGATATGGGATTCTTTTAGCAGGACAAACATTCATTGAACTGATACATTTAGTTTGTGCAAGGAAGGATGAGGGGTTAGGATGATAACTTTTGGCTATTTTTTAGCAATTCCTAATACTGCATCATGGGTCTGGCTGGAAAGCTGTTTTAGCTTCTTAAAATGCAATACCATAAAACCTACGAGCGTAGACATATGAGAGGGGGGCTTGCACTGCAAACATTTTACGTTCCATAAAAGTTCATTTGTAGAAGCACACCCAATATAAAAAAATAAATCTGTGTTCTCTGTAGCATGATTATCGTCATCTGTGTAGCATTTAATTAAGTTTTCCTAGTACTCTGTATCCGTCTTAGGGGGAATCATAGCTCTATAATGCTCCAAATTTCACATGATATTGTGTTTTGGCCACATTGACACCCGTCTAAAGCAGCGACATTTGACAGTCGCGCTGACTCACCAGTTTTGTCTCACCAGTGACACAGCGCTTCCCCAAATCGCAATTGAATGCAATTTTCAGGTTGCCACAAGTTGAGGTAGCCTGGAATTGTTCAGATTGTAACCCTTTCCTAAATCAAAACCTAAGATCTGCGGGAAAAAACCATTTGTACCATAGGAACCCGCCATGAAAATATACAAAAAAAACTGGTTTATCATAAAGACAATAATATAATATTTCGGTCAGACACGGTAATAATTTGTAGTGTTTGAGAGCTATCGCGATGCGGCGACCACAGGCCTCCAACCATCGACGTGTGCTGTCCAGAAAAGCACGCAGTGTCTTCCTACCACAGAAATTGTTTCATAGAAACAGAGAGGAGTGCCCTCGCTTCCAAGCAAAGGCCGCTAACTCCAGGTAACGCCCACAAGTAGAAAACGGTGCTGTTCTTGTTCCACAAGTACCTACACTAAGTGCTGTAACTCACAGTAGAGGCCGCAGAAAGGTACGGTAGCAGCAGCAGAGTAAAATTGTCCTCAAGGTTCGTTTAGTGGCACGTGCTCCTTTTTTGCTGCTTCTTGTTTAGACTTCTTGCACTTGTACAGTGTAATGGAAAGCGCAATGGCAATGATGATAATTAGAACAACTGCGATGATCACAGCGATGAGCACGCCATACTCTGAAAGAAATAGAAAAAGGACTGGTTAGCACATGAAAAGAATATGTTCTTCATTCTTTGTTGTTGTCCACGCTCTGAAGTGGGGTCTCCAACAAGTAGCTCGGGAGCTACTGGTAGATAACCAGCACCCTCAAAGTAGCTCTCAGAGGTGAAGCCAAACCAAGCCGATCTCAGAGAGTCTATGTATATTAAAGAAGGCATCATTGCTCATCTCATTACTCTTAGAGTTACTGCCAGCCAAACCAGTGGCAGTGCCTCATGATAACACTCACACACTATGGGTCTGCCCCATGAACCATCTTTATCCACTTTAAATCTAGCTAAGAAGGAGATTGACCATACAGCCTGCTCTGTCAGTCGCACCATGCATGACATCAAAGCATAGTGGCAGCAGTAAACAGTGCTGACCCACCAAAGTGTGTGACTGCAAGAACTAGAGTGAAAATGTGTTAGCTGGTAGCATGATCAACCCCGGAGCTGAGGCGCAGAGAGTATGCATCCAGGGCACACGTATCTAGAAGCTTCTGCATTCATTTATGTGAGGGAATTTGACACTGCGTCCTTCCTTAATAAACTGAATTCCTTGAAGCTACTGCTAGGGTCAAGGACTGCCAAATATTTATGCTGGTCCCCATCATAAGAGTTTTATTTCTGGTGCAATTGTGCCCGTTCACAGTATAATTGTGCCAAAGCCATAATATTTTCATCCTTGACTATTTTGGGAATTTCCATACTTGCCGCCATCATTGACATATTAAGAGCATGACTGGCCTGCTTAGCCACCCCCGACGGAATGGAAACTACTTCTCTCTTAATAATGGCCATAACTGGTGGGCATCCAGCCTTGGCACAGTGATAGCCCTGGTTTAATGGTGGGTATTATTAGCATAACACAGGCATTCTTAGTGTTATGGTCAGTATGCGTGGCCTATGATTGCAATACCTGGGCATTTATAAGCGAAATCTGTCCATGAGAGGCATGTTTACATGGTGGTACTCAATGAAATAGACAAGCTGATGTTTGGGGACTGTGTATCTTCTAACAATGAAAACGGATTTGATTTTTTTTAAAGGAAAAAAATATTTTTTTTCAGAAAAGATTTTTCTTCTGGAAAAATGAGTTTGATTGCTCAAAGTGGAAAGTGGTATTTGATAGAAAAATGGGTATTTTCAAAAACTGATACTGAAGACAAAATATTGCAAGTCTAAAACACATATAAAATTGTTAGTCGAATGATAATTCAATTTGAGTTGAGGAGACTTACTGCTGTGGTTTTTCCCTTTGTGGCACACGGCATGATTTGAATGTTACTTGATTACTCAGGTGGAGGCATTTAATATTGATAAAAAATTTTCTAGCATTCTGCTGATCGCTTCACCTGCAGGGCCAGACTGGGAACCAAAACCGGCCCTGGCAAAGTGCTTGGCCGGCCTCCCGGGGGGTTGGGGTGCGGCCGAGCTATTTGTCAGGGCCAGTTTTGGCCAATTTTGTTACAGGGGCCGATATTGCAGCAATGCTGCAAAAACGGCCCTGTAACAAAAACTGCCCCCCAGGGGCCCAAAACCGGCCATCACCCTGGCAGACCACCGGGGAAATGCCCGGTGCCCGCTACGGCCAGTCCGGCCCTGTTCACCTGGAATGTTTGGGTGGTTACCACTGATAATCGTGCTTAGGGTGGTCATGGTATAATGTTAATACATGTCCCCAGAATTTTAAAGTGATAAAATATACTGGTAGGTCCGCAGGACTTTCCTTGAGCAGAAGTAGCTCTCACTACAGAAAAGGTTGGAAACCCCTGCTCTGAAAATATGAAGGCCTTAAACCCTCACCAGGCACGTCTGTTTGTACAACACTGATTAACTAACTGAAAAGATTGCTAAGAGCCTAACATGCACCATTATTTCATCCCGGGAGTGGCCTGTGACGTGCATAGTTGTGCAAAAGGCAATTTTATCAGGAAATCTGCTTCAGCTCACAGAGAGCATGTTTGTTCCTGTTGAAAAGGGAGGCGGCAGATGTGGAACCGGTCCCTGCAGGACGTGCACTTTAACATGTTGTTGTGTCTCCATTAGCGCTACATCAAGGGTCATCAGTGACCGAAGGCAAATTGTTCGTTCCCATATTTATGTTTATATATATATATATATATTTTATTTCATTTTTAATTCCAAGACATCTACTCTTTTTTTGTACAGACACCTTGTTGATTACTCTACGAGTGCAGTGAGCTGCAGACTGCACATGGAACAATGGTAATCACTTTAAGACCCGGATTTACTAATGCATGCTTTTGAGATTTGCATCAAAAATGTTGCGCCTCCTTAAGGCAGGCGTCACATAATGAGGAGAAATGTTTTCCTTTCCCCACATTTTTCCTACTTCGCATGCGCGCTGCGTTGTACAGCACACATTCAAAGCAGGAAAGTAATAAAGGATCATTTTTGTACTGGAAGGCTCCCCTTCCAGTACAAAAACTATTCCTTACAGAACACACACAACCTTGCACTATGGCGCAATGGTGTGTGCGCTGACGCGCGACATACTAAAGTGTGCCAGCGCAGAGAGATATTGCGCGGTTTGCTCTTTCCCCTTCACGCAACACATTGCAGCAACTTTAGTTGCTGCGCTACGTGAATTTTTATCAAGCCAGGGCCCCAGTTTCCAGTCTTCGATTACTATACTAATGAATTATCTAACAGAATTACTGAGTTAGTTAATGGGCATCATGCACATTAGACCGTACAATTTCATTGAAAACAGCTGCACAGTTACGTTCTGCGCATGTGTGCAGTGTTCGTGATACGACCCCATAAGAACTTTTACAATGAATAGCTTTAATGTGGGACTTTTGGCAGGAATTGGAAATGCGATCCCACCTGGAAAATAATTTTTGCAGCTTTTCCCACTGCAGGATCCAAATTAAGTGGTTGGGACAGAGTTTGCATCTTTGAAGGCCTGTGCTGGAGGTGCCCTGGACAAGAAGGGCGTAGCTACCACTGGTGCAGCAGGTGCAGTGGCACCAGAAGCCAGATCCCTGAGGGGCCCAATGAACTCTGACAATTACCGTATTTTACCGTGCCAACAGCAGGCAAAGGGGCCGTTTTCCTTGCTTGCACCTCCTGGACGGCTGGGTTTAGCAGTGTTGCTCTGCTCTTCGCTGTGCTTTAGGGTAAAGTCAAAGCTTCTTAAAGTGAAATAACCAGTACAGGCTGCAATCTTATCTCTTGAGGCCTAGTTGTATTTAGTACTGACTGGGAACGACTGGGAAGCAGTAGAAAGTAGGGTATCTACCAGGATCGGCCCGTGCAGGTGAGAGCGGTGGCGCAGGGTGTGGGGAGGGTTACTCAGACAACGAGGGAAAATTAAATAAATATTTAATTTTCCCTCATCGTCTTCTGTCGAGTCTCCCCCACCCAACCCCGCCCTTACATGCACCTGGCCTCTATACAGTGTTATTCACTTTCCTTCTGCAGCAGCAGTTCATGTATACTAGCAAACATCTAATGAATCCTAAACTTCCTTCACCTTATTGGCGGGAGTTCTTGGCAGTCAAGAAAGGCCCCTGATTTCAATGAGCCACACTTAATTCTACGAGTACCAAAGTTGTTAGAGGTTCTTCTAATTTCCCTTTAGCAAGCAGAAGCCTCAATCTATCGTCTATTTTTACTAACCTAGCTAGTAACCAAGTGCCCTCAGGCCAATCTTTCTTCCAAAAAGCGCAAGTCACTCCTAGCATGGATCACACAGGATGACCTCACTTTTGTCCTAAATGTTATTGAAGATACAGAACTGCACGCCTTGAAGTCAATACAAGACACCAAGCACACCGCTTAAATATATGTAAAAATAACACCCACCACCAAAGAAAAACGCCCAACAGTTGAACTTCTTAAAGAATATCAATCAATTATCTATAGAATAATGTATGTCCAAGTCACCTAGGAGGTAAGCGCCTTGTCATAGGCCTCCGCTTCAACAATATCCAGACCGTGCACCAGCAGGATACAAATTTTTTTTTAACCTGAAACATTTGTAGCTTAACAGTTTGTCATTGCTTATCAATCCCCTCTGGGTTACATGGTAATATCTTTACACATACCATCTATAATGCTTCCTTTTTGACTGGTGCACTGAGTAGGGCTTTCTGGACTTTCGCGGTTTTCTCTGCGGGAGGGAACCGTCGCCTGTACGAAGAAGCAGTAGCTCTCTCCTTGATCCACACTGATCTCGATTTCGCTGGTGGTTGTGGTGGCCTGTTTCTGGAAAGAGGACATTCTTTTTAAGGGTGTGTCCATGCTTAGTTGCCTTGAAATAACTTGCCCATGTTCAGGCTAGACAAGGATACCTGCACGGGCAGCGCCTTACCTTGCCTGTACTCGAAGCTCTCCAGTAGTAGAGGGTGTACCGCAACTCAGTCTTTAAAACCTCCCGTACACTCCGAAAGCCCCCACTCGCCGATCGGTAGGGAGACATGGGTTCTTCAATCTCCACCTTGAGCTTGGTTTTCTCATCGTTGAACGCATGACTTTTAATCCCTGGTCGTCCAATTTTTGCTGAAGCAGAAATAAATCAAAAATTTAATTTAGTGAAAGTTCTGTAGAAATCCGAGCATGTGCCAAAGCATGACATGTAGCTGAACAGAAAACAAATTTTAAGCCAAAAGCATGTAGTGGACGAAAACTGACCACCCTACTGTCACAATTGACGCAATAAGGGGGATTTTTATAATTAGTAAATTAGCATAAGAACTAAATTCGTTGAGTTGAATGTTGGCTTCACTATTCTTTTTATTTAACAAAATGTTTGGCAGAAACACCTAATAAACGAGGTAACCCAACCTGTGTCTCACAGACAAACAAGTGCAATCTCTTACATAGGACCCTCGCCTCCCTGATATTGACAAAGAACAAACAGCATTGCAGAGGATAGGGGACTGTATGATCCAGAATTTCAAAATGCAGGTTATACATCAAATTGAAAAAAGACACCCTTTCTCAAACACTGATAAATATTTACAATAAAAATCAATTTCAATCCACAAATTAAAAGAGCCATAAATACTGTGTCCAAAATAAAGAACAGAATAGAAAGATTAAAGCAAGACATGGGCTAGGGAAGAGCGCAAATGTGTGTGTGGTTCAAAAAGGTGTGGATACTAAATATGGAAAAGAAAACATTGTGGGAGTTTTATATCGTGGACAGAATATCGACAAACATATCGAAAGGTGAGTATGTATAGCTTTTCCATATTTAACTCCATGTATATATGAATGTGTGTATATCTATCTATCTATATTTAGAGTTTAGTATAGAAAATCTATACATACTCACCTTTCGAGAATATATCTTGAATTCTCCATATTCAGTAGTAAAACTGTTCCCAAAATACTTTACACTGCAATTGTTCCCAGTTCTATTAAAGTGTTTACTTTGTGCTATACACTGTGATCCCCGCTTCTATGTTCCTTTGGTTGTTGGCACACATCCACGGGCCCTACCCTTTTGGTAAATGTCCATGTTACGCACACATTCTCATAGGTTTGGGACACTTAACCAGACTAGGATATCCAAGTGAATATCAACAACTTTGCGCCTTCCCCTCCTGACGGACTCAGCCCCAATGAACCGTCAGCTGCCCATTCGCATTTAGAGGTCAGGCGATATTATCATTGCCTTATGTGAACCACAGGTTAATGACCAGAGACTGAAACATTCACAACACTCGCATGGCGAATGGGACAAACTCTCTGAAGTGGTCACAAGGAAACATGTAGGGCTCAACACCTTAGTAAATAAATGGTGGCACCACAGAAAAAAAATAGTTACCCCTTTAATGTGACATGTTTATGACTAACCCTGGGCAAAGAATGAAAATGGAATACAAAATGTCTTTGTCTGAGAACTATTGATATGAATATGTAACATTGGTCAATCAATTAATCAAACAGGATTTGTATAGAGCTGCTGATCACCCGTGAGGGCATTCAGATGCTAGGGGTGGTACACTGAAAAAAAGTCTACCCACTGGATGGGGTTTGTTAATGTACACAACTTCTTCGAACATCCGACCTATTGATCGTTAATGTGTTAAATCATTTTACATAGGGTACAACATGAAAGTGGAGGTATACTGAGTTCGGGGGTATCTTTGGAACCACAGTATGTGGTTCTTTTTACCACAGTGACTCATGCCGTGTCAGAGAGATTCATGCCACACATGGGCATGCTGGGGCTAGGAACAGGGAATCCAACCTCGACACACAGCTGTAGAGAAGTCTCAGAAGAAGCATAGCAGCCAGTCAGTGACAGAGGCCCAAACAGTGTAGAGAGTCAAAAGATGTGTATATACATGGGACACAGGCAGGTAAACATACTAAGCTATAAACACCTTCAGGCCGAGCCCCATGAAGAACAACAGTCACAAAATTACAACAAGCATTGCCAAGAATAAAGGTTTCAGTGTAATGTGCTAATCTTGGCAGAGTTAACACATTAGAGCGAGACACACACAGAAGAGACACAGTAGGAGCGAACAAATATGGCTAGATTTTTAAAGTAGTTCCCCATATATTTATATGCAAGCACTCGAGGTGTATTTGTATAACAAAACACCCAGTAGCATTATATAAAAGACCATTAAGCCACTGGACGGAAATAGGATGCGATTGACACCATCTTAAGTCAATAGCTGAAAGAGGCTGGGTTAAGAAAGCCAGTGGTTAAAGGAGGCAGACTCAGAGCCTACTCTGTGTTTGGTTTGAGAGCTGTGCTGTCAAAACCCAGACCTAATAAAAAACGACACCACAGTTAAACGAGAGCCTAAAAACGAATACCATGTCCCTTTAGGAAGTGCAGACAAAACAAAAAAGCCAACAAAATATATACGCCAAGGTGGACTGTGGAGAGAGGATAATATGGCGTCTTGCACCACCACTGGCCATCGTAGCATCAGCGACGTGATGAAGTGCCAGCCATACAGACTGGAAGAGTATCGGATATATGCCGGCCCCTGCGCCGACTGACAGAACCTGGTGGTTGACGAGGGGTGCCTTATAGACCATCCACAGGACGTGGTGAGGTGCCCAAGCCAGCGGTAAAGGGAGGTGTGACAGCTGCGGGGGGTCCAAGACATTGGATATAGATCGACCTATCCCTCTCTCCCTGACATCTGCCGCGCCCAATGAGCATCCTGCTCTGAAATTTAAGGCACTGATCCACACACGCTGTGTGTAGTACACACGAGCTGGAAGAAGGGAGAACGCCGAAACGCGTCCTCGAAACTTGTGTACTTCATTAAAGGATCAAACTCACCCTTCGAGTGCAGTGTGTTTTTGGACACTGGAGCTAATATTTTAAGAGTGGGCCCACCTCCACTATTTCTGCACCCGTCAGAAGAGTGCAGCGCACACCAAGGTGGACTGTGGAGCGATTATATATATATATATATATATATATATATATATATATATATTCACTGAAAAAACCATAGGTTTCACACATGTTATAGTTAGCTGGACATTTTATTGATAAAAAACCAATGAAATTCCCCCGTTATAGTTAGTGCAGGCAACTATAACTCACGCGACCGCAATCCTCTGCTGATGCTAATACTGTATTTAGACACTTATTTGCCCATGTCTTCTTCCATTAAATTTTAGCTATACATATATTACAAATATTTTTTTTTCATAAAGACACATATGTCATCAGCAGAAGATTGCGGTCGCGTGAGTTATAGTTGCCTGCACTAACTATAACGGGGGAATTTCATTGGTTTTTTTATCAATAAAATGTTCAGCTAACTATAACATGTGTGAAACCTATGGTTTTTTCAGTGAATTTGCAAGGTTTTTTAAATGCTAATTCCTAACTATAACGTGTGTGAAACCTATGGTTTTTTCAGTGAATTTGTACGTTTTTTTAAATGCTAAGTTACTTTACGCCATTCGTGGCGTGCGCGCCCAGTTAACGCTCCGCACCGCGCGCCCACTTTACGCAGTTAGTGCCGTGCACGCACGGTGGTCACGCGGTGCGCTGCGCGCACCCACGTTATGCGGGATGGGCCATGTACGCACGATGCGCTTCGCGCACCGTGCGCACATGGGGGACATATTATGCGCATCTTTGTGAAATTTATTCTTTGTTTATTTCTTACTTGTAATAAGCCATGCACAAATGGTGCCCTTTGGGCACCATTTGCACGTGGGGAGGGTGTGGATAATTTTTTTTTTTTTAATTTTTTACCGTACGCGTACGGTAAGCGTAATCGGCGATTTTCCGGAAAAAAACAATTTTTGGGCTTGGGGGTTGTTTGGGGACCCCTATATCAATGCTGGGTGGTTAGGATCTCAAGAAACTGCCTCTTTAGACATTTTTTGGCATCGTTTTTGCTGCCCAACTCAGAGAGCGAGAGAGAAAAGGCGGCCGCCGCTTCCTGGTTTCGACCGATTCGAATGTTTACTAAGATCTAACAGCCAATCAAAATCGCGCTCGCGCACGCCACCGTACGCGTACGGTAAGCGCACCGTAAGCGACCTCAGATATATATATATTGATTTAAAGGCTATTTTCTCTGAATCTACTGAACAGATTTACACCAAACCTACAAAAGGCACTTCCTTGACCTGAGGACTACCTCTCTGCCAAATTTCAAGTAATTCTGTTCAGCCGTTCGGGCTGTAGCTGTGTCTAAAGGTCCTATGGAAAAATGCATGGGAAAAACGAGTTTTGGGACCCCCCTTTTATCTCAGCCCCCGCTTGACGAATCCCCCCGAGACTTTCAGGGTAGGAGCGGAGCGTAGCGCCCCACCTTTTTTGAAAAATTCGCGAGGATTCGTCGACCGGCGCCAAAGTTATTCAAAATAGAATGTTGCGGATTTCCTATGGAAACGTGGTCCTAACTATAACTACCTACTGGCGACCGCCAGTAGGTAATATATATATATATATTTTATATATAAAAATATACATGTTCCAGGGCCCATGATAACTCAAGAGTCCACTGCACCTTCACTACCCACTGTCCCCGTCAGCACTACAGAATGCCTGTACCAACTTTACCTATTAACCATCATACTCCAATATATGTGCCAATTTAGATTTACCAGGTCATACAAACCTGGAACAAGAGCCTTACATTGTTAAACACTCAACTGATGTGCTCTCTTGGGAAGAGGGTAGACAGCACCACCATGAGGTAGACTATGGTAACTAGGGGGTGGTGTGAAGAAATATGTGCTGGTGCTGAGAACTGGCAAACAGCGCACAAATTAAGCACTGCAAAAAACAACCTCATAAGGGCCCTCCCACTCCAAAATAAGAAATCAGAAGTTCAAATCCTTCTCAAAGAAGCTCAAGAAGAAAGAGAAAGGAACACGTCAGCCTACAGGAAGAATCTCACTCACAAATTGATTGAACCCCAGCACCAATGAGAGATTGATAATCACTAAATAAAACTAGGACATAGGGACACAAACGACTTTACAGCCACATAAATACAACATAAAAAAAAAATAGTACTTACTCTGCTTGGAAGGTGTAAATGGCGGTGAGAGAGTGTAGAGAGGCTCCTCTGGGACCTCGTCATTTCCCGGAAGTGAAGAAATGACGCGAGCCCGATATGTGTCATTTACATCCAGCAGCTGGTCCGTCACATCACACTCCGTGTTCTCCGTGTATATGCACTTCTTTTTCCAGTCAGATTTTTGCCTAAAAAAGCAATGAAAACAATGGGATAAGCCCAGGAAAAGACATTCATCTCCAACAACTATTTTGATCTGCAATCCATACCACAGAAAACCGAATCACAGTTCATAAACTACGCAGTCTGTCTGGCATCACCCAGACTGTGCAAAGGGAACCCTTGCCTTGCCTGCCAAATTAACATCTAAGCGGGGTCAAATTGAAAAACCTTTTCACTACTGTAAACACGAGGCAAATCAATTTGTTCCATTCTTGCTGAGAAGGTGAATTGGGAAAACTGTATCCACAACAGGGCGAACGTAGCACTATCTGATTTCATAGTATTCACATTCAAAGTATTTTTTACTGTATGTATTTTACACAATAAGTGCAAAACACAATTTTTTCGGCTTCTTAAATGTGAAAAATTTAGCTGTTTGAGACAAAACCAGTTTAACTTCTTTTTTACAAGGATTATTAGTGAAGCAGGAGCCCAGTGCAATAATCCCTGTTGCTTATGGTGATTTATAAACAAAACATACAAGCAAAAATCGATCTGGTCTGGGGCAAAATCACTTTTAAACATTCCTTATTGCACAAACAGCAAAAATAGTGCAAATGGATTAGCCGTTTTTTTTTTTACACTAGTGCAAGTTACTGTGAAAGAGCGCTGGGGTTGTAACCACTGCACCAGAACAGATGTGTTAAAGCAAGCTAGGAGTTGTAAGGCATGACATACCTGGAAACTTTGTGTTAAAAGTACATATTTGCTAAAAACAAATGACTTGTATGTTCACACACTCTGTAAACAATACTGATGCAATTTGCACCATGTATGCACTTGTGCTCCTTTGCAAATTGGACGTGATATTTATTTAAAATGCTTAGTTTTTCTTTTGTTATTGTAGTTCCCTTATATGCACAATAAACAATAATTGAAAAAAAAATTACAAGTGCTTAAACGCCTCCTTAGGGGGTAAACACAATATAAATGCAGCGGTAACACAATACAAATGATCTTGTGTTATTTAAATCGTCGACTGCGAACCCCGGAGGCACTTATGGCTCGATTTAACTTGGGCCATAAAAAGAGGGAGCAAATTGGTTAACTGCTAATTTACGTTTGGGCGGGTTTTGCAAATAAACTCCAGATTACAAATTCGACACCTTGGGAATGAGGAATAACATACTGGTAGCACATGTTACTCCCACTGCAAGGCACCCAAACGGCGCATGCGCAATTTTTGCTCCCGCCATTTGCGGCAGGTGAATCGGAGCAGCAAACATGAGCCATTTCTGCACGGATTGTAGTTATAGGGCTCCCGGTTTTGTAGTAGTTTTGCACATTTCTGTCTGTATTAACCATATTTATATTTTTCTCCTTTCATCAGTATTTAGCAATGTTTATTCTGTGAGAGGGGAGGAATAGACCCTACCTACAGTGCACCGATATCCTTGGGTCATGTGTGCGCTTCATAAACCACTCTAAATAGAGTTATACGAGTATACTTTATATGCACATTGATTTCGCTGATAAATGTAGGACATACTTGGATGTTTGTGGGCTTTTAATGGTGTAAGTGGCCATGTGTTTAAGAAATTCATTAATATGAAAATACGAATTCTACAGTAGAGACACGTATTGTTCACCTTTAGAAGCTTCAGTAGGAAAACATGCCTTCTATGACTTCCAGTGCTTGCCAATCTGCCCTGACGATTGTAACCAATAGCATTAAGAGTCTCTCAAAAGAACACAAAATGTCCACATTTTTAAGTATTTAAAAATAAATGCAGAGAATCAAAGTGTTTTCCGTTTGTTTTTATCTGGTAAAAACGAGTAAACATGGAAAGCTTCGAGCCTCAATTGTGATCCTGTTTTTAGAGCTCACAGGGTTGAGGCCAAAAACGAGATTACTGGCCCGATCTTGACTGGGGCTTAAGTCCAGAATCGCCTTTCCCACTGGACGAAATATGTGATTAATGCCAACTGGTGGAAAAGTCTCGGAGGCCTGGGCCTCTAGTCAGCCTTGCGCATTTAGAGGCGTACACTTGGAATGATTAAACCAAGACAGTCAGGAAAACAACGACAAAAATGCACGGCATCCTGGGGGAGCATTGCCCAAGTACTGCGGGCAGACTTGGCATCCTTCCACCAGAATCTTAGGAGGGAGGCCTGAGAGAGTGTCAACTGTGCCCCGTGATATCATTGGATGCAGTGCTTTAAATGAGCAGGTACTCTCCAGTGCTGAGTACCTGCACTTCTTTAATTTGAATGGGAGCGTACCTGCACTTTTCGGCTCCTCTGCAATACATTTAATGGGAGAGTACTGGCACTTCTCAGTAGCAAGCAGGTTCTCTGAATAGAGAGTACCAGCACTTCTGTATTCCCATTTAAAACTGTGACCGGAAATGACGTCACAGCACTTGTACAATTGTAGGGCTTTGGAGAATCACATTTATAGAAACCCGCAGCGGATGCCAATAAGCTTATCAACCATCAGAACTGCTGATCGATACCTCTAGTAAAAACTGAAGGAGCGCTTACTTACAAAAGAGCAGTTGGTAACGCCAGGGCTTGCGAGCAGCAACTCAGGGGTAGCAGTTGCTACTATCCCTACATTACGCAGGTAACCTGAAACCAGGTTGTGTGATTATGCAGCTAAATCGACTCCAATTTGCCAGTACGACTCTTGTTTGTAGCTATCAGCACAGTGCAGCCCATGGGCTGCTCCGCCTGCAGGGAGCTGGTTTTACCGGTGCTTGGGGTGAGCTGTTCATGCAGGTTTGTGCAGGCGCTGCTCTTGTGAAACAGGCTCGCCTGGTACTGGGGGGAGTAGCGACTTTCTAAAGGCCCCACACACCCTTCCCCGTACAAGGGCCCAGACTAGTGAAGTGTTACACAAAAATGCATGGACCATGCTGGCTTTAGGCCCATACTGTTGGTGATGAGATGCAAGTACTGGAAAATGGCTCTAAGGAGCTGTGGCTTCACTGGACAGGCCCTTGGAGTAAAGAATACCTTTACACTCGTCTTACAGAATGGTAAGATTGCATGCCGCAGAGAAGAACTTTACAAAACGTTTTCAAAGGCCACATATGTAAAACGTCCAATGCAGAGCCAGCGAACCAAACAGAAATGCCTTTTATAAGCACCGTCTCAAAAAACACCGCCACCCTCTTACACAGACTTGGCGCTCATGTGGGAGCTGTAACCAGGGGTGCTGAGGCTACACATATTGCAGTTTAACTTTTAAATCAAGCACCCCAAGTTGTTCAAGCAACACTATTGGTGTTAAATATATGACCCTCACAAACATTTGGTGTGATAATTGGAACCCAAACAGCTTTTGTCCTAAGGATAGTTACACTACTTGGACAAATTGTGTGATCTTGGGCAAATCTACTCCTCACCATGGCTCTCACTTTCCTTATCTGCCAAAAAAACATAAGAAAGTTTGGAAACAGGCTAAACCACATTGACATCAATCCCTTGTCAACAGACACCCACAGTAGCTGCGCAATGCACACAAGTCAAGAGCAACAGCACCCGAAACTCGTTCTCCCGCGTTTTAAGAATTCTGAGATATGGTACCGTTCTCACTTCCCTCCCAGCCAGGTCTGAGCTGCCTACATACAAGTCCGCTCAAAGTGAACGGTCGGCCATTTTAGGCAATCTGCCTGCCATACATGCTCTGAAAATGGAGGTGCTCACTGCCCCGCTCAGCAGTTTCACTCCCAGAATGTATGCTAGCAACGCTAAGGCGCGGCACGCGGATACTGTGCAATGATTTTAATTAAGTGGTGCAGTACCTTTTGCCTGTACATTGCGTGAAACATGATGTTATACTTACTAAGCATAATTGAGAGCATTATCGAGCCTCCACAAATAAAATAAAAATATCAGCTTCGACCACAGCTTTTAGATATCTATGCTGCGTTTTACACCTGCACCATGTGTTTGAAATACAAACGTTGAACAGCTTTATATCAAATAACATTATTCAAACACCAATTTCTGTGAATCAGACCCAGTACGTTCAGTAACCCAATGCTTAATTTGCCCATACATAAAATGCAAGTATGCAAAGTTTATTTTTGCTGTCGCCTGGCACTGGCGCATGCCAGGGTTGCCTAGTCATCATGCCGCCTCGTGCCTCTTTCTTCTACCACTCTACACTTCCCGTATCTTCATCAAGTTCTTTCAGGTTCTATTTCATCTTAGTGTTTTCCTTTCATTTCCTCCATTCTCTGTTGTGTTCATGGTCAAAGTCTGAGGATGGAAAATATGACTCTGCCCCAAAAACAAGAGCCACTGTCCACCACTTGTAACTACCAGCACGAGTAAGCACTGTAGTAACTTAATGCCATGACATCTCAGATTACGCAAGCCTGGGACCAATGTAATAAAAAAGCTAAAGAGAGCTTGAGAGTTTTAGCATGATACCTTAAAGTCCTCGAGGAAATGTCTTCTGAACCTACAAAACAATTTTCCTTAACACCAATGATTATGGGGTCATGCTTCATTTCGCGCTCATTAACCATCAGTGCTGCTGGTTCTCAGCGCCAAGATGCAGTTCAGTGAGCAGTCTGTTGTAGTTAGACTGTCAGCTGCAAAGCTAAAATAAATTAGATCTAATTCGCAATAGCTTGAAATTGTGTGATCTTGAGTAAATCTCTGCATCTTCCAAAACTGGCACTTTTCATCTTAATTCGAACTGTGCTGTTGTAAAAAAAAAAAAAACGTGCCATTTTGTAATGTTATAAATAGCAGCTGTTGATATGGTCTACCTAATTGGTACACATTTGGAAAGATGAAGGCTTGAAGAGGCCTTTTGGGATGAAAATATGTGACCTTTAGGCAACACACAGCTTGTGTCACATGTGTCTGTTGTGCTCCCTCTCATCTCACGATGCCTGATTGCCCACTAAGGGTGTTCCAATGATGGTTTACTTTTGTATGGCACTGTGGCCACATCTGTGTCACTGTGGTTCAGCCCCCCTCATGTGTTGTGTAGTTGCCTGGGGATACTGACACACACACACACGCACACGTTGTATCAGATGTGCAGTGTGAGGTTGCCTGTTTGTGTTTGTGCATCTGCATCAGTGCATTGGTATTGCTGTTGTGGGCCATTGTCTGGATGCTGTTTCTGTGATTTTCCCTGATTCATGGTCGACCGCTCTAGCCATTAGGCCAACTCCTCTCCCAAAATGATTACCATTGAAATGAATAACAGCAAACATCTGATATTTCAGTGACAAGATACCCTTATGGGTGAGCGTTTAAGGCACTGTGTGTGAAGAAGGCTGTGGGGAAGGAATTAAAGGTTTCAGGTACAGCCCCATGAAATATTTGTGTTTAAAGTTTTTTTGCTGACAGACAGCAGTGTAGCTCTGGTTCGTGCCTGGATAGGTGGGCACAAATTCCATAAAAAAACTCCAGTGAAATGGGCGATAGAGAGTGTGAAAACATGATGGTGGACCTCTGGAAATGTCCCTTGGGTGTTGCAAGGTGGCTAACGATTTGAAAGATTTGCTGCAGGAAAAAAAATAAAGCTGCAACACACTTTTGGCAGCAAATATGAACATAGGTATTATGCACATGTCCTGGTGGACTTTATCTAAAAGCAAATAAATGGTAAAGAAAAAATTGTGGCTGTTGAATCATACATGCTTTGTGAGGACATGGATGCTGTGGTCATTCAATAGGCAGCATTCTGGAAATGTTAGGGGGGACACTTGAAAAATATCAACATTTTGCTTTTTTTGTTTCAAACGCAAAGTGTCTATAAGCGGGGGTGTAGGTTCTTGTGGGGGTTTCCTCTTCACTTATGCATGGCTGGACCCCATTTTAGGCTTGTAAACCAAGAACTTCAGTGTTGACCTTGCGGACTCCATTTTCAACTTTTAAAAAAAGATATCAATTAGGCAACCCAGGACAAACCTGGTGACCCCACTGCGTCCTTCCGTCCACCCCCAACAGGGTCTGGACCCAGTGGTTTAATAAAACACCGGCTTTCTGTTCCCAGCCTCTGATTTTTAGAAGACGTTTAATTATACAAATCTAAATTTCTTTGTTACACATCACAGTGTAGCACTAAAAAGATAAGCAGACATTATAGACTCAGCATTTGACCCCATCAACGTCTGTCAGATTTCCATGTTCTCCAAACATGCCATACAGGTCAGACATATGTGCCTGTGCACCATGCATGGGGGTTGTTGCGAGGAAAAGTTGCTGTCATGACTGTTCTGCTTATAAGGTGGTTTCTCCTAGGACATTGACTTTTTCTTAAAGATATTTCCTTAATTCGCATCAAAAATCTATTATATTGCAACACTTATATAGCGCTCACTGCCCCTATGTGGGACACTGATGCACTTGCCTCCATAGGCAGCATGCTACACCGTGTATTGCGTGTGGTAGGAGGGGGTGTTGTTTTTGTTTTTCATCCTATGTGGGAAGTGTTGCCAGGCCGTGCATGATAACCACTGAAGTGTGGTTATCGTGTGATGGGATCTAGCGCTTAGCAGAGTGGTGGATGAAGAGTGGGCACATTTTGTGATTTTCTGTAAACTGGCAGCTTTGCTCCATGGATCCCTTTATTGAATTTCTTATGATCATAGTCCACTTAGCTGGTTACTTCACTGGGTTGTACAATATGAGCCATTTTTTTTAAGGACAAGGACTGAGCGGGCATCCAGGAAAGAATTCCGTAACCTATAGGCAATGATGACAGTTGTACGCCGACAAAAAAAAGCACCAGGTTTGCCCCATATGTGAGCTGCCACGGTCTCAGTAGTTTTCACCAGGTAGGACCCTCAGATCTCTTTTATGCATTCCTGGCAGCCACGAGAGTTAGATTGTGCACGAGACACAAATGTGCCCTTACCCAGAGATCTCCACAGTGTACACAAAGTTGGTGGGTTTCGGCTGCCACTCCAGTATGGTCTTAAAGTTCAAAGAGGACCAGGTGATGTTAACAGCGGTGGGAAAGGCCTGAACATCTGCAGAAAAGGAGAAAAAAGGCCAAAAATGAATCTACAGCAGTTTTAAATTTACAGAACGAAATAAAAGCATATGTATTTAAAAATCAGCACATTTACAGAATTAAATGAAAGTACCAAACACCCTCTTCTACAACAATCTACCCTAGCCCTCGGGGCAAAGAAATTATATTTGCACCGTTAGGCATCTTTATGGGCAATGTAAACATCCTTTTCTTGGGGCGGGGGCTCTAGGAGATGGGGCCTTAGACCAGAAGCGGCCTTGGTTAGTTGCCAGAATAAGAGTGCCAAGGAGCCAGGCACTTGTCTGGTCTACATTCGAGGTGTGTTGTGAACGAGCAGCTGCACTGGCCACACAAACACACCTTTACAGCAGTACCTTCAAAGCTGCTGATCGAGTGCTTGCATTCGTAGAGGTTAAAGGGCACGGTTATACCCTTCTGTCTGCAGTGTGCTCAAGAGTGACATTCAGCACGTTTGCTCGAAATCAAACACTGAGATAATGTTCTCAGAAGTGTCCTTGAAAAATGTGGCTAATGTATTTTGACCTAAATATGAATTAAACACACACAGACCACAAATTCAAAATCTTTGCATAATATGCAGATTTTAACCAAAAAAAAGTGTTTCTAGCTCAAACGAGTCAAAAGTTAGTAAAATCCCTCTGTACACGGGGTGCAAAGTCACGCCACATTCTTTGCAAAATGTAAAAGTTCCTCTCTTAGCACTGCTGTAAATTGCCATTAAAAGTCGTACCTGTTTAATTCGGATAGTGTAAAACATTCAGTTAACGTGTCTAAATAGTGACCTAATAATGCTATAATATATGCCACATGTTGTATAACGTCCCCTTTTTTTGTAGAAACAATTTGCGCAACCCAGCCGCATAATTTGTCCCTTCACTACCGCATACATTTTAGTGGCCCTGGTTCTAGGTTTACTATTCTAATCCGACTAGAAGACGGACATTGGGGCATGCGCTGCTTCCGTCACACTAGAGCCTCGAGCGATCTTGTGCATTCAAGGCTGCTCCGGAAATGCACAGGGGCGACATGCAGGGGAACAGCTGAGTCAGAATGTACCTTCTAGCCTCAACTCTGCTGACCAACCACTCATGCCAGGTTCACCACTTGATGGCAATGTGTATTTCAGGCCGTTCCATCTGCATGGACCTGGGTGCCCTTGTCAGTCTTACAATATTCAGTGATAACAAAAGCATTAACCGCTCGTTGTGGGAAGATGCCAAACTATGGAAATCTATACCCTTGGATCTGAAAAAGAAAACCAACCTTTTGACATTCCGAAAGGCCTTATAAACTTAGCTCAAATAGGTACGGCTAGACAGGCATATCACATCTATCCGCCTGCTAGTTTCTTACTAGGCCTTTTAGTAGCTCTCCCCTTCTCTCATGCCAGAATCTTAGCGCCTAGACACCTTTGGGTAGTAGAGCGCTCTACAAATTGCTATTTCATTTAATTTCATAATGGGACTGCTCTAAATGGGCTAAAGGCTTGTATGGGTGGGGCACAAAAAGAGGAGATATACTAAGCAAAGCTAAACGTGCTGGGGAGATACGTAATGTTGGGCACAGTTACCATAGCAGGCAATGCAGATATGAACAGAGGCGCATTTATTATATAAAAACATTAGGCAGTGCACACATTATCACAGGTAAGATAAAAGCCCCTCCGCCAAGTCGAACCCCCCCCCCCCTCCCTCCGGGGGGTGAAATATGAAAGGCGCGACCCTGTAAGAGAAGTGCTGCCGGAACGCCACCTCTGAGATGGCTGGGAAGGGCAGGGCCGGAATGGGTTGGTACGAAAAGCAGGCCTGGCAAACATGTTCAAAGCGGCCTTCATCGCGTCCCTTTACCCCCCTCTTCCAAACCATTAATTTGCCGTCTCTCTCCTCTCCTTCTCCCTTTTTCCCTCTCTCGCCCGAAGCTCTAGTGCAATTAACCTGGGGGCCGGGGGGTGGGGGGTGATGGAGGGGAGGCCCAGTGCACAAAAAGGAAAAAAGTGTGAGATGTAGTCTGGTTCTGCTGTAAAACGCTCTTATGCCCTTGGGCCAGGTTTGTGCTACAAGAAATGTGTAAACAAAAGACACAAAAAAAGAGCAAACCGCAGCCCCCGAGCTTAACTTCTGAAACCGACCACCAATGTCTTCAGCCCCGTACCCCAAGGAAAAGGCCCGGTGCACTAGTGAGCAGTCCGGCCCTTTGCTTTGGGGTAGTCAAATAGCGACGGAGTTAGATATTGTAAAGCAGTGTCTGTTGCGGCATAGAAAACTCTCGAGGTAGAACAAATAAATAATACCACTTCTGATGAAAACAAATATTTCCCCAAGCATTCGGAAACACAGGTGTTGGTGGTTCTTAAAAATACACACATTGCCTTACATTGAAATAGGATGGAGTGTTTAAGTTGGTGCGTGGAGTAGCAATGTGACACGGTTCTTAATGCAGGCAAGGAAAACTACCCTCTTAACATCCGCCTCCCCCCCCGGGGGGGTAAAATCCAGTCATAATTAGAGTGCAGAGAGACACTCAGGCTCTTCGGCCCTGGTGCCACTGCACCCTTGGTAGCTATGTCCCTGTTTTCACGCATAATTCCGCAGTAGCTGCAGCTTCAGATCGCTACTGGCTGGTAATGAGCTGCCAGAGATACCGGCTGGTAATGAGCTGCCAGAGACGGGGAAGGGCGCGTGAAAGCCAGAAGTGCACCTTTTAATGATTAATCTGGGCAGAGGTGCGGCCCTGGAGCCAGGGCACACGGGATCTGGAGTCAGAGACGAGGGAGGGGGCCGCCCGGCGTCTCTGGGCCTGGCAGCGATTATAGTGGGGTCAAAGGGCAAGGTCCTGTTTAAAGCAAACATTATAAACAGAACAGCAGAGAATGTGTGCTTCATTAAAAGCGTGGAGAGGACTCAGGGAAGTTCGTGGAGGCATTTCAAGATTGGAGAGCAGTATAAGAGAAACTAAGTGTAGTAGTAATAGGGGTAGGATGACGAAAAAAGGCGGCAGATGAGGTGATAACTGCCAACAGCATGTCCCATGGTTGGAGGGGGTGTAACTGTAGACGGGATGGGAGTGACACTCGGAGATGGAGGTCCCTTTATACTGAAGGGATTCTCAGTCCAAAGAAATGCTGTGATTTCAGAAAATCTCAGACTTTGTGCTGTGCAACGAGTGTGCATTGCAAAATGAACCTCTAGCGTGTGCGCGCAGGTAAAACATGGGCATGTGTGCAAATATAGCCATGGCCAGATATTACCCGCGTGTCTGTGTAAACTATATCAATTCCAGAAATCATACCATACAGCGAGCACACGGACAAGTATGACCAAGTTACGCAGATGGGGTTGTGCAACATATATATTACCGGCAGCATCGTATATAATGTTTTTAGCCACGTGTGTGTAAATGAAGTATGTACAGAGAACTTCCTTCCCTCCAGAGCCGCTTTTTCCCCCGTTTACTGTGTGTTTTCAAAGTCGGCCTCCATACAGACTTCAGGGTCTCTCACCTGTGACGGCGACGGTGGCTGAGAGGTGCCAAAGGCAGCAGAAAGCAAGCATCAGGGGCCAGGAAGCGCGCATGGTAGTGCCGGGGAGGTAATGTCTCCACAATCTTTGTGCTCCAGATGCCAAGCTTCCTCGGTGTCTCGGCGAAAGGCAGGGGCAGGTGTGTTCTTTGGGATGTTGTCTGCTTCCGGCGCTCCTTGTCAGTCCTGCCCTAGTCCTGCCCGGTCTTGTCTCGCTCCGCTCTAGGTGCCGGTGCCGGTGCTGCTGTCACTGTGCTCTTTGCTCTGCGCTGCTTCGTGCTGCTCTGCCGCTCCTGGTATGCGCTGAGTATTTATCGATTTCCCGTGAGAGGAAAGTCCATGAGTGGGTGCTGCCGGGGAGTGAGTCACTGGCAGACTTCCCCCATCTCCGTCTGCGGGCTCAGCGTTGATGAAAGAGCCGAAACGAGCGAGCAGTACCGGCCGCGACCGCCAGGGAGCACTGCTGTGTTTACTATCACTGCCCAAACGGCGGCTGAATCCTTCAGACCTGTCTGTAGCTCCCGTGCCCTTGACTTGACTCCTCCAGCCTCAGCGTTCTAAACACGACAGACACACACGCACGCACACAAAGAAAGTTCGTCTTTTTTCAGTTGTTTCCGAACTATTTCATCACATTTTTCATAATGCTGCTGTCCGCGAATCTGTTATGAGCATCATTTCTTAACTCCCCCAACCCCCACCACCGTTTATACGACCCTGGTTAAGTCCCAAACCAAATGTTCTTATCCTAAGGATTTCATGCGCGGCATAAACATTCTAGGATGCAATTAATTAATGGTTATATGCTAGTGCCCTACAGTACTAGTCTCTAGTCTAAATGACATCACCCATGTGTCCTATCAATTGCCTTCAATCTCTCTTTTGTCATTCTCCTAGCAAACCCAGTTCTGGAATTGGAAACAAATATTCCGGAAGCCCATACATTGGGCGTCAAGGTGGGCAACGGAAAGGGGGTGTCGTTGTGAGGGGCAGAGCCATTAAAAGAAGTGTGGCAATCAACGCATACTTTTTTTTAAAAAAAACTCTACTGCAAAGAAATTGACAACAAGGACAAACATGACAGTAACTCTGTTCTGGCTTAATTGGTCGCAAAGCGTGCATTTTAAAATATCAAATGGGGTTAAGGCACTTGCTGCCGAGATCTTTCCGTGCCCAGCAAATATCAGGGAATAATAATAATGGTAAGATAACTCTGGTGGTTAATGTGCTTGCTGGAGTGATCTATGGTTTGTTTAGACACAGCTTGACTCACTAAGTAGTTTAATGTTAAGGTCAATCTCTCCTGCAAACACAGATTTCTGTTTTATGTAGATCGGTAAGGGGGTGACGGCTTTTGAGACAGAGCTCATTTTTTTATTTGTAGTTTAGAAACTGCAATCCTTTAAATATAGCACGGTAAGCCACGAACCAGCATCAAGGAGCTGCATGCAAACTGGAACCTTATGTTATCCCATTCTGCCCTTATTATAAGGCTGCTAAAGGGGTTCCTTTGGGTAGTAATAACGTCTCTTCAGTAGTAGTCCAATATGTCGACAGTAGCAACAGGAGCTGGGGGTGGTGCCAACGGCGGTGGATGTTTGTGAAATACCTTGGACCGATGCACTTATTATTTTTTTTTTAATTAAGCACTGGGCTAGACCCTCCAAAATAAAAGCCAATTGACATCCAAATGGCATTCGTAATAGACGCTCCTAGTGTAACTGTAATAATAGCAAAAATCAATAACTGTTTTTTTTTTTTTAATTCATTTCTTCCTATGGCACATCAGCAACTTCTATGCAATGTGATTGTAGTATTGCCACAGTGCTCGTGCTGCAAAATGTATTTATAGATTTTTAAGCAAGTCTGCCCTGTTTATTAATGACGAGTCAGCTAATATGGTTGTACCACTAGATGTTGTCAGATTCTTTAGCCGCCATGTTTTCTCCTTCACTGAAGGATATCTTTTTAACACTTATAAATGGGTGTTCATGCTACATGGGGCCTTGCATGAAGCTTTTGACTTGGGGCCTTCAAAAACCTTCTGACATGTTTACCAGGCCCCCCTCAGGAGCTGGAGTACCTCCAGAGGGGGACACATATACATAAACTGCATCAATATGTAGGCCATGCATGGTCTCTCTTTGGATTGAAGCCAGGACACCTGAGTTGGAGCAGTGCAACACAGGGTGTGTTCATTGTCAAATGGCGCTTTTCAGGTGGGGTATTTGTAAATAGACACCACCTCCTTGGTGGTACCCAGCCCCCTGTGACCTGTGTGTGAAGTGTTGTGCATGTGTGCAGAGAACCCTACAGGACAGTCCTACAATGACATCATAAACCTTTACTACAGTTCTCATTGAAACTTCTTAATTTCAGTCATTTGCAAGGATACATGCCACAGTGAGGCAGCACTCACATTTAATTTTACACCTGCTTGCGACTACAGGGGTGCAACTTTGTGCGCCTTTCTGTGATACCAAATGGGGGCCCTTTTAGCCTCACAGGACCATTCTCCCCCCCCCCCCTCCGCTGGCAATGTTTTACAAAATGCTCTCTTTTCACCCTTCAAAGTCTTGTGAAGATCCCAGCATACCTTCGCCTTGGCAAAGATACTCTCCTCATAGAGCTATCATTTTCTTAAAATTCACAGGGGTATGAGAGGCAATACGTTGGAGGATTTTTGCAGTATATACATAAAGTACGAATAATTAAAAAGTCCACGTTGATGCTTCTAGTCTTATGTTGTCTTTATTCTTGAAGTGCTCAAAGTTCAATACAGCCTTGATGTGCTTAGAGTTCGATACAGCCAACGCATTTCACCCAAACATGGGCTTCTTCAGGGCAAGGTAAGATAGCCAATAAAGCGCCTTGGGGCAGGCTAGGTGTAGGCGTAAAATCTAGAAAAGTCGAAATAAAGGAAATCTCACAGTGTGTTCACTGAGATAATCCTGGGAAAGCGAGGAGACTGGGGGATGCCTCCTATTTGCTAATCCTCAGTAAGGATATGGAAATTCAGATAAAGTGGTAAGGTCCGTGTGCAGGGAGCCTTCAGCGCCAGTACGTCCGTCGAAGTAGGTCTGAATTTTCACGATTTTACGCCTACACCTAGCCTGCCCCAAGGCGCTTTATTGGTTATCTTACCTTGCCCTGAAGAAGCCCATGCTTGGGCGAAACGCGTTGGCTGTATCGAACTCTAAGCACATCAAGGCTGTTATGAACTTTGAGCACTTCAAGAACAAAGACAACATGGAGGAGGCGTGGCTACATGGCGAAACAGCATGGCCGCTTGCTAGAGCCTCTCCAGAGCCCCCTTTCCAACACCGTCTATCCGTCGCATTGATCCGACTCCACGGTGAGAGATTTCTGTGCCGCAGAATAAGCGGTGCCTACGGCCGAAATTCTGGCCAAAAACGGACGACTGGGGCCGAGGAAAAGTAAGTCAGCGCTTGCGGCCTTCTGCCTGCAAAAGCCGGGACCTCGAGTTAAAGAGCCAGCCGCCGCGGACGTCGAGTGAGCGGGCAGCCCCCCCTCCAACCCGGGGAGGCTGAGAAACCTGGAGGTGAGGTACGCCTCCAAAGAGTACCACCCCTGCCGCGGCGCAGCTGCAGCCCTGCATGCCGGCCCGCCGTGTGAGGTATACGGGCCGGATCTGATGTGCTGGGGCTGGGCCCCCGACGACCGGGCCGGGAGCCTCGAGCGGGCCTCTGTGGTGAAAGCGGGCCTCTGTGGAGTGAGTGGGGCCCGCACGTACTGGCCAACATCTGCTGCCTAAATCGAGGGAAATTGCGCGGAACTTTGCTTGGTGCCCTCCGCTGAAGTGAGTGATGGTGGGCCTCCACCATCGAACATTCTGGTGGGGCTGAAAATTGCAGAGACAACGCCGGCTTGCTGCGGGCGTGATCCGGAGCTCCTGATACATCTGCATATCGCGCTCCACCTTTCTAAGGTGGACGTTGCGGCTGGCTACAGCCCGAAGGTCTATCACAGCAAACGTTGGGGTGAGTCGGGGGGGCCGGACTGGATGTATGTGGGGCAGACATTTCTCCATCCCCATATGCCAACGATGCCAGCTGACTGTGCCCCCTAGTGTGACGCCCCCCCGGTCCCCCCCACCCCAACATTTCTTGAGCTCCCTCATCTGAGCCGCTGTGGGAGGACCTTGCTGAACAGAGTGCCACTAACCTTTGCGACCTGTGTCCTGGAATAACCAAGTCTGATATACCTCGCGCAGATTGGGTAGTCTGGGGCTGGGAGAACCCCCGCAGCCTACATAGTGTGCAATTATCACGGCAAGGACTGGTAAAAGCGCCCATATAGTCAACAACACCCTAGGCACCCTCCCTTGCTTGACTTTTGTTTACTGTCCCTAACTAACACTCTGGTGAGGAGGACTTGACCCGTGGTGATCCCGATTAGCGCGCAGTTGGCCTATACCCAGAGAAAGTCCTCACCATATCCAACGCTAAGGGCCCCCGAACGTCCCAGCAAAGCAGGCTCGATCGCTACACCTGCCCGAAGGCGGACTTGCCCAAGCGGAAGGTGGGTGGTGGCAAGCCACAGAGCGGAGCTGAGCAGGATCCTACTGAACCCACAATGAAGGACTTAATGGCAGGCATCACAGGTGTCCGCACATCTATTGACAGCCTCTCCTCGGAAGTGACACTGATCAGGGCTGATCTCGCAAAGTATAGAGAGAAGGTCAAGCAGCTGGAGCTTACCACCGCCAGCCTTGTGGAGGACACTTCGCAATTGCAAACAGACGTCTGGGAACTCCATGCATTCCGTAAGTTCACAGAGGACAAGCTGGACGACTATGAAGGGCGCTTGAGGCGCAACAACATCCGCGTTCTTGGGGTTCCAGAGAGATCGGAGGGTCCCGCCACTGATCTATTTATTGAAAACCTGATCTCGACGAAGTTGCAACCAAAGGGCCTGTCCAAGTTGTTTGTGATCGAGAGAGCACACAGGTGTCCGGGGCTCGCCGGGAGCCCCCCGTCCGATATTGGCCCGTTTGCTCAATTATAGAGACAGGGACACCATTCTGCAAGCTGCGAGGGTCGCTCCTCCGATCCAGCTGGACAACTCTGAAATGACTTGCTTGCCCGACTTCACCCGGGCGTGCAAATGCGGCGACGCTCCTTCCTGGATGTCAAGCGCAGATTGCGGGAAAAAGGTCTCAAATACGCCATGCTTTACCCTGCGCGTCTGAGAGTTGAAATTGGCGGGAAAACCCGCTTCTTTGACCTGCCAGAGGTGGCATCTGACTGGCTGGACAGCCTTAGAACCTCACCAGAAAGGGACTCCACCGACTATTGAAACGAGCGATGGAACTTCGAATAGCCTGTTTCCTCCATCAGTTGAGCACTGGCCACCGACTTTTGGCTCATGCTGAAATCGAACTGTACACCGAAGTATTGAAAACGTTCATAATCTGTGGCCTGGATATTTATCATGTACTTCACCGGCAATCTGTAACGGTAGGAAAAGGGTTAACGGGGCGCTAAGGCCTCCCCCCACGTTCTTCTTTTAGTAGTATAGTTGGGTCGACAGGCACTCTGCATTTAAGAATCATGGGCAGTTCTGAGCCCGGAGTGCAGGGAAGCAGGGTGGGGGGATGTTGGGAGGGATTGTTTTTTCTTTATTGTTGATTCTTGCGTTATCTCGACGGTACAATGCGTAAATGTGATGCTAATAGTAGTGACCTGTCTACTTATCAATGGGAGTACAGTGTAACAAAGAAGTCAAAATCCTAAATTGGAATGTTAACAGATTAGGGGATAAGATTAAGAGAAGTGTTGTATTGAAATATATTAAGAGACTATCACTGGACATTGTGCTACTCCAGGAAACTCACCTAATAGGCAACACGTGCAAAGCTATGCACAGATGGGGTTATTCGATGGTGGCGCACCCGGGCTTTACATCCAACTCCAGGGGTGTAGGCATTATGCAAAAAAAGTAATTCCCTCTGTCACTCACCTCCACATGTGTAAACGATCGAGGCATATATATCGGGATCACGGGCACTTGGGAGGGACGACCAATCACTTTCATGTCAATATACGCACCTCCAGGGATGCAGGCTGTAACATTCACTGACCTCAGTGCGGTATTGCTAACTTTGCCTGATGGGCACCTGGTGCTCGGCGGCGACTTTAATTCAATAATATCGGGCTCACTAGACAGACAACCTCCTTGCACAACCCCCCAAGCTGCACACACTTTCTCCAGTTTTTTGGAAGCGATGGGGCTGGTAGATGGCTGGAGAGCATACAATCCGGACAAGATTCAACACACTTTCCATTCAGGGGCGCACAACAGTCTCTCCCGCCTTGACTACATAGTTGTCCCAGCTCCAAAAATCACAGATATTCACGAGATCCGTCATCTGGCCAGAGGTATTTCTGATCATTCCCCTTTTCCCCTTTATGGGTTCACATAGTTCTAGACCATACACAAGTGGGACGCGTTGCCCCTATAAATCCCTGGTACCTAAAGAATCCAAAAATACGGAAAGACCAAAGCAAATCTATTGACGATTACTTTTTGGAGAATGAACACACCGTTAAGTCCCCACAAATATTATGGGAAGCCTTCAAATAGTGGTCCGGGGACAAGCCCTTTCCCTTGTTGCGGGTTCCAAAAAGGACAGGGTAAATGACATCTCAGACATAGAACAGGAGCTTTACCGTCTAGAACAAGACTTTAACTCTGACGCCACACCTGAAGCCCTTCACACACTCCGTCTGCGCCAGGACGAATACAGAGCATTGGTCACTGACCGTGCCAAATGAATGGGACAAGACAGACTGGGCCGGATATATGACTGGGGTGACAAGGCGGGCAAATTAATTGCCTGGCTGGATAAAAAGGAGCATGCCAGTAGGCTCGTGCCAGAACTTAGAGGCGCTGACATGTCCCCCGTAACAGAACCCCAAGAAATAGCCAATTACTTTGCAGCCCACTTCCGCACAGTATATAGTTCGGTGGCACCATACCCTGAGACAGACTTCTCTCATCTTATTAAAGATATCTCCCTTCCTACACTCTCGGACCCAGACCGAACATTTATGGACAGTGCCCTAACCGCTGATGAAATAGCAACCGCAACAAGAGCACTGCACTCGGGAAAAGCCCTAGGCCCAAATGGCATTCCAATCGAACTTTACAAACTCCGTACAGATAAATTGGCCCCCTATCTGAAGTCCATGTTCGAAGACAGCCTTAAGCAGGGATCACTGCCACATGACCAGAGAATTGCAACTATTGTCACGATCCACAAGGAAGGGAAACCCAAAACGGAATGTGCCTCTTATCGGCCCATATCGTTACTAAACGCGGAACCCAAAATTTTAGCTAAAGTGCTCGCCACTAGGCTGAACAGGGTTATAGGGGACCTAGTACACCCAGATCAATCAGGGTTCATGCCTAAAAGAAACACTGCTCTTAACCTGCGTAGATTGCACGGGGTCCTGGACAATAAGTGAGGATGCAATTATAGTCTCCTTGGATGCCACTATGGCATTTGATACACTGGAATGGCCTTATCTTTTTGCAGTACTTGCTGAACTGGTATTTGGGCCAAATTTATGCCACTGGGTGCGACTATTATATAGCGCACCGATGGCTCAGATAGTCGTGAACAACAGGAAATCAAAGCCCTTCATACTCAGCCGGGGAACCCGCCAGGGGTGCCCCCTGTCTCCTTCACTGTTTGCTGTGGCCCTCGAACCTCTTGCCGCATGGATCCGTAAGGATGTAATGATCCGTGGCTTGCGTTGGTCGGCCGACTGGGAGGACCATATCTCCTTATATGCAGACGATATTCTTCTTTATCTTGCGTCCCCAACGAGATCCCTGATTGCAGTCTTCGACATACTGGATATGTTTCGCAGATATTCTGGGTTTCGCGTCAATTGGCAAAAATCGCTTCTGTAGGTCCTCTGGGTGGACCCCCCCCCCCCCTTACCCTGAAACTGTCCTATATCGATAGTCTCAGAGGGCTTCAAATACCTAGGCATATTCATCTCTCTTCACTCACCCGTCTGATACGCCCATAACTTGGGTCCCCCAATGCAGAGACTCAGAGGTGACATAGCAAACTGGAAGTCACTCCCGGTCTCACTATTGGGCAAAGCGGCCTTATTTAAAATGATGTCCCTACCCCGTTTCCTATATGCCCTGCAAAATTCAGCTGCCCCTGTACCAAACTCGTATTTGAAAGAACTTGAAGGGCTCCAGCGAGACCTTCTTTGGGGAGGGAGGCCGTGTATTGCTCTGAAAAAGCTAACACTCAGCTGGTATGACGGCGGAATCGGTTTACCCGACATTAAACAATAATATTGGGCTGCGCACCTTACAGCGATAAATCATTGCACGTATGGTCGCCCTGACAACCCGGGGTACCTTATGGTTCGTTGACTTCTTCCAAACGGGACCTACTCCCGTTCGCTATACTCAAAACTAGGCAGATACCCACTCCTGGCCCCACCAACCACACAGTTAAAATCTGGCACTCCGCAGCTAAGTCGCTCGGCTGGCATAACAGGCTGACTCTCACCACACCTTTGTGGGACTCACAGAAACTTGGATACCTGGGAAATTCTAAGGGTTTTGATAAATGGGATCTAATTGGCATCTCCCAAGTTAAGGACCTTTGGTGCAAAGAGGGCGTGAAACCCTTTAATACTCTCCAAACCCAATATGCCCTGGCGGTTTCTGAGTTTTATCGGTACTTACAAATCCGACATGCTCTACAAACAGTATTGCCCAGTAACTCTACTCCACCAGATACCTCCCCACTGGAGGACAGATTGCTGCTTGGCCACCTGCCTGACAAAGCCATTTCCCTAACCTATCGAAAACTCAATAATATTGAAAACCCCCTATTGGCACTACGACAAATGGACTGAGGACGGAATCCAATTAGATGACGAAATTTGGCAGGAAGCGGTCTCCTCTCCCAAAACAGTAGCGATCCCGGCGCGACTCAGACTGGTGCAACTAAAGATCCTGCACAGAATTTACATAACTGGTCCCCAATTGGTACACATGGGTGGGCTGACGGATGGATCTTGTAGGAGGGGATGCGCACAAATGGGCACGTTCATACACATATTATGGCATTGTGAGCCGATCCAGAAATATTGGCGCAATATACACACAATCATGAGTGAAACACTGGAGGTAGAAATCAAACTAGAAGCGCGCAGATGCCTCCTTAACATCTGGAAACCTACTGACCTCAACACTTATACCATGCAATGGGTCACACTTGGTTGCATGATCGCCAAGGGAATATTGCGCAGCTCTGGGGAGCCCCACATACACCCACGGTCACAGATTGGAAGAAAGACCTCGACTGGTGTATGCTAAGAGAAAAGACAGTTTATGTGGCCCGAGGATGCCCCCGAAAATGGTCTAAGATTTGGGCCCCCTGGAATGCATACCGTGGCGATATATGTACCCCCGTGATGCTGGTGGTGATGATCCCTCCTCCCCGTGAATTCCAACGAATTATATTACTGTATTTGCATGCAGATCTGATTTCACTGTAAATCCCTTTACTGACCAATGTGAATCTGTACCTTTATGTCGAGAATGTTTAATAAAAAGATATAAAAAAAAGAATAAAGACAACATAAGAATACAAGCATCAACGTGGACTTTTTAATTATTCGTACTTTATGTATATCCTGCAAATATCCTCCAACATATTGCCTCTCATACCCCTGTGAATGTTATTATAATCTATGGTCATTTGGCAGCAGGCCATCTGAGGTGAGCAATACTCCTAATACTATTATTCAGTGACATATCTAGGCAGTGCAGTCTTCTATAACCCAGCTGCTCTTTTTCTTGTCTTAATTTAAGCAATCATTTTCTCTTTAATTGAACCCGAACAAGCTGGCAAATGTATGGGGAATTACTGCATGTTTCTCTAGCATGAATTCTCCAGGCCAAATTGACAGAGTTAAAACGATTTTCATTGTTATTCCCCATTCAATATGGAGTCCATACGGTTATTCTTTATCCTGGAATTATAGATACCTGCGAAATTGGTAATTTCATGTGTTAAATTACAACACTACAATCATCCGAGGTAATTATAATTGTGGGCAAATTGTTTTGTCACCTTTTATGTGATACAGAACATTTTTGTGAGTGTTAAGCAAGGATGTAAGTGAAATACATTTTTGCAACAACAACAAAAATCACACTTTTCAAGCGGATGTAGCAAAGCATAAAACTTTGTAGGTTTCATGTCTGCTGTCTACGCTCACCCAGATCAGACGAGGAATGCTTTCATCACTGTGGCAGCCATTTTCTTGTCGTTGCCTGCCTCTTACCACCTTGCTTATCTTCAAGGCCTTGAGAACCCTTCTCATTACGTGTTTGTGAGCTGGCCCTAAAATTCCTAAAACATGACGGGAGCAGCGAGGTGTATCTGGTATGTTTATTGCAGTGAGGACGGTGTGGTGAGAGGTTTCTGACATAATATACATGACAACTCTGCTTGGTATTCTGAGTTCGTTTTTCTTTTTTTCTTTTAAGAAGTGAAGAATTTGTGTGTATAGTCAGCACACAACAATTCTATCAATTTTTCAAGGAGCATTCTGCTTCACATAATCATTTGCCAAGGGGAAATGTTGTTCCTATTTTGCAAAGGTTTCTTGCAGTATGTTTGCTTCTTAAGGGAAGTTTTGCTTGGCCTGTGGAACTCAAGGGCAACTAGGCAATTGTTGGGACAAGTAGTGCTGTTGTCGCTGGAAACACAAACCGCTGTTGCAAATCAAGCACTCTTCATTTCCAGGTATATCCCTTTAATCCTTTGGCTTCAAGGTGCTGTGAATAGGCATGGGCAAAAGTTCTATGACACTGGCGTAATCTCAGGTAATTTTGTGTTATGCTTGTAATACGAAGTTCCCCAAATTACACTGTTATGCCTCATTGCATAAATACGTGCCATTCGCAACAAACATTTACCATCATCGCACGGGAACAACACGAATGACCAGATCATGAGCAGCTGCTGTTTGCAACATTTGTGTTTTTGTACTATTTATTTAGCACAAAATGTGTCCTCATGTCCATTTTGGACGAGGATGCATTACATGGTAAAATATAGAGCAAAATTCAGGTTTGACATTTCACATAAATATGTGTAATTTCACGTCATTTTCAAAAATGTGCATAATTATGTGAAAGCAAATTACACGAATTTTGCACAACCCTAGTTGTGAGGTCATACAGCCAAGGTTTACAGTTGGATGGTGATGTGGGGTAAAACGTCTGCCTTTGGTTACCACAAATATCACCTAGACTTAACATAACGTCCAAGCATTTATGTTTAGAAAGATGCTACTAACTTATGAAAGTTAATTTGCAATCATCACATACTGATAATGTGTTGTAGTTAATCTCTATCACGTTTATGCTTAGGTGATAGTGTGGGTGCTGGTCGCAGGTATTCACACTGGTGAGGGACTGTCTCGCCAAGCATAACATCCAGCGATACCAAAGGGGATGATGGACGGAGCGTTTGAGCAAATCAAACACTCACCCCCAGTCAACTGATCTGGGTTTAATCCATCATCATTCTTTAGCTCACTCCACCACCCCAGTTCAGACATGGTCATATGCAAATCAGTCTGACCCTGTGCCTCATGGCAACAGTCCAGCCCGAACTGCCAAGCCATGTTTTCCCTGGACCGGAAACAAGCATCCTGGGACCGGTTTCAGGTTCATAACCCTCATCAGCCAGGCTATCTTGAATCCAGTGGCAAAGTGAGCAAGGGACCCAAGTCTGGGCATACCCTGCCAACTTAGGGCGAACAAAGCGATACTAAAGGGGATGATGGACAGAGCGTTTGAGCAAATCAAACACTCACCCCCAGTCAACTGATCTGGGTTTAATCCATCATCATTCTTTAGCTCACTCCACCACCCCAGTTCAGACATGGCCATATGCAAATCAGTCTGACCCTGTGCCTCATGGGAACAGTCCAGCCCAAACTGCCAAGGCATGTCTTCCCTGGACCGGAAACAAGCATCCTGGGACCGGTTTCGGGTTCATAACCCTCATCAGCCAGGCTATCTTGAATCCAGTGGCAAAGTGAGCAAGGGACCCACGTCTGGGCATACCCTGCCAACTTAGGGCAAACAAAGCGATACCAAAGGGGATGATGGACAGAGCGTTTGAGCAAATCAAACACTCACCCCCAGTCAACTGATCTGGGTTTAATCCATCATCATTCTTTAGCTCACTCCACCACCCCAGTTCAGACATGGCCATATGCAAATCAGTCTGACCCTGTGCCTCATGGGAACAGTCCAGCCCGAACTGCCAAGCCATGTTTTCCCTGGACCGGAAACAAGCATCCTGGGACCGGTTTCAGGTTCATAACCCTCATCAGCCAGGCTATCTTGAATCCAGTGGCAAAATGAGCAAGGGACCCACGTCTGGGCATACCCTGCCAACTTAGGGCGAACAAAGCGATACTAAAGGGGATGATGGACAGAGCGTTTGAGCAAATCAAACACTCACCCCCAGTCAACTGATCTGGGTTTAATCCATCATCATTCTTTAGCTCACTCCACCACCCCAGTTCAGACATGGCCATATGCAAATCAGTCTGACCCTGTGCCTCATGGGAACAGTCCAGCCCAAACTGCCAAGGCATGTCTTCCCTGGACCGGAAACAAGCATCCTGGGACCGGTTTCGGGTTCATAACCCTCATCAGCCAGGCTATCTTGAATCCAGTGGCAAAGTGAGCAAGGGACCCACGTCTGGGCATACCCTGCCAACTTAGGGCAAACAAAGCGATACCAAAGGGGATGATGGACAGAGCGTTTGAGCAAATCAAACACTCACCCCCAGTCAACTGATCTGGGTTTAATCCATCATCATTCTTTAGCTCACTCCACCACCCCAGTTCAGACATGGCCATATGCAAATCAGTCTGACCCTGTGCCTCATGGGAACAGTCCAGCCCGAACTGCCAAGCCATGTTTTCCCTGGACTGGAAACAAGCATCCTGGGACCGGTTTCAGGTTCATAACCCTCATCAGCCAGGCTATCTTGAATCCAGTGGCAAAATGAGCAAGGGACCCACGTCTGGGCATACCCTGCCAACTTAGGGCGAACAAAGCGATACTAAAGGGGATGATGGACAGAGCGTTTGAGCAAATCAAACACTCACCCCCAGTCAACTGATCTGGGTTTAATCCATCATCATTCTTTAGCTCACTCCACCACCCCAGTTCAGACATGGCCATATGCAAATCAGTCTGACCCTGTGCCTCATGGGAACAGTCCAGCCCGAACTGCCAAGGCATGTCTTCCCTGGACCGGAAACAAGCATCCTGGGACCGGTTTCGGGTTCATAACCCTCATCAGCCAGGCTATCTTGAATCCAGTGGCAAAGTGAGCAGGGGACCCACTTCTGGGCATACCCTGCCAACTTCTCGCGAAAAAACGATACCAAAGGGGATGTTGGACGGAGCGTTTGAGGTAATCAAACACTCACCCCCAGTCAACTGATCTGGGTTTAATCCATCATCATTCTTTAGCTCACTCCACCACCCCAGTTCAGACATGGTCATATGCAAATCCGTCTGACCCTGTGCCTCATGGGAACAGTACAGCCCGAACTGCCAAGCCATGTCTTCCCTGGACCGGAAACAAGCATCCTGGGACCGGTTTCGGGTTCATTACCCTCATCAGCCAGGCTATCTTGAATCCAGTGGCAAAGTGAGCAAGGGAACCACGTCTGGGCATACCCTGCCAACTTAGGGTGAACAAAGCGATACCAAAGGGGATGATGGACGGAGCGTTTGAGCAAATCAAACACTCACCCCCAGTCAACTGATCTGGGTTTAATCCATCACCATTCTTTAGCTCACTCCACCACCCCAGTTCAGACATGGCCATATGCAAATCAGTCTGACCCTGTGCCTCATTGGAACAGTCCAGCCCGAACTGCCAAGCCATGTCTTCCCTGGACCGGAAACAAGCATCCTGGGACTGGTTTCGGGTTCATAACCCTCATCAGCCAGGCTATCTTGAATCCAGTGGCAAAGTGAGCAAGGGAACCACGTCTGGGCATACCCTGCCAACTTAGGGTGAACAAAGCGATACCAAAGGGGATGATGGACGGAGCGTTTGAGCAAATCAAACACTCACCCCCAGTCAACTGATCTGGGTTTAATCCATCACCATTCTTTAGCTCACTCCACCACCCCAGTTCAGACATGGCCATATGCAAATCAGTCTGACCCTGTGCCTCATTGGAACAGTCCAGCCCGAACTGCCAAGCCATGTCTTCCCTGGACCGGAAACAAGCATCCTGGGACTGGTTTCGGGTTCATAACCCTCATCAGCCAGGCTATCTTGAATCCAGTGGCAAAGTGAGCAAGGGAACCACGTCTGGGCATACCCTGTCAACTTAGGGTGAACAAAGCGATACCAAAGGGGATGATGGACGGAGCGTTTGAGCAAATCAAACACTCACCCCCAGTCAACTGATCTGGGTTTAATCCATCACCATTCTTTAACTCACTCCACCACCCCAGTTCAGACATGGCCATATGCAAATCAAGTCTGACCCTGTGCCTCATTGGAACAGTCCAGCCCGAACTGCCAAGCCATGTCTTCCCTGGACCGGAAACAAGCATCCTGGGACCGGTTTCGGGTTCATAACCCTCATCAGCCAGGCTATCTTGAATCCAGTGGCAAAGTGAGCAAGGGAACCACGTCTGGGCATACCCTGCCAACTTAGGGCGAACAAAGCGATACCAAAGGGGATGATGGACAGAGCGTTTGAGCAAATCAAACACTCACCCCCAGTCAACTGATGTGGGTTTAATCCAAAGAAATCTTTGAAGGAACGACTGGACAAGAACGCCCATGACAGCAAGGAGCTCTTCAACATCGTCAAGGAGTTCTCCAACCCCAGCGCCGGCAACAACGACATCACCCCCTCGCAGGACCTCTGCGACTCCCTCGCCTCGTACTTCCACCGCAAGATCGCCGACATCCACAACAGTTTCGGCGCTCCACCCCCGCACCCATCGACCGAACCTACACACCCCGCCGCTATCCTCCAGACATGGACCAAAGTGGCCACCGAAGACACGACACGCATGATGAACACCATCCACTCCGGATCTCCGACCGACCCATGCCCCCACCATGTCTTCAACAAGGCCGCCTCTACCATCGCACCTCACCTCCGAGACATCCTCAACGCCTCCTTCGACACAGCCACCTTCCCGGAGAGCTGGAAGCACGCCGAGCTCAGCGCACTACTGAAAAAACCAACAGCGGACCCGACCGACCTCAAGAACTTCCGCCCAATCTCGCTCCTTCCATTCCCTGCCAAAGTCATCGAGAAGGTCGTCAACAAGCAGCTGGCCGCCTTCCTCGAGACGAACGGATCCCTCGACCCATCGCAATCCGGATTCAGAGCCAACCACAGTACCGAGACCGCCCTCATCGCAGCCACCGATGACATCCGAGCCCTGCTCGACAAAGGTGAAACAGCGGCACTCATCCTCCTGGACCTCTCCGCAGCATTTGACACGGTCTGCCACCGCACCCTAGTCCAACGCCTCAATGACACCGGCATCCAGGGGACTGCTCTGGAATGGATCATCTCTTTCCTCTCCGGCAGAACACAGAGAGTACGCCTCCCTCCGTTCCGCTCTGAGGCCACCGAAGTCATCTGCGGCGTCCCGCAAGGATCGTCGCTCAGCCCCACTCTCTTCAACATCTACATGAAACCCCTCGCTGCCATCGCACGCCAACACAACCTCAACATCATTTCCTACGCCGATGACACCCAGCTGATTCTCTCCCTCACCAGAGACCCCGACACCGCCAAAGCCGACCTACACGAAGGGATGAAAGATGTCGCCGAATGGATGAACATCAGCCGCCTGAAGTTGAACACGGACAAGACAGAAGTCCTCATCCTGGGACCGTCGCCCTCCGCATGGGACGACTCCTGGTGGCCCCCGGCCCTGGGCACCGCACCCAAGCCAACGGACCACGCACGCAACCTGGGCGTCATCCTGGACTCCTCCCTATCGATGACCAGACAAGTCAACGCTGTCTCCTCATCTTGCTTCCACAACCTCCGCATGCTCCGCAAGATCTTCAGATGGATCCCGACCGAGACCAGGAAGACTGTCACCCAGGCCCTCGTCACCAGCAGACTAGACTACGGAAACACCCTCTACGCCGGCACTACAGCCAAGCTTCTGAAAAGACTTCAGCGTATCCAGAACGCCTCCGCCCGTCTCATCCTGGACGCCCCCCGTCGCAGCCACATCTCGAGCCACCTGAGAGACCTGCACTGGCTCCCTGTCAACAAGAGGATCACGTTCAGACTCCTCACCCACGCACACAAATCCCTCCACGACCTGGGCCCAAGGTACCTCAACGACCGCCTGACTTTCTACACGCCCACCCGACAGCTACGATCCGCAAACCTCGCCCTCGCCGCCGTCCCTCGCATCCAGAGAGCCACCGCCGGAGGAAGATCCTTCTCCTACCTAGCGGCCAAGACATGGAACTCCCTGCCCGTCCACCTGCGGCTGACCCAGGACCACTTCGCCTTCAGGAAACAGCTCAAGACCTGGCTGTTCGAGCAGTAGCAGACCCCCTCCCCCAAGCGCCTTGAGACCCTTCCGGGTGAGTAGTGCGCGCTATAAATTCCATGATTGATTGATTGATTGATCATCATTCTTTAGCTCACTCCACCACCCCAGTTCAGCATAACATCCAGGCGCCTTATGTACAAATCCATTTTACAGTCACAGATCTTGCGATTCACAAAATCACAGAGTTTGTGAACGCAAAAGGGCTTTTTCAAATCTACTAAACCCATTTTGCGATACTGTAACATGTTCCTAAATTGTAAAATGGGTTCAAAAAGCAGAAAGCATTGCTTTTTGGAAGGGGCGTGTTTAGCATGTCTCTTCCACATAGCGATTCATTATGGTATGTATCACTGTTTTGCAACCGTAATCCGGTCGCAAATCATTGAAAGGGTACAGACTCCTGAGTCGGGGCTGTATCTGTAATAATAACAACAATCATAAATACCTTTTTTTATACATTTCTTCCTATGGCATATCAGCAATTTCTAAGCAATGTGATTTTAGTGTTACCCCAAAAGGGAAGCGCTCCCCATGGGACACCTTCCACTTTATGATTTTAAAAAAAAATTGGGAAGTAGGCAGCAGTCTAGGGGAGTACGGACAACTCTTAAACAAAGTTTGAAAATAAAACTTTTCTGTTTAGATACAGTCCTGTTTCCTTTAAGGAAAACCGTCTGCACTTAAAAAAAGGTTTACTTTAATAAAGTGTGATCACAGACATGGTAGTATGCTGACCCCTAGCAGACCCCCATCCCTATGATGCCATTCAGTTGTAGGGTGTCAACATTTGCAACCTACCTCCTGAATAATAATTAGGTGGGTCGTATTACAACCCACCACGATTCAACATTTTGTGAATTGACCTATTAATATATTAGTGCAAATTCTTTTTCTTTCCCAAAAAATCAGTGCACAATTTTGGCAACCTTTTGCAAATGGAAATTTTGTACACCATGCCCTTTGTTTCTAAATGAGCATTGGGCTCATAGTGTAGCCTACTCAGTCTCGTAGAGGTCATGAAGAACACACCTTTCATATTTGTCCACAGACAGGGAATATACAGCCTGGCCACTGGTTGTGCTACATGGAAATTCCTTTCTCTTCACTCAGATTGTGAACAGTAGCTTAGCGCCCGTGTTTCGAGCACTCAGGTTAAAACATCACAGGCTCTCATGGATGAAGCTTCACATGGTCCTAGGGTGAGAGGCTTGCAGCACTCTCATATCTTGAGAGACCAGTTTAGGATGTGGGCTTCTATGCCAGTATGGGAGCTCAGGGGGGTCCTCATGCATCATTGCAAAAAGAACTATTGATGGACAGAATGCAGAACAATGTCATACATTCACCCCAGTACAGAGATCTGGGCCTAAATCCATCGTTTTTTTGCTCACCATGCCATTCCAGTTTGGACCCAGCCATATGCAAATCAGTCTTGACCCTGTGCCCAATGGGAACAGTCCAGCCCGGCCTGCCTGGCCAGGTCCTCCCTGGACTGTAAACACGCATCCTAGGACCGGTTTCGGTGTTTCACCCCTCTTCAGCCAGGATAGCTTGATTCCAGTGGCATGGAGAGCACGGGACTCATGTCTGAGCATACCCATCCCACTCGGGGTGACAAATGCAAAAAGAACTATTGCTGGACAGATTGCAGAACAATGTCATACATTCACTCCAGTAAAGAGATCTGGGCCTAAATCCATAGTTTTTTTGCTCACCATGTCATTCCAGTTTGGACCCAGCCATATGCAAATCAGTCTTGACCCTGTGCCCAATGGGAACAGTCCAGCCCGAACTGCCTGGCCAGGTCCTCCCTGAACTGGAAACAAGCATCCTAGGACCGGTTTCGGGGTTTCACCCCTTTTCAGCCAGGATAGCTTGATTCCAGTGGCATGGAGATCACGGGACTCATGTCTGAGCATACCCGTCCCACTCGGGGTGACAAATGCAAAAAGAACTATTGATGGACAATACAGCACCATGGCAGGGTGAGCGGTGTGGCACAGCACCACAGCAGAGGTGCATGAGCACTCACTCCCAAGTTGATACCATGGCAGAGGGAACGATGGCCCAGAACACCACTACAGAGACTCATGAAAGCTCACAGGGAAGTTGGTACCAGGGCAGGAGGAAAGCTGAGGTATGGCACCATCTCTTACACTTAAGTTTGCGCCTTCCAAAGGGGGACATTGTGGTGCAGCAGTCTCCAGTTGTGATATCGATGTGAAAGATAATGAAAAATGGAAAGAAAAGAGACAGTGAACCCATGTTCTTCATTAGTGATTGCCCCCACAGATCCCACAGCTCACTTGTTGCCAGGATCTTGGTCAGACAGGATAGTGGTTGAAGGTTTTTAGTCTTGGTAGTCCCAAGAGAACAGAGCCTCACAGTAGTACATTGGGCATCTGGTCTCCTGCTCTGGCATAAAGTACAGCTGGTTCTTTACACGCCAAGCAGTCTATGTCCTGTTCTTCAGTTGCAGAAGCAACAAAGTCTGTTCCTGAGTCATAGTTATGTTTTCTACTCCTTCAGAGGAGAACATGTTTTCTGACTTTAATATCAGCCCTTATCTGCAAAGGTGTACATAGCTCTTTCAAGTAAAAAACAAGATGACATCTAAAATAATTTAGTTTATATTCAGTAACAGTGATAGGTGGGCTCCTGCAAACTGACTACTCAAATATAAAGTTGTCTAAAAATGTCTGGACGGAACCAATCATTCAAATGAGCATTTTCTTCAGAACGGGTACAGTTCCATGGTAACAAACTAAAAAGTCACAGTTACAAGGTCAATTGTCCCTCTGTACTTGTAGAATGGAACCAGGAAGCCTGTGTCCAATCAGGGTCTGTTTCTGTGTCTATGCTTGTTAAATAGAGCAGGTCAGAGGATGCAGGGTAGGGGCAAGCGCCCACCTCTCTGTCTAGGTATGCAGGGGTGGCCATTCCCTTTACCATCTTGAAGGCCAACGGCAGACCTGCTGCATCCGGCTTTGACCAGGTAGGATAAGCATAAAGGATGCTCAAAGCAGCATTCAAGATCACATCATTTCAAACCAGACACATCCACTTGGATTTACAGTGGTTTCTTTAACCTCTTCAGTGCCCCGCCCTTTCCCCGCCCTGTGCCGGGCGTTGCATTAGCGGGCGGGGTTCATGACGAGATGGGCACAGCGCAACCGCGCTCCATGACGAGACTATCTCGTCATGGGCACTGAAGGGGTTAAGGAGGATTAAAAGAGAAGTGCAGGGAGGTAGGGAGGGAAGAGAGGCACCAGCTTTCACTACCACAAAACCCCATGAAGCATCCTACAAACTCAGGGACTACCTAAGTACAGAGGGGGCGATTAAGGTTATCTCACCCCTCATATACCCAAGCATTATTTATAGCACAACTTACAACTTGGGAGCTCTGTCATGACAGACTGCAGGGTTTTACTAACCAAAGCCAGTAGGAAATCTCCACATTGGGGTCAGGTAAAAAGGCCTGCGCCCAGGGCTATTATTCCGCTTACACCAACTCTAAGCCATGGCCTGGTCATGGCAACGGTATTCAGGATGGACAAAATAAAGAAAACTGTGGGTGTCATCCTCTTACTCTAAAGAGTCTAGCACTCTGTTGGTGAGCAATCTTCCAAAATATATGTAGCATATGTCAATGGACGAACAGCTCCAGTCTCATACTGAGTAAAACATATCAAATCCATAAGAATTATAACATGATGAGTAGGATGGTGCGGGCTACCGCACCACTAATGAGCTTCCTGTCAGTGAACTGTAAATTCAGGGCAACGATTCCCAGATCTCCACAAACAACCGTGGTGAGCATATTTTCAAGGATATAGCTTTCCTCAATATTCGAAATTATAATGTGAACTTTCATGCATAATTAACACCAATGACCCAACTGTGCATAGATTTCATAACTTCCCGGTTGCTCTGGAGACTGAATTCTAGACCGGGCTCTAAGATTCTCCCACATGGTAAGGAACCATTCTTCTCTGTGTGTTTGGAACCATGCTAATGATGTCTTGTGTTTTGTGGGTCACATCTTGCCCGCTTTCCACAATGTTATAGTGTTTGTCAAGTACACTGGCTCAATGGACTAATGTATCCACGGCAGGGATGTGTGTTTGACCTCGTGGTCGCAGGTTGCAATCCGAGAAGGTCCACTCAGGTTTGCATCTGCCTGCAGCAAAAACAAATGAGCACCGCTGCGTTGAGTAACAATACACATCTGTCATGTAGCACCAAGAAACCACTTAAGTTGAATGTGTATCCATGAATGTGTATCCATGGTCAGACTGGCTCACAGGGCAATCAAACAGTGACTGATGCGCTAGTTTTACGGATCAGGGTGTGGGACTTTTTTTTAGCAGTTGTTGGCCGGTTTTATGGCCAGGTGGGCTGTTTTTTATTGTTTATTTTACTTGTATTAGCACTTTTTTGCTACATGCTTCGCTAATGGGGTTCACTTTTATTTTGGTGCCCGGACATTATTTATGTCCCCGTCCCTCACTGGTTATATCACGTTTCACCTGCCCCATGGAGGGAGGGGGTCAGTTTTCTCCCCTTTTTAGGTCTCGCCTGACCCAGCGCATGCACTGGTCTGGTGAGACATTTTGTGAGGGCTCCAAAAAGTGCTACCAGGCCAGCCTAGAGCTACAGTGCATGTGCGCGGGCGCGTGTCGCGCTTTACCGCGACTACTTTCACTTTTGCGGCCGCACGGCCGCTTTGATGTTTGATCGCGATCGCTTCAATAGATTACAGCAGTTAAAACAAGCATTGGCATAGCCAATAGGTCTTGCATTTGGGACCTTATAAGTGTTTAGTTATGCAACTGTTGCATGGCCAAACACTTAAAAGGTCCCAAAGGCGAGACCTATTGGCTATGCCAATGCTTGTTTGCAGATATGGCCATCATCCTCACCAAGTATATGCTCCATTGTATACCTCCACTGCCCAGCCTTAAGGCAATCAGTTATAAGGTTACTACCCTTTTTAAGACCTCATCCTTTCCCAAATATCAGAAAACAGCAAAAAGCAAAGGAAATGGCGTATGTGGAATCAACTCCCCTGTCAAAGGATATGAAACATATGAGTACTTCATCGGTCATGTTCTGAGAATTTGAATGTCACTAAGCTCCACCCTATTGCAGCTGTTTTGTTGTATCTTGAACTGTGTGATCCCTTGTAAATTTCTAAGAGTCTCCGCATTTGTACCTTGGGAATATGATGTAGTATGTGTTGTAAAGATAAGATCAATTGATCAAAATAAAGTGATGGGTAGAATACTTGCATTAATATCAGTCACTAGTAGTTACTCAGGGCCAAATCATAGCCTCTCATTCTTTTTAATTCTATGCCAACCCAGACAGAAACCAGCCATATGCAAATCAGACTTGGTTGCAGTCCAATAGGAACAGTCCAGCCCAAACTGCTAGGCTTGGTTTCCTCTATAGGGAAGCACGGGTGCAATGGCAGAGTGTGCCTGGATCCACACCTGGACATACCTTTGTCAAATGAAGAATAGAATTCAAATCGGTCTCAGTCAGTGGTGTTTAATCTGCACCGCATTCCCTTCCATAATTTTTAGCATATTCCTCCCATTACAGATAGACCGCAATGATGTGCAAATCAGGTCTGGCCCTGATCCGCAAAGGACGATTAAGACGAAACTGAAAGGGTAGGTTCTCTCTGATGAAATGGGTCTAAGCAGGGGTGGAGAGAGCTATTATCACAGCCCCTGGTGGAGTACCATCACTGCACATATTAACTTATGATTAAAAAGATTACTTGTACCAGCGAGATTCCATACATCTTTCAAACTACTAACATTACACTCTCAGTCCTGTTCTGCTTTGAATGGTGTGCTAAGATTGTTTATATGTGCATTCTGTATTTAAGTTCTTTTTTAAGGGAGGCATGCTTTTTGAAACGGGTGTAGCCTGTGAAAGAAATATTACCCAAAGTTTAAATCCAATCTGATTGACCTGAAGCCATGATGCCGACTGATGAGTTCATTTTACCTGGCAACCAAAAGTGCTGCATGGGAAGTGTGTTCCCACGAGGATGTCCAAGCCTGAACCTGTCTTTGATTTTGCTTTAAAATTAATTGGATCAGAGGATTTAGGCTGCAGACCAACAGGAGGAAAAATAGCACCCAAAAAAGAAACTAACATTTTTATGCCGAGCCTCCCTTAAATAGAAAATATTGTTGCATCCCTCCCCCACAGGTAATATAACCTGCTGAAGTGTTTCATGGGCAGCATATGTATTAGATGTTCAGTTGTGTTTGCTTGGGCTAAATGCTACCGTATAAGAACAAACAGGTTAATATGTGTTTGGAGGGGGTCTCCAAACCCCCTCCAAATGTTCAATGTAAAGTACATCAGGCAATAGGCTGTAGTAGCAATCAGTGGCGGCTCCTGCGATAAGGCGGAGGAGCGTTGCCCCACTACTATTCAGCAGTGTAAGGAAAAATAAAATGATAATAACTCAATGTTATTATCATTTTATTTTTTCTTGTTGCAGGCGCGGCAGCTTTGGGAAGCGGGCGGGCTGCTCTACTGAAGGAGCAGGGGAGGGGAGGAGTGGTTTTCACTCCCTACGTGTGCATGAATGTTTGGCTTGGCGTCTCTGTCCGGCCAAACATTCATGCGCACATAGCATGCTCTCCACCTAGGCTGCATTACAGCCTTGATGCAGAACATGCCCAGGCCACCGTTTCCCGCCTGAGTGCCGAACCACAGCGCTCAGACCAATCACAACGCTGCATTGCAGCGTTGTGTTTGGCTCAGGGGAGCCTGTTTGTTTCCGGTGTCCTTCCTGTTCTGGCCAGAGAAAGGAGTGGAGAGACACGACGAGGACGACGCGGGACACGGACAGGCGATACTTTTTAAATGTTGTATTTACCCCCTTCACACCGAACCCTACCTCCCCGCCACCCTCGATCAGTGCTGACCACCCCTGGTAGCACTGCACTCATTGACCCCACACAGACTAGGCACAGAGTCGGAGTGGGACACAAAGGTGTCCCGGGCGCAAAAATAAAAGTGGATTTCATTAATGAATCAGATAGCTAAAAAAGCGGCCCATGTGTGCAAATTGGGGCAGTTTTGAAATAATAAAGACCTCCTCCATAAGTCTTTTGTATGAATGGAAAACTGCATGGATTGGAACTTCCTGAAGGCAAAGTTTGTTTAAATATCAAAGAAATCAACAGTAAATACCGGCCCAGCAGACCATAAAACAGGCGCACACACTGATCTGTCATACCAGTCAATTGAGCACTGCTTGATTGCCCTATAGACCGGTCCAGCCCGGAGCAAGGACTATATAAGTATGAAAAGCAGTGAAAGCTTAGCCGTCCCTATCTTTAGTGCAGCAGGAGAAGTTGTATTAATGTGGCAGGTTTTAGAATCCCACTGCCCCAATTATGGCAATTATTAAAATACCAAATTGGAGATTAGGGGTCCCATACACAGTGCTTAATTTGTGATAGAGTGAGTGCTGGTGCCCAAAGCTCTGCTCAGAAACCTGACACTGGTGCTTTTAAATGTCGTCACTCCGAATACCAACACTGCTTAGTCTTCAATGGACCTCTCGGGTCGTTCATCCAATATCAGACACTCCCTGACTTTTCATCTCACTCGTGCAAGTTCCTCCTCTCTCCCTTTGCAACAGAGAGACAAAGTATAGCATGGGCAGAAGAAACGCCCGCTGGGGGCCTACTTGTGGACCGTCTGACCCAAACATGGTAGGTAGGAAGATGGGGTAGAGTCGTGCAGTTGGGCCAATCAAGCGTGAACATATGCACCTAAGAGAGGATGGGAGTAGGAGCCTACTCCTAAGCCCCTCCTCTGCCTAACAATGTATGCAGGAGTGAGGGTGGGGGCAGGAGCCTGCTCTAATGCTGATGCATGCTGTTGGGATCTCTGCCTTTTCGGGAACTCCCCAGGCAAGGCCCTCCACAGTCCATCAAGCTATTTAGACTTCTGCTGATCCCAGGTTATCGCTTAGTCTGCAGTCAGTTACCCACAGCCAGCTGCACGGTGGGCCCTGCGCTTGCCATCACAGGTCATATACTTTCATGGCCTTCTAGTTCGTCATATCATCACCTCCTCCAGATTTGACAGACCCTCATGTGGCTCTCATACACTTCCAGCAAGTCCTTAAAGACCCTTAGCTAAGTCTACGATACATGCTTGACCCCAGCCGGCCACACATTTGTTGCTAGCCTCCCTCAGAGACCCTCTACCAGCCAGTCCTGAGACATCATAGGTCGGCCCTGCCTGCAACAGTCCTTCAGACCTATCCTTCTGGTGCTCGGACCCACGCTACCTCCACTCGGAGTCTGTGAAACCACATTTTACTGAGCTCCTGCCTTAACCCCAGCACCCTTAAGCTGCTCATATTCACTATATTTTAGCCTTTGCTGTCCCGCAAAGTTACAAAAGGCTTTACCGTCCATGTTTGGCTTATCTCAGCCTGAGAAGTTCTTACATGGCCCTCACAAGCCACCTGCTGCCCCTCACATACCCTCCCTGCCAGCTCCTCAGAGCTCATCCACAGCCATCCGATCTCCTTCTGCTGAACTTTAGATGTCCTAAGAGAACTTCAGTTTGCCCTTCAACCCTTCATTTCAGCCCTATGACTCTCAGTGTCTCCAGTTTTCCCTTTCAGAAACTTCTAAACACCCTCTCCATGCCCCAGAGCCCCTTTCAGTGCCCTCACAGCCCATGCCAGTTTGTCCTTCGCCCTCCACCCCATTGAGTCCCAGGCACCAGCATACACTGTACAGCCACTAACTTGCTGCTCTGAGGGTTTGACCTTTTCCTTAAAGAAAAATCCAGAGAATAGTCCCACCCCATGGGAAAATACCTGCAACCATTGCAGCATCCCTTTACATACAGTACATAATTCATATGTACAATATACACTTACATTTGTACTTGTTGTGCATGCAACTCTTTGTCGCAGTCTTGCAGTAGAAATACGTAGCACGGCCTGCAATCTGCATATAAAAAGTTCCAAGTCTAGTATGACAGCTCAGCTGGTTCAAGTGGCTGTTGCAGAGATGTACGGACCCGTAAGCGCTCTCTTTTGGCGGTATGAGCACTGAGGTGGAGGGAAAGCATGTGCCTTGCAGAGCTGAACATGTCTAAGCAGTTTACATACTTATGTCTGAAAAGGACATTCGAAGTGGAATTAAACCCAAACAGCGTGCAAAAGTATGTTACTGAAGAACCAAAATATGGCGCTTGATTTAACCGAGCTATGCAGCACATGGCCTCCTCAGGTAGGCCCTGTGCGGGTGAACACTTGTTAAAGCTTGCCAACTAAATTGTTTGCATTTCACAAGAGGAGGCAGGTGGTGCACCGGAGACAACTGAACTCTGAACTCCAACAAGAAGGTGTCTCACTCAGACTTTAAGCATTTCACCCCACCCATCCGTGTCGCGGTTTACCTTATATGGGTCCGCCCACGATCACAAGCTGTGCAGCCGAGTACATGTCTGTACAGGAGCTGGGCTTTTAGCTGGGGATCATCAGATTACATTTTAACTTGAAGGCCAAGACTTTGAGTAGTTTTACGAGACACATTGTGACATTCTAAAGGAAAAGATACAATACAGGCATAATCACAAATATCTAAGTCGTGTTTGAAGAAAGATGAAATAATACACACACCATATATCTTCCCGATGGTATGTTTCTCTTTACCGATTTTTATCAGGCATGCTTTTATGTAGGAGAGCTATTGCTTCAGGAAATAACAACTATATAAACGGGATGTATTTTGAAAAGACTGCCGGTCCCAGAATTCATTGTGATTTACTCAACTGTTATTGATTGTGAGTTGTACACAAATTGGTCGCACACTGCTCGTCACAACAGCAAGTTGCCCCAAAGGACTGTGGTAAATGAAGTGGCGACGGCGGGTACGCCTATGCCACGATGTGTAAAGAGAACAGTATGTGTTGCATTTAGCCATCCCTGGACACGTGTTTCGAGGTAGTTGCCTCTCGTCAGCAGGGAGTAGGACAGTGTAAAGGGGTGCCGTGTGGACTGCCAAAATGTAATTAAAAACAGGTCAAGTACCTCTCATGGCGCGCAGGTGCAGATCCAAGGCTCGTCAGCCCGTTAGCTCAAGGGAGCCGTAATAATTTGTACACAAATTGGTCGCACACTGCTCGTCACAACAGCAAGTTGCCCCAAAGGACTGTGGTAAATGAAGTGGCGACGGCGGGTACGCCTATGCCACGATGTGTAAAGAGAACAGTATGTGTTGCATTTAGCCATCCCTGGACACGTGTTTCGAGGTAGTTGCCTCTCGTCAGCAGGGAGTAGGACAGTGTAAAGGGGTGCCGTGTGGACTGCCAAAATGTAATTAAAAACAGGTCAAGTACCTCTCATGGCGCGCAGGTGCAGATCCAAGGCTCGTCAGCCCGTTAGCTCAAGGGAGCCGTAATAATTTGTACACAAATTGGTCGCACACTGCTCGTCACAACAGCAAGTTGCCCCAAAGGACTGTGGTAAATGAAGTGGCGACGGCGGGTACGCCTATGCCACGATGTGTAAAGAGAACAGTATGTGTTGCATTTAGCCATCCCTGGACACGTGTTTCGAGGTAGTTGCCTCTCGTCAGCAGGGAGTAGGACAGTGTAAAGGGGTGCCGTGTGGACTGCCAAAATGTAATTAAAAACAGGTCAAGTACCTCTCATGGCGCGCAGGTGCAGATCCAAGGCTCGTCAGCCCGTTAGCTCAAGGGAGCCGTAATAATTTGTACACAAATTGGTCGCACACTGCTCGTCACAACAGCAAGTTGCCCCAAAGGACTGTGGTAAATGAAGTGGCGACGGCGGGTACGCCTATGCCACGATGTGTAAAGAGAACAGTATGTGTTGCATTTAGCCATCCCTGGACACGTGTTTCGAGGTAGTTGCCTCTCGTCAGCAGGGAGTAGGACAGTGTAAAGGGGTGCCGTGTGGACTGCCAAAATGTAATTAAAAACAGGTCAAGTACCTCTCATGGCGCGCAGGTGCAGATCCAAGGCTCGTCAGCCCGTTAGCTCAAGGGAGCCGTAATAATTTGTACACAAATTGGTCGCACACTGCTCGTCACAACAGCAAGTTGCCCCAAAGGACTGTGGTAAATGAAGTGGCGACGGCGGGTACGCCTATGCCACGATGTGTAAAGAGAACAGTATGTGTTGCATTTAGCCATCCCTGGACACGTGTTTCGAGGTAGTTGCCTCTCGTCAGCAGGGAGTAGGACAGTGTAAAGGGGTGCCGTGTGGACTGCCAAAATGTAATTAAAAACAGGTCAAGTACCTCTCATGGCGCGCAGGTGCAGATCCAAGGCTCGTCAGCCCGTTAGCTCAAGGGAGCCGTAATAATTTGTACACAAATTGGTCGCACACTGCTCGTCACAACAGCAAGTTGCCCCAAAGGACTGTGGTAAATGAAGTGGCGACGGCGGGTACGCCTATGCCACGATGTGTAAAGAGAACAGTATGTGTTGCATTTAGCCATCCCTGGACACGTGTTTCGAGGTAGTTGCCTCTCGTCAGCAGGGAGTAGGACAGTGTAAAGGGGTGCCGTGTGGACTGCCAAAATGTAATTAAAAACAGGTCAAGTACCTCTCATGGCGCGCAGGTGCAGATCCAAGGCTCGTCAGCCCGTTAGCTCAAGGGAGCCGTAATAATTTGTACACAAATTGGTCGCACACTGCTCGTCACAACAGCAAGTTGCCCCAAAGGACTGTGGTAAATGAAGTGCCGACGGCGGGTACGCCTATGCCACGATGTGTAAAGAGAACAGTATGTGTTGCATTTAGCCATCCCTGGACACGTGTTTCGAGGTAGTTGCCTCTCGTCAGCAGGGAGTAGGACAGTGTAAAGGGGTGCCGTGTGGACTGCCAAAATGTAATTAAAAACAGGTCAAGTACCTCTCATGGCGCGCAGGTGCAGATCCAAGGCTCGTCAGCCCGTTAGCTCAAGGGAGCCGTAATAATTTGTACACAAATTGGTCGCACACTGCTCGTCACAACAGCAAGTTGCCCCAAGGACTGTGGTAAATGAAGTGGCGACGGCGGGTACGCCTATGCCACGATGTGTAAAGAGAACAGTATGTGTTGCATTTAGCCATCCCTGGACACGTGTTTCGAGGTAGTTGCCTCTCGTCAGCAGGGAGTAGGACAGTGTAAAGGGGTGCCGTGTGGACTGCCAAAATGTAATTAAAAACAGGTCAAGTACCTCTCATGGCGCGCAGGTGCAGATCCAAGGCTCGTCAGCCCGTTAGCTCAAGGGAGCCGTAATAATTTGTACACAAATTGGTCGCACACTGCTCGTCACAACAGCAAGTTGCCCCAAAGGACTGTGGTAAATGAAGTGGCGACGGCGGGTACGCCTATGCCACGATGTGTAAAGAGAACAGTATGTGTTGCATTTAGCCATCCCTGGACACGTGTTTCGAGGTAGTTGCCTCTCGTCAGCAGGGAGTAGGACAGTGTAAAGGGGTGCCGTGTGGACTGCCAAAATGTAATTAAAAACAGGTCAAGTACCTCTCATGGCGCGCAGGTGCAGATCCAAGGCTCGTCAGCCCGTTAGCTCAAGGGAGCCGTAATAATTTGTACACAAATTGGTCGCACACTGCTCGTCACAACAGCAAGTTGGGCTAGCGGAGTGCGGTCCATTGCGATTGTTTCTACAAATATGGCTCCCTTGAGCTTTGAGCTGACGAGCTCCTGGACGACGCACCTGTGTGCCTGTGCGGGCAACGAGGCCTTTGACGGTTGTTTGGCGGCCCTCTTTTCCACCCCTAACTATTTTCTCTACTGAGGAGGGAAGTTTATCCCGAAACCCGAGCCATGTCTCGGGCGATATTTTAAAACCCGGGACATGTATCGGGTCTAGAGATCATCAGTTCAACAAGTACTTACTTGCACCCACTGGGGTGAACCACTCAAGAACTTCATGTTAGAGATCATCAGTTCAACAAGTACTGACTTGCACCCACTGGGGTGAACCACTCAAGAACTCCATGTACCAGCTTCCCCAGGGGCGACCCGGAGGAGGGGCTAGCGGAGTGCGGTCCATTGCGATTGTTTCTACTGTTATTGATTGTGATTACGAAATAAAAAAGGGACAAACACCGGTAAACTTAATGTCGGCAGTCATTCAGTAGCAGAAAAGCCTTTGACGAAGGGCGTATGCCCGAAACGCGTCAGGCTCTGCTGACGCTGGTTGCACCTGTATCTTCCCATACTTGGAGAGAGCTGACTGGGAGTGCGCGCTGCATTTGTGTGCTTGTGGAGCTGTAAGTATATATATATATATATATATATATATATATATATATATATATATATATATATTACTGAAAAATGCTTTGCACAGTAATTATATACACGTATGATAAAAAGTAAACAGGTATAATTCTGATGTATCATTCTGGAGCAGCTAGGATTAGCAATTGTTATTCATATGTCAAGGTCTCAGCCCCTCTGCTCTGCTTTACAACCCATGCTCTGTGCATTTTGCCGAAATAGTTCCAGGGACCATGTTGCAGAAACTCTGCATCAGCTGTATTGATGCCCAAAAAAGTAATAAAAACAGGGAAAATAGTTTGCAATACTTTTGGCTTATTTGTGATGAGGAGTAGAGTAACATACTGAATTTACGCTATTGGTTCTGTGTGACAATACTGCAGGCAAAACAATTTTTGCCATGTTTGGTATCTAAGCAGAACTAGCGTAAATCCAATCACTTTGCTCTACTGTTTATCAAAAACATTATTCATGTATTGAATTTTCTTTGTTACAGTCTCGAAGTACTTCTGCATTTAAAGCAATTTATGGGCAACTTATGTTTATGGTCTGGCTTGACAGCCCAGCTGTAGTCAGACAACTATGCCCACATATTAGAAGCCAGGAGTAAATGTTTTGATTGGGCAGAAGATGTGTGCTTCCACAAAAAAAGTGCTTGCCATTCGCTGTGATCATTTTGTTTATTTATTCAACTACCTGAGCTTCAATTTTCAGGGGCAAATTCTTTACATTATTCGGTTGTAAAAGTGTCCTAGATAGCTAGAAAATTAATTTAGTATTTCTCCTCAACAGCACAGATGGGACGAAGGCAGTAATTATCCTACCTGGATATCTTTAATCTAGCTTGCCAGTTCAACTGTCACCTGGCCTTTTTAACCTAAACCAATATTATCGTACAGTTATTTGCTTCCACATAACACCGTATCCATTCCCATGCTATTTACTTGTAATGCTTACAATACCATACAACAATCCTTTAAATCCAGACCTATTGGCATTGCCAGTGCTTGGTTACTTATTGTTACGCAAAACGTTTCCTCCATTGTTGCATAGTGACAACATTTTTCTGTAATATGGATGGGAGCAAAATATGTTTGCCCCATTCTACAATAAACAAGCTTCAAAATGGTGCAAATTGATTCGCCATTTTTCTGCAGCAGAGGAGAAGTATTGCCAAAGCAAATAGGCCATGTCATTTTGTAGTTGACTGCACCAAGCATGTACGCACCTGCAGACAGACATGAATGATTTCTTTCTTTTTTTTTTGTTGAGGGCTGGGGTGGGTTCAAGCAACACAGAGGACTGGGTGGGGGGAAGCAAAATGAGGAAGGATGCAGGCAATGCAGAGGGCGAGGGTAGGGAGGAGAAGCAACGAACGAGTGAGACTGAGGGCACAGGTGGAAGAAAGAAACACAGAGGGTGAGGGTGGTGAGGAGAAGCAGCTGGTAAGAAATCATCAAAGAGTGGACATGGGAGCTGCAAACATGTGAGAAAGCAACAAGGGGAAGTACATGAGGGCGAGAGCAACATGGAGGGGGGATAGAAGTGAACGGCAAAAATGAGAAACATAGAGTTCAGTGGGTGAGAAGTACATTACAGAGATAGCTGGAAAACAAATGCGCTCTCATATGTGCATCACCCAAAGAAAAAAGTACTGCTTGGAAAAAAGAAGAATGGAAGCATAAATGGCAGCCGATGAAAAGATATGGTAAAGAGGCTATGCTCCATGGGAGGGAACACCACAAGACTGACAAGCTGAGACATGAAGAGTGACAGGTAAGCCAACCAATGGTAAGCAAGTCACTGTATGTTCTTGGTAAGCCCACAAAATGTATTTTGCAACCAAACAGCTGTGCCATCTAATAGGCTCACCCTAAAAATCCAGTTAATATTGCTTCAGATCGTCTAAAAATAAATCTGCCTTCAGTTTTTGCTAGTTTAGAAGATCGGTGCCTATTATTAATCGTTGTTTATTAACCACCATAGGTTCAAGGTTATACTATATATTTTTTAATAAAAGAATACAAAGCCTTGTCGTTGGAGTCAAACAATGTGTAAAGTCACTTTCTGTAAAGTCCTCTGGGATGGGGGACGATGGGGAAGCCAAAGAGCTTGCAGTATAGTAGCAGTATAATATGTCATTTCGGTGGTCAAACAAAATAGACATTAACCAAATATGTTTTAAAACATATTTTTATTGGTTTCATCTTCCAGTTAGTTCAACACTCATTGCTTCGATGTATTTGTTTCATATATCACTTTCACAACTATACAGTTGTGTTTAGACTTTTCCACTCATACCGGTTTTCCTCACGTAACAGCAAAAAAAGTTATAAAACTTGTGGCTCGGTTGTCATATTTTTCATTTCCGGATTCAATATTGTTCCCCCAGATGATGACTTCCCTTTTATTTCCAGTCACTGACTGCAGCTACCCAGCTGGATAGTCCATTCTCTTGTGTTTCGTGATTATACCCTTCGCCTGCCCAGGTACCCTTTTCCCATGGGTCTGTCTTGGCTTCAGCTACGTCATCGGGATAAGAGTCAAAATTGTTCAAAATGTCATTCCAGGCCTAGCGCGCAACCAAGATGGCCGCGTAGGTGCGAAGCTCCCGAGGACCTCCGCGACCTCCTGCATTAATCCTGACTATATCCTTTCCCAGATGAGGGGACTGTGTTCGTGAGCCCGAGCTAAGGTGACACCCGTTTTCCGTTTCCGAATCGGACCTCGGATACCGGCGGGAGCACCGATTGTGGTCTGCGGCCTTCTCCACGCCGGCCCCCCGGATTGGAGTTGTGGGGCGCTCCGGAGACAAAGTGAACAACAGCGGCGGGCAAGGCTGGGCGACTCGCGTACCCCGCACTTTCACTTTCGCTTTTGCGCCCTCCTTGCTGTCAGGCGAGGTAGGGTTGCGGGGCGGTGTGCGGTGGTGTGGCCTTGTCCGGGTGCCCAGCCGACCCGCCGGCTGTGATCCGTCCAGCGGAACTGTGGTCGCCCCCCCCCCCGGAGCCCGTGAACTGGTTTGTCGGCCCTTTCGAGGAGATTGGCACGATTTGGGGACTGCAGCCATGTCCACAAAGCAAGATGGCGACCGGGCAAAGGTGAAATCGACCCGCCGTGGCACGGCCCATCAGTCCAACAACATGGACCGCTACACCCTCCAGAAGGGATCTCCAGAGGCGCCGCGTACGTCCCCTGCGGGCCCGACTGATGCTCCTGTTCTGCCCGCGGATCTGACCCTCCGAGACGTCATGGGCGCCATCGCCGAGATGAAGGCCTCGGTGGACCAGCGCTTTGACACTCTGGCGCAGAAGATAGACTCGGTCCTCGTGGATGTGGGCCTGGTGATGGCCGATTTGTCTAAAACGAATGACCGGGTCGATTCTTTGGCCCACACTACCTCGGGCCTCACAACGGACGTGGCGGCCCTCCAAAAGGAGGTGCGCCGGCTTGGCCAGGCGAGCGCCCTGATGGATCGTCGACTGGAGGATTCCGAGGGTCGGGCCCGGAGGAACAATGTCCGCATTATCGGGGTGCCGGAGGGACGAGAGGAGGAGGCGGCGGATCTATTTGTGGAGGACCTGATTCTCACCCATCTCCAGCCCCGGGGGCTGAGTAAACTCTTTGCGGTGGAACGTGCCCACAGGGTCCCTGGAGGAAGACCTAAGGCCGGAGCCCCGCCGAGGCCTCTCATTGCCCGGATTTTCAACTTTCGGGACAGAGACGCTATCCTGCAGACTTCTAGGCTACAAGGACCGGTCAGACTCGACAACATGGACGTAAACTTCTACCCTGATTTTACTCCGGCGGTCCAAAAGCAGAGACTGAGTTTTCTCGGAGTCAAACGTCGCCTACGGGACCTGAACCTGAAGTACGCAATGCTTTTTCCAGCTAAGTTGAGGGTAGAGTTGGATGGCCGCACGCACTTTTTTGATCGTCCCGAGGCGGCCGGGGACTGGTTGGACACTTTGCCTGGGGATCGGGGCCGGGGGGGTGGGGGGGGGTGCGGTTGGCGGGGAGGGCTCGCCGGATCAGGACTGAGGGACACATAGTAGGCCTTGCTCTGGACAACATTATTGTCACCATTGACTGCTTGTGTATGTTCCCCTCCTGTGGAGGTCGTACGGGGTCTCCTGGGGGCTTTCCCTCCTCCTCTGGGGGACTAGTTAGTTTTTTCATCTATGGGGTGACAGGCACACTGCACTTTGGGGGGGCTGTCTGGGCTCATGCAGGGGTGCAGGGTGGGGGGAGTTCTGTTGGGACGGGTGGGTTGGGGTGGGGTGTTGTTCGTTTTTACCGCAAGGCAAACCCTTTACTGTATTGGTTTTTTTGAGGTGCTCTTGGGGGGACAAATGATGGCTTCTGTATGTGATGGGGGGTAGGGATTTGACTCTGTTGTCATGGAACGTTAACGGACTGGGGGATAGGATTAAGCGAGGTGTGGTCCTGCAGTATCTGAAACGAATTTCGCCAGATGTGGTCTTTCTGCAGGAGACACACCTTATTGGTAATTCCTTTTATGCCATGAATCGGCGGGGCTATCGCTTGGTGGCCCACTCGGGCTTCACGTCGGGCTCGCGGGGGGTGGGCATCATGGTTAAGAACTCGCTCCCGCTGGAAATAGATGAGGTGCGCCATGATGAGTGGGGACGCTACACTGTCTTGGTGGGGAGAATGGAGGGCAGAGTAGTCGTTTTTGTATCAGTGTACGTCCCACCGGGGTTACAATCTACCACTTTTGCGGACCTGGGGCGCCTCCTCCTTGACCTCCCGGGGGGGCTTCTGGTGGTTGGGGGGGACTTCAATGCGGTGGCTTCTGGGACTATGGATCGTTACCCCCCTAGGGACCTCCCCCGGGCACAGGCGTGGCTGCCCGGCCTCTTAGATACATTGGGATTGGTAGACTGTTGGCGACTAAAACATCCCGCGCAGCTGCAGTACACCTTCCATTCGGGTGCCCATGGTAGCCTCTCGCGGCTTGATCATGTCCTTGTCCCTGCGGCCTATGCTGGGAGAGTGGGAGAGGTGCGCCATCTGGCGCGGGGTATTTCAGATCACTCCCCGCTCCTGTTGCATTTTGATGTCTTCCCGAGGGGGGAGGGCAGGGTAGCTCCAATCAATGCATGGTACCTGCGCGACCCCACTATTCGTGCTGACTTGATTAAATCCTTGCAGCGGTATTTTGAGGAGAATGTGGGGTCTGTTCCTTCGGCTATCTCCCTGTGGGAAGCCTTCAAGACAGTTCTTAGAGGGGAGGCCCTCTCCTTTATCTCCCATGCCCGGAGGCGCGAGCAGGAGGAGGTGACCCGGGTGGAAGCCGAAATGACTGAACTAGAGGGTGACCTGGGGAGTGGGGTGACGGATGCCGCACTACATGTTCTACACCTTAAGCAGGCGGCCTATAGGGCCCTCGTCACGGAGGCGGCCAGGGGCCTCAGTAGAGAGCAACAGGGGCGACTGTATGATGTGGGTGATAAGGCTGGTAAATTGATTGCGTGGTTGGATAAAAAGGAGAGAGCGAATCGTGTGGTCCCGCTGATCGAGAGAATGGATGGTGTGCGTGTCACCGAGCCAGAAGACATTGTCTCTTGCTTCGCGGATTATTTCCGCGAGGTGTATTCCCCGTTTCTCCCTGCTCGGAGGAGGATTCCCATGCCCTGCTTCGGGACATCGCGCTGCCCTCCCTTTCGGGGGAGGACAGGGAGTCGTTGGAGGCTGCTCCCACCTCGGACGAAATTGCCCTTGCCATACGCTCGGTCGCATCTGGCAAGGCCATGGGCCCAAACGGCATCCCTATCGAGCTGTATAAGCTGCGACCGGATGTACTGGCACCCCACCTCCGCGCGATGTTCCTGGCGGCCCACTCGCGGGGCTCCCTCCCGCCGGACCAGCGTCTGGCTACAATCGTGGTGATCCACAAGGAGGGGAGACCCCGAGAACGGGTCACATCCTATAGGCCTATCTCGCTCTTGAATGCGGAGCCCAAAATCCTTGCCAAGGTGCTCGCCAACCGGCTGGTCGGCGTGGTGGGCGATCTGGTCCACCAGGACCAGTCCGGCTTTATACCCCATCGCAACACGGCCCTTAATCTGCGGCGCCTGCACGGGGTGCTCGCGCGTGTTCCGTTTGTGCGGGAGCCGGCCATCTTGGCGTCCTTGGACGCCACCATGGCGTTTGATACACTCGAGTGGCCATACATTTGGGCGATGCTGGCGAAATTTGGATTTGGACCGGGATTCATCAGCTGGGTCAAATTGTTGTATTCGGGCCCATTGGCGCAGGTGGTGGTGAATGGACGAGTCTCGGCCCCATTCGCGCTGGGACGGGGCACGCGACAGGGTTGCCCCTTGTCGCCTCTCCTGTTTGCACTGGCCTTGGAACCCCTGGCGGAATGGCTGCGGTGGCACCCTTCCATCCGTGGTCTCCGTTGGACCCCCGAGTATGAGGACCGCGTGTCCCTATACGCTGACGATATCCTTTTGTACCTCGCCTCCCCGCGTAAATCACTGATTGTCCTGGTTGATGTTTTGCGCTCATTCGGCCGCAACTCAGGCCTTGTCATCAACTGGGCTAAATCATGTGTGTATGTGCTTTCCGGGGTGGCTCCCGTCCTCCCGCGGGACTGTCCGATCCAGATTGCCTCTCAGGGGTTTCGGTACCTGGGTATCTATATTACTCTGGACCCGGAGGCCCGCTACGAGCGGAATTTGCTTCCCCCCCTCCAGCGCTTGAAGGAGGACGTCGCGCGTTGGCGGCGCCTGCCGCTTTCGCCGCTCGGCCGGGCGGCATTGTTTAAGATGATGTCGTTGCCACGCTTCCTATACGCTCTCCAGAACACTATGGACTTGGTCCCGGCGCGCTACTTCCGTGAGGTGGAGAGTCTACAGCGTCGCCTGTTCTGGGACGGGAGGCCGCGTATTGCCTTGGCGAAGTTGACGCTCCCATGGTACGACGGGGGGGTTGCCCTCCCGGATATTAAACGGTATTACTGGGCCTCCCAGCTAGCTGCAATTAATCATGGCCTCTACGGGCCCGCCTTAAACCCGGCATTTGAAATGGACAAGATGCTCCTGCCTGGTGGCGACTACAATCGAGCGCTCTATTCTGGCGCGCCCGACCCCCGCCTGACGGGACCTATGCGTGTCATGGTGCGAGCATGGCACGCGGCTAACGCAGCTATGGGGTGGAAGGACCGTTTGACCCGGGCGTCACCGCTATATGCGTCTGAGAGGTAGGGCTCCCTGTGGACCTCGAAGGGCTTCGAGAAGTGGGACACGATCGGCATCAGTACAGTGGGGGATCTCTGGACGAGGGGGGGATTTAAAACATTCGAGACGCTGCAGACGGAGTTTCAGCTGCAGGGCAGTGAATACTTTCGGTACTTGCAGGTCCGTCACGCACTGGGCTCCGTCTTCCCAGACGTCGCCTCCATTCCGGAGTCTTCCCCCCTGGAGGATAGAGTGCTGGATGGCCATGTTCCGGACAGCACGATCTCCCTCATATACAAAAAACTGATTAATGATCGCTCGGGCTTGCTGACTGGCCTCCGCGAGGCCTGGGTTGCCGATGGGCTGGAGTTGGACGACGAGGACTGGATGTCCGCGGTGGCCTCTCCGAAGGAGGTGGCCATACCGGCTCGCCTTCGCTTCGTCCAGCTAAAGATCCTCCACCGGGTTTACATGACGGGGCCAAGGCTTCTGCGTATGGGCTATGCCGAGGATGGGCTGTGTAAGCGTGGGTGTGGTGCTTTGGCGACTTTTTTGCATATTCTGTGGGAATGCCCGAAGGTGGAGCGATTCTGGCGTGGTGTGCATGAGGTCCTGCGAGTGGTTACGCGTGTCGCGCTGTTGCCTGAAGCGAGGAGATGCTTGCTGAATGTGTGGGAACCAACTGACTACTCGGTTCCGCAGACACGATGGGTGACTCTGGGATATATGATAGCTAAGCGTGACATCGCGCAGCTGTGGGGATCCCAGAGGCCCCCGGCGGTGTCGGCCTGGAAAGAACACATGGATTGGTGCATGTTCCGAGAAAAGGTGGTGTATGTGGCGAGAGGTAAGCCTGGGGCGTGGGTGAAAGTTTGGGGCCCCTGGAACGCATACCGCGGGGGTATTTGTGAGCCACCACTACTGCCGGCTGCCTCACCAGCTCCGTCCCCCTAGTTGACCCCCTCCCCCGGCCCCGGGCACAGGGTTCCCCAGTCCCTGATCTGTTCCCATTCCCCTCTTTAGATTCTTGTGGATGGTTGGGGTCCCCCACTTAAGGAGCACGTACTGTTACTTCGGATTGCGGGTTGCCTTGCGGGTGTGGTTCTTTGTGTTGTTGTGTTCTTATAAAATGAAACCGTATTGTGGGCTCGGAGTCATGTGGCCCACGTCATTGATACCTCCTGATTTACCTCTCTGCAACGCCAAGAGCCTTTTTGTATGTATGTCATATGCTCCTGTCACTCTAGCGGCCGGCCGGAAGGTTGTAGGCCCATACCTGTATATATTTGAGATTGCAATAAACGGTTTCAAAAAAAAAAAAAAAAAAAAAAAAAATGTCATTCCACAACTCAGATATGGGGCGCCTCCCAATACCACTCCTGTCTTGCACTCTGATGGCTAAACTTTCAAGCTTAGCCCATTTTACGACTTTTTTTTACCAACCTGGCATGGGATAGGCCTTCTTACTTCTTCCAAGCCATAGATATAGCCTTTTTAGCCATCACGCATGCAAGATCAAGACATTTGTTACTGGATTTGTTTAGGCTTAGGCCTTTGGAACAATCCTTCGAGACGTTCCTCTGGTGTAGTTAGATGTATTTTGACTAGCATAGGTTCAAGGTGTTCGTCAATCTTCCTCCAGAATTCATGAACATAGGAACAACTCCATGTCAAATGGGAAAAGTCAGCAAGTCGGCATGTACTGAACTGCACCTTTGGCACGCCACAGTCTCCAATCCCATCATCCTGTTTAGTCTCTGATGTGTTAGGTACATTTGATGTAAATAATTATATAAAATGCACTTAAACCTGGTGAACCTGGCCCCCTGTGGGTGTGTGCTAACACCTTTCCCCATTCCCTGTCCAAGTCTGTTTCTCAATGGGCCCTAGCCGAACCAAACCTGATTCAGTCCTAAATAACAGAGTTTTGCACAACCAAGTTACCATTTTCTGTCCCGTTCCTATTGTGAATCTCAGCTGTAGGAAGTCGCGTCAGTGGATCCAGGAGGGAGACCATACTCTACCATTGTCCCATTACCCATCGTTTTGACCTCCCTCACTTCCCTGATTATTATAAGTCCCACCTCAAGGCACTCTGACAATCTCTTTGCCGTGAAAAAATCCTTTCTGGATATAGGGAGCCCAATGAGATGGACACATGGTGCATAAACCTTACTGTGTGCTGTCTTACTTACACTCCGCTTCTAGCAGCGCATTGCTATTGTAAGTAGTCTGGATCTCCTCCGAGGAGCAGGATCTCCTCCCCAACAGCAGGGAGGACAACAGCCCCTGGTTTGTATCCACTGGTCCCAGCTCTTCCAGGTTCTCCCCATAGCGCCACCTTGCAATCCACTGCAGCTGTGCCACTAGGAAAGATACAAGATGATCTGGTGCACTCAGCCCTCCTCCGGCTATGGGTATTTTAAGCCACTCTATTTCGGTGACCGTCCCAGATTAAGGGCCTGATTTAGATCTTGGCGGATGGGCAAATTCATCACAACGCTGACGGATATCCCACCCGCAGAAATATAAATCCCACTATATCTTACGTGATTTATATTTTGGCGGAGGGGATATCCGTCACCGTTGTGACACAGTAACCCATCTGCCAAGATCTAAATCAGGCCCTTAATGTCTTATTAGGGAGTCCAGCCTATTAACCCAGCACAATGGGACCCAAACCCGTAAGATCACCAAAAAGGACAACAATTTCAAGAGATGACCACCTTCGTCAGTGATACGTGGGCTACGATTGGCAATTGAAGTGATTTCCAGAAATCACGCTTCTTTTTAAGCATTGAAGGCCACTTCCAAGTTCCCTTTCTTAATTTCTGCCTTTTTGTCATATATGTTTACTCCTAAGTAGCAAAGTGTGTGCTGTTCCCAGGTAAGCTTGCATACTGTAGTTTTGGAAGTGTTCACTGTTTGTTTCTGGTCTACTGGAAATCTACATGTCTTATTTAACCCCTTCAGTGCTGCGCGGATTCCCGCGCAGTGCTGAAGGATCTGAGCGCGGGCGGGGCCATGACGGAACGGTTCCGTCATAAGCACAGCCCAACCGACGTGCATGGCGGAACCGTTCCGTCACAAGCGTCGAAGGGGTTAAATTAACCTTTAGTCCAGATGCACTTCCAAATTCTTCTACTGTATGCAGTCAAGACACCGTGACCTATCCCGTAGATATATCAATATATTGTCTGCATAGAGTGAAATGGAATGTGTTCCGTTTTGTAATGTTAAATCCCTAGTACATCCCTCTGTTCTGATGTGCTCGGCTAATGGCTCTATCCCAATGGCGAACAGGAGTGTGGGAGAGTGGGCAGTCCTGCCTGGTGCCCTTGCATTTGCTGTCTTGTTTTGACATACACCTTCCTGTTCGTACTCATGCTACTGGTTCGGTATATGGCAAAGTGATCCATTTAATCCATTTATCCACAAATCGAATACTAGATAACACAGATTTAAGATATATTCACTGCAGTTAGTCGAATGCAATTTCCCAGTAGACCAAAACCACCATAGACCTGGGTTTAATCTCTTTCAGAGTTTCTTCCCGAAATCTGAAAAACCTCCGGATATTGTATGAAGTGTTGCATGTGGGCACAAAATCATTCTGCTCCTTATGCGTCAGTGGTACTAGGTGAGGGTACACCATCTTATTCGTCATTCTGCTTTGCGTCGTGGGCTTTAGTGTCCACTGCTCATCAAATATTTGGGGTCTCTCTTCTTGCTGTTCTTTCAAATTCCTTTCCCTCTCCCAGGGTCTGCATCTGTTTGTCAGGTCCTCTACAGGCTGCTACTCTTGCTGAGGCCGGACTGGCCGTAGCAGGCACTGGGCACTTCCCTAGTGGGCCGCCAGGGTGGGGGCCGGTTTTGGGTCTTTGGGGGGCCGTTTTTGTTACCGGGGGCCAGCAATATCGGTCCCCTGTAACAAAATCAGCTGAAACCGGCCCTAGCAACAGCTCGGCCACACCCCCCAGGCCCACAGTGGGTGACGGCCAAGCACTTTGCCAGGGCCGGTTTCGGTCCCCAGTCTGGCCATGATAGTCAGCTAGGGATCCTCGTTCCCCTGCCTGTTTTGACTGCTCTTTCAGTTCGTTAGCCTATCTTGGTCCAATGCACACGCCAGTGCTAACGCGTCCTCTCGATCCTCTTCGTCCTCCAGTCACGGGTCACACCTTGCTCTTCTTACACTTACTGGTGTCAGCATCATGCACCTTCTTGGAGGTGCTTGGACACGCAGATTGAACCAACAATGACTAGCGCTTGTGCACTCAAATGCGACTAGATCCATATGCAGATCCCACAAGCATTACAGCCTCCTCCTTTCTCTCCCTTCTGCTCCACTTTCCAGGGCTTTAATATCCACTGTGCATTAATTCTTTGGGGAGGGGGCATACATCATGTTGGCCTTCCAGTTTCATACTGCCTTTCTCTAGGACATCTTTTATTGGTCAGGTCCACTGCAGATTGTTGCCACTTCTTAGGCCTTCCAGGTAGCCAGGCCTCACTCAGCCCTGGCTGCTGGTCTCATTTGGTTGCTCTTTCATCTCAGTGGCCTGTCGTGGCCAGGTGGTCACAGAAGTGTCAGCATGTCCTCTCGCTCCTTGCCCTTTTTCTGCTTCTGCTTATTTCCAGTTCTACGTGATTGAGTTTGATATGATTTCTGGAGAGTTCCCCCAGAACACAGAGGGTTGGGGGCTAAGACTTGCGATGTAGAAATTCCTTTCAGCGCATGCGTTGAGTTAGAGCAGTCCAGTGGACTCCAGCACTAACACAAACTCGCCTAGCTATTCTTTGTGCCGGCAGTGTTTTCTGGTTACTTATCAACAGTCCTGTTAAGTTCAGGGACAAAATCGAAATAAAAAACAATTTGTTCGTCTTGCAACAACACCCTCAAACTTGGCACTAAGAAATTGGGACTGTGAGGATTGTGATTTATTATACTGTATGGTTGTGCGCCCTTACCTTGTAATACACTTGCAAAATTGTTGTGGGCCCAGTCAGGCTTGTTTGTAAATCCCTTAGCTCAGCTCTGGATAGCTGTGGCTTTGAGCAGCAAGGCTTAAACAAAGGAACTAGTGTAAAGCATTTGAAAGCACTAAACAACAAAACTGGAAAACAACACAGAAGAAATCTGACACAAAGTTAGAAAAATAGATAACATTTTCATGAATGTATAGACACCACCATTATCAAAATGCACCAAAGGGTTCCAAAGATATAGGTTTTTAAGTAAAACATAAATGTCAGCTTTTTTGTCCAAAGTGCAAGCAAGCTTTGGTAGCCATAAAGTTTACTAACTTTGGAAAAGTTTGAAAGAGTTGTGTTGGACTACTCCGGCCCAACTGGAGGTGGCTAAATCCAACAAAAGGAAGGTTAGGAGGGCCACTAAGTAGTATTAGGAAAGTTACTTGGTCACCAAAGCAGTCTCAAGTCCAATTCCACACTCTACATCACGACGGCCATAGACTTCAATGGAGTGGTCCTGATGCTGGGTATGCAGGATGCTGAGGATGCAGGATGCTGAAAGATGCTCTGGGTGCTCTGCAGTCGATGGAGGTGTCCTTGCAGTTATTCCTCAGTCCACGGGTAAGTTAGAGCAAATTTTTTTCGTCATCATGAAATCCTCTTTGAGCCAGTAGAAGGCCAGCTGCAGCTGGGCTACCAATCTTCATGCACACCGGGTCCAGCGGTACGCCTTGATGAAGGTTGCTGTCCATCTTTGGCAACCAATCTGGGCTCAGACGACACTCCTGGATTGGGCTGACTCAGGCGCAACTTTTGGCAGTAAAAGATCGGTCTCTTGGGCTGTCCAGCGGTGGTCAGCGGTGATTTAAACAAAGTGCCTACGGACTTCCTAGAATGGGCTTCTTCAGCTTTGATGGCCCTGCGGCTGGATCTAAGGGTCAGTCGAGTGACCCATGAAGTCACTTCTTCACTCTTGGGCACAGGAGTGACTTTAACATGAGCCAGGAGCCACAGGCACAATCCTTTCTTCGCTAGCCCAAGGTGCTGCTGGCGCAGACCAGCAGTCGTGCAGCCTCTCTTCGCACGGTCCTGGGGTCAGCTGGGCAGTCCTTCTTCATTCCTTTCTCCAGTTCCGTCATGATCTGCGGTTCAAAGTGCCAGACGTGCAATAATTATGCACAGGAAGTGCTCTGTGCCAATGAGCTATCAGAATCCCTCCCACCATGTGACAACTTCCGGCTATGTGTGACACCTAGCGACCCCTGACTGTACTATTACGCCAACTCTCAAGATGTCTGAACCCTTACTTGGATTTTAGGAGCTTGGTAGCCCACCCTAGAAGTGTGGCTACCTGTGGGCTATAAACCCACGGGAAAACCAGTCTGAGAACTGGCTTCCCCTCTCTGTTCCCGCAACAAGCCTGTCTACATGAACAAAGAGGCAACCCTTCAAGAGTGTGATCGCCGTTTGCCCACATTTGAAGCTCGCCTTTTGGGCCAACACCTTGAGTGGTTTCCTGCAAGGGGGTGGTAACACTTCTCCCTGTAGCAGACTTATATTGTTCCTGATCCTTGGAGTCATTCACACCACTCCCCAGGAGGGCAGAAGGCTGCCTGGTGGCCAGCAACTGTGCGTGGACACTGGCCAAACTGGACCACAGAGTGGAAAAATACTAAAAATTGCCTTTCCTTAAAAGTGATATTAAACTTGACTTTGGCATCAAGGTGGCTTTAATGCCACAATTAATTTGATATCTTTAAGTACTCATTTTAGTTGTCCCATTCAGAAGATAGCCAGGCTGAGAGCTCAGCCGGTAACTCTGTGCTAGCCAGTGAGGCTACCAACTTTTCCACAACACAAATTATAATTTTGAAGTTTTGCTCTTAGGGCATATTAAAAATATATGTCCTACCTAATAATATACAGATCCCTGCCTTAGGCCTCCATGAACCTTTATTAGAGGAGACTTACATATATTGTTAAGGGAAGTGGGGTCTTTGGCTGGCTGTTTGTTAACAGAGTTCTGTCACAGAAGAACATACTTGTGCTTTTCCAATGACAGGAATCCTTGCACAGCTGCTCCCGGCTTCTACAGCTAACTCTCCTGCTGCACCTCTCCTATTGAGAGTAAAGTCTGGACCAGGAACGGGCAAATCATCAAACTGGTGTGATTTCTGGCCAGGACCGGACTGGCCAGAGTGGGCACCGGGTGTTTTCCCGGTGGGCCGAAAGGGCAGGGGCCGGTTTTGGAGAGGTGAGGGCCGTTTTTTTGTTACTGGGGGCCGGTTTTGCAGCAGTGCTGCAATTTCAGCCCTCTGTAACAAAAGCAGCAGCAGTGTTTCCCACCAGCACCTACACGTTTAAGCACCAAGTCCAATTCCGGTTGTTTTTCTTGCATTTCATGCCTACAGTGCTGCTACAACTGTACTTTAATTTCATGTTATAAATATATGATGCCAAGTGCACTATTCAAAAAATTATTGCCTGAGTCTCCCATCCTCCTCCCTGTAAATGTCTTGTACATGCATCTATAATTGTCCAATATAATTATACCTGTTGAGATTTGTTGTTCTTTACCTCAAGATATGGACGGAGCCATGGTGGCAAAGAAGGCGGCATATGTACGCCGTGGCTGCCCCAAGAATTGGGAGAAAATATGGGGAGCCTGGAACACATATAGGGGGAATATCTGTACTCCGCCTCGGACCGTGTCGGATACAGCTTCTGACTGAGGGCGGCGGGCGGAAAGAGGCTGCTTGCAACTGTCTACCAAATATAATGTATTGAATGTAATGTGATCAAATGTATGGTAATATGAGAAGAGACGTAAAATGTGTAAAATAAGGCAACTTATAACAGCTTAAATTGTGCCCTGTTATTAATAAAAAGAGTAAAAAAAAAAAAATCTCTTTAGTTTAAACTATCACAGCCTAATTTACATAAACTGACTGGCACAGCTAGCTCCCTACCCCTAGAAACAGCTTTTGCTGTCTGTTGTCGGAAGACATATTATGTGCAGGGCCGGATTAGATTCTGTTCCTTGGCTGGCAGGGTGGGGGCTGGTTTCATAGTGGCTGCTGTGACAGAGTAACTCTTGTGCTTTGGGTCCCTCTGCAGCATTTGACACAGTGGCTCAGAAAATATTCCTACTGCATCATTTCCATAGTGGGGTTTCAGATCAAGCCTTGGCTGGGATTTCATCCTTTCTTGAAAATTGAACGAAAGTCATTAAATTGCCTCATTTTTCAATCTGATATTGGACCTTTTGCACATGGCACTGCAGGGCTCATGGCATCCCGACACTCTTTAACATGTTTGTGGGCCTCTCAGCATCACTGATTCGAAAATATTGGTTACTTGATGACCCATGCGTGTGACACCCACATCGTCGTCCAGTTGAATAGCACTTATAATAATTCACAAACAAACTAGCCAGTTGGATGAACACTACTTTGATCACACTCAATAAGGCTGAAAATATTGGAGCGTATTCACCAAAGCATTTTAGAGTACTTAACATAATACTCCTTTAGTACTCTTTTACGTACTTATAAAAACGATCCCCAAAATATCTATAATAGAAATAAAAGTTGAAAATGTGTGGAATATTTATTTACAATTAGTACAAATAGGAAAGACTGTGCCCTCTTTGTGCGTTTAATTAGAGGGAGTTGGAAGTTTCAGGGCTGATTCACAAACGTTTGTAACAGCATGTGAAGGACTACTACAGGAGTATGTTTTATGTACAACAACATGCCATTGTGAATAGGCCCCAAAGTTATTGATAATGACTCTTTTTCTTGGTGTAGTAACTGATGGCCGAATAATCTTAGCTTCCCCTTGCATTCGTTAGTATGGTTTCCAATCTGGGATTAATCTTTGGCTACTCTTTCTAAACCTTCCAGATTAACAACGTCACATCTGTCATGTCGAGAGGACACTAGGACCTTGGGGCTGCCAACTGGACACTAGGCATGACTTCCTGTATGGGGATTGGGAAAGGTAGGAAGTGAGGGAAACAAAGGGCACCCCAATGTGGTGTCTCGAAGGGAAGACATGGGTGGAGACAAGCCCCCCTGAAGCAGAGAAAAGAGTAGAAAAGAGGAAACAAGCAGTAGAGAATAGTTAGCAATGTATCTGTGTCCTGTTCAAGGAGTGCTTACATACACAAGCCCTGGCAATTAAGCAGAAACTCACCTATGCAGCCTTGGATGGAGTAAAGGTGGTGTCAGCCTTAAAGAGTGTGGTGTCCGCACAGTCCTGAAGCACGTAAGCCAAGCCATGTTATTACATACCCGTGCAGTGAATGGGACCCGGGAGATGCAAAATCAGAGGTCCCAAATGGCACCAATAAAATACAATGTATGCCCTCAAGAAAACAATACATGCCAACAAAATTGGCACTGAAAGAACTGTGACAAAAACCCAGCAAAAGTCAGTGCACAGCAGGTTGGAAATAGTCCCCTAGAGTGTTCCATTCACCGTGGATTTGAAGGGCAGGTCCCAGAGGGTGTAGCAACAGCCTTTTGGGAATGCGAAGCAGTGAGAGTAAGAAAATGACTATAGTAGGTCAGTGAGAAACAAACTGGACAGTCTATGGTGGTCATTCACAAATTTGAGGCAACAGAGCTCGAGATCTCGAGAAGGGCAGAAGAGAAAAAGCATCCATTTTGAAATGGGGTAGCCCCATTGAAATCAGCATGGCAGACATTTTAAAATAAGGCACCATCACGAGGGGAGGCTCAGAGTCATGAATAAACCCAGTACTCTGGAAAACAAGGCAACCATCTTCACATTAAATAAATCAAGAAAACATCAATTGTAGATCGTCTGGCTCAGAGATATGATAGTTTACAGGGAGAGCAGGGCCCCCCTTTAAAAAGGCTCCTGCCCATAGAAAGACAACACAGTCTTGTGGGCTCACCGAGAAACATGGCTGCCACGTTGGAAAGGGCTATTTTTCTTTTTTTAAACCACATCTATAAATGCCCATCAGTTTTCATAAAGGTTAGCAACACGATAAAGATATTTGAACTATAAGCAGAATACTTGCTGTAAAGGGGGCCACAGATTAAATGCTCTTTCTTCTCTTTTTTCCGTAATGATGGATTACATGAAAATTCAAATGAACAAATAAATAAAATAGAAACATGATAGTGAGTGCTCCAAGTGCTGTAACATCGCCAGCAGTCTAGGTATTAGTAAAAATAACAAGGAGACCCGATCAGGTAGCCTAAGGACCTCGGGTAATTACTTATTTTGAAGAACAAAGGTCCTTAGCATAAGAGTAGATAGTGAAACCATTTCGACATAGACTACAATGAGCACTATGGAAAGTCTTCCAATGTCCAGCCGGACAGAGGAACATTTATTCAAAACAATACATAGGGAATGAACGAAATAAAGGAAACAACAAAAAGATGAAACAAGGGCACAATCCTGTACCGAGCTTGGAAGAAAAGGAATTGAAAGAATGGAAAAAAGACGAAATAGCAGGCAAAAACTTTGGGAGCAATAGGTGGCTTACATTACGCAATGATCTTAAGTAAGCTCATACCAACAGACACCACAATATAGTTTACACAATGGTTAATTTGCGGTGTTGCTAAACAAGTCGACGTTTCGATCCCTAGCTCCTAATACAGTGGGATCATCATCAGGACTAGAAACTAAACAGTTGCCTGATAAAATTTAAAAGCCTGTAAAATTAAAACAGGAAAAAGGGGGGAGGAAAGAGGAGAAGATAAATAGAATTAAACACTTAATAAGGTCCACCATTAATTAAGCATATCATGTAAACAACCGTTCAGGTAGTGAAGAGCATATATACACATAATAGTAAGGAAAAGGTGAAGTGAGCATGACGCTGTGCTACATGCGGACACGAATTCCATATTAGCTGAGTGCTATTTCGCGTAGTCTTTGTGGAAAAACCGTGTGGTGAAAGTGATACATGAAACCACATTGATTGTGTATTTGGAAACTGTTGGCGGTAAGAGTGATGTCCCCAATCGTACCATAAGGGTGGCAACACAGGGAATGGCGGCACGTGGTCTACTCAAGGGAAGACCGATAAGGTGCTCTTAAAGCTGAAGGTGTTACGCAGTGGACAATGACCGCGCTATTGACGAGAATACGGGAGGTCCCAATGTGACGGAAAACGGCGTAGTGAGGTTGTATCATGCTGGCAGGTATACTTGTACGCTAACCTTGCATGAGGCTCTATGAGTGCCCAGTACGGGGAGGGAGGCACGGAAGTGTCTCAGGACGAACCTAGGACAAAAGAGGTGGGAGGGAATAAGTAACAATTCCCGGGGCCAATGGCGAGGAGTTAACGTGAACGGGCGGTGTGTTTACCTCAATTGAAGTGAAAGGAGTCCTGGTCCGGGCAATAACGAACTGGCAGGCCTCGGTGCACGAAACAAAGGCGGGAATAGCACAGGATTGGAACAACGCGCAATGGCTGTAGAGAACACCGGAGCTGTGGGAGGGAAAGGTAGTCAGTGGGGGAAAAAGGTTGGAGCAGGGGATAGCTGAGGGAAGAAGCAATTGCTGGCGCGGGCTTACCCCAATGGAGTCACCGGGTGCTGGGAAGGCCGGAGAGTAATGTCCTTCGGTGCCTGGGTGGACGGAGGGGGTTGCGCAGAATTGAGACAGCGGGCAATGGCTGTAAGAGGTACCGGAGCTGTGAGAGCGGGAGAAGGTAGTGAGTGGGGAGGAGAGGGGAGCAGGGGATTGCTCAGGCGAGGAGAGATTGCTGGCGTGGGCTTACTTAATTAGAGTCACCGGAAGCCGAAGGGAGCAAGGGTCTGCTGTTCCTTATGGCATAGTAGCGGGGAACCAACGGGGCAACCAGCATGTTAAGTAGGTAGTGGCATGGCCAGGACCGGAGGGGGGAAAAAACATAGAAGAAGGACTGTGAGACCGATGTGGTCGAAGCGAACCGAAATCGGGGCCATGATGGAAAGGGGTGCTGCGATGGCAGACATCTTGAAGTGGTGAGAAGGTAGTGAAGTGAATTTAAGCAAGTAATAGCTAAAAGGAATTCATGCAACAGTGCAACGTGGTTCTTATGTGCTGAAACCATGGAAAGTAAAGAACTATTCTATACATATTTGTATTTACAGTCTATGGAACAAATTAGTAACCATGATGAGTAAATGCATATACTTAGCGGTAACATTTAAATGAGAAATTGCAAAAACCGCAGGTAACATTACAATGTGTTACAGTATAATTACTGGAGAAAAAATGGTTAAAGGGTGTGCACCGGTGGTGTTTGTACACTTACATGGTTGGCTTCATACTAGGACAGTATGCGCAGAAAATGGAAGTCATATTAGGTGAGTGAGATTGAGGTGAAAAACACGTTACTACAGAATTACAATTGTTTACAGCAAGGATGTCCAGTCCTCTGTTCTATTGAGTCCATTGTTGATGGAATCAAAGAGGATGATTGACTTTAGTTCCTTTCTGTTTAGCAATTGTGCCATATTCCCACCCCTTTGGGGTAGCTTCAGGGATTTCAGGACTGTCCACCGTAAATCGTCTTCGGTGTGATTAGCGTCAGAGAAATGTTCGACAAGAGGTGCATTCAGTGTCTTGCATCGGATGCGACTTCTGTGTTGACAAATCCTGGTCTTGACTCTTTGCGTAGTTTGTCCAATGTATATTTTCAAACAGGGACATTGGATGAGATAGATAACGTTGGATGAATTACAGTTGGTGAATGATTGACAGTGCACTGTAATGTTCTTAAACGTGAAGCTTTTGCCCTCAATAGTGTACAAGCAAACATTGCAAGAACCACATTTAGAGTGACCAATGATGGGGGACAGACCCCAGCTAGCAGTAAGAGTAGTGTTGGAGGTGACAGGTAATGCAGCTCTAACAAGGTGATCTTTCAAATTTCTACTCATTTTGAAGGCGAATAGAGGTTCGTCGATGGTGAGACTACCTGCATTCAAAATAGGCCAATGATGCAGTATCGTTTTTCTCAATTTGTTAGATACCAGGGAGAAGGTAGTTACACATGCAATTCTCTGCAGTTCTTTTTTAGGTTTGGGGGTCAGTAGGACTTCTCTGGGACAATACCAGACTCTCTTAGAAGCATTTTTTACAATTCTTTTTGGGTAACCCCTGTCTTTTAGTTTAGAGGCCAGAACAGTTGACTCTCTGAAGTAGTCAGCCTTACAAGAGCAATTTCTCCTAGTTCTCAGAAATTGAGAATACGGCAAAGAATCCCTTAAAGCCCTAGGGTGATTGCTGGCATAGTTGAGGAGGGTGTTGCGTTCAGTAGGTTTGCGGTACAGGCGTGTTAGTAGTTCGCCATCTTTGTGAAAAATTAAAAATTTGCGAACATACGTGACAAGAATTTTCAATTCTATTAAGGACAAGGAGGCGAGGATTATGCTTTCTCATTTCTTTACTAGAAATGCTCAGCAGCCAATAAAAACACAGTATATGCAATAAAAAACTACAATACCCAGAAACACCAGGGTATGACGTGTATAACCATAGAGTCTGCAGTATAAAAGGACATATAGCAAGAACAACGTCCTCTTTCTTTGGTGAGGAGAACAGTTCAAAATAACAGGAAACAGTTCAAGAATGACGATGACCAAAAGGAGGAATCAACCATCAGCAACCGCAGAAGTCCATAAAGAAAACACGCAGCACTGGAAGGCCGCCGGACACTGGGAGCAGAAGGCGAACAGATGCAGAAGAAACCAGAAGAAGCCGTAACCTCATCACTTCGGGTCAGGACCTGAAAAGAGACAGACTGCCGTAAAAAACATCCCATATAATAAAATGTATAAAAAGGGGGGGGAAAAATATCAGAGAACCATGACTTATCAGAAGAAACATACAATGCATATGCAAGAACATCAGTATAAATGCAAAACAAATACATCAGAAAAAACATAATGGGTGGGATAATCCTCGCCTCCTTGTCCTTAATAGAATTGAAAATTCTTGTCACGTATGTTCGCAAATTTTTCATTCTATGTCAGGACAGGAGGCTCCGATTATGCTTTTTCAAAGCTTATCCACCACTACTGAGGCCACCTGATCAATAGGTTTATAATAGAAAGATTTAAACATGGAATCAGAGGACCAATCTGCGGCCTTCATAATGTCAGACAAAGTAACACCCATTGAAAAAGCTTTAGAAGCCATTGCTCCCCGTGCCGAATGAGCACCAAAAATGGACACCTCAATGCCGGCCTCAGACATAAGCCAGCGAACCCAACGAGCTAAAGTAGCTGGGGTCACAGGGCGAAAGGGCTTCTGCAAAGCAATCAACAGTTGACCCTGCAAATCTGTACGTAAAGAAGCAGTACATACCTCGTAATCCTTAACGCATTGGACCACACAAAGGTTGGGACGGTGAGGAAAAGAAGGATAGGAGATCAGAGAAGTATTTGTTTTAGTACGACGAGATAGTCGAAAAGTGACACCCTCAGGGGTAAAAGAACGACCAGCTAAGTCTAGTGCTCGAACGTCAGACACCCGTCTGCAAGAAACTAAACATAGCAACATTGTCAGCTTGGCCGACAACTGTTTGCGGGAAAGCAAGGAGTTGGAAGGCCAGGAGTCTAAAAACTTCAAGACAATAGATACATCTCATAAAGTCGTGTATTTAGGACAAGGAGGAGTCGTCAAACGTATACCCTTGAGCAATTTTTTAATCAAAGGGTGTTCACCTACAGGTTTCCCATCAAGAGGACTATGGCCTGCTGAAATAGCAGAACGGAAATTGTTAACCGTCCGATAAGCTAAGCCTGAAGAAGCAAGAGACGCTAAAAAATTAATAACTAAAGAGACATCCGCAGAAACGGGATCAGCTTCCCGTTGAACACACCAATCACACCATCGTTTCCAAGAACCTGAGTAGCGTTTGTGAGTGTTGGGTGCCCAAGAGTCACTGATGAATTTGCAAGCGTCGCGTGAAAGGCCTGGGACCGACCAACGGTCCCCGAAAGTCGCCAAGCCAGAAGGCGGAGAGAGCCTGACTGGATCAGGGGATGCGGATTCCCGAGAGGGTCCAGCAAAAGATTCCATTTCTGGGGAAGAAGGATCGGCACCGCACAAGACATTTCCAGGAGAACTGGGAACCAGGGCTGAGCCCTCCACAGAGGAGCTATCAGAATTAGCTCTGAATGATAACGCCTTGTGCGAGCCAGGACTCTCGGAATCATCATGAACGGAGGAAAGGCGTAACATAGAAGGGCAGGCCAGATTTGGAGAAATGCGTCTGTAGCCAGGGCTTCCGGATCAGGTCTCCAGCTGAAGAACCGGGGAAGCTGCGTGTTGAGGCGAGAGGCAAACAGGTCGATCTGACTCTGCCCCCAAAACCGACGGAGGGAGCGAAAGATGCGAGGATGAAGTCTCCAATCACTGAAATCCCGAAGGTGGCGCGAATGCCAATCCGCAATCTGATTGTTGCGGCCCGGAAGATACTCGGCAATAACTGTGATCTTCTTTTATAGACAAAAATGCCAAAAATCTTTGGCGATCTCTGCCAAGATCCTGGACCTCGTGCCGCCCAACTTGTTGACATAACGCACCGCGGACACATTGTCCATGCGGAGAAGAATGCAACAATTGGACCGAAGAGGTGTGAAGCAACGAATCGCAAAGGATCCCGCCAGGAGTTCTAGACAGTTGATGTGGAGAGACAACTCCTGAGGGGACCAACGACCCCCCGTTGAAATGGGACCGCACCGGGCTCCCCAGCCCCACAGGCTGGCATCGGACTCTATTACCATTTCCGGGGAGGAACCGAACAGGGCTCGTCCATTCCAGGCCTCCATGTGGTCCAGCCACCACTGCATCTCGCACTTCGCCTCCTCTGAAAGAGGAATCTGATCTGAATAGCGAAGACCCTGCTGAAGATGACGGATCTTCAACCGTTGTAATGCCCTGTAATGCAGAAGACCCGGGAAAATCGCCTGAATTGAAGACGCCAAAAGACCGACTACACGAGCTATGGATCTCAATGATACAATCCATTTGGAGATAATCGAAACCAACTCCCGTTTGATGTAACGAATCTTCTGAGTGGGTAAAAGAAGCTGACAGGTCAGAGAATTGATCTGGAAGCCTAGAAAGTCCATCACCTGAGAAGGAAGGAGGACAGATTTCTGCGGATTCACAAGAAATCCCAGAGATTGTAAAAGATCGATCGTCCACTCGAGATGCAAGATCAATGTGTGAGGACAATCTGCCATGATCAGAATGTCGTCCAAATAAACGATCATGCGGAGACCCCGAGCGCGTAAGTGTTCTACCACTGGCTTCAGAAGCTTGGTGAAGCACCAGGGCGCCGACGATAGGCCGAAGGGGAGGACTTGATATTCGAACCAATTCCCTTGCCACTGGAACTGGAGAAATCGCCGATGTGGCCCGAAGATTGGGATTGACAAACAGGCGTCTTTGAGATCGAGACGAACCATCCAATCTCCCGCTCGGAGAAGATCTCGCAAAAGATGGATGCCTTCCATCTTGAAATGGCGGTAAAGCACTCCGCCGTTGAACTCTTTGAGATTGAGGACCAGGCGGGAACCGCCCCCTCGTTTCTGAACCAGAAACACCGAACTGACAAACCCTCTTGGATGGCGGGTAGTAGGAAGAATAGCTCCCTTCGCAAGAAGGGAATCGATTTCCGATGAAATGATCTCCTGATCCTGCAGAGAGAACACCAACGGGGTGGGAAGGAGGGATTGATGTTTGGGCTGGTAAAATTCTATCTTGTAACCCTGAACAGTGTCGAGAACCCATGCATCGTTGGAGATTAACTGCCAATTGTGGAGAAAAAATTGGAGTCTTCCCCCAAAACCACCTCGGTAAAAGGAATCAGCCTCACCTGAATTGTTGGAGTCGCGATGACCCCCTTGTTGTCCTCCGAAGCGACCTTTCCGGAACTGTCTCCTCCCTTTGCGGGAGGGATAGAAGTTAGAACGGGTGGTGAAGCCGGTATCCTGTCCACCTCCGCTGTGGGACTGAAAACCCCGTTGAGAGTTCTGCTGTGTTCCTCGGCCGAACGAACGTCCCCTAAGACGTCCGGCCTTTGCAAAAACCGGCCGAAACGCCCGCCGTAGCGAGGCTTGGGCCTTGTCAAGGCCGCTGAAAGTGGCCACAAAATTCGAAAGTTCTTTAAGGAACGGCTGACCAAATAAGAGCCCCTGAGCCAAGGGACCGGCCTCAGAAGTGGAAAGCTCCGCAAGCCTGGGATCCAGGTGAAGAAGGATGGAGCGACGTCTTTCACATGAAAGCGCACAATTGGCATTGCCCAACTGACAGATGGCTCTCTGAGCCCATTCAATGAGTTCGTCAGGGTTAACGAGTGCAGAAGACTCTTTAGCCAGAACGCCCAAATCTAAAATTTTAGTGAGAGGGCCCAATAAATCCAATAATTTATCCTGGCAAGAACGCCAGGATCTGTCCAGACCTTTTTTAGGGTCTCTAGCGTACTTTTTAAGGTAAGTAACCATGGTCGGATCAACCTCCGGGGTCTCGGCCAGATGGTCCGCCAAATCTGGACGAGGGCACTCGGATCTCAGGCGTGCCCGGACGTCCTTATCAAAAGGCTGGCGAATGTGGGATTGTACATAATCTGCCACCGCTGGGGAAGGCAACCAAGAGGAAGAATGGGGATGCAAAATTTCTGACGGTTCAAAAGTGAGAATGGGAGGATTGGAAGGAGCGTCCACGAAATGCTCCTTGCGAGCCTTTTTCCGAGGAGGAGGTTCAAATTCTGAAGAAGAAGAATGCGCATCATCTGCATCAGGGTCATGAAGAGAAGAAAACGAGGTCCCAGCCGACCCCCTAGTGGAAGCCGTGTCTGAAGACAGTGTCTTTGCCAATCTCTGAAAATCTGACTTATGAGGATTAACAGGGGACTTTGACGCACGGGCAGGAGGTAACCAACCCTGTAGTTGTGCGTAAAGAGATAAATGATGCTTCAGAGGATTAATAGCGCGCACAAGCGCTTTATTCACAGAATGTTGCACCCCTTGATCCAGTGCTTCAACCAAATCCTGCTCCAAAGAGCCAGAAGGATCCTCCTCATAATAATATTCCTCCTCAAAATACTCTTCCATGTTGACACAAAAGTGCAACAAAATTCAATGCCCACAGGAGAAATAACAATCAATAGTGGCCAAAGGCACAATGCAGGGGGAGTGGAAAAACCCCACAGCAAGCCAAAAGTGTAGATTAAAAATCTAAACACTTAATAATAAATTTAAAATGTGGAGGGAGGGCTTGCTGGCAGAAAAACTAGCACTCTAGGCAAAGCCTATGCGTAATTTTACTACCCAGAAGGTTTAAAACAGCAACTGGGCGTAATGAGGGGCAAATACCAAGGCTGTGGGCTCTTAGCGCTAGGAGCGTGCAGTCTGACAGGAGAAAAACGCCTGATGAAATCAACAAATATGGCCGCCGCGCATGCGCGGTAACGACCGCCTGGTATTTGAAATATGCGGAGCACTCGCAGCGATAGCGCGAGCCTCCAAGCCCCTGTCTCCCTCTCCACAGGAAACGCGGGCGCGAAGCGCCCGACAGGAAGGTGAACCACACGCTCCCTGCATGGAATAAGCTCAGCGAGCGATAAAGCAAACAACGCGAATGTAACTATGGCAACATCAAAACAAACGCGCATTAGCGCTACATTACAACCGTAAAGTAATACTAAGCAATATTAAACATGCCACACAATACACTGTATAAACGGTTGAAAAAATACGAAAGAAGGACTTAACTGGCTGCGGAGCAGCAAAGAAAGAGGACATTGTTCTTGCTATATGTCCTTTTATACTGCAGACTCTATGGTTATACACGTCATACCCTGGTGTTTCTGGGTATTGTAGTTTTTTATTGCATATACTGTGTTTTTATTGGCTGCTGAGCATTTCTAGTAAAGAAATGAGAAAGCATAATCGGAGCCTCCTGTCCTGACATAGAATTGTGAGATCTAAAACTGCTATAGAGTCAGTGTCAGTGGTGATGTTAAAGGATAACCCAGAACAATTGTTGTTCATCCAGTGTAGGAATTGACGTAGGACATCGACATCTTGTCTCCAAATGATGAAGATATCGTCGATGTATCTACGCCAAAAAACAATACCTGGAAAAAAGGGGTTTGATGATGTCAGAATGACATTGGTTTCCAATTGGTCTATGAAGAGCACTGCCAGATTTGGGACAAAAATAGCACCCATAGAGGTGCCTTTGATTTGCTGGTAGAAGGTATTGTTGAACATGAAGAAATTGCGAGTAAGGCATAGTTCTAAGAGCTGTAGAATGAAATTACCGGAGACAGCATGAGGGCGTGGGCGTGATTCCAGTATCCTTTGTATGACCACAAGGGCAGCTGTCTGAGGTATATTAATGTAGAGAAACTCCACGTCCATAGTGCATAGAGTCTCTGACAAAGGATCAAAAGGGTGATGTTCAATGATGTTAATCATTGCCATTGAGACTCTAACGTAACATTGAGTGGTAGGGATGAAGTCTTTGATGAAGAAATCTACATATGCGCCAAGAGGCTCCAAAATTGAGCCGCATGCAGAGACAATAGGGCGGCCTGGAGGATTAGAAATACTTTTGTGGATTTTGGGGAGCGTATATATTACAGGAGTACGTGCTGATTTAACATTCAAGAAATTGAATTCCCTTTTTGAAAGGAAGCCGGCGCGGAGTCCGTCTGTAGTCGTGCTGAGGATCAATCCCTGAATCTCTTTAGTGGGGTTTGATGCTAGCCTCATGTAGTGGTCCTTGTTATCTAGTTGGCGTTCGATTTCTAATATATACGCTGTTTTTTCTTGAAGCACTATTCCGCCACCTTTGTCGGCACTTTTGATTAATAGTGAGTCAATATTTTTCAGGTGATTGATAGCTTGTTTTTCTTTTAGTGTGATGTTGAACGGAATAAACTTTTTATTACTCTGTAGACTCGATAGGTCCTTCAGAATAATTTTTTCGAAAGTGATTATCTCTGGGGGTACCATACCAGCAGATGGTAAAAAAATAGATGGGGGCCGAAAAGGTGTGTTAGCCGTATGATCTGGTGTTGGATGCAACTGAAAAAACGCTTGTAGGCGGATGCGACGGAAAAATCTGAGGAGTTCAGTTTGTAGATCCATGAAGTTGGGTGGAATTGTGGGAACAAAGGATAATCCTTTTCTTGAGGAGGGAGAGTTCGTCAAGGGTCAGTGAGTGGGAGGAGAGATTAAAAATGGGAATCACATCAGTGTGCTGTTCAATGGGAGTGTCTGTTATTACCATTGGTAAAAATTGTTGCGTGTCCTCCTCTCTCCGTGTGGATTGTACCATCTACTTTTTTACCATCTGCTGGTATGGTACCCCCAGAGATAATCACTTTCGAAAAAATGATTCTGAAGGACCTATCGAGTCTACAGAGTAATAAAAAGTTTATTCCGTTCAACATCACACTAAAAGAAAAACAAGCTATCAATCACCTGAAATATTGACTCACTTGTAATCAAAAGTGCCGACAAAGGTGGCGGAATAGTGCTTCAAGAAAAAACAGCGTATATATTAGAAATCGAACGCCAACTAGATAACAAGGACCACTACATGAGGCTAGCATCAAACCCCACTAAAGAGATTCAGGGATTGATCCTCAGCACGACTACAGACGGACTCCGCGCCGGCTTCCTTTCAAAAAAGGAATTCAATTTCTTGAATTTTAAATCAGCACGTACTCCTGTAATATATACGCTCCCCAAAATCCACAAAAGTATTTCTAATCCTCCAGGCCGCCCTATTGTCTCTGCATGCGGCTCAATTTTGGAGCCTCTTGGCGCATATGTATATTTCTTCATCAAAGACTTCATCCCTCCCACTCAATGTTACGTTAGAGACTCAATGGCAATGATTAACATGATTGAACATCACCCTTTTGATCCTTTGTCAGAGACTCTATGCACTATGGACGTGGAGTCTCTCTACACTAATATTCCTCAGACAGCTGCCCTTCTGGTAATACAAAGGATACTGGAATCACACCCACGCCCTCATGCTGTCCCCGGTAATTTCATTCTACAGCTCTTAGAACTATGCCTTACTCGCAATTTCTTCATGTTCAACAATACCTTCTACCAGCAAATCAAATGCACCTCTATGGGTGCTATTTTTGCCCCAAATCTGGCAGTGCTCTTCATGGACCAATTGGAAACCAATGTAATTCTGACATCATCAAACCCCTTTTTTCCAGGTATTGTTTTTTGGCATAGATACATCGACGATATCTTCATCATTTGGAGACAAGACGTCGATGTCCTACGTCAATTCCTACATTGGATGAACAACAATTGTTCTGGGTTATCCTTTACCATCACCACTGACACTGACTCTATAGCAGTTTTAGATCTCACAATTTTTCACAAAGATGGCGAACTACTAACACGCCTGTACCGCAAACCTACTAAACGCAACACCCTCCTCAACTATGCCAGCAATCACCCTAGGGCTTTAAGGGATTCTTTGCCGTATTCTCAATTTCTGAGAATTAGGAGAAATTGCTCTTGTAAGGCTGACTACTTCAGAGAGTCAACTGGTCTGGCCTCTAAACTAAAAGACAGGGGTTACCCAAAAAGAATTGTAAAAAATGCTTCTAAGAGAGCCTGGTATTGTCCCAGAGAAGTCCTACTGACCCACAAACCTAAAAAAGAACTGCAGAGAATTGCATGTGTAACTACCTTCTCCCTGGTATCTAACAAATTGAGAAAAACGATACTGCATCATTGGCCTATTTTGAATGCAGGTAGTCTCACCATCGACGAACCTCTATTCGCCTTCAAAAAGAGTAGAAATTTGAAAGATCACCTTGTTAGAGCTGCATTACCTGTCACCTCCAACACTACTCTTACTGCTAGCTGGGGTCTGTCCCCCATCATTGGTCACTCTAAATGTGGTTCTTGCAATGTTTGCTTGTACACTATTGAGGGCAAAAGCTTCACGTTTAAGAACATTACAGTGCACTGTCAATCATTCACCAACTGTAATTCATCCAACGTTATCTATCTCATCCAATGTCCCTGTTTGAAAATATACATTGGACAAACTACGCAAAGAGTCAAGACCAGGATTTGTCAACACAGAAGTCGCATCCGATGCAAGACACTGAATGCACCTCTTGTCGAACATTTCTCTGACGTTAATCACAACGAAGACGATTTACGGTGGACAGTCCTGAAATCCCTGAAGCTACCCCAAAGGGGTGGGAATATGGCACAATTGCTAAACAGAGAGGAACTAAAGTCAATCATCCTCTTTGATTCCATCAACAATGGACTCAATAGAACAGAGGACTGGACATCCTTGCTGTAAACAATTGTAATTCTGTAGTAACGTGTTTTTCACCTCAATCTCACTCACCTAATATGACTTCCATTTTCTGCGCATACTGTCCTAGCATGAAGCCAACCATGTAAGTGTACAAACACCACCGGTGCACACCCTTTAACCATTTTTTCTCCAGTAATTATACTGTAACACATTGTAATGTTACCTGCGGTTTTTGCAATTTCTCATTTAAATGTTACCGCTAAGTATATGCATTTACTCATCATGGTTACTAATTTGTTCCATAGACTGTAAATACAAATATGTATAGAATAGTTCTTTACTTTCCATGGTTTCAGCACATAAGAACCACGTTGCACTGTTGCATGAATTCCTTTTAGCTATTACTTGCTTAAATTCACTTCACTACCTTCTCACCACTTCAAGATGTCTGCTATCGCAGCACCCCTTTCCATCATGGCCCCGATTTCGGTTCGCTTCGACCACATCGGTCTCACAGTCCTTCTTCTATGTTTTTTCCCCCCTCCGGTCCTGGCCATGCCACTACCTACTTAACATGCTGGTTGCCCCGTTGGTTCCCCGCTACTATGCCATAAGGAACAGCAGACCCTTGCTCCCTTCGGCTTCCGGTGACTCTAATTAAGTAAGCCCACGCCAGCAATCTCTCCTCGCCTGAGCAATCCCCTGCTCCCCTCTCCTCCCCACTCACTACCTTCTCCCGCTCTCACAGCTCCGGTACCTCTTACAGCCATTGCCCGCTGTCTCAATTCTGCGCAACCCCCTCCGTCCACCCAGGCACCGAAGGACATTACTCTCCGGCCTTCCCAGCACCCGGTGACTCCATTGGGGTAAGCCCGCGCCAGCAATTGCTTCTTCCCTCAGCTATCCCCTGCTCCAACCTTTTTCCCCCACTGACTACCTTTCCCTCCCACAGCTCCGGTGTTCTCTACAGCCATTGCGCGTTGTTCCAATCCTGTGCTATTCCCGCCTTTGTTTCGCGCACCGAGGCCTGCCAGTTCGTTATTGCCCGGACCAGGACTACTTTCACTTCAATTGAGGTAAACACACCGCCCGTTCACGTTAACTCCTCGCCATTGGCCCCGGGAATTGTTACTTATTCCCTCCCACCTCTTTTGTCCTAGGTTCGTCCTGAGACACTCCCGTGCCTCCCTTCCTGTACTGGGCACTCATAGAGCATCATGCAAGGTTAGCGTACAAGTATACCTGCCAGCATGATACAACCTCACTACGCCGTTTTCCGTCACATTGGGACCTCCCATATTCTCGTCAATAGCGCGGTCATTGTCCACTGCGTAACACCTTTAGCTTTAAGAGCACCTTATCGGTCCTCCCTTGAGTAGACTACGTGCCGCCATTCCCTGTGTTGCCACCCTTATGGTACGATTGAGGACATCACTCTTACCGCCAACAGTTTTCAAATACACAATCAATGTGGTTTCATGTATCACTTTCACCACACGGTTTTTCCACAAAGACTACGCGAAATAGCACTCAGCTAATATGGAATTTGTGTCCGCATGTAGCACAGCGTCATGCTCACTTCACCTTTTCCTTACTATTATGTGTATATATGCTCTTCACTACCTGAACGGTTGTTTACATGATATGCCTGATTAATGGTGGACCTTATTAAGTGTTTAATTCTATTTATCTTCTCCTCTTTCCTCCCCCCTTTTTCCTGTTTTAATTTTACAGGCTTTTAAATTTTATCAGGCAACTGTTTAGTTTTTAGTCCTGATGATGATCCCACTGTATTAGGAGCTAGGGATCGAAACGTCGACTTGTTTAGCAACACCGCAAATTAACCATTGTGTAAACTATATTGTGGTGTCTGTTGGTATGAGCTTACTTAAGATCATTGCGTAATGTAAGCCACCTATTGCTCCCAAAGTTTTTGCCTGCTATTTCGTCTTTTTTCCATTCTTTCAATTCCTTTTCTTCCAAGCTCGGTACAGGATTGTGCCCTTGTTTCATCTTTTTATTGTTTCCTTTATTTCGTTCATTCCCTATGTATTGTTTTGAATAAATGTTCCTCTGTCCGGCTGGACATTGGAAGACTTTCCATAGTGCTCTCAGCAGTCTAGGTATGGCATTGAAAATATTTACTCGTCAAAAAGAGTGAGACTCAGTATGCTGCCTAGGAATTAAATGATGCAGGAAAATAGCGAATTCATACATAAATAATATTTAAAGCTGAGAAACAGTAATGAACAAAAGGAGAAGTCTAACACAGAAAGGGAAGGGTTACAAAAGAAAAGATGGAAATAAATACACCGAATAAATAAATAAACAAATAAATAAATAAAATAAATGGAGGCAAACACTTGCCAATGTGAAATGCAGCAATATCCAAATTACAATGAAAAAGCTACATTCAGAGTAGGAAAATATGAGAAAAAAAAAGAAAGTCACAAAGAATGACATTATGAGTTCCAAGGAAATACAGCAACCTACATGCTAACATTGCAAACACTTTACATACTGCAACACCAGACCACCATGCCTAAAATAGAGGGGCATATTTACAAAAAAATTACACAGCGGAGCGCATCAAGCCATCTTGTTGCGCCGAGCTGCGTCATTAGGAAAGTGCAGGCATGGGTTGTATTTACAATGAGACACATCCTTGTGCTTTCCTCTGCGCTGGCACACAATAGGCTGCCTAGCGCCAGTGCAGGCGCCCTTTGACACTGCGTTGCAGTGTCTGCGTTGCTGGAAAGATTGTTTTTGTGGAGGAAGGGACGCCTTCCTGCACATAAACAATCATTGATGACGTTTTCTTCCTACATGTACTGCAGAATGCAGCACACACAGAAAGAGGAAAAAACAAGGAGAAATAAAGGTATTTTTTCTTGTTGAGCCACTTTAACGCTTCCCCTGTGGATGCGTTAGAATCTGATGCATTCTCAGGTTTACGAATACTTGTAAATCTGGGAATACGTCAGAATCATTAGGTGTTGAGTGGAAACACCCACAGCAACACCCATGGAACGCACCTTTCACTCATAGTAACTTGTGAAAGGGGGCCATATTACAAGGCCATGAAAAGCCATGCAGGGTGGCTTTGCGTGGCTTGGTAAATATGGGCCAGAACACTGCGCCACCGGAGCATCACAAAAAGCAATGCTCCAGTGGCACAAGGGGCTTGTAAATATGCTCCATAATGTCATAAAACTCAGTTGCCTCAGTCAAAGTGCCACCCATAGTCATAGAGGTTAATTCACATAGCTTTGGTTCACAGTGAAAGAAGTGATTATAGTTGCTGAATGACTTTCTCACAGCAGCGGGAGTCAAACAAAAACTGCAGCATCTGGCGGAAGTAGTGGGACATGAAGGTTAGGAGCTAATCAGAACATTCTCTCCTAGAAAGACTGATATGTACAGAAACCTCAAAGAAGCACTGTGTACATTCTTCAGAGCAAATTGGCCATGAAGTGACGCAACGTTGCACAGCAACCAACGTTTCGGTGAGGCATTGCGTGAGAGGGAGCGAGCAGAACTGAAATCTGCAAAGATAGGGCATTGTTTCTCCTGCTATCTTTGCTGGCACACGTTTGGCTGCTTTGCACCATACACACACGTTTGCACCATTGTGGAAGGGTGTGAATGTGATGTCTAGTATGGGCTTACTACTAGAAGGGTTCCAACATCCAGCACAGTGTTAATAAACGTAGGCCTTCCACTCTAAAAGAAACATGGACTGAAAACAGCGTTTTCATATTTGGCATGACAGAAGCAGTGCTTAATTTGAACCAGTGCTTTCCAGTGCTTGGCACCGGCACTAAATTGTCAACACCAGGTGCTTGGAACATTCTGCCACAAGGTGGCGCCATCTCAGATGACCACAACAACAGTCAATTATTGATTCAATATACATTAACAAGCATTTGCAATTCAATAGGTCTCGCATTTACGCGAGTTTGAGCTATTGGCATCGTAAAGGACAATATATTTTATTTAAGTTTTGGTTTTTAAAACATACATAAAAGGCATTGTCATTTACAATGCCAATAGCTTAAACTCTCGTAAATGCAAGACCTATTGTATTGCAAATGCTTGTTGGTGAAAGGAAACACTGCAACGACCGACATTCAGGTGATCTGCCCCTCGTTGTACATACAGCCAATTTTAGTCAATATCAGGTACTCTTGCAGCTACCCCAATCAAAACTATTCACCGACCACGGGGTATTTTTACTGAACAAGTAAATTAGGTCAGCATTTTAACATCACAGGACTTACCGTCCCCAGCACATAACAGTTACTGCGTATGTACAGTGACAAATATTTACACAGCACCTCTAACATGTCCCCTGTAGACCAAATTGGAATATTAAACACCCTTTAATCCAAGCGCTGTAAATGGCGCTATGACCCCCGACTCAAATCGCAAAGCTATTCCATTTCGATATAGGTTTAAAGCGCTATAAAGGGTGCCGTCAGGCCACACCTAAAGCTCTTTAGGCATGGCAGAGCGCACAGAAAAGCTGTATAAATACCTTCAGAACATACATGCAAACAAGCATGACTGAGGCGGCATAACACCGATTTTTTTAATGCCAAAATTGCTTTATTCTACGGGTCTCCTGCGTATAATTGCCTCTACTTTAATTTAAGTCGGTGGGGGGAATCCATTCCTCTGATTTGTCAAGTTTATTTAATTATTTAGGTTGATTTATGATTTATTTTTTCGAAATCTCCCTCTTTCCCCTTTTCAAATGTCGGCATGTGCTCTCCACTATATAATACAATGCGTGCCCGTGGATACATGGAAGGTATTGAAGTGGCAAAACAAAAGTAAAAGGTTTGGACTACGAAGATGTCAATGTGGAAAATCTAAGGTGAACCAGGTTCAAATCTTCTGTTTCCAACTCCCTTGCACAGCTCCTAACAGGTACCGTTTGCTTCTTCAAACAAGGGACTCGTTTGACTTACTAGCCAATGCACCATAAACAAGCATTGAAAATGCAATAGGTCTCGTCTTTGATTAAGTTAAAGCCATTTGCTTTGCTAATGGTATTGTATAGCAAAGCAAATGGCTTTAACTTAATCAAAGGCGAGACCTATTGCATTTTAACGCTTGCTCCCGGACTGCAGTGACAGCAGGCACATCGATGTGCGCGTGCTCACACTGCTCACTTCTCACTAGTGGAGAAGTTACAGAATGGTGTCATGCCAGGTGAGCGCTGTAGGAGAAGGGAAATCTAGTGGCGGACGGTGACATTTGAAAGTGGTGGGCGTAAAATGTTTGGCATACTTCAGCATAGCGAGCGAGCGTTGCGTGCGAGCCCGAACAACCTAAGGGGGGTTCGGGGGGGTTCTTCCCCCAGAGAAAATTTAGAAAAAAGAGTGGAAAAATGGTGCATTTACAAGCAAATTTGAGAAAGCAGAAAGGTTAATAAAGCAATGAAGAAAGTGCAGTTATTACAGTAATAAAGAGATCATGTCATATAACATAGGTAGCTGCTTATTCAGTATAACCACAGAGCTTCATAACAGACTTTGAGATATAATGCATTTCTGAGTACCTCACAGGTGTTTTTTATTTAACAAACAACTAAACAGGTGGTCGGAAACTAGCAGCATTGCACATACATATGTTTACTTTTTGTATCTAAAATCAGCACGTCTGTCTTTAAGAGCAGCAAACTTTTCAATTACTTGAACGTTAAAATCAGAGATATTTTTAACTAACTTGCTCTCTATAGAGAGCATTGCCAAAGCATTTAGTCTTTCCTGAAGCATGGTGTTCCTTAGGAATGTCTTAATCCTCTTTAAGGCAGAAAAAGATCGTTCTGCCTCTGCTGTTGTCATAGGAGTGGTTATGACAATTTTAAGTAAAGTCACTGTCTCTGTAAATGTCTTTTCCATATTAAGCTTATGAATTAAAGTCAGCAAAGCCCTGGCATCTCTGGCATTTCGGTACACAGGCATTGAGTACATTACAGTCAGCTCACTTTTGAGGTCCTCTTGGTTGAGCATAGGATAAGCTTCCACAGCCTCATGCAGAGCATGCTCAGGGAAGGATTCACCATATTTTGCAAAGTTTTGACTTTCCAATAATGCGGCACTCACCAAATGTTTTGTGAAAGCAAAACGTTCTTGTGCATGCACAATTACAATGTCACATATCTCCTTTGCATTTCGGACCAGAGTGGTGATGTTTTTCCTGTGGTTTGAAAAAGTTGAAGCCTCTGGCAGTTTGCTGTCTAAATTGTCAACCTCATTTCTCACTATGCTTATGCGCTCGACAAACATAGCGGTATTTCTTTTCACAGAGACAGTATCGATCTCTCGTGCTTGTAACTGATTGTATAAATTTTCGACAGCTGACATTATGTCTTGAAATAAAAACAGAAAGAACTGAAACTCTCTAGTGTTCTAGCAAAGCCACGGGCTTCACTTTGAGTTTTGAAATCAAAGGTTTCATTGACTTCTATATTATGAAAACATTTCACAAGGTCCTCCCTATATTGATATATTAGTTGGACTGTACGTATGTTAAAGTTCCAACGAGTTGAGGATCCCCTTGGAACCCTTTTGTCCACAATCTCCTGAAGTGCTTCCGTTCTTTTTGGGGAACGTGAGAAGAATGCTGCCATGCCTCCTACATCCTGAAAGAAAATTCGTGTCTCGGAGATCTTTGATACTGCCTGCTGCATAATAAGATTAAGTTGGTGGGCGTAACAGTGCACGTAATGAGCATAAGGGTACACATCTCTAATTCTTTTCTGTACTCCACCAAGGCTTCAACTCATTACGGACGCACCATCATAGCTTTGTGCAATACGTTTTTTTTTTTGGTGCACCTCTGGAAAAATGAAGTTCAGTTGACGCAGTATAGCTGCAGTAATGGTTTCTGCAGTAGAGTCTCTTAAATGAGTGAAACCATAGAACCTCTCCACAACATAATTGTCATTGTCCAGGTACCGAAAGACTAATACGGATTGTGTTTGTGTGGCCACATCAGTGGTGTCATCAGCCTGAATAGCCACAAAGTCTGTGTTTTGGAACTCTTGGACAATATGGCTTCTCATAATTTCGAGCATACACTCAAGGAGTTCATTTTGTATAGTTTTAGAGGTGCCCTTAAAGACTGTAGCAGTTGCTAAATGTGCTTCCATTTTCTTGTCTATGCTTGCTATTAAATCCACAAGGCCTTTGAATATTCCTGGATTTGTGGAATCTTCAGATTCATCATGGCCTCGCAATGCCAGTTCGAAAGCACCACAGAAACAAATGCAATCAATTATTTTTGATAGTATGTGCCTATTCCAATCAACTGCTTCATTGTGTTTCTGTATTGTTTGGCGGTATGCACTGTTTATGTGCTGCTCAATCGATGTGTCTCCCAACATTCCCAGTCTTGTTACGTTTTCCATATGCTTTCTTGTGTGTGCATGCTTTTTGATTTTTTCAGACAGATGCTTCAAGTCTACCACTCCTTCTCTTGTCCAAGTAAAATCACCATTAAACAGCAAGCAGGGGAAGCAGAACAGTTTGTTTCTTGACGGACACCCTGTAAGCCATTCAGCTTTTGTGTACCAGGTGTTTGAGAATGTACGTGTGTACAATTTTCCTCTGTCCTGGGTAACTTGTTGTAGTTGTAGGTCTGGCCGATCAGGTCCTAATCTCTTTATATGTAGTTTATCTTGTAGTGGCCGTGCATGGAATGACCGTGTAATCAATTGTTCTACCGTATTCATCATGGATGTCGATGCTGTCCTTACCAATAGAAACAAGCCTGTCAATAGCCAAAGTACAACGTATAAGATTTGGTGCAATAATATCAAATTTCAGTATAAGTACATCTATCATGTGCATTATCGCAATATATCTCCAAAGCTCCCCTTTGGACAACAGGACTGCTAAAAATACAGCCTTACTGCCTACTGCCTCTGTGTGCCATAGTGGTTGCTGAAGACACTGCAAAAGAGACTGTTTGAGGGCCTTGAACAAGGCAAGGAAGGAATAGATAGTGCCTTTAACAACCGTTATTGCCCAAAGCACAGGGCTAAGGCTCAGTATTAGTAAATGCTATCCACTGAGAGAACAATCTTCAGAATGTGCACCCACCCCAACCACCATCTAGAGTGACCAGTGACCACAAACATAGCCCTAATTCCAATCTAAAAAAAGATATCATCAGTTTCCTTACATTTAACACTGTTGTTTGCTGGGTTGTAGACGGGATGAAAGAGCAGCAAAGGAGGTTGGGTCCTCCTGTTCTCTGTCCAAAAATTGCCCAAAAATTAGGTAGTGGACCGGTTCAGTTAATGTTTCAGGCTTTACCAGGTGCTGAAATTAAAAATATAACAATTTATTTTTGAAACATTAGGGTAATCAAACAAAGACTGGGGGGAAAAAACATAACACTACAATTTTTACCTGATGTTTTTTTATTTATTTGCAGAGTTTTAAATAGCACTGGCTAGACCCGGAGGTATCAGAGCGCTTTACATGAGGATCAGCGAGTTACAAGTTACAAGATGTAGACAAAGATATAGGAAAAATTAATGGAGAATGACTTTACCACTGCTCCCAAATACACTGCCTCTTAGAGGCAGTCAGAGCAGCTATGCTCGATCGTTAGAATTTCAACACCTTTTTACTCCCCACTGTAGGAAAGTTCAGCAGCCGCCACTTAAAGATCCGACTTTATAGGTGTTTACAACAATCCTGATGGCCACGACCTTTCAGGAATGCCCCGGTTCCCACTAATTTCCCTCAACTAACGCCTGTGGAAATAGGAGCCCATTCCCCACCAATGAATTTTCACACATATACATTTGATCTGTCAACATAAAAGTCTGGAAATCCTAACCCAATAAATCAAGATCTGTCCTTTGTTGCCACAATAGCTGTTTGCAGATTCTTTAGCTGAGTCAGAGGGAGGAAATGTGCATTCATTGTACTTCACTACATCAGCTCTTTTTTTACTTCAACTTAATTCCAAATTCAAAATAATTATTTACAGTAAATACCCTCTTGTGTTACTCAGTGTTTCACACATTATAATGATTGGTCCTTAATTATATATAGAAGTGATGCTTATCATTGCCACGTCTTGTTTACTGAAGGTACAATTCCATGATCACTGAAACAGGTAGGCTGTGTTACTAATGTTCCAATTCAGAGTAAAAAGCAGAAAAACATGCCCTTGTGATACTTTGAGCAAAATGCTGCAACAATTTTTACTGGCTTAAACCATCAGGAATTGCATTTAGTTCAAATGCAAGAAAATCGTTAGCATGCTGCAGGGCTCCCAAAATGCTTTGCGGGAAACGAGGTGCATAGAAAGTGCAACATGGAAGAGGGAATGTGTTTTTTATCTTCGTACCCTAGCTGAAGAGACCTTTTTCTACATGGCCTCAGTTCGCTCGAAGCATTTTAGGAAACAAAAGCTGGTGTAAAGCACGCGCCCCCAGGGCAGCCAACAGCCCTGATGATATTAATATGTCTGTTACCGAACTGCTCAATTCAATTAACTAGCGCTATAATCTACGCAGCCATGGTACGCTCCAGCCATCTCCCCCGCACATTGTCCAGCGCGTCTTTTTTGGAATTAAATTGACCACTTTATGATGAAAATATGTCGCCTCTTTTCATTTAGACCTTCCTCACAAATCCCAATCCCTCAAGAAAATAACAGTGTATCCGTCCAATTGGGCTCATGGGCTGGCCTATTACTCAATGGGTGAAGTTGTTGACATGTCTCGAGGACATGATTGCTGACAGGTCCGCGAAATCAGAGAGATGGAGCTATGGTCGCAGAGGAGACACGCACCACATCATCAACCAGGAGTTTTTTTTGATTGACATACAGTTATATAGGGAATTAATCTCCTAGCTTTGACGAGACAACGGGCTATGACATGACACAGGTACGTCGCACTATAGCTAGACAATGCAAATACTTGCACAACAAATTACAAAGCAAAGAAAACACAAAATATGTAAGGCCCTAATACAATATGTGTTTCCCACCTACGTGGCTCCAGTTCTCAATTTATCGAAACTTCGTGAAAACATGGCGTCGAGACAAATCTACCCAAATATGACTCCCATTTTTTGCCTTTAATGATAAATACAGACAGAATGTTTTCGAAGTTACACTGGGCATTCATTTTCGTATGCGGGAGGGGGGAGGCCGGGAAGTCTGACCTCGGAGCAATAGTACTGAAGTAAATGCTTTCCTCATCTCCCTGTGTTTTAATAAAGTATTCACTTTTTTTCTACTCACTCAATTACAATGCTGCCATCAGTTCAAATTACAGGTCAGAGATATGCTGCCTAATGTATGTACAGCCTGTTCTCTCCCACTAATAACCTGTCATTCCCAGGATTTGAATGTCACAATACAGGCCGCTCTGGTAATGCTCTCCGGCAGTGCTCTGATGAAAACTTTGGGCAAATCATGAAAAATATTTCAGTCCCGAATCAGTGGAGGGTTACCGGGGACGGGGAGAGCCTTTCATCCTACCCTGACCCCGTGATCTGACAAGTGACACCTGCAAAATGAACGATCCTCCAGCCGAAATTGTTTAACTGTAGCCTAATCAGTTTTATTATCTTGCTAATCCGGATATCAGCCGTTTCATCAGAATGGGAGATATGCATATCGTGAATTATTTTGACACGGAGACCTTTTAATTTTTGCCGGCAATATTTCACCGCTCCAATCAGGGCCTGCACTGCAGTCGGGGATGCGGCTCGCCTCCTAGGGTGTCAGAGGACAGTGCACTCCTGACAGCACCAAATCATCTGGGAGCTGTAACGAGCTATTGCCGCAATTATTATTATCTGCCCTAGTCATGCATTTCATTACAGCGCGGCTCGGGCAGCCGGAGATTTCAGATGCAGGGCAGTGTTATTTGGCGTCGCCGCCATTTTACGAGCTCGCGGGCCTCGGTCGTGTCATTCAGACCCGTCTCCAATAGGCTGCGCGGGAGTAATATGTCTTGTCTTGTCTATGTATTGAAAGTTCAAACTTATACACTTTGTATAAATCGGTCACCAGACTGCAATAATTATTATATGTGGGAAATGAACTAATTAGGAAACTAGGGCACACAAGCATTGGCGAATGGCGAAGCCAAAAGGTCTGGCCTTTCATTACGATAGACACGTAACTGAGCAGTGGTGGAAGGAGTGAAGTCTGGCCTCCTGCCATGAACTTGACTGTGGACATCGGTGTAGTCATTCGTCCTACCCTTTCATCCATCCATTCATTCAGATGTATCCATCCATCAAGCGTTATTTATAGCAGGGTAATGAATTGGCGTTGCGGAGCTGAAAAACACACTGAACCCAATAACTCTTAACGAATAACTGTTAGTGTTACACACACATTAATAAAAAAACGTACATTATGGAAAGAATAAGAATTAGATCGATGAATGGATAATGGGAGAACTCTCTCTCGACGACTCGTGCTCGTGACTGCCTGACTGGTGAGGTGACTCGACAGTGTGCAGGCGCACTGGCGCGGTGACGAGGTGTGCCGACAGCGTAGGAACGGCCAATCACTACTGCAGGGCTTCACATTTGCCGCAGTGTGATTGGCCATACGCGGCACCATGAGTCATCATGATGATGACCATGCTGCTGCACTGCGCGTGTGGTGAAAGACAGCCAATCCTGGCGCTGCATTACCAGTGCCACTGCACCAGCAGCGCCAGGATTGGCTTAAGAGCAGGGTTACTCCCTGCCCATAATGAGACCCGGGGGGCTGCGTCATGAGAAGCACCCTCGGGTCCCAGTCGCCACTGAAGTCGATGGGTGCTATAGCACTACAGCACACACACGTGTGCGCATGGTCGGGCCAGGATTCAACAATAATAGCCCAAAACGTGACATGCGCAGTAGTGAATTGAATCAATGTCAGCGCTATTCCAACGTCAGCGGCAGCCCCGCCCCCACACACACCCACACAGACTGCTGCGAGTGAGTGCGCGGCGCGCGCTCGCTTGTCACTGACTTCACACTGCATCCTGCACTCTAGTGTGCTGCGCTGCCATTTGATTTGCAAATAACAATTGGGGGAATTATAATTTATTATTTGTGTCACTGTGACTGTGCGTGGGCCGTGGGACGGAGGGGCAACGCCCCAACGCCCCCAATGGACGCACTGCCTCTTTAAAGAGTCATTTTCTCTCTGGATTTCCCTTCTCTTTTTGAAATTCAGGAGCAGCAACATTGTTGTGGTGTCACCAGGTCTTTAAGTGGGAGCTTTTTAAATAATAAATACAAGTAATAGTTGCGGCGTGTTTTTCACTAACAGTCATTGACAAAGCCAATAGTCCTGACTTCTTGTAGGTATGATGTTACTTGTTGTAGGTAAGATGTTACTTGTTGTTTCATATATATGGATGCAATGACAGAAACAGCAAAATACAAGTCGGATGGGACACTGCTAAGCACAGATTTCTAGCATACGTGATTTTAAGCGACACCCTTAATTATATTGGCCACGCCCCTTTGAGAGACCCTTCAGTTTTTTCATCCCACTTAAAGCCCTGGCTGAATGGGACCCCGGGGGTAACATTGTTGTGGTGTCACCAGGTCTTTAAGTGGGAGCTTTTTTAATAAAAAATACAAGCCATAGTTGCTGCTTATTTTTTTTTATGCAACTAACAACCATTGACAAAGCCAATAGTCCTGACTTCTTGTAGGTATGATGTTACTTGTTGTAGGTAAGATTTTACTTGTTGTTTCATATATATGGATGCAATGACAGAAACAGCAAAATACAAGTCGTACGGGACACTGCTAAGCACAGATTTCTAGCATACGTGATTTTAAGCGACACCCTTAATTATATTGGCCACGCCCCTTTGAGAGACCCTTCAGTTTTTTCATCCCACTTAAAGTCCTGGCTGAATGGGACCCCGGGGGCGAATGGAGGGTTGCCTGCCCTCCCCCGCGCTGCTGGGGTCTACGTTACGCCTCAGCAGTGTGCCCATATATATATCGAGTGAGTGACCCGTCCCCGAAAGGGTCTTGAGATCTATACAACACTGTGTGGTGTTATAGGCGTGTTCTATCTTGCATAACGTGCACCTTCAAATGACCCTGCAGGAAAATTGCTTGAGAGCTGGCGGGACAGTGGAGAAGTGTACAGTGAAGACCATTGGCCAGACCGATGACAGAGGGGAAGAAAGAACAGCTTATTCCCCCTGTCACTCAAGTACCAGATTTTTTGCTTATCGAATGATCTGTGTGAATAGCGAACGCTGCCTTGGGCTGTTGCCCATCCTCAATGGCGCGCATCACGGACGAGCATATCGTGTGCCTTCTAATTAGTGACTCAGCGCTCATCAGCTTGGCGTGGGGTAGCAGCGCATCTATTACCTTATTTAGTAAGAGTGAGCATATTTTCACTGCAGCTATCTCTGTGCCTGAAGTTTTATTTATTTTCATTTTTTATTTTTTTTTGGTACGACGGTGCAAGATATCCATCGGTGCACAAGATGTAATCGTTTCTGTCCACAAGATTGCTGTTGGTTCAGGATAATGAGTGGTTGGCCTGTGGTCACGAGAGGCCTCCTAGACGCTGGTTCTACTTACTCCGTGCACCTAGCAAGAAGCATCAGCCGGATGTAAGATGCCATTCAATCGTCATCTTCCAAACTTATATTGCGCTATAATCACCCACAAAAATGAATAAACACAAAAGCATCTTGGGCAGGGTAGCATTTAAGACAGGTCAGGAAAGGCTTGTTTTCAAAACTTTTTCGAACGGCAGTAATTCCGGTTTCAGTTTCCGAGCCTCTGTGAGGTGGTTGGCTGCAAAAGTGAAAGCGATCGTGAAAGCGATCGCGCAAAGGCCACGCTAGTTAAAAGCACATGCGAAGCGGCATTTTCGTTGCTATGGCAACAAAATGGTGTGGGACTGTCCACAGTCCCTACGGACACGCTTGCTGTTTGCTTTGGACAAATGGCGAGAGCAGCCATGTTTGTCCATGCAGACGCGTGCATGAAAGCCCTCGGCAGAATTGATTCTAAAAGGTACTCACAATGGCGAGGGCAACGCATGCGCTGCTTTTGCCAGGCGAGACCTAAAACGAAACTGGGAGTAAGCAATGTATGTAAATTGCCCAAAGTTGTATATGTTTATATTGGCTTTTATTCGGGGTGAGGGTGGTTAACTTGAATGTTCCGTCGCACAGGCATGGGTCAGTGAAACGAAAAGAGTCTTTGGCCACTCCTCGCTTAGGTTGACAGTAAGGCACAAAGCTATGTAGGAATTAAGCAAGATTCACGTCACGTGGCTGCAAGTAGGTTTGACACCTTCAGGCCGTGTTTTAGTCAACCGTATGTAACGTTGTGTTCAGGGACTTGTAGTTTCACTTTTGTCCTACACACGAGTGAGCTACAAATCCTACTAATAATAGCACTATTTGGTGGAAAACCTGACTTACTGCACTTTCATTGCAAGGTTGCAAAGAATGGACCCCCATGGCCTGGTGTTCCACTGTAAAAGTCTACAGTCAAGGGTACGCTGTGGGCTCCTCAGAGCCCGGTGCGACTGCACCTATTGCACCAACAATAGCTAAGCCCTAACTTGATTTTATGTCATGTGATATGGGACATGCACGGTGCATTCTGGAATGTTCTACATGATGGTGGCTAATCCAGCTGCAGCTGTCTCTGGATGGACCGTTTGACCACGTTTGAAATGACCTCGCGATTGTGCCTCCCTTGGAGCTTTTTATTTTCTGGTTGTGCGCCCCTTTGTCGAACCGTGCTGGACACATACAGCCCCCTAGGGTGCGGCTGGCATGGTAGTGGTGCGCGCTCCCCCTGATAATCTGTCACCGAGCAGGCGTAACGGCCAGAGGTGCCCACTTTGGAACTGGGGAACCCGGTTCGAGTCTAGGCGTCGCCTCAACAACCTGTGATTCTGGGCAAATCACTTAATCTCCCCCTACCTACCCAAAATGAATGTATCCTTGTGAAACGTAACTTTTCAAAGCAGTGGGCAAAGGTTCTGTAGGGGACCTTAAGGATTGGTGCACAGGAGACTCCTTCGATTAGGAGTCACGTGGCATGAAGAATACAAGGACCTCCAGCGAATCACCTGAAAACCCCAGGAAAGGGCAGCGGCCGCCAACAGTTGTGGAAAGGTTTGTCCCAACAGGAGGTCTGCACATTTGCAGAGAAGGGAGATGTCTGACCAGAGATGAGTCTGTCAGGAGGGAGGTGGGTGTCTGCACATCTGTAGAGGAGAGAATATTCTGAAAGATGACACCTGTCGAGTCAATCAGAAGTCTTCATATATGTAGGGGAGCCCTGTGTTTAGGGGAGAAGCCTGGGTGTTTGTAGGTGGGAGAGGTCAGTAAGCAGGTAACGGGCAGATGTTTTCACATCTGTAGGTGAGAGAGGCGAGCACCGAGCTGTAGGGGAAACAGAGGTATGCACTTCTGCAGGGAGAGATGCACAATCCGTGATATACGGAGGGGAGTGTACATGTCTATAAGGGAAGGGGGTGTGCATCTGCTGGCAGATGTGTGTATCTGCAGGGGAGGGAGCACAGAAGTCTTCACGTCTGGAATAATGTGATTTATTTGAAATATGGTAGTTCATGTCACACATCTGTGCTGCGCACAACTGTTATTACTATTACACAAGTCAACTGAACTCGGCTTAACGTCCTCACAAGGATTGAAGGCTGAGTTGCTAACTGTAGACCACAGCAGACGTCAGCAGTGAGCGTTAAACCGGTGAGCCATCCTATCTCCTATGAGGACCGATGCCTCAGCTCATTAGTAAAAGGCATATGTGACATATTCACGAGAGAGGTCGAGCTGCACATCTGTACATGGGACAACAGCTCTCCACAAAGGTAGGATGAGAAAAGTACACATCTGTGGAAGAACGTCTGTCTGCACGTCTGTAGAAGAGAGCGGTCGGCGCTTATGTAAGGGAGAGAAAAACATCTGCACATCTGACGAAAGAAAGAAGTTTGCACATCTGTAGCATGAAAAAATCTGCACATCTGCAGACTTTTAGAGAAGCCGGAACATCTGTAGAACGAAAGACAAATACACATCTGTGCTAGAGAGGTGTGCCCGCAGCTGCAGGGCAGAGCTGGCCCTCTCAAGACCGAACATGATAGCACATTACCACACTAATGGGAGGTGCATCACATATTACATATGTGTAATAATGACAACCCTGTCCAATATCGGAGGGCAGACACCAGCATTAACCAGCTGCAGGCCAAAGGCCAGCCCCCTTCAGACAGCGATGACAGCCTCTCCCCCCTCTCACCACAGGCACCACATTCCAGTTCAGGACTGTCATTCAACGCCCCGGTGCATCCTGGGAGTTGCAGTCTCTGGCACAAGCCTCAGCCCACAGTGGTTTGGAGACCCAGCAAGCACCGCAGCTCTGGTTGGGTGCAGGTGGCGAGGCCTCTGTGCCCAGCTCATAAAAGGCCAGCTTTGTGGGGCCAGGGCAGGGCCAGCCACCCACCCCCGGTCTGACTCCGCTCTGAAACGCTTCCTAACACCCGATGGGGGAGGAGGGCTGGTCTGTCCTGCGAACAGCTGCAGAGCGTTCCTCGCCTGTAGGACTCGAACGAGGCACCTACAAATGTAACCCAAGCCTTTAATGGGTGGAAGTGTAAATATTGCACATGCTGCGAGATAATGTGAACTGATAATTGTGAACTGAAGTCTGGGAGGGAAATGGCCTGAGAAAGGGCTGAGAGGTGGTGTTGCGAGACAGGAGATGGAAAGGGTTGCCTGAACTGAGGGGTATCACAAAGAGGGCACTGTGATGTAATGTGGCCAGACGAGAGTGAAGGAGTGTCTGAACTGCGAGGTGGGAGGGCTTTGCATGTATAAGTGCGGGCGAGGTGTTGTGGACTGAAGTGAGGGGAAGTCTGACCTAGTCACGTAGAAGCGGCACAGACATCAGGAGGAGAGTGATGCCTGAGCTTATGGACATAGAAAACAAGCCTCTAAAAGGAATTTTAAGTTAAATGCAAAGAAATATAGGAGAATTACCAGACCAGTAACCTGATCCACAACAGATTGGCCAATTGCGTGCTGAAAGCCACACGCAAAGTCCAATAGAAAGTGTGGGAAATAAAAAGCGACACGCACGAGTTTAGTGAAAGTCTGGAGAAGTCTGTAATGATAACAAGAGGCCCTCTGCTTGGTGCGGCGCATGTGTGCTGCCCTAGGCGAGACCTAAAAAAATGACTCTTACCTGCAGCCCAAGCCATTCTTTTAGCTTCGGAGGCCTGGAATAGTGTGAATTGTCACACTTGTAGGAGGGTGAAGGTTAGTAGTTGTATTGTTACTATCACTGGCAGGGTCAATGTGTAGCACAAGCTGCAGTGGCCCCCTGACGAGAGTCCTGACACATTTATTTACAGATAAACACTGGCCAGAAGTTAGTCTTTACTCATTAACAGAGTTTGTTGTAAGGTTAGAAAACCCGGAACCACTTTGCTTCTTCAATACATCCATGGCCAATGATGCAATTCAACCTCGAATCATTGAAAGCTGCTTGCCAACAACAGCACAGCACAAATGTCTCAACAGACCATTCGTATTCAAGAAAGTCTGCGACAAAACCAAAACTGACAAGCTAATCACGAAAAAACCTTGCCCCTCTATGCAGGAAAGGATGGTAAGAAAGAAAACACATCTTACCCATTTTAAAAATAAAGGTGACTGAGAGAGAAACAAAGAGAAGTGAGAACAATTTTTCTTTCTAAAAACATAAATCAATCAGCAATGAAACATCATAGTAACAAGGTGTTTTACAATGCCATTGTCCAACAACGTACAAAGTGGAGGAGGTGAATAAAGTAAAGCCCGGGTCTTTCAAGGGCAGGGCTGAAGGAGCCCAGAAAACATGAGAGAGCTGTGCATCAGAAAATACATCAAGGAGCACAGTCCCCTCCAAAGAGGTGTCAAGCAGTGATGCAGTCCAGAAAGTGGAATAGATAATGGTGCTGCCAAGACGAGCAAAGAAAAAACAAGCCGCAGAGCATCCACCAAAATAGGCAGATCTTGGAACTACAAATACAGGCAGAGAAAGCAAGGCCAAGAAAACATCTCTACAGGTGACCAAGTCTGAGAAGCACCTCCATTCTAAACACAGGGCCCAAACTGACAATTCGGTGCAACCACTGACGTGTGTAATAACACAATCAACACAACATGTCTGCTGGAGTCACAGAAGGACATGAACATTGATTGCGCTGTCAGCAGCAACAGGTGCAGCTCGGCGGCCTCAACAACATTCTAGTAGTCAAAACCAGATGGATCGAAAGACTCCTGCAGTGGTGGAGTGGAGGGGGGATGGGAATGCTGAGTTGGCTTTCTTCAAGAAGGGAGGAGCTCTCACTTTGGAGATGTGTCACATTTCACTAAGGAAATCATGTAGGGATGACCCTGGCACCAAGGGGATGACTGTCTGACAACTGGATGCCTCTTCCTGTTTGAGGAAAATGAAAGGGAGGATGCCAGGGAAACAAAGGACATTCCATTGCATGGTAAAGTAGGGATGACATGGGTGGAGAGAAGTCCTCCTCTCCTAGAAGTACGGGAATGACTAGTAGAGAAAACATTTGATAACGAATAGTAAGTAATTTCCCAGTGCATGTCTGATCTGTTCGCCCACTGCTGGCAGACACAACAACATTTCTATGTTTCTGTTACATTACAATGTTATGTAAGATCTGCCGTCTTCTTCCATTCATATCCTAAGACCTTTTGGCCACTACTACTGATTTTAACAGGAAAATATTTTGTACATGTAATATTTTGAAAAAGGTGCATTTTGTTGGAAGTGTGGCATGGACGGGGAGTTAATGTTAAGTGAGGGGTGTGGCACAGTGGCCAGAGTGGCTTTCTTCTGAGCGCAAGGCTCAAGGTTTGGTCGCTGGCGGCAGCTCAGCTCAGCATCATGTGACTCTGGACAATAGCTCACATAATCTCACCAACCGCCCCCAGCGTCTTGAAACCCTTAAGAGGATGATGTGTTTGCGCTTTACAAATGAGAATGTATCTATTTTAGTATGTTGGTGGTGAAAGAGAGCAAAGACATGCTTTAATTCCTTAGTTTCCTGCCTTTTTGCTTTTGCATAACTATTATTTGCACATCTGTACCTACGGTTTATGCCACAGCATTTTTTCATTTGTTTTTGTTTGAAAATAAAATAAATTAATTAGCACCAAGATGCAAGTGGTTAAATTTGTGCAGTAGGGTAAAATCCCATTGAAGAGGCCTCATGACTATGACGCAAGTTGATTCGCTGTGCAGATAATTGTTACATGCATCTAGCAGGCAGTCAACAGTGCGTTTCCATGCCAGTTTTGCAGTTCTGTGGTACTAAACTCGAATTTATCATTTTTATCTATCTATGTTGTCATGTTGGTGTTGCCTAATGGATCACCAGATATCTTCCAAGGAGAAGCTTGTACCAACCTTTGAAGAAGAGCATTTTAGTTCTTTCTCTAGGAAACCAGTTTACTAGTCAGAAATTAGATTGTCTTGACTCTGTTGGCACCAGTGATCGAAGTGGGGGAAAAAAAGTAGGGGAACTGTGGGCGGAGAATCAGAGGGTGGGAATAACCCAAGGATTGACTCAGTGGGCGGAGCCAGAGGTGTGGCCAGAATGCGCAAATATCCCAATGTTTAGTATTTGTTTGGCATTTCACTGCCCAGTTTAATCAACCAATGGATACACATGATTATATAAGGTTATAATGAGTTATTGACATTAAAACACATTCACAAAGTAGGATATGCTTCTAATCACAGAATGTCCCAAATACGATAAAATGTGGAAGCACAAGCCATTTGTCTCTGAGCCATGGAGTTTCTGTCCTCAGCACTTCTCCCTTTTTCCACAACAGCAGTTCAAACATGAAAAGCAAAATATCCTAGTTTGCAAATGTTTTCTATATAATTATGGCTCTGCCATATTTGCCTCATAATGCAAGATCTGCTGCATGATCTGACCATTTAAACTAATAAATTGTTTATAGCTCAAACGTATCACAAGTTAATAAAAAATGTGACTTGTTTTGCTGCGGAGTGGATGGCTTACAGCAAAGGTTGACTGATCACCTTTCTCACTGCTGCATTTGTATGTTACACTGGTACTAATCAGGCAAAATCTTTCCAGAGACTGTTAGCATGTGTACACATGTCAAAATAATAAAATATCAGAAAATATACTGTATTTCGCTGCAGCCTTTTTTTTAAATGCATAATTTAGTCAACACTGTGGCATAATTTTGTCCTCCTTTGCTGCATATTTTATTCCGGTGGCCCCACAGCAAGCAGCACATGTTAAAAGTGCTTGTGAATGAAGCAGAGAGACTGTGAAGTTTGTGAAATTAGTTTGGTGTGCATGCAAATTCTGCATTGCCAATCCCTGGTGAGTTGCAGCTACTACTTCTGAAACAAAGCCAATGGAGCCACCTATGGGTGAGGCAGACTGGCCTCAAGGGCAGGGCTGGTCTTAGCACTGGTGGTGCTCTGTGCATTAATGTTTGGTATTGCCCCCCAATGACTACCTCTGCCATGGATTCCCTCACTACCACCCTTTAACAGTGCCCCTCAAGTCTCCATAACCACACTCTCTCTCAGATGCATTTAATTTGAATTACAGCACCACTCATACCAGTGTAGGGTGTCAGAGCACTTTTTTTTATTTTATTTTTTTATAAAACCTTTATTTCTTCAAGAATCTGGACACAGCTATTCAGCCGACAACCCGGAGGTTCGGCAGCTTCGGTAGGAGAGGACAAAGAAGCGTCCACAGTGCATTGAAGGAGCAGTGAAAAGGTTCCATTTTTAAATAATTACAAACACACAACAAACCCCAGCAAGGCAACAACACTGAATACCCACGGTGTTAGCCCCTCAGGGGGGGAGCCGGACCCCAATCGTCTAACAGTTACAGTACTGTGAAAAGAGGAAAACGGGGGGAAAGCAGAGGCCCAAGATGTCAATTAACCATCACATCTGCATACTAAGCTGGAAAGAAGATCAAGAAGAAAGCTGTTCCTCGGGGGGATCCAAATCAGGGGCAAGACATATTCCCCCCCTGTATTGATTCCACCGCCCCCAGATGGCATGCCACTTCCGAGGGCGGCCTCTAGCGCAATAGACTGTCTTCTCCCTGAGCATACTCCAGTCCATATTTTCTTTCCACGCGGTTAACGTGGGGGGCCCCGCGGAACCCCACAAGCGCGCGATGTCCCTCTTAGCAACCATGTTACCCAGAGTCACCCACTGGGTCTGCGCCTCATCATGATCAGTGGGCCCCCAGACATTCAGGAGGCAACACCGCGCTTCCGGCTGCATAGCAATGCCCGTCACCTCCCCCATCACCGCATGAACTCGCCTCCAAAATTCCGTGATGACACCACATTCCCAAATGATATGGAGGAAAGTACCCACCATACCACATCCCCTCCTACATAGGCCTTCCTCAGAGAATCCCATGTGAACCAGTGGCGGCCCCGTCACATACACTTGATGCAATATCTTGAGCTGCACCAACCTCAGACGCGACGGGATCGCAACCTCCTTAGGAGAGGAAACAGCAGACTGCCAGTCCTCATCATCCAACTCGAGTCCGTCCCTGGTCCACTGGTCCCGCAGCCCCAGAAGCATATCAGCCCGAACATTTATCAGTTTCTTGTAGATGAGCGAGACCGTGCTCTCTGGCATATGGCCATCAAGGATCCGGTCCTCCAAAGGAGAGGACTCAGGCACCCTCTCACCCTCCACAAGGACTGACCGCAGGGCATGACGCACCTGAGCATATCGGAAAAACTCGGATGCCCCCAACTCATACTCCTTCTGCAACTCTTCAAAGGACTTCACCCTCCCCTTAATCAGCACATCTCCAACCCTGGAGATGCCGATCAAGTCCCATTTATCAAACCCTTTCGTATGCCAAAGCCTACCCAATCTTTCAGATTCAAACAACGGGGTAGCTAGGGTGAGCCTATCCTTCCAGCCCAGAGAGTCAGTCGCCATCTTCCATACACGCACCGCCACCCCAGTGGGCCCCGTGAGGGACGAGTCGAGGGACCGCGAATACAATGCCCGAAGATAGTTCCCACCGCGCAGCAACCATCTGTCCATGGCATAACCAGGGCTGAGAGCCGGGCCATAAAGACCATGGTTAATCGCGGACAACTGGGTGGCCCAGTAATAGCGTCGGATGTCTGGAAGAGCGATACCCCCGTCATACCATGGAAGCGTCAATTTAGCAATCGCTATCCGCGGCCGCCCATCCCACAACAACGTTCGTTGGAGGCTTTCGACCTCCCGAAAGTACTTGGCCGGCACCCAATCCAGAGTATTCTGCAATGCGTAGAGGAACCGAGGAAGGGACATCATTTTGAACAAGGCAGCGCGCCCGACGAGGGAGAGCGGCAACCTCCGCCAGCCCTCAACATCCCGCCGCAGGCGCGCCAGGGGGGGGAGCAGGTTTCTCTCATACCGCAAAGCGGGGTCCATGGAGATAAAGATCCCCAGATACACGAAGCCCTGCTGAGCAATCTGGATCGAACAAGTTCGCGGGACCGGTGGAACCTCACCACTCAGGACGTATAAATACGATTTACTCCAGTTGATGACGAGACCCGAGTTCCTACCGAAAGATGTAAGAACGTCACAAACCACTATGAATGAATTCTTGGGCGAGGCAAGATACAACAGGATGTCGTCAGCATATAGCGAAATGCGGTCCTCGTGTTCGGGCGACCAGCGAAGGCCACGTATGTCCGGGTGCCAGCGTATCCACGCCGCCAGCGGTTCAAGGGCAAGGGCAAACAGCAGAGGCGACAGGGGGCAGCCCTGCCGAGTCCCCCTCCCAAGCCGGAACGGAGTCGATGCCCGGCCATTTACCACCACACTCGCAAGGGGTCCCTCATACAGCAACCTCACCCAACTCACAAAACCAGGGCCAAAGCCGAACTTGGCTAGCACAGCCCACAAATACGCCCATTCCACCGTATCAAAGGCCATCGTGGCATCAAGAGACGCCACAATAGCCGGTTCTCGCAGCGTGCCAGCCCTGGCGATCACACCATGAAGGCGCCGAAGGTTTAACGCGGTGTTGCGATGCGGAATAAAACCGGATTGATCCGGGTGAATCAAGTCTCCAAGTACCCTGACCAATCGGCCCGCCAGGATTTTAGCCAGAATCTTCGGCTCGGCGTTGAGGAGTGAGATGGGCCTATATGAGGCACACTTATCTCGGGGTTTACCATCTTTGTGTATCACAACAATTGTCGCCAGCCTCTGGTCCAACGGGAGGGTCCCACTCCCCCGCGCCTCCACGAACATGGCGCGCAGATGAGGGGCTACCCTATCCGGGAACAGCTTATACAGGTCAATCGGCAAGCCATTCGGGCCCGAGGCCTTGCCCGGGTTCAGCGCGCGAATAGCTCCCGCCACCTCATCGACCGTTATGTCTCCATCAAGATCATCTCTATCTACATCAGAGAGACAGGGCAGAGCGATATCCCTCAAGAGGTCACGCGAATCCTCGGGCGGCCTATCCGACACTGAGGCATTATCCTTACGGAAATAGTCCGAGAAAGACTGTACAATCCCCTCAGGTTCCACAATCACCTCTCCCCCCTCTCCCGTCAACTCCGGCACTACTCTATTAACCCTTTCTTTTTTATCCAGCCAAGCTAGGAGCTTCCCGGCCTTGTCACCAACATCATACAGGCGGCCCTGCTGTTCCCTACTGAGGGTCTTAGCGGCATTTGTCACAAGGTCCTTATACTCGGCTTGCTTCAAGCTCAGCTCATGCAGTGAGGCCGCTGTTACCTCCTCCTCTAACGCTCCCACCAAAGCCCCGATCTCCTCCTCCACTTGCATAACCTCGCCATCTCTCCGCCGCTTGGCCGCCACTACAAGTAAGAGGGCCTCCCCTCGCAGCACGGTCTTAAATGCTTCCCACAACGACACGGCCGAGTCCACGGACCCCTGATTGTCCTTGAAGAAATTATCCACTGTCTTCACCAGTGCGCTGCGCATCTTGGAATCTCGAAAGTACCAGGGGTTAATAGGAGCCACCCTTCCCCCTCCCTCGCGGCTTATATCCAGCCTGACCCACACTGGCGAATGGTCCGATATGCCACGCGCCATGTGCCTGACCTCAGACACCAGTGGGGCGTGCGCAGCCAGAGTGAGCAGGTAGTCAATCCTAGAGAGGCTACCATGCGCCCCGGAGTGGAAGGTGTATTGACGCTGTGTGGGGTGCCGGAGCCTCCAGCAATCTATCAGGCCGAGTGTGTCTAGTAAGTCTGGGAGCCACTTCTGAGCCCCCCCAGTGTCTCTGGGCGGGTACCTATCCAGCAGCCCAGAACCGACAGCATTGAAATCCCCCCCCACCACTAGCATACCTCCCGGGAGATCCAGCAAGGCCCTACCCAGATCTGTAAACGTGGAGGCCTGCAGGGCTGGAGGGACATAAACCGAAACCAAAACCAAAGTTCTACCTTCCCACCTCCCCGCCACCGCCACAAACCTCCCCCTATCGTCAACAATTGTGGAGTCCACCTCAAATGGTAGCGAGGCCCTGACTAGGATGCCCACACCCCTGGACCCGGAGGAAAATCCCGAATGAGCTATGAATTTATAACCCTTCCTATTAAGAGCATAACACGTATTACCTATAAGGTGTGTCTCCTGCAGTAGGGCGACATCTGGCATTGACCGTTTCAAATGTTGCAAAACTATCCCGCGCTTAATGCGATCTCCCAAACCATTAACATTCCAGCTAATAACACTTAAACCTCTACCCCCCATCCCCAAACACAAAGAGGCCCACCCCCCACCCGAAGAGCCACCATGGAACAATCCCGAGAATGATCATTACGCCTTGCAGAAACAAACCCCCCAACAACAAACCCAAAATCCCAACCATCCCCCCCACCCTGCACCCCTGCTGCAGCTTACAAAGCCCCCCCAACTTGCAGTGTGCCTGTTGCCCTACCAAACCCAAATCTACAAAAAGTACCCTAAGGGAGGAAAGAGCTCCCCTCGTCCTCCCGCAACCCTCCGCATTTACTGCACTCTATTCAAGTCATTAGATAAAGTCAAATCGAGTCAGAGCAGCTCTGAAAACATCACCCTTGCCCATCCCGGCCACTGTCCCCATCCGCGGCAGTGTCCTCTCCCGTCCGTCGTCGGGGCAAAGCGTCCAGCCATTCATCGGCCATGGCGGGAGACTCAAAAAAGAATGTCCGGTCTTCGTACACCACACGTAATCTGGCAGGGAAGAGCATGGCATACTTCAGATCCCTCTCCCGAAGGCGCCTCTTCACCCCCAGAAAGCCCTGTCTCTGCCTCTGCACCTGCTGGGTGAAATCAGGATAGAAATTCACCGACGCGTTCTGGAAGGGGACCGGGCCCGTTACCCTCGATGCTTGCAGGATAGCGTCCCGATCTCGAAAATGAAAGAGCCGGGCGACTTGTCAGAGCACTTTACATCACACACATTACTCAGAGACAATCAATATGTGTGTAAATCACTGTATAGAAAATGTTACACAAGACTAAGGACTACAAGGTGTAGGAGTCACATGACAACCATACTACTAGGCCGTATAGTTTAATAGTGATTGGTCTGGAGAAACAAACTCAGAATTTTAAAACGTAATACCATTGTTGGGGGTTCTCTTTAATAATCAGAATTGATTTCTGTCCAAAAGAACACTTTTTGCAACATTAGGATAATCAAAGACGGGGGGAAAAACATAACGCTCTAATTTATACCTTGCAGTTTGTATGCAGCTCTTAGATGAAAGTTAATAGCTCACTGTTGTATGTTAGGATTTTAACTTATAAACTGCAAGTAACAAAAGGATCTCTTTGACAAAAGCAGTAGCCCACTGACCTATTTACATTATGTGCACTTTGTGATCTGTGTAGGAAGGTGGAATCTGACTGCATGGTTGCCCGCACTTTTTTCCTGGTGTTTTGCTGGTATTCGACTTAGTCTGGCTGGGATCCTGCTATTCAGGACCCCAGCCTATCTGCTTTCTCCCTTAAATTGATTACAAGTACTATAGGTACAATCCAGATTGGATTCTGGGGTACCCTTATAAGTCCCTAGTATATGGTATACTATGTACAAAGGGCATAGGTACACCAGAGGCCTACCAGGGGCTGTGGCAGGTATTGTGCCACCCCTGAGAAGCCTTCAAAAATGACACCGCAGGTCTGCTACTGCAGCCTGGGTAAGGTGGTGCATGCACCCCTTACTGAGATATAGGTGCACTATATCTCTCCATATCACTGCACATATAAACCTATCAGTCACCCCTATGGCAGGCCTTACCAATCCTGAAGGCAGGGTGCTGGGTTTTATATGAGAGGGTGCCCATGCATGAGCAGAACCCCTCTGCAGCCTTCAGAACCTTTATTCTGGGGTTGTTTGTGATGCAGCCAAACTATACACTCTTAAGTGCATTATAACCAAACGGTAAATGCTAACTTTGGGATGGCTGCACGGAAACATGTCGTATTTGGTGTCAAACACTTTGGAATCATACCCCCACACCAGTAACTGGTGTGGGAGTATGATCCCACCCTTCCAGAGGGAGAGACATGACAGCACCGGTATACCCGGTACCAGCTAACAGAGCCCTGGCATCACAAAATGGATGCTGCCAGCCACAGACACGAGTGCCCTTCTGCTGCTGGATGAAACTCCGGCAGGGGAGGCCTGGACAATAGGTTTCCTGTCACAGGGAGGTGTCACCACCTCCCAGGAAGACTTTAGTGTATTGGGGCTGGGTGGGTGCACTCCAAGAGTGCTTTGAAGTTCAGCACTGGGGGCTTATTTGGTGTCCCTGTGCATAGTCCAGCTCAAACCGGTTGCAGGGGCTACCAGCCCCTGCTCTGGCGTGAAACTGGACAAAGGAAATGGGTGTAGCCACCGCTCTTTCCTGACCCTCCCATAGGTGGGTCCCTAGAGTTTGTCCCACCCCTTTCTTGGGTATAAGAAAGGAACCCCTGGCTACAGGACTTTAGATTACACCTGGACGAAACTCTGATACTGAATCCTGGAACTTCAACGATCATTGAACTAGATGAGTGAAGAATCTCCCTTGAAGTAAAGGAGTTACTCCCCTGCAAGGTAGGCACCAAAGACACATCTGACCGGTTTGCAGCTCCAAAGCTCCCGCCAGCCTCCGAAGAATTTTGCAACACAGGAGGTGGGTTTCCATGGTCTTAGAGGTCGATCAGTGCCCACAGCAAGTCTGAGGCCCGTATCCCTCATGGCGACCGTGCAAATCGAACCCCTGGACACCACGTCACTTTGCAGAAGCATCAGCTTTGCAACAACTCCTGCAGCTGAGCTTTGGATTACTTATAGCCCTGACCCCGAGCAGCATTTGTACTGAAGATTGCCCGTCTACACTCCACAAGTGTTTCGTGAGCTGGCCCTTTGTGTTTCCTCTCGAGGTCTCTTCGCGATCCCTAGTCCATCGACTGGTAGGTCCCTGTGAAGGCAACTTTACCTGTAATTAGGCTTACCTGATTGCTCTAGACGTGCCCTGTCTCTCCATTGCTTGGGGAGTCCCCAGGAACTTGCTGGTCCGCACCGAAGCATCTTTTCTCTTCCTGCGTGGGTTGCTGTTGCCAAGGTTTGTTGTGTTCAATACGAGCACCGACACCGTAGCACTCGGCATCCTTCGTGGGACAGCTCAAATCCAGCTTCTGGTTGTCATCAACGCCTCCTGGTCCTCGTGGCTGCAGAGTCAAGCTTCGTGCCCCTGGTCACTGGCAAGTGACCCAGACTCTGTCCCCTCTGCTTTTAGGTTCTCTGATCTTTGATCCAGGCTTGGATCACACCGGACACTTTCCTCCTTCCCGGCAGCAGCACTTTGCAGCAGATCGCCATTGAAATCAACGACGATCCCCGACACCATTTGACACCTATGCACCCGGCTTCCCTGGATGAGGTAACGAGTACTCCGATGCTCCCGTGGGTGCTGGCCCTAGAACCCCCTACGTCTAAAGGGGTTTGCTCAAAGTCCTCTCCTAAGTGTCCTTAACTTTTAAAATTCCAACCGCGACTTTCCCATAAAATAGTACGGGTCTCGCGCCTGTGTTCACACACTGCACGCGTCCCCCGTGGGTCTCCTGTGTCACTACCTTGGGTGATTCCTCGGGGTACCAGCGATTCTACGTGCTTTAGGCACTGTGTCTAGTCAAGTTGTGGTTCTTATACCACTTTCTTAATATATGGTTTGGTCCGCCCCTAGGGCCCAGTGTATATTGTGCTATTTACTGTCATTTTAGAACTGTATTATTGTGTATCTTGGACTCTAATCTCATAAAGAGATTAGTAGTGAGTGTTTAGAAATTAATACATATATTTTATATATACCTTGTGTGGATCTCCTTTCATTTAGTAATTCAAGAGGTTATAATCTGGTAAACCAAGCTGCTTTACACTCCTTCAAGACTTAGCCTGAAGGCTGCTCTCCATAGCTACCACTAGGATAGCTTTCAATAAAGGTTGTCTTTAAACCTATCATCAATAAAGGTTGTTTGGACTGGTACAAGGTGCCCACTATAACTAGTGGACAGCATATACCAGGCCAACTTCCCACAATCTGTATGGTACTTGTTCTTTGCAGCAGGCACATTAACCCTCTGAGCTACCTTTCCATGAATCAAAACTTCCACTAGACAAAATGATCTCTCTCTAGGAATAACATTAAACACCAGAGTCATCATGACATTTTTATTGTTGCTGAAAATTGCTGGAGGCCAGGAAGGAGGCAGCAAGCGCTTTTAAAACCTGAATATACTTGCAAACATAATGCCTCCACCCAAAGTCAGCACCCGGTGCGGTCACACCGGTTGCACTGCCCTAGAGCTGGCCCTTCTCAAGGGTCCTGTGACCTCAGTGACAGAGTCAGTGTTGCTCTAGAGTGTGCTGCTTCATAGGCCTGTCTGCAAGACTGGAGGTGAACTTCAGTATGAATTGTGATGGACAAACCTTGAAGGTTAACCCACACTTGCCACTGCTAGGGTTCACCTGCTGGTGCTAAGACACCAGGGCTTCTAAGATCTTGCGCAGCCTTCTAAGGTCTAGCATGGGATTGTGCTCCCTCAGGAGAGTGGTCTGTTGGACTGGTTATTAAGGCTGAACCTGGTTCCCCAGTTACAAATTCAGTAGCTCTGGCCATAGTGCCACATCCTCTCCCTCGCTGAACACCATACTGCCCCACTGAGAAAAACTCACACTGTCTTCAACTACAACCCAATTGCTGCTGGCTATAAACCCCTGGATGAGGCTCAATTTAAATGACGCACTAGTCAAGAGCAATATGCGGCCTACAAAAAAAAGAAACAACATCCTGGAAAAGCAAACTCTCATAGGGAATGTAAAATTTAGCAAACCATGTGAAATGTAAGCAGGAACAACATGGTTACCTTAATGCGTTTACACTCACTATTCAGAAATCAGTGAGTGCTTTTGCCTGAAAAGTTAAGGACATGACTACAGGGCCCTGAATGGACCCATTTCAATGTCCATTGCTTATATCCTTACTAAACGTAAGCAGCATGGTAAAAAGACCACATCCCTGAACGCAGAGCCGCAGTACACATTTTGTTTTCCAATCCACACTTTGCAGTACCTCCAGGACTGGTGCACTAGTTGCAAGCCCAGGGTAAACAAAGAGAAGAAAACAAAAATAGCGCTTCACTGGCAAACTCTGTAAAAGTGGCGCTAATGTGTTTGGGTGTGAATAAAATCAATCTGGTCAGTTTGCTACCACTCTGTCTTACTTTACATTTCCAGCAAAAATTATTTTCTTTTTTGGATCCATTTCACAGGGGAGCAAATAAAAGGAAGGAAAGGAAGGAGAGGAAAGAGTGTGAAACCCCTGTCTTGAAATCTCGGTTTTCTGTAAGAGAAGAACTGCTAGACAGAAAGAGAGGGAAGAAGGAAAGAGGGGGTGGGGGTGGGGGGTGCAACTGAAGCGACAAAGCAGAAGTGGACACTGTATTTTTCTTCTCTGGGTAAGAAGGAAAAGACAGAGTCCTGTTACTTCTCTGCCGCCCGTCCTCGAACACCAGGAACGCCGAGTTTTATTTAAAGGCGATGGTGATTTCTTCCATCCCGGGACGCATTTTCAAAATAAACAAGCATTGGCATAGCCAATAGGTCTCGCCTTTGGGTCCTTATAAGTGTTTACCCATGCAACAGTTGCATAACTAAATACTTATAAGGTCCCAAAAGCGAGACCTATTGGCTATGCCAAGCGGCCGTGCCGCCGCGAAAGTGATCGTGTTCGCGATCAAACATCAAAGCGGCCGCGAAAGTGAAAGTAATCGCGGTAAAGCGCGGGGCGCGCGCCCGCGCACATGCACTGTAGCTCTAGGCTGGCCTGGTAGCATTTTTTGGAGCCCTCTCAATAAGTCTCGCCAGACCAGCGCATGCGCTGGGTCAGGCGAGACCTAAAAAGTAGGGGAAGGGAATCCCTGGAATTGAAGAAGTAGGGGCACGCCGTGCCCTGCCGTTCCCCCCCACTTCGACCACTGGTTGGCACCCACCCACAGCTTCAAGTCTGAGGCCTCTCCTCCCCCACAGTTTATGACTCCGGTTCCCTGCACCATTATCTCACATATAACCCAGTTTGCACATTGCTTCAAGGTCACGTATAGCAAATATTGCCCAGCTGCTGCATAGCCTCTGGTGGCAGTAGGGCACATACTGCATAATGTACAGAATGATGCATGGGCTGGAAAAGCAGATATCACTCGATTTGCACTCAAAGTGAAAGCATTATTGGGTTAGAAGCAGGGAAAAGATAGAGAAAGCATTATTGGGTTAGAAGCAGGGAAAAGATAGAGAAGGCGTAATCATGCTGTTTCAGTGCTTGTGTTTATAAGGGAATTACCAAAAATGACAGGACTGCATTGGGTTTGCAATGCAGATATTTAACATGTTTATTATTGTCAAGTAGGTTTGACATTTAAACTCTCCATATTCATAACAAAAGCAGAGCAGGCACGTCCACTGTTGTCCCCCAACCAAATATTCGATATTCTCTGGGAAACCAGTATTGAATCAAAGGACATGTGAGTGTGCCAGGTCGTGGGCTTGTGGATTAAAGTGACCCGGTCAAACGTGGAAGGAAGGAAGTATGTTGAATTCTTTCTCTTTGTCACTTTCCTTATGTCAAATGATGGTCACCAGGGTCTCTGTCGCATATCTGGAATGATAGCTGCAGCGGGGGGCTTAAAGAGCATGAAGGAATGACGCACATAAATTGTGGCATTTGAAATCCAGTGGCAGTGTTTAAATCCATACAATGATTGTTCTACTGAATATGGACACCAACAATATCAAGATAGAAGAATACTGAGGCCAGAATATCGAGGGACAAATTACCGCAAGGTAAGTACATATAGGGAAGTATAGATTTGCCTTTCCTAACTCCACATTTCTGTATCTTGAAGATAATTGTACCATGTAGGTACATATATGTGCAGTTAGTTATAGGAAATCTAGACCTAGTTATCTGTCAATGTTTTACTTTTGATATTCTAGTCTCCATATTTTGTCCCATAGATATTGTGTTTTCCTTATTCAGGGTGCACACCCCATCCAGCATTTTGTACCAAAAAGCATATATTGACACTTTATTTTTTATTTACCTTCCAATAAATGGATACAGTTCATAGCATAATACAAAAAAAATAGATGAAGTGGGCATGTATTTAAAATCCCAGTCACTCTCCCACCCTATCAGAAGGCCTGTCACTTTTGCACCCTCCCACCATCACACACCTGGCCACTGTCCCAACCCTAAAAAAAAAATGCTAAATAGCCTAACCATTCCTAGAGCCTAGCCTTCAATGCCTGATACAGTTTAAGGTGGTGCCGGGCTCCTACACTGAGTGGGTGTCATATTTCAAAGGGTTGCTTCCCTTTTTTATTCATTGTATGTGTTTGTAGTTCTTCACTTTTTTTTTTTAATTGATTTAATTTACCACTACGTCAAGCAGCAGGGGAGCCTGTGTGCATGATTCGGAGTTCCTGGACCCCCGTTCACTTTTATTTCCCCACCTTGTTTTTACTGGTGGCTCATTCCATAACTGACAAGAGTTTAAGCACTGCCCCTGGACACTCCCCCTCCCCCCATGGCGGGCTATTTAAACAAGCAGGTAGCGCATTCGCAAAGAAGGTGCGCCTAAGGCAAGCCCGTCTCCGCCCATCCACGCCCGGATTCCACCAAGAGCCAGACCCCCCTGTCACTTGTGATTACCAGCCTGTTCACAGATGCGGTTACACCAAAATGGCTGTCAATAAAACAGGTAAGGACTCTTGCTGTCCACCCTTAGACTTAAGCTCATGGCTTACGCCTCCGTAACCTCGTGTCAGAGTTGTGATTTTACATAGATAAGGAAAATAGCAAGACGAAAGATGAGCCACTCGAAAAATTCTCTGGGTGCTCTGATCAGAATTCCATAGCTAAAAAACTGTCTTGTCATTAGTCAACTCCAAAACACTTGCTAAACTCAAATATGAAGCTGCTGACCTTATGGAAGCACATGCGTTATACATTATGTTCATTACAGAAACATGGGCAGACCAGACATCTGGCCCGGACTTGGTCTTTGTCATACCGCCAGGATACTCGATCCATAGACCGGATAGGCCAGATAAAAAAGCATGGACGTAATTTGCAGGAAGTCAGGGATCACAGCTGTGACCTCTGGCTTGTGCTCTGCTACTCCTGGCCCTTCCTTTGTGACCCCCGGCCTCGTAGGCAAAATACTCCTTTAGATCTTTAAGAGTGGGAAACAGTTGACTGTACCAGGCGAGCCAAAAGAAGCCCCAAGACAGGGATCCAGATATCTTGGGCCCGATTCACAGAACTAACTTAAGACAAAATCCTAAACTTACTACCATTTTCGTATTCACAGAAGGCACTTACTCATTTTGGTATTCACAGAAGACACTTACTCATTTAGGCATTCACAGAATTTAGGAGTCCTAACTTTAGGACTCCTAAATGCCTTCTGTGAATACCGAAAGTCTTAAAATTTGGATTTTTCTCAGTTTAGGAGTCCTAAAGTTAGGACTCCTAACTTTACTACTAATAAACTGAGAAAACTCCTAATTTTAAGGCTTTCGGTATTCACAGAAGGCATTTAGGAGTCCTAAAGTTAGGAGTCCTAACTTTACTACTACTAAATTGAGAAAAATCCTAATTTTAAGACTTTTGGTATTCACAGAAGGCATTTAGGAGTCCTAAAGTTAGGAGTCCTAACTATACTACTACTAAACTGAGAAAAATCCTAATTTTAAGACTTTCGGTATTCACAGAAGGCATTTAGGAGTCCTAAAGTTAGGACTCCTAACTTCTGTGAATACCGAAATGAGTAAGTGCCTTCTGTGAATACCGAAATGAGTAAGTGCCTTCTGTGAATACCAAAATGAGTAAGTGCCTTCTGTGAATACCAAAATGGTAGTAAGTTTAGGATTTTGTCTTAAGTTAGTTCTGTGAATCGGGCCCCTTGCTTTTACTCGACTGTAATAACTGCACAAGTTCTTCCCCACCCATTAAGCATGTGACTATACAACCAAGCACGCAAATATGGGTAGAAGGATAAATACAAAAGGTCTACCAAGGCCTCCACCAACTTAAAACCTGAGGGCCTGCCAACCCACAGAAGGGAAAAGCCAGGTCTGGGCCCTATTGTGGTGACCTGGCGGGATCACACACTGAACCCCTGAGGGGGACAGGGCATGAATGTCCCATTAGATGGAGGAAAGGATGTTAGGTCTCAACGTCTAGCAAATAGAAATAGTAAATAGTAATAATAGATTGTAGCAATTAGAGTTCTTTTTATCAACTTACTTCCCCTCCTTCTATGAAAGACGCAAGCAGCTGTCTGTCCCAGAATAAGCGGTATAAGCTCTTGTCACTTAAGGCGCCTGTAGTTCATAGGTATGAAAACCAATCCTGTGTGGAAAACATTTTTGATAAGGTTTATTTGTGGTTAAGGCAGCCAAAAGAAGAACTCCTTAGGCCCTTAGCAATGATCATTTAATTAAGATTGAGCACTCTTGTGGGAAAGAAAGCAAACTTGCTTAGGAGTTAGGAGGCAGCATCTTTGGAGGGTTGCTATGCATGATCATCATGTTTAATGTACAAGCCTTTCAGTTGGTCTTCCTCTATGTTATTGTGGCACACACACCCCTCCTTCCATTTCAGAGCATGCCAATTGAAAGCCCCCAATGAGGTCGTACATTATGAGAGAGAGCAACGAATCTCCAGGAGTATTGAAGTCAAGGTCATGCACAAAAATAGAGGGCCTTATTTATAAGCCCCTTGCGCTGCCGATGCGTCACTTATTGTGACGCTCCAATGGCAGATGAGCCTGCTCCATATTTACCAGGCAGCACTAAGCCACTCCTTTTGTCTTCATGCTGCCTTGTAAATATCGTTCCATTTAACGAAGTTTTCTGCTTTAAAGGGGCGTTCCATGGGTGGTGCAGGGGGTGTTCCCAGCAACATCCATGGCTTTTTGACACTGCCCCAGATTTACGAGAAATTGTAACTCTGAGACAGAGCCAAAAACGTATGCGTTAGGAGGCACAATGAGGCGAAATAACTTTATTTCTCCTTGTTTTTCCTTTTTCTACGTGTGAGAAAACGCATCTTATGATTGTTTTGGTGCAGGAACATTTCCCTTCCTGCACAAAAATAATCATCCTCGCAAAGCAGGCACCCTTGCACCATGGTGCAAAGGTGCATGCGTCAGCGCACGGCAGCCCATTGTGTGCTAGCACAGGGTAAAAGGACATGTATTCCGCCGTACCTGATAGATACTGCACATTTCTGCCCTTTTCTTTTGTCGTAGGGCAGCGCAGTAGGAAGGCCATATAGGATGGCCATTTCAAATCCACTGATATACCCAGACAGCAGCCAAACAAAATGAATACCTAAGCTCTGCCCCAACTTGCCCCAACCGAGATGGGCTCCGACAATGGGGGCATATTGTGGGCTAGTCAAACAGTCCATTGCTTGGCACATTCATAGCACTGTGAAGGAAGGAGCAAGAATGTTAAAGGGAGTATATGGAAATGTGCATGCTGCTAGAACACTGAATGAAGAACACAGACACACCCCATATCACTGATTTAAAAAAAAATTCTCTGAAAAATACATAATATAAGACAACAAATTGTAAAATCCCCTTTATCAAATATTATCCTCCCTAACACCAAATGGTACCTGCAAGATCAGACTCCTTCATGCCACTTGGCATTTGAGAACTTGAAGAAATTGTGTTGAATAGAAAGCCTTAAAGCTACATATCTGATCCTATGCATCCCAAGTCATCAAAAGCCACACGCTCCTCTCTTATACCTCAATGGAGGAACATTATTAATTCACAATGACACATTGAGAGGTTCAACTTAATGAAACCGGTTAAAATAACACCTGTTCTACAAAAATAAAATCAAAACTGTCTTGGAAAAATCTGAAAGCTGATGGCTAATCTCATTCCTACCATTCCTAGTCAAAATCCTGGACAAGTTAGTAGATCACCAATTAAAGCGATTTCTTAAGGACAATGTGCCAGTCTATAACATTGAATCAGGTTTCTGCTATGGTCTCAGTATTGAAAGTGCAATGCTGATTACTGTGGATAATGCTTACCAGATACTCAAACACTTGAGACGTACCTCCTCATCCTTCTTAATTGCACCGCAGCATTTAACACTGTGGATCAGGAACAGTTGAACACCATTCCCAATAGACTTGGCCTAGGTGGTCCAGTCTTATGCTGGTTCTCATCTTATCTTTCCATCTTCTGCCTTGTCATCTCATGCACCAGGAGTAACACTGATCCTATTTAATCTCCAACTTGAACCCATGGGTGAGTAATTTAATACATTAGGCATATTTTTCATCAACTATACAGACGATCCTAAACTTCTATCTAAAAGGAAACTAGATCAAACCCATCACCTACATCAATGAATGTTCTATCAAAATGTGGACTGAAAGCTGAAACTCAAGACACAAAAAACCCAGAAGCCCGCCTCATCAGCCTTGAGAATAATAGTTAAAACCTCCTGGCAAGAAAATCTTTGCAACTCTGCTTTTGCTCAGAAATAATTAAAGCAAAAGACACACAATTGATGGACAGAATGCAGAACAAATCAAAACATTCACCCCCAGTCAAGAGATCTGGGTTAAATCCATCATTCTTTTGCTCACCATGCCAACCTAGTTTAGACCTGGCCATATGCAAATTAGTCTTGACCCTGTGCCTCATGGGAACAGTCCAGCCCGAACTGCCAACCCAGGTCTGCCCTGGACCGGAAACAAGCATCCTGGGACCGGTTTCGGGGTTTCACCCTTCTTCAGCCAGGATAGCTTGATTCCAGTGGCATGGAGAGCACGGGACTCACGTCTGAGCATACCCGTCCCACTCGAGGTGACAAATGCACTAACAACAGTTGATGGACCGAATGCAGAACAATGTCATACATTCACCCCAGTACAGAGATCTGGGCCTAAATCCATCGTTTTTTGCTCACCATGCCATTCCAGTTTGAACCCAGCCATATGCAAATCAGTCTTGACCCTGTCCCTCATGAGAATAGTCCAGCCTGAATTGCCAAGCCAGGTCCTCATTTGCCAACATTTCAGAAGAGCAAAGTGGGAGATTTAAAAAAAAATCAAAAAAAAAAATCGGGAGAATGGGGCCTTGAATTAGGTTACTGTCATGTATGGGCGTTGGAAGTGTGCTGCTGCAGGATCGGACATTTGAAACACAAAATGCACGTTTTTTTCCTTACCTTTCAGAAGCATTAAGCGCTGTGGCAGGCAGAGAGAGGGTGATGTAAGTGTTGTGCACTGGCCTGGCAGGTTGCTGGCAGTGCATACAACCCCCCCCCCCCACACCCCCCCTGGCAGCCCGGCGGGCTGAAACAGCTTCCAGGTACACACACAGCCACCCCCGAGTACTTCACGGGTCTTTAAAAGACCATTCGCTTGTTGATGAGGCTTTGTTTTGCTTTTTCACCCTTTCTAGAGCCCCTGCATTGCCACTCTGATTATTGCTGGAAGAATTAGCACTCTACACAATACAAGCCCTGTCAGCTGAAACCCCCCGAGGAATCGGGTTTTTGCTTGCAGGAATTGGGAGGCGGGAGACTAGCCTTAAACTCGGTAGTCTCCCGCCTGAATCGGGAGGGTTGGCATGTCTGGGTACGATGTCTGCAAGGTCCGCGGGCCGCCAAGAAGGGCTTGCCGGGCCGCTGGCGGCCCGCGGGCCGTACTATGAGTATCCCTGCTGTAGAGGCTACACACGCACCTAAACACCCTAAAGTCCGATGCCACATGAGTTAGGAACATATAGCCAATCCGAACACAGCACACACAGTGATCACGCATTCCCCATGCAGGACATCTGGACACGTCACCCACTGGGCACATTGTGTTCATGCAAGGTCGAGGCCCACCTGCATTTTCCATTGGACAGTTAATTTATGGCACAGGATGCGAATCTGTTCATACCTCTCCCTTACCATTGAACAAATTCAGAACTATACTAACCATGGCTGTGGCTAAAGTCAGGATGAGGGACGGCTGTTTCATCACTCACTCCTTTTGTTTTCAGGCTGCCACAACTGTCATCAAAGAAGAGTGATCAGAGAAAACCATCAGACGACTAGGACCGATGTGTCACTTTTTGTGATGCACCGGCTGCACATCTTGCTGCCATATATTTACAAGGACAGGTAAATATGTAAATACAGCCCCCTTACATGCAGCACTATGCGTGAAAGGGGCCTGCCATAGGTGTTGCTGTGGGTGTTCCCATGCAACACCCATTGCTTCTGCCGCATTTCCAGATATACAAAAAATCGTAAACCAGGAAATGCCTCAGAATGTTATGTCTCCCCATGGGAGGCATAGGGAGGCGCAATGAGGAGAAATGTTTTTCTCCTCGTTTTTTCCTCTTTTTATGCATGCTGCAAGAGGAAATCATCACTTGTGATTGTTTCTGTGCAGGAAGGTGTCCTTTCCTGCACGAAAACAATCATCCCTCCAACGCAAGCACCCTTGCACCATGGTGTAAAGGTGCCTCCATCAGCGTATGGCAGTCCATTGTGTGCCAGCCAAGGGGAGAGCAAATGGATCAGTCATATTGTTGTAGATATGATGCATCCCTTTGCTTCCAATGTAACACAGCATGGTGCAGCCAAATGGCTTCCGGCACTGAGCTGCGTGACTTTGTTGTAGATAAGGCCCTGTGTGTTTTCTAGCAATAGTTGTAGTGTGTGCATATCTATGTGTCTTCGCATAATTCCTGTGGAAAAAGTAGGGGTGGGCTGAAAGTTTCATTCTGCCTGTGGTACTGTTGTAATTTGGCGACTCCATGTCACTCTTGTAACATGGAGTTCTGGCCAAATGCCGCCAATTACCGCGTGTTGGATTTTTTTCACGAGGCTCCAGAAATACAAGCAAGATTTGGCATCCCCTAGCACCATTTTCTAATGTGGGCTGTCGTGAACGATTGTGGTCAGAGGGCTGCTTCTTGAGCAGATTTGCTGCCGCTGAAGTAGAATTCTACTTGAGCGGCAAAAAAGTCAACTCGAATGGCCACGTGCTCTTGCGCCCTGCATTGTGCCATTCACACTAATATCTCAGAGCTGCTCACTCTACTGGTGCTAAATTGCAACACAAACAGTGCAACATGAATATTTTCTTGCCATTGGCAGAACTCTGCGGAATTTTATGGAGTTTTTATGTAACTCCGCGAGTTCGGCCCACGTTAAGAAAAAGCTAAAACTATTGTGTTTGCCTACATGCAAGCACCACAACATATATATAACCCTTATTACTAGATGTTTTCTGAATTTGCAGTGGTCGAAGGGTTCTTGTGATGAAGCACTTCCCCTTGTCCAGAGTGACACAGCAAACGCAACTGAGAACTTCAGGAGGTGATTGTGCTTTCAAATCCAAAGATATATCATGAACAAGTAGGCCAGGAATGCAGAGACATTTTTTTAGAAGAGTATTAATCGACACCTGGTATGCTCCCTAAGCCAGATATCCACGTGAATTATCCAGGCAGCCATGATCCCACATCAATGGGACAGGCCCTCTTCTGAAAAATATTGAGCACCCATTGGGGCTAGTGGCAGAGAGCTGGATCCATGGACATAGTTTAGTTAGCAAAAGTGGCATATGGCGGTTCAGAGACAGAATATCGATGCCTAAATATCGAATTGCCTGAATATCTATCGAGTGAAGAAAATCGATGGTGTAAAATTTTGAGGTATTTTTTTTATTGTTAAAAATATTGATTTTTGTGTTATGTAGAAATATCGATGGCAAATATATAGTTGTAAATATTTTTGTTGTTTTTGTTTAATTTTGTGTATTTTTTCATTAATTTGGTTTTAGTTATTTTATATAATTTAATTTATTTTTTTATGTTATAATGTTTGTTTTTTATTGTTTTTTAATTAATTTTTGGGAGAAGGATGTTGGGTTGATAGAGTATAAGGGTGGGGATAATGACATTTTTTTTTACATTTTTTATATTTTTTTAATTTTATGTAACAATGTAGTTGTAGGATGTTGGGGTTATAGTGGATAAGGGTGGGGAGTATTTTAGAATGCTGGTTAAAAATACATTTTTATAAATGTGTTTTTTTAAATATATAAATTATTTTGAAGAAATAAATGTCAATTTTTAAATTTGGACACATTTTGAATTATTTTGGTTGCTAATATTTTAAGTTTAATCTGTGAAACAGAGAAGACAATGTTATAGTTTTAGTTAATTTGATTACTTTGATAATTTAGTCTCTATTTTAATTTTATTTTTGTAAAAAAAATATATTTACTCTTTTTAGTTGATAAAGTGTTTTTTGTTGATGTTGTGGTTTTGTTGACTTCTGTAGACGCTGTTAAGTATTTGTTAGTTATGTTTTGCATTTTTATTACATGTATTACTTTTAAATACTTTATTTGTTGGTAAAGTTATATACTTACTTTGTGAAATATTTTTTATAATGTTGATTTGATTGTTGTGTACGTAAATCTTTGTGTTGAATTTTCTAGGTGGATTTTTAGTGAAGTTTAATCTGTGATATGTAAAGGAAAACATGGTATAGTTTTAGTTTAAAAAAAAAAATTCTTATTTTATTTATTTCGTTTTGTTCTTACCTTTATTGAGGGATTTTTGGAATAGTTGTTGGTGTAGTTGTTTTTCGTTCTGTGTTCTCGCAAAGGTTTGCTCTTCCTCCGTGTTTGTCCGATATACAGTAAAATTTGTGTCAATTAATTATTTGTTTTTATAGTGTTTATTTAATTAGTTAGAGTTTTCTATTGGTTTGTGTTGGTGTAGTTTAAATGTATTGGTCGAGATAGCTTTTTTGAATTACCTTTTAATTTGTTTATTATTTATTATGTTTATTTAATGTTTTTTTTATTTTGTTTATTGTTGTTATTTAAATGTATATATAGATAAATGTGATATATGATTTTTTATATGATATATATTTGTTTGTTTATTTTCTGTAGTCGTGATAACTTTTTTAATGTTTTATTGTTTATTTATTTATTTGTGTTTGGATTTTTAGTGTATTTGTTTTATTTAATGTTATTAATTTTGTAATTATTTTTATTATTTGTTTGAAATATTTGGTATATGTTATTTTATTATATAATTGTAAAAAGTATATTTTTATGTATGCACGTATTTTCCATGAAGTTTATGTGTATTTTATCGATGTTTGTGTTGTTGATATTGTTTATATCGATGTTTTTGATGTGTTTCATTTTATTTTAATGTTATCAATATTTTTGTGTTCTAAATTTTTGTTGTCGATATTTTTCTCATCAAGGTATTTTTCATCGATATCTTTTTATCGATGTTTATGTCATTTCTTTTCTGTGTATTGTGTGTTGATAATTTTGTATGCGATATTGTTAACTCAATATTTTTGTAGTTCGATGTTATAAGAGTCGATGTTGTATTAGTGATCCACATATGGCCAGTCACAAAAGACAGTTGAAGCCTCAATGAAGATCTTCAAATGATACCCGACCTCTTTGTTCCCCCACAACCCACTTTCTACATACAGTTAATTGTAAGCCATTATTAGCCACATTCCTTAGCAATAGATTGCAAATACTCCCTTAGACATTGACAAATTTTACCATTTGTAATTGATTGGCACCAGCACCTCCTTTTCTACTTAATTCACATGTAAACCCTTTTCAATAGAGCTTACAGTGCCATGATTTATACTCTTTTTCATACATTCACAGTTTGGGCTATCATTCATATATATTTTCTTGGCATTAAAAATATGTATTCTCAGCTTTGATTAAGCCCAGAGAACACTTCGTAAAGGGGTGAAAAATGTCGGCTGAAGTCGATGTAGATATCATTGAGTACATTGAAAACAGTTCAATATAGCAATGCTCTTGTTAAAAGAGAGAAGTACTTGAAATACTGGCAAAACTGCACAAACTCTATATGAAACTTTTGAACTGACCGTGAACCCCACAAAGCCTTAAAGACAAACCAGTAACATATTAATAGTCCTATTGTTGATGTAATGACAGCCTGCAAACTAATCATGCAAACTATTGAACTACTAGGATTCCTGAATACACACCCTTACTCTAGAGGAAGAATGTTCCTACCAATATCAGATACACCAGAGGCGGAAATTCTTGAGTATTGTGCAAATGAATTTGTATGCATTGCACAGTATAATTAACATGCCTAGCCCCTCCAATAATATTCCTAGTGGAGTTTACTTCCCACTCATGTGTGGTACTGCTACAGGTAACATATGAAGCACCCTTACACAGATGAAATATGCTATGGAAGTGTAAAGGTCAGCAGGATAGGGGTTTTGCTGACTGCAAAAGCTATCAAGATGACTAGGGGTCATCATATGAGGCAACACATTGCAGCTTGGAGACAAGTCATACGGTCATTCTGAATGTGATTCAGTTCAGAGCTGGCATTTGACACAATCACTCATCCAAAGGGAGAATTTGAGGTTCCAAGTTTAGCAATATGGGTGTGCTAAAGGTACCAGGGCCTACATGAAGATGCTACTGATCTGTGACCTGGAAGCAAATGGTCCAGAATCAGAAACTTGAACCATACCCCAGAAGTGAACCTTCAATAGCTAGGAGGAGAATACTTGTGTGACTAGTCTCCCAGCAAGACTGCAGGGCGTATTATTTCCAGAAGTGGAAGGCCAACTACAAGTAATAGAATGGATGGCTTCTATGGACAATGAACCGCTACATGTAGAAGTTTAACAGGGCAAAGTCATTGTCTCAAAATGCCCATTTCATACCAGTAACTCCCTTTTGAAAATCCCTACAATTGAAAGAGGACTTCGTTCCTCCCCAAAATTGACAGCCATCTTGAAATGGTTATGATTTTATCATCTGAAGAATTACAATTTGCAGAGCCCATCCTTATATGTTCAGTCCTTAATGTCTGTCCCACCGACCCAACAAAACAAACCCAATTAACTTTAGAAAACTGTCTTCTCCCACCAGATCTACATATCAATGACATTGGGATCCTTATCCCATCCACATCTTTCTCTCTACCAAAGACTATTAAACAGGTATCCTTCTTCCCCAAAGAATGCATTGCGCTTCACAAGGCAGAGGATAACCACTTTGCGCCCATCTTTACCCTAGCAATGGTTGTCTAAGTCGTACCTGTAACTTCCAGTCTCTTTTTAGCCTCTAATATGATCTGAACTTACCCCCAGCTCCCCCCTCTCGCCTTTCCAGATCAGACGCCAATGCTTTCAAGATCAAATAACCATAGAATCTTTCCAAATACGGAATGAAAAACCTGAAACACAGGAGCTTGAAAGACTTTTTGAAATCTCTCTTGGCTTACCAATATCATTGCCAATGCAAAGGCACCCTCAAAACCGACCTTCTCTTCACACACAACACTGATCTATGGATTGGGTCCTCATGGAATCTTCTCCCATCCTCCTCTCTCTCTAACATTCCCTATGGACGCACACTCAAATGCTTTCCCCCCTTTGGCGTCTCAGGCAACTTTTCTATCTCCACCTACAAGAACTGGAAATGTTCCAACAAACAACACAATCCTGGCCACAATCTCCCTCTGTTTTCCTCCACGCTCTCCTTCTCCATTGATCCCTAATACCGCTCACCCTTTCCCCTCCCCTGCTGGGCCACTCAAACAAATCCTCTGACCCTGGACTCTCCTGTAATCCGATATGCCCCATTGCTTACCGCCAAAACCAGACCTTAAACACCTCCTCCACAGACCATCACTGCACCGTTTCTCTTAACCTCTCACAAACCATTATCTCCTCCTCCAGTTGCCTCCTCCACTTTTTCCTCTACTCCACAGTCAGCCCATAATCCCACCCCTCCCTTCCTTTCTTTATCACCTCCTGCCCTTACATCCCCCAACACCAGATACCAACAACCCTCGTCTCCCTCAACCGGAATTAAATAACATAACTGGCATCTGTTCAACAAGCTCCTGTCCATGTTCTCACTCCTCTCTCAAAGAATGAACATCTTCACATTGGCTCTATCCCATCTAAGCATCTCTCTGGCCTCTCGTTGCTGCTCCCTTCACCATCCCCTGTGGATCCTCCCCTACCTAGTGGTCTACGCATACCAGAACGGACACATCTCCCACCAGGAAATTCAGGCCTATTCTATCTCCTAGAGTTACGCAGCTTCAAATTCTGATACCCCTCCTCCTCTCTTTCCGCAGTGGGCTGCCCCATTTCCACCATCATCTCAGACTGCAGTCACACACGCCATCCCTTTGCATGGTCATGCCCTCTTAACTAACCCTGGGCGTAGTTCGTGAAGTAGCGCTATGCTTAGCTACACAAAGTGCACTTCGCACTACGCGAGCTACGCGTAGCACTTCGCGAACTGCGTAGTACCCTGTTCACACTGTGCAAGATGCCGTTTTCAATGATTGCACAGTGCGGACAAGCATCTGGCACTGTGCAATCATTGAAAACAGCATCTTGCACAGGGCGAGCTGTCGTTTTCTGCCGCTCAAGTAGATTTTTACTCGAGCGGCAGCTTTCTCACCGCGGACTGGTAGTTTCTCATCGCAAGCATACGCGACCACTCGCAATGAGAAACCTGACCTCCCCGCATTGAGAATCTTGCCGGGAGGTTTATTTTCCACGCTCGCGATCGCCAAATTGATGTTGCTGATCGCGAACGAGGAAAACGTCTCGCCGGGATGTCATTTTGCTTGCTCACGGTCGCCAACTTAACGTTGAGGACCGCGAGCAAGCAAAAAATGACTGCTGCACTACTCAATGCTACGCTACGCGTGTTTGCACTGTGCTACGTGCAATTCGCGTAGTGCGAAGTAGCGCAAACTTCGCAAACTACACGAGCGTAGCGTAGTGCTTTGCCCAGGCTTACTCTTAACTTGATTCAAATCCCAACTTCCCTCCCTGAACAGTCAAGTCAGAAAGACAACTTCTCCCTGAACTGTATGCTGCACAATTGTTGGTCTTCAGTCAAACACTGTCTAGAGATAACAGACTTGATCTTGGCCGATATCCTTATGTTCACGGAAATGTGGCTCAGTGACTCATCTATATCTAATCACGCTCTAGACCTTCTACTTCCTACGAATTACTCAATTTTTTATTGTGATAGGAAAGATAGACCAGGTGGAGGTCTTGCACTCATTCACAGAAAATCCCTGATATGCAGGACCCACCCAATGACCCATTATTAGTCTTTCGAATGCATGTTAGTGGAAATGTCCATGTCCACTACCACCAATATCAGATTGAATGTGATTTACCATCCACTAGGTCAAAACTACACCATCATAGAGGAATTCATAGATCTCTTTTATCTCTCATTTTATCAGCTCAGACAACACTATCTTCCTTGGAAAACTTCAACATCCACTGGTGAGACGAGGGTAACAGCTACATGGATACTTATACCTCCTTTCTAAAAGACAATGATCTCCAACAACACAGCCATAAGCCCAAACATCACAAAGGTGCCATTTTGGACCTGATCGTCTCTGATTCCCCCTGCCTGCAGTCATATAACCACATTCCACTCAACTGTCTGACCACATGCAGAACCCGTTCTCCCTATCCGACTCTTATACCAAAACATCTGGGTCACCCTAGAAATAGAAAATATGGTTTAGGGACACATCCGACCTTGACACAGAAGCCAGGCCTTCCTGGCCTTTCCTACCATAATTTCGATCACACCTCACCTTGATATTTAGTGGCCACCGACAAGTACAAGTCCTGCATGGAATCCCTTATCGACAACTGTGCACCCCTGAAATACAGATTATCCAGACTAAAACTCTCTAGTCCTCGGTTCCCAAAAGAACTTTACACAGAAAGAAACCTCATCAGAAAATGTGAGAAAGCACCCTCTCACCTGAGTATGATCAAGCTTCGCAAAGCGAAGCTAGAAAACAATACAAAGACTGAATCCTCAAAGCCAAATCTTCCCATATCAGAGCCCTTGTGAATTCTGCAAAGAGCAGACTGAAGTGCCTGTTCAAAGTTATCGTGCAGACTACAAACCCATTGACCACTTTAACTCCTAAATCATCAGTGGCCCACTGCAACAACTTGTGGATTTCTTTGTTAAAACTGGAGACATCCATATCTAATTAACCACCAGTGTCTCCCAACAAATGGTGGAGATTCTAAAATGCAAGGTGCTGCATTCATGGTCATCTTTCTCCCTAGTTTCCAAATGGGACCTACAGCTAACCATCTCCAAAGTAATATCCTTGAACCACATTCAGGATGCCAATCCATGATCTATTAGCAAATCTCTTGCCACACACATACTCCCCATATTGACCAACATGGTCAACTCCTCTTTCCAGCAAGGCTTATTTCCAGAATGACTAAAATGGGTCACGTCTCCTCTTTCTTGAAAAAACAACTTCTCGATACAGAGAACTTGAACAACTACCACTCACCCTCCCAATTTTAGGCACAGTCATCGAAAGCTGCGTAGAGTCCCAAGTCACTTCACACATTCGAAAAACAACCTCCTAAATACTCTCCAATCAGATTTCGGTCAGGGCCTCGGTACAGAAACGGAGATCCTCCAAATTATTGATGACTCCCTTAGAATCCTCGACTCTGGTAACTCCTGGCCCTCCTGGATTTCTCTACTGAATTCGACACTGTCACCCATCTAGTTCTCCTTCGCACTCTAGAACAACTCATGGGACGTGGAGGCACAGTCCTCAACTGGTTCTCCTCATACCTTACCAACCGTTCTCAAATTGAGAAAATGGGTAACTCATTCTCGAGACCAGTCATGTTACAGCAAGGGGTCCCTCAAGGCTGGATCCCCTCTCAAACCCTTTTTTAATTCTACCTTGAATTACTATTTGCGATTCTCAGAAACTCTGGTATTCTCTTCCATCTCTACGCTGACTAACTCAAATATACATGAAAATCTCATCCCCAGAAGATGTTGTCCTGCTTTCAATCACACTCTTAAAGGTTTAAAACTAAATGTCTAACCACCATCTAAAACTCAACTCAAATAAAATAGAATTTCTTTTGATTTCGCCTAAGAAAGCATAAACTGCAATTCAGGAATGTATGGCTAACTTTCCCACCCTGGATGGCTGCCCTGCCATTATCTAGAGTGCTAGATCACTTGATATCACTCTAGAGAATCATCTCAATGTTCACAGCCACATCGCCGCCATGGCCATAAAGCGCACAACATCAACTTAGGCAGCTTTGGAGCATCAGACATTTAATCCCAGAACAAGACATTAAACAGTGGTGCAGTCTCTCGTTCTCTCCAGACTAGACTATGGAATTGCCCTTCTCTCAGGCATTCCCAAAGTTCACCTAGGCCTACTGAGAACAACACTACATGCAGGAGTATGCTTCTTTTTAGGTCTGAAGACATTACCACATTTCCCCTGCCCTGCCAATCCCCAATGGCTTCCCAATGAAGCACAGGCTCAATTCAAAAACACCTGCAGTACCCACAAGTGCTGCACTCCTCTTCACCCTCTTATCTAAAAGAGAAACATAAAATCACTGGAGCAAAGAGGGATTCCAGAAATGCCCAGTCCTGCCCCTGGAATCCCCACCTTTAGTCGAGAACAATTCAGGAGCCAGTCATTCTCTATTAGTGCCACAAGAATTTGGAACGCTCTGCCTTCCTCCCTCTGCCTAACCGCCTGCCTAGTCACCTTCAAAAGGACCTCAAGCTCTTCCTATTTGACAGACACCTTGGTCAATCACCCTTGACCATACTTAAGTACTATCTCCACCAGGATCTGAACTACCTTGGTTACGTGACCGCCATCATCTAAATCGATGATTTAACTATGTAACTGGAACTCGTTCTAACCCATGTATCCTGCTACTGTTGTAAAGCACGCTGATGCCTTTGGGCCATGTCCACGCTATTTAAAATTGCAAAAATTAATACATTTAAAAAAAGAACAAATGAGAATGCCTGGCAGGAGTGTAGTGCAACCTAATATGCTTGAGTGTTTGTCTTTGGTATGGAGTGAATATCTAAGAAATGAACGGGAGCCTACCAGCAGCCTAGAGCAATCCTGGAGAAGGCGCGGGCTGACAAGGGCGCGCAGCCATTATGGCAGTCGCACCAGTCCCCGGCCTCCCCGAAGGGGTGGGGGAGGGGGGAAGGCCGCGTCAGCGAGTGACGCGGCTCTCCCCCCCCCCCCCGCATTAACCAATAGGTGGCGGGTTTGTTTAGGCGCCGGAAGCACTTTTGTGCTTCCGGCGCAGAAACGTTTGGCTAGCGTCCAGGCTGACCGGTCTCAGCCGGTCGGCCTGGGCGCCCTCTTTAAAAGAGGCGTGCGGGGAGCAGAACAGTCTCTTGTTCTTGCTCCCCACAGTTAGGATCCCAACGGGCCGGCTGCAGGCCCATAACACTTCTTTTTCTTTTTTATTTATTACAGGTCCTGCGTGCGGTAGTGGGCGCGGAAGGAACGGGAAAGAAGATCGTCGCTGGACCACTGAGATCGCGGTCCACGAACGACGTTGTTGCGCGGATCCCATGAAGCGGTGCTGCGGGGCTTGAGCGGAAAGCGTGCACGGATCCTGAGGAGGAGCTGTGGGGGTTTTTGGCTGAGAGCGGTCAACGCGTCCCTACCTGCGTGAACATCGAGGTGCGAGTGGAGCCCCGGTCGTCAGCGGGTCCACGCGTGGTGGCGGTAAGCGTGGCAGTTGAGCGGGAGGGGGTTTCTCTGGACGGCAGCGCTGCTGGAGGTCTGGGGGAATTGTTTTCCAACGCGCATAGGTGCAGCGGCGGTTCCCAGGGATTACTGGTTGCGAGCGCGACGTGTGGGGCATAAAACTGCAGCATTGTGCAAGGAAGCGGGGGAAAAGCGTGTGGTTTAGGTGGGGGTATTGGTTTAAGGTGCTTACACTCAAGGTTTACAGTTGCAATATTCCCATTGAGTCTGTTCAAGTGATTGTGTCTGGCAAAGTGAGACCTCTTTAAAGTACCCTAATGGTGGAGGCTTAAGATTCATTACCCTCAAGATTGCAGGTTCAATCCTCATTGATGCTGAGCAGGTAGACCAATTAAGTGTGGGGTAAAGCAGGGACTATTCAGCGCAAATAGCTGTAAGCAGTGGGGATTCTATAATTGTGTGCTGCCCACTCTGTATACATGCTAAAGGTATATCCTCTGTACGTTGAGGTTTATTAAAGGGGTCAGGTGGCTAGTATCTGAAATTTATACTGTTACTGCGTGCCCACACGACGGTGTAGGCAAATAGTATTTCCGCTGAAGCAGTCTCAGTCCTTTGGTTGCCCAGTGTAAAAAGGGGGGAGCGGTGGGCACTTAGTCCCTCCTTTCAGTTCCAAGACACTGTTACTCAGTGTGTACGGTGGGCTGTAGGATTGGTCTGCGAATAAGCTAGGACTCCGTGCAGTGCAACGAGTTCATTTGTGTTTTCACAGCTCCAGCATTCCGTGAAGAACAGGACAGGATCAAGGTCCAACGAATTCGCTGGTGGTGCTGTGGGGGGACACGTTTGGGAAACACCAGCTAGCCAGCATCTCATCGCTTCTGGGAGCCACAGAGGGTTTGAGCGGGCGGCTCACCTGAGCTTGCTGGAGTAGCCAGCAAGTCGTGGCTCTGGTTGCGTGGGTGCAAAGGTTGGTTGGTGGTTGCTGCTTCCACAGGTAAGAAGTGACCCAGTCACTTGCGGGGGGTTTACGGTTACCCGAACAGGCAGGTCCCACTTAAGCGTTTTACATGGCCCCCCCCGGTCCGGCGGCTCGAGAAGCGATCTCGCACGGACGTCCTCCTGGAGGCTTTAATGCAGCAAGTCCAGGTCATGGGGCAGACTCTCAACAGGTTGCAGGATAAGGTGAAGGGTCCTGAGGTCCCAGAGGGGAGGGGTAGGCGACCAATTGTACCACCGAGACCCTACTCCCCGCCACTGCCAAAGAGGTACAGGCGCAAGCCAGGTGGAAAATGGGCAGCTGTCCCGCCAAGACGTGATCCCGCACCCGCGACTAGCCCCCAAGGTGAAGGGGGTGCAGGTTACCCTGTCCCACCCGTAGACACGCCGGTCCCCGTGGGCAATGGGGACACTGCACCAGTGGCCCCCATGGGTGACCTCAGTGTCACCCCAGTGGAGGGGGCGGGAGGCGCACACCCAGCCGAACCAGACATAGCCGCCAATTTAGCGGTAGTACTTCCCTGGCTGGAAATGTTAGGGAACTGGTCACACACCGCAGGGGCGACAACGGGCGGGGGAGATGCCATTGAAAGGGCTAAGAAATTGATGGCTGAACTAGGAAAGGGAAAGCCAGGCGAGGTGCCGGCAGTACCGGCAGGGGGCGTAGTACCCGTTGCCCCAGCACCAGCTCCCGGTGGCGAGGTGCCGGCAGTACCGGCAGGGGGGGCAGCACCCGCTCCCACAGCACCATCCCCCGGTGGCGAAGGTGTCCGGGAGATTAACAGCAACGTGAAGAATACAGACGCGGGCAAGACGGCTGATGCGGCAGCACCAGCAGGTACGAGGGCAACTTTACCTCTGCTGGGTCTGGGGGAGCTCCGCTCCGGGAGGGAACAGTTGGGGCGGCATCTGTCTAAAGAAACTAAAGAGAGGATCTGGAGAGGCAAATATGTTAGCATGTTTTCCCTCTTGATTGATGAGGCAGACAGGGAAGAGGCCAAAAGGAATAAGGAATATACACACTACAAAGAATGGTCCAATATAGTCCTGAAGTACAGAGTTGAAGAGAACTTGGCCAACTGGATACAGGGTTTCACTATTTTCATGGCCATCATGTTAGAGCGTTTCCCAGAGGTTGGATCTGAAATGGCGTGTTATAAGAATAGGATCACAGTTGCCCATGCTACGCAAGGTGGGGATGGGTGGAAAGAGTATGACAAGGAATTTAGAAGGGCGAAAGCGCAGGATCCAACCCTAAGATGGAGCCAGACAGACATGTTTATTCATCTGAGACATTTGGTACAGAGCACGGTTGAGTGTGGGCGGGGGCCGGTACCTGATGCAGGGCGGTCTCAGCCCTTTAAGACAAGCCCCGCCGGTAACACGGGGGGGTTCACGGGTAAGCCAGGGAGCAATGGAAAGAAGGGCATCTGTTTTGACTACAACAAACGGACATGCAGTAGAGCGCCAGGCACATGTAGGTTCAAACATTCCTGCGGTTAATGTGGTAATGCATCCCACCCAGAGTCTAGGTGTCACAAGAAGTCCAGAGACAGAGGGGGGAAAAAGCAAGAGTAGCAACCTGCTGCTGGGGATGGCTATCTCTCCTATTAACATTAGCACTATGATACCTTGGTTGGAGTCTTACAATTGCCCAGATGCAGCCAGGACAATCAGGGAGGGATTTGTAGAAGGTTTCAGGATACCGGCCCCGGGTTACAAAGGGGTGGCGCATTGCCAGAACCAGCTGTCAGTGAGGTCCAATTTAGGCATAGCAGCAGCAAAAATCCTTAAGGAAGTGAGCCTGGGTAGGGTGGCCGGGCCGTTTGGTAACCCCCCAATAAAGGATTTTGTGTGTTCCCTTTTAGGGGTGGTGCCTAAGAAAGCGCCAGGCGAATACAGGTTGATTCACAATCTTTCTGCACCCAGGGGGATTTCAGTGAACGATGCCATCTCTGACACACTCTGTAGTGTGAAATATGCATCATTCGACCAAGCAGTAGACATGCTTCGGTCGTTGGGTCAAGAGGCTTTGCTGGCTAAAGCTGACATTGAGTCTACATTTAGATTGCTACCTGTACACCCTGCGGATTTTCACTTACTGGGTTTCCAATTCCAAGGTAAGTATTATGTTGACAAATGCATGCCATTGGGGTGCTCAGTGTCCTGCGCCTACTTTGAGAAATTTAGCTCGTTCTTGGAATGGGCATTTAGACGGGTGTCTGGGCATCGCTGGGTGCTACACTACGATTTTCTGTTTCTGGGGGCACCACAATCTGGGGAGTGCGGGTCGGCATTGTCAAAATTTTGTGCATTAATGCGAGAGTTCGGGGTGCCTTCGGCACCCGGCAAAACGGTGGGCCCAAGCACAACAATCACATTTTTGGGGATTGAATTAGATCTCTGTCCAAGGGGTCTCACGGTTACACGCGGACAAAGTTAGGGATTTCGGGGCGGCGTTGCAACACTGCCTTAGGAAAGAGAAGTTTACATTGCACCAACTACAGCAGGTGGTGGGACAATTGAATTTTGCACTACGCATAATCCCAATGGCACGCCCTTTCTCTCGCTCCATCGCGCATGCAATGTCAGGTCTCAGGGAAAAGCATCACAACACCAGGCTGTCTGGCGAGGTTAAGCAAGACATGTTGATTTGGAAGACGTTTTTGCGCAACTTTAATGGGAAAAAGGTGTGGCCCAGCCCACCTAAGTCCAGCCCGGAGTTGGGCCTCATGACTGATGCCGCAGGTAGCGAGGGTTTCGGGGCCATCCTGGGGCGCGAATGGGTAGCTCAGCGTTGGCCAGACTGGTGGAAGGAATCTGGATTAACCAACAACATAAGTTTCTTAGAGCTTTTCCCAATTTTAGTGGCACTGATTGTGTGGGCAGAGGTTTTAAGGAACCAGTCCGTGATATTCTGGACAGACAACATGGCAGTAGTGGACTGCGTGAAAAGCCAAACAGCCAAGTGTAGCATGATACTGCGGTTGTTGAAGGAGATTGTGTTGCAGTGCATGAAATTGAATGTCCTGTTTAAAGCTAAACACGTGCCAGGTATTCTGAACCACGCGGCTGACGCATTGTCTCGTTTTAAAATGCAGGCTTTCAGGTCACATATTCCAGAGGCAGCAGCGCACCCATCACCTTTCCCAGAACATCTGTGGCAGCTTGGTGCCCCAGAGTACCGAACCTCGTGGCAGCAAGCCTAGCGCCCAGAACCAGGAGTGCCTACGAAGGGGCGTTTGGGTCTTTTTGCTTGTTCCTGGGGGACCAGTGGGAGCACAAATGGCATAACCATGACTCTGTAGTTGACTACCTGGTGTACATGAGAGATCAGGGGCGCACGGTGGCTGGGGCGAGGAGGCATATTTCAGCCATATCGTTTTTTGCAAAATTGAAAGGAAAGGGAGATCCCACAAAGAATTTCATAGTACGCCAGGCGCTGAAAGGGTGGCAACGCTTGCAAGGAGGGCAACTGGATGTCAGACGACCCATAGGTTTCGAGACACTTGGGAAACTATTGGGGTCCTGCAGCGGGTTTGCACTTCCTCAGATGAAGTCATTTTGTTTCAAGCTGCATTCTGCATTGCATTTTACGGTGCTTTTAGGGTAGGCGAGTTAGTCACCAGGAATAAGACTGATTGGCTGGGGGGCCTGCAAATGGGGCACGTTAGCATCAAGAAAGATTCCGTGCTGATTTCCATTCGGAAATCAAAAACCGACCAAGAAGGTAAGGGTGAGAGCGTAGTATTGCACAGAGCAGGGAACACGCAATGCTGCCCAGTCTACAGGCTTGAGGTTTTCATGGCCCAATGGGCACACACTCAGGGAGGGCCTCTCCTGATACATGGGGACGGGTCACCACTCACGGTATTTCAGGTCAAGAAAGTCATGCTCCTAGCTTTGAAGAGTGCCGGGTTGCACCCCGCCGATTTCGGGACGCATTCAATTAGGACAGGGGCTGCCACCGAGGCTGCAGCAAGAGGGCTAGGGGACGAGCGTCTCAAAAGGATTGGTAGGTGGTCCTCTAATCCTTTCAAGAGATATGTGCGGGTGCACATGCTCTAATACGGTGCGAATGACCAACGGTTAGGGCACAAAAAGGGGGGTTTCCCCTTTCTTTCTCCCTGACACTCAGGGGGAGGGGGGGGGGATGTGTCAGTGTCGCTTGCCGACAGGCGTTTTGACGCCGTTCATGAATGTTGTGTTTGTATGCCAGCATGGCAAGGCATTCCCCCCCCCCCCCTCTTTGTTTTGTTTCGTCGTCAGTTGCAGTTTCTTCATCCTGTGACTCAGGAGAGGAGTCTGGACTCTTTCGCATTCACAGAACGCAAGAGCAAGCAGTAGTATGGCGGGCGCCGAAAGACAGACAAAAAGCAAACATGGTGGCGCAAGTTCATTCTTCGCACCAGGAAGATCAACAAGTGTGGATGATCGGGCACTCATATGTTCGACGTTTAAAAAATGTATTTGCAAGAGCTGCCAAGACTAGGGCCCCTCAGCTAGGGATAAACTTAGCCTTTTTTGGTCAGGGTGGTTTGTGCGTTGGTCAATTCAGGGAGTTGGTGAACCGCTTTAAAGGCAAGTACGGGACCTCCGGCAATCTGGATCCTGCACTTTGGGGGTAACGACTTGGCTCTATTAGGCAGGAGAGTGCTGGTCGAGGAGCTCCTCACGGAAGTGGGATGGCTAGCAAGGCAGTGTCCCCAGTCGATAATAGCATGGTCACACATGATTCCCAGGTCGCACTGGAGGGGGGGGTGAATCATTGAGGGCGTTGAATTACACGGTAAAGCGGATCAACAACAAATTTGATAAGCTATTTCGGTCCCCTAGACTAGGGTCCATAGGACACAGATACATCAAGGGGGAGCAATTTTTTCTTCAGGACGGGGTGCACCTCTCACATAAGGGGAATCAGGCTTTCTTAGAAGACATCTTAGCTTGGGTGGAGAGCGTAAGGCGCAGTGCATGACCTTCCTAGAGGATGAGGGGGAGTCCAGGTAGTCGGGCAACTACGCTGGCCTGTGGCGGTAAGGTCATGATGGGTAAGCATAGTCTTCGGTCCTCAACGGTCAGCACCATATAACTCCAGGGGGTAGTGACAGCCAGTAGGTAGGCTGTCAGGGTGCGGGGGCCGGGGGAGCCCTCCTTCCCAGTGGGCCTGGGGCCACCCCCGCACGCGCATGAAGGAGCCACTCTGCAGAAGTCTGCAGCCCCCACGTAATAGAATGTAAGCACAGGGTGTAGGGGGGGCGCGGGGGAAAGTATCCATCCGATAAGCTGTAACCCCCTGCGCAACCTTATTAGTACATGGGGACCGAGGGAGCTGCCAGTCATTGACTTTGCCGTAGGCTCTAGAGGGGACACGCAGAAAGTAAATAACAAGTATTGATAGATTTACGGCAGGAGTGTCTTGTGTATTAGACTGTGTTAAGGTTAGCCGTGGAATATCTGACTGTCAAATGTCTCTGTAAATGTAGCTGTACTTTCTGCGTAAAGTATCTGTATATAATGTTTTTTAATTTTGTTTTGTTAAACGTTAATAAATACGGCCGGGGGGGGTTACTCCCCCCTAATCCACAAAGTAAAACTATCTGTGTGGACTCACAAGTGTTACACTGAGGGTGAGGGAAAATGTTATCCATAATCACAGGGTCGGTCGCCTTAGAGTTTTAGAGTAGGGGACATGGGTAAGTACCAGACCATATGGAGAAGGCGCGGGCGGACTAGGGTGCGCCGCCATTATGGCGGTCGCACCAGTCCCCGGCCTCCCCGAAGGGGGGGGGGGGAGGGAAGGCCGCTTCAGCGAGTGATGCGGCTCTCCTCCCCCTCCCCTTGCTTTAACCAATAGGTGGCGGGTTTGTTTAGGCGCCGGAAGCACTCCTGTGCTTCCGGCGCAGAAATGTTTGGCTAGCGTCCAGGCTGACCGGTCTCAGCCGGTCGGCCTGGGCGCCCTCTTTAAAAGAGGTGTGCGGGGAGCAGAACAGGCTCTTGTTCTTGCTCCCCGCAGTTAGGATCCCTACGGGCCGGCTGCAGGCCCATAACGCTTCTTTTTCTTTTTTATCCCACCCACCATCCCCTAAGACAGGTATTGTATGTAGATTGGGTTTTTTTCCAGTGGGGTGTATTGTGTCCGATCATTTTGCCCCCTTTTTTCCAAAGATTGGCAGGGAACAAAAAGCAATGGTATCAGCGTTTCGGTAGTAAAGTATAAGTAAAGTACACATTCGAATGTCTCTTTTAATTAGATATTGTCGTATTTTAGAGTGTCTCTGGTCAGGCGGTAAGGTCATGATGGGTAAGCATAGTCTTCGGTCCTCAACGGTCAGCACCATATAACTCCATGGGGTAGTGACAGCCGGTAGGTAGGCTGTCAGGGTGCGGGGGCCGGGGGAGTCCTCCTTCCCAGTGGGCCTGGGGCCACCCCCGCACGCGCATGCGCATTAAGGCGCCACTCTGCAGAAGTCTGCAGCCCCCACGTAATGGAATGTAAGGCACAGGGCGTAGGGGGGGCCCGGGGGAAAGTATCCATCCGATAAGCTGTAACCCCCTGCGCAACCTTATTAGTACATTGGGGCCGGGGGAGCTGCCAGTCATTGACTTTGCCGTAGGCTCTAAAGGGGACACGCAGAAAGTAAATAACAAGTATTGATAGATTTACGGCAGGAGTGTCTTGTGTATTAGACTGTGATAAGGTTAGCCGTGGAATATCTGACTGTCAAATGTATCTGTAAATGTATCTGTACTTTCTGCGTAAAGTATCTGTATATAATGTTTTTTAATTTTGTTTTGTTAAATGTTAATAAATACGGCCGGGGGGGGGTTACTCCCCCCTAATCCAAAAAGTAAAACTATCTGTGTGGACTCACAAGTGTTACACTGAGGGTGAGGGAAAATGTTATCCATAATCACAGGGTCGGTCGCCTTAGAGTTTTAGAGTAGGGGACATGGGTAAGTACCAGACCATATGTACAAATGAATGGGTGAAGGTTACAGAATTCAGGGGTGTAGCTATTAGTGGTGCAGCAGGTGCAGTGTAACCGGGGTGCAGACGCTTGAGAGGCGCACTGATAGTTGACTATTGCTTTATTTTACTACCTAACCAACAGTTGGGGGGAACCCATGCTACACTTGCTACGCCACTACCGGAGTCAATGACTACTCGGTATGAATACATGCCGTAAGCTGCTGGAAGTGAACAGCCATGAACAGTGAATTGTCATGTGAACAGTGAACAGTCCTGTGGTTGAGGGGTTACCTAGGAAGTCTGCAATGAATAAATATTTACTGTGTTAGAGGTGAAAACAGAGCACAAGGTGAATGTACGGAGGCGTGGTCTGTAAAACCATGCAGTAAAAGTGAGCGTGTTTCATTCTTCCATAGTCCACAAGTGTAGTCACTATTATCTGGCTCCTGATGGGCAGCCAATTTGGAACTCTGGTGTCTCCAAAGTACGGGCCCAGTTTTGTTTTGTGTAGTTCGGATGTTCACTAAAACTCATGCACAAGAAAAAACAAAAATATGACTAACCTAATCTTGGTTTCCGTCGTAGCATTCTACGCGCCGATAAAAGACTTCAATGCCATATCAGGGGTGGAAAGCGCTATATAAATAAATACATTTACAATTTCAAATACATGCTAGAACCAATGAATAGTTAGACTGTGAAATGTTTAGTGGTTAGCCACACGAATGAACAAGACTCCTGGGTTCGCTTGTTGCTGCAGCCCTTTCAGCTTCCCCTATTGTCCACCCCCACTGACAGAAGCCTTATCGGTAACTGTATCTGAAGAATGCAAGCAGCAAACTGCTGGAGGGGTTGGGAGGGAGGGGACTGCCTGAGAAATGTCCTGTTTTAAAATTGATTAGTGTGCTGAAACGCCTTTCTCTTTCTTGCAGCAACGGGAATCTGCACGGGCAACCCTTGAAATGGTTAGGTTAAAATTGTGGAAAATGGGCAGGGGAAAAGGTTTTTAGCCACCCCATTCCCTTCGAAACAATAGAAGAGGCCCGAAAACGTCACCATGGCACACAGTCACGTTTGAGAACGTTAACATTCAGCCACCTGGCACGTCCTTGACTGTGTCTCTTTGCAAGACATTCAAATCAGTCTCCTCTGGTATCCCACAAGTCTTTTTAATGCGGGTTGTGCGCTCAGGTAGAATTAATTATGCAAAATCCTGTAATGTGAAATTTTGCGGAAATCCATGTTTTTCCGCGTAATGCGAAATTCGTGAATTTCAACATTGTAAATAAAAGTTCTCCCAGACCTATACACTAGTCATGCTCGCTAATATTTGTATGTTTTAAAACAGGATGTATTTCATGCCGCTCATGGCTGCACCATTTTGTCCTTTTATCGTACTAAAATTAGGCCTTTGTAAAATTTTAATTTATTAAACTTCACAGTACACAGTTTCACATAAGTTTTGTCCATGGGAGAGTGGTTTGTGCAGACGATATCTTGCTAAGAGACATTTTCATCTCCTGGCAATATACTGTAAGACTTTGTTGCACAAAATGCGGGACAATGTAAACAAGCATTGGCATAGCCAATAGGTCTCGCCTTAGGGACCTTATAAGTGTTTAGCCATGCAACAGTTGATGTAGTTGCACCAAGGATATTGTGCTGCATAACTAAATACTTATAAGGTCCCAAAAGCGAGACCTATTGGCTATGCCAATGCTTGTCTTCCATGTGGCTGTTCTGATGCCTGTTCATTTAAAGGGCCCATTTCCTGTGTCATTGACAAGGGTCAGTGGCCATGGTCAAGGCCGGTGTGTGCTGCCAGGTGTGATGGGAACCTGCAGGCTTTCCCACAGCAGTTAAACCGACCCCTCTCTAAATGTGGGGGCCGGATACTGGTGTGGACAGGGGATTCGGATTTCAGCTCTTTTAACAACTATGAGTAAAACAAATGAGCACGCAAGGGCTGTCAGTGAATAAAACTTGGTCTTTAAGATGGGCTAAGGCATCCAAATAGCAAGCTCCTCCTGAACTAAAGATCCATAAATTGGCTATTACAAAACGATTTTGCCAGAGAATAAAATAAATCAAATAACACACACTGACTCTCCATTGCAGCTACACATCTTATGGCTGGATGGGGCTGGGCCCAAGTCCACTCTTTCTGTCTTGTTTATATTGCATTTTCTTTAAGATTTGATAATGTGAGGTCCCCAGACAAATGCAAGTATCCGTAGCCATACCTAAAACGATGCTGTTTACCATTGGGCCAACCTCTGGCCTTGCATCAATCAACACAAGGGGGTAGCATGAAGTGATGAAGGATAACTTTGCTGCAATGTGTGGTGTTAATTTAATGAAAATACAACTGATGGACGGTCCAATGGCACAAAAGCATTTAGGACAACTATGCATTTGTGTGGTTGCGATATTTTTCTCATAATTAAAGATTTGCTACATTTGGCACATAATACATTATCTGCTGCATAATCGGCAAATATAAAGACAAAACCATTTTGTTTCTGCCTCAAAGGGTTCAACAGTTACGAAAACCACAGCAACATGTTGCTGCGCAGAAGAAGGCCCTTTGCAAAGGTTGACTGGTCACCTTTCGGTTGCTTATTGCTACATTTGGGTGTTAAACTGGTACTATTGAAGTGCCCAAACAGTGATAACAAGTTTAACAAGCATTGGCATAGCCAATAGGTCTCGCCTTTGGGACCTTATAAGTGTTTTGCGAGAGCTATTGACTTTGCCAATGGGTTTAAGCTATGTTGTAGAGTTATGAAAGACAACAAACAGAGCTTTTTAAAACTTATAAATAAATAAAATGTATCTAAACGTTATTGTAACATCAGAAAATTAAACCTGGGACACAGATGCAAGGCACATCACTACAAAAAGCCTGTAACATCATACTGTACCTGTGACACATGCGCAAGGCACATCACTACACAAAGCCTGTAACATCATACTGCACTTGGGACGCTTGTGCAAGGCACATCGCTACACAAAGCCTGTAACATCATACTGCACAGAACCCTGACAGTTTCCTGCACTAACAGCCCCCTCACAAAACGTGCTGATCGCACACATCCACCATAGTGCCAAAGGCAAACCTGTATATTAATATGCCAACATTAATGTGACGTCAAACTAACAAATACACAATACTTTGTGATGTCACTGTCCAACATTGTGCCTCAAATTCCACAGTGCACAGGGCTTTACCGGGGATCTCACAGAGCAGTTACTTCGAAAACGACCTTAACCCACTCCGCTGTGACCTTAAAGTACATCTTCTATATGACAAACAGAATAAGGTTAAAAAAATTATTTCTCAACTACAGTAAAAAAAAAAGCAAAATATTCCACTCACCGAATCCAGAAGTGCACATTGCACAATCCCCTGTGCGGCCTGGGGGGGGGGGGGGACAATAGAGGCCGATCTCACCTCTGAAGGAGGGGGGAGACTGGGAAGACTGCTGCAGAACCGGGGGGGGGGGGTAGAAAGGGACAGCATGAGTGAAAAGAAAAGATGGTGAAGAGAGAAGAAAGTAATGAGGAAGTTACTATGAGACTAGCAGAGAGGGGCGGGGGCAGTGAGAGAGAGAGAGGGAGCACAGCATGAGCGGCGAGAGGGGAGAACGCTCACAGGTGAGTTACATGAGGTTGAGGGAATAGGAGTGGGGGAAGAAAGACGTGGCAGGAGGGAGACAGGGAAGAAAGAAGGAAATGAGATCTTAGAATACAGAAGGAGACATAGGGGGAAGATGAAAGGCGCAGAAGGGGATAGCGTGGGGAAAGAAGGGTAAGGAGGACTTCAGGGCAATAATGGGAGCGGAAAAGTGTAGCCTGGAGGGGGCAAAGGGCATGACCTGGTGGAGGCGGGGGAGCAGAGAAGCATAGGGATGTTAGGGGGCAGCCTAGCACGAGAGAAGTTCATAGAAGCAGAAGAAAGAGTGGGATGGCTTGTGGTAGAGCAAGTGAGGGGCGACCGGGCAAACCAAATGGGGCATAACATGAAGTAGTGGTGTGGCCACACCAATGAACACGCAGAAAGTAAAATCACGTGCATGCGACGGTCCGTGGCAGTGCTAAAGTAACGTGGAGGGAGGGGTGAGGGACGAGGAGGGGAGAGGGCAGCAAGCAATGGGGCGGGTGGTGCGGCCGCAATAATGAACATGCTGAAAGCGTAGACAAGCCCGGGAGTTGTGTGCACCCGCGTGCTAAAACGAAATAAACAAGCTGCGAGACAGGCTCTGTAGTGGCGGATGGGCATTGAAGCGAGGCGCGCGCGCTTGGCAAGCGAGATGAAAGCCAGATGGTGCCACTGCTCGTGCCTGTGCACGTAACCGCACACTGTACGCCACACAAAGCTGTGGTCGGACTTTCAAAAGCCCACTCACTAAATGTCTCGCCAGAGCAGCACATGCGCTGGCTCAGGCGAGACATGAAAAACAGAGGAATCAAAAAACAAGTGTTCTTTAAACGACATTTGGACTGAAGAGTGTGGTACATGTTTTAGTCCAAGCCTCTTGCCTTCCTTTACAAGTCACTGCCTTAAAACCACAAGGGAAGCAGGAAACGGACAGCTCCACCTCCTCTTTCTTGTCTGGTGGTTGCATTTGAAGGGCACCAGCACTCATTTTTGGGGACCTTGACTTATTTTTCATCATCAAAATTTAAACCAGATCCAAGAGAGAAAGGCTGGAAAGGGAGGTAGAAAACAGTGACAAAGGGAGAAAGAAAAAGCAGAACCTGCAAGACTGAGGTAAGGAGACAGGAAGTGTACGGTGATGGATGAGAGAGGCATGAGTTTGAGTCACGACTGGGCAGCTGTGGTACTGAGCAACCACAGCATGGACGTCAATTCACCAAAAAGCTAGAAGTAGTGGAAGTGACATACATGCCATTTTACGTTTACATTGACTCACACACACTTACACATGCACAAATTCACACACTCTCATATAATCACACTCTCACCCACAAGCATGCACACAACCTACATTTAAAAGCATTGTTTTACTTAACTTAGCTGCCAGATAGGGTCATATTCCATCTAACTGTACTCCATATTTTGTTACACAAATAGTGAATAATGTTATTCACTATTCCTGTATTTGAAAAATTGACAGAAAACCAAGAAAGTGATGCCCTAACTGATGTCCAATTGGACGAGCTGCCCCGTGTTCCAAGCTCTATTGCTATTCGTATGACCTTGCGGCGCTGGACAACCAGAAAATTGGAAATAGGTTACAAGGGAGGAGAGATGGAAAATGAAATGACACCGATGGAAAAAGGAATTTAAAAACTATGGAAGGAGTTGCTGTAAATGGTCGGGGATAATGGATGACAGGAGAGAGCATGATACCAGAGAAGGATATTATACATTATAGGGGACTAAACAGCTCATCCATACATGTTTATTTTGCAAGCATCCAAGGCAGCAGTTGAAGAGTATAAAGTAAACTGTGGGATAGAGCAATCCAGTTCTGGTGGAAGAATACAGTAAATAGGGTTTGGGCAAGAGAAGTGATGAACACAAGCTGGATAGCGTAAAACAAATAGAGCCAACAAATAGAAAACAAGCAAGTGTGCGTTACAAACGACAAAGCCAATAGTAAGCAAAGGGTGGAAAGCATTCCCATGGACTTTTTCCGAATGCCATCAAGATGTCGTTAGCAAACCAGAGTAGGCTTAGCCCTAAAACCCACAGTAGCGTGCCCTAAATGAGCTGCACGTTGCATGTGTTTTGTTCTGATGTCACTTCCTGTTTCAATAGTTATAGGTGATTCACAAATTGGAAAAAGCAATAGGCAAGGGAAAAAAATGTACAAATAATGTAGCTACGAAGAACATTCATGGATAAAACTGGCAGAAGTTGACACATTGATTGTAAGGAACAACGTGTCACCTAAGTCTTAAGAGCCATCTCTCAAGTTTCCCATGCAGTTATGCATACAGTTACAAAATCAACCCATGCTTTGTGTGGCATCTCCTGTCAGTTCTGGTTTGTCATGCAACATTTTCGTATTGTGGAACTTGTCGTTTTTCCTTTCATGAAGAAGCATGTTGGCACAAATAGCCCAGCATGAAAAATAATATTAAATAAAATAAAAACCCAGGATAGGCTGGAAGTTGACATGCACGGTAGAGGAGCAGTTGGAAGGTACTGGCACATTACAGTTATTATCAATCACATGATCAGCCCAGATTATCCCTACAAATGATGAACATCACCTGAAGTGCCTTAAAGTATGTTGCTGATAGGGCATTTGCGCTTAACACAATTGTTTTTAGGGTGGAATGTTACTGTGAGTCTTGTTTCAATCTTCTATGCAAATGTGTTGTTGATTACATTAAGATTCAGGTGCCCGTCCAAAACTTTGCAATACTTCTCAATATATATATATTTTTTGCTTTACAATATAGACAGAAGGGAACTTAACGCAATCCTTCATAAATACAGCTAGTTCTGTTAGTCGGTGTATGTTTCTATTGTGGGGGCTTTCAATGCGTACATTTGGTCCGAGTTGTAACTTAAGAACTGGTTTCCTCTTGCCAGGAAAGTCTTGCTTATGATCAGGCGGTTTCCAGAGAGACTCTCGGTGCGCGCCACAACATGCCCCTGTGGACTGGCCCCGACAAGCGATATATTCTTCCCTCAAGTTACATGCTCTTGCTAACCTCCAGGGAGAGGGACGAGGGTCAGGACCACAAGCGAACAGCCATGAGCAGTTCAAAGAGAATTGACTCTGTGCCCTACCTTGGGGAGCCATATTCACCACTTAGCGGTCATGCATGCTGGAGGATGGAGATCAAGGGCAGGAAAGCAAAGGGCACAAAAACATGGGCTACAGCAGTTCACAGAGCTGTCCCGCTTCAGGAGTCTGTGTGAATAAACAATTAGAATTTTTGTAAATCTATTGTGCCCCGAAAGCAGACCACTACTTATATGTTAATCACTGTGTTTATACGATGTGCTGAGAGTGCAAATAGAAAATGCAACTGCCAAATATTGCTCTTGATGAGTGAATCGGAAACTCAGTAGAAGCGATTTAGTCAGCATGTGCTAGCCCAAAGGTTACTGACTGAAAGAGACACGTGTTATATGTGCCGTGCTTTCATCTAAAAATCCATTCAGTTAATGACAACCTCGTGAGTTTTACATGCACTTACGATCGCTGTTGCAAAAACTTGGTGTCTGTTGCTAGCATAAATGAATGCAAAATGAATAAAAACAAAAAATGATGCTGGTGATACTCCAAGCAGTTGTAAACCCATGCTTACTGTGAATACAAAGCAGATAGCGTGTTCCATAGCTGACACTCGGCAGCACTGTTTAAAAGTGAAAGTGTTTTCCACTGTTCTAGTTTAAAATCTATCGACCCACTGTGAGCCATGTGCGTGTGTCTTGCTGAAAATCCAGAAAGATTTAAAGGTGCCTTCACCCAACTCTGTCAAGACTGCGAGAAGCACTGCAAGGCAATCTTTGTTTTTTTTCCAGGCGTGCGTGTTGTTAAAAGACGCGTGGACTTCTAATAACAAGCGTGCGCGCCGAGCGAGTGGTGCGCGCACGATGGCAAAAGTAGGCCGGCGAGTGATTAAAAAAAATGCTTAAAGACATAGCGCGGCCTTGAGAAAAAGTAAACAAAGCTGGCAGCTCGAAAGAAAGAATGACGAGGGAGTGTTGCGGGCTTGCGGCGTCCATCTCAGCAAATAAACCATTGGTTGAGCACGTCATCGCGCAGCAATGATTGTGGAGAGGCGGAGCGAGTTTTCAAAGTGCTGCTGAAGGCTGGCGGTTCGTGCGAGCACGCTCGCGTGAAATCAAGCGCTAGGTCAGCCAGCAGCACTTTGAAAACTCACCTACAAAATGTCTCTCCGTGCAGCGCATGCGCGCTAACTCAGCGTGACCTAAAAAGGGAGCATAATTTTGTATACCTTTTAGGAAACTCCCATTGAATTTCGCGAAATTTACAAAAACAATTTACGCAGTTTCTCAAACCACTGAAATTCACGCACAAGTGTTACTACTGTTCATTTGTGACATGCATTTTCGTGATGTCAACAGATTAGGGGCCTTATCCACCAAACTCAGAATCGGCACCTAAGTGTCATTCGATTTCGAAAACTCAGCTGCCCTGAAATTATGACTGCCATGTAAGGAGTGAGCAAATTATTTCTGGCCACATGCACCACAGTCACAAATCTGTGCTTTGCTACAAATGATGCGCCATTACCAGCAGTTTTCACATATTAACTTTGTTGCTCAAATCAAATTACAAAATGACAGTAAAAATGAACCACAGCGTTATAGGTTGA